>NC_133333.1:99401673-100134173 GCF_042186555.1 Aquarana catesbeiana | reverse complement strand
CCCCCTTCTGTCGGGTCCTATACATTCCGGTATTCTCTCTCGCTGGGGAGCTGTATTCTCAGGCAGCCATCTTCAGCGCCGGCTAGCCACGCCCCCCCAAAACTCCACATTGTTCATCACCATTGTCTCATACAGCTGGAGCAGCATTGCACAGTGCACAATAAATAGTTGTTAAAAATGTTTAAAATTAAATTGTGACAAAATTATAATGGGTTTACTCGGCTGGCTAATGCTGCATTCACAGGCAATAGGCAGGGACATTGGTGTGAGGAGAGAGCGGAAGAGTGTTAAGGACACCTAGTACTAGGGTAAGTTGAAGCAAAAACTGAATATAGATTTATATATGTATTTTTAAAGGGTAACTCCACTTACATGAGAAAAAAGGCAAAAAACACATATATATATATATATATACACATACACAGTATATATTTCCTGCTTGAGTATTTGGCTTACTTATTTTATACTGATACAAGTCAGATTTTGAACATCCACTGCAACACAAATTTCATTTTTGGTAAAATACAGGGAAAACATGTCTAATGGGCTGCAGACCATGCCAGTTTTCTCATTAGTACCCTGCAAGTGCAGCAGCTGATTGATAATTATAAAATCACTCCCATGCTCATCCACTTGGACACAGAGAAACAAGCAGCTATTTCTTCAGAATAACAAAAGGTAAGAATCTGCTAAGAAGTTTGGTAAAATCCTTGCAATGTACACAGATCATCCAGAGGGGAATGATTTTTTTTTTCTCGTAAAAGTAGAGTTACTATTTAACGTCATTCATTTTTTGCATTACATTTGCTCTTTTAGAATAAAATAAAAACAGCCCCATGCCTTTCATTTTTTACAAGTGATTACTGTATAATAAAATTGTTAAATTATATTGTGCATGTTTGTAGCAGGTGCCCTGCATATCCCATGGCCTGGCCAAGATGCCTGAGATCATTTTGCGAGGGAGAAATAGCCTGCCAGCAGCTGCGGTAGAATTTTCCCCCTCCCTCTTCTCTTCTCTCTGTTGGGAGACACAGACACACAGAGCTGCTCACTCTGCACCCTCCCCTGTGTCTCTATTGGCAGGAGGAGCAAAGCCAATGACAAGAGCAATTACAGGAGCAAATTAGAAGGACTTTAACAAGCAGCAGCTGCAAAGGATTCTGGGATATGTAGTCCCCATCTAAAACGGCCCCATAGCTTTCTATGGAGACAGAACTACAAGAACCAGACTGCTCTGGGGGCAAAGGAACTAGAAACTCATCCTGCTGATCTTTTCAAGGATATCTTTTCCTATGTCCTTTCACCTTGCTGAGGAAGATCTTGCATGCTTTACTTGATAATCCGGACCAGTTGTTTTGTTTGGCCCTGCTTTTTCATGTGTTTAACCACTTTGCGCCCGCGCTATAGCCGAAAGACGGCTGCAGCGGGGACGCTAACTGCCGGGTGGCCCTCCCTGGATGTCCTGCTGTTTACTTCCGCGATGCGCGCTCCGACGGGTGCGCATCAGGGAAGTTCTGTGCTGGCCGTGTCCCTTGGACACAGCCAGTCACAGATCGTCGTAAACGGCCAATCACAGCGGCCGTTTACAGTGCGATCGGTGGTGCCAATGAGAGATGATCTCATATGTAAACATATGAGATCATCTCTCATCGCCGGCTCTCCCTCCTCACACAGAGACAGTGTGTGAGGAGGGAGAGCGAACTGCTGCAGCCTGAGTGTCAGAAAAAAAAAATGGAAAAAAAGTGTTCACAGTACCTGTCAGTGCCATCTGTCCCCACTGCCATCTGTCCCTACTGTCATCTGTCATCAGTGCCATCTGTCATCAGTGCCACATATTAGTGCCATCTGTCATCAGTGCCACATATTAGTGCCATCTGTCATCAGTGCCATCTGTCATCAGTGCCACATATTAGTGCCATCTGTCATCAGTGCCACATATTAGTGCCATCTGTCATCAGGGCCACCTGTCAGTGTCACGTGCCATCTGTTATCAGTGCCACGTGTCATCAGTGCCACGTATCATTGCCATCTGTCATCAGTGTCACGTGTCATCAGTGCCACGTATTAGTGCCATCTGTCATCAGTGCCACGTATTAGTGCCATCTGTCATCAGTGCCACGTATTAGTGCCATCTGTCATCAGTGCCACATATAAGTGCCATCTGTCATCAGTTTCATGTGTCATCAGTGCCACGTATTAGTGCCATCTGTCATCAGTGCCACGTATTAGTGCCATCTGTCATCAGTGCCACATATTAGTGCCATCTGTCATCAGTGCCACATCAGTGTCACGTATCAGTGTCATCTGTCATCAGTGCCATATCATTGTCATCAGTGCCATGTATCAGTGCTATCTGTCATCAGTGCCATGTCAGTGTCACGTGTCATTGTCCTGGTGCTCCAGGGCCTTCAAAAGTGTAATAGGTACTCAACAAGTTAGATGTGTAATTTATGATTCTAGAACACCTGCTGGTGCTCCCTGCATGTTGGGCCTCTGTATGTGGCCAGGCAGTGAAAAAGTCCCACTTATGTTGTATCATAATTGTCATTCAAAGTGTGAGAGCTCTGAAAACTGAAAATTGGTCTGGGCAGGAGGGGGGTTTAAGTGCCCAGTAGGCAAGTGGTTAAGTGCACCAACAAGAGTGGCTAGCTGAAGATACAAAGCCTCATCTTTCTTCAACGGGACTGAAGCTACTAGTGCCATGTGGGCCCGCACACACATAATATGCAGTGGGTGTGTAAGACAGTTTATCTGGGAAGTTAAGCCATTAAATAGTGAATTGAATACAGTGTCTGTCATTGGGCCTGTGGTGTCAGGAGACAGAGGAGAGAGGTCTGACATAAGAGAAGGTCATTCCTCTGCTCTCCTCATGTCTGGACTCGATAGAGCCACGATAAGTAGAGGTAACCAATCCGATATAAAGTTTCATATTGTGATTTATTTGCCATTTAAGTGTACCTCTGCTTTCAGGGTTATTTCACTTAAAGGAGTCCACTGAAAGCAGACAAGCTGATCTTGGAGATTTCTCCGGTAACTATTGCTCTTTGTTCTACCAATACATATTTGCTTACTCAATATTACGATGACTGTTGTTCCATTTTTCTTTAAGCAAGCTCACAGTAAAATCACTCACTGTGTTCACTATAACCTAAATGACCTTTTGCTGTGTTATTTTCACTATATTATTGCCAGGTGTGCTAGTGGGGTTGGAGTCTGTTCTTGGGGTTGAGGAGGCAGAGTAAGGAACCAATAATATTCAAGCATCTCTTGCGGGGCTAGCGCTACATGTTTTAAAAATGTCATATATCATTATCAAATTTCATATATTATTCATATGTAAATTTTAAATATTTCATGGAAGTTAAACAGTAAATGTTTCTCAAGAAATTATCCTGTAACGAGCCCCTTGCTCGTTCGGTTCCACTCTCCCGACACTCCTCTGCAGCTATAGAATCAGATTGCAACGTCTGATGATTCGGTCATCCAGTGCTCCAGAATTAGAACTTCAGCTATGTGCCGTTCTAACCCAGTTGTGATAGCTCAGAACAAACACCAGGCAGGCTGTATGTAAGTTCAAACAGGAATCTCTTTTATTGCAATATACAGGCTCTTTTATACACTAAAAGTGGAGATGCATACCTCCGACTCATATTACTCTAACAATACAGCTGTAACCTGATTAACCTAATTAACATGAGCTAATTAACTAATCCCTTTAGACAGCCTAGATGACTCAGACATGACCTTTAGGCCAGACTGGCCGTCTTGTAGTTCAGAAAATCCAATCAACATTATCACAATAGCAGAGTTAATTGGACACAAACAACAATGGGATCTAATGACTCTTAGATCCCATACTAGAGACTTATTTACAATACACATTTTAGCAGACAACAGACAGGTAGCTGGAATTGATGACATTAGCATTTAACAGTAGGAGTCCCAACGGTATGAATCAGTCACTATTCCAATATGGCAAATCCAGGGTTCCCAGAGTCTGTGTGTCCTGGGGGACCAGAACCCGAATCCACAGTAATACCGCCTCAAGGGTCCCCAGGCATACAGCTCACAAAGAGCACCGTTCCCCCAAATGCCAGGGCCCACGATCGATCGGCAAGGGGCTAGCATACAGTCCCCTCCAAAAGTCTCTCTCCTGTCTAGGTCTGTCACATTTCTCCCCTTTCAGCAGGAGACTAACACAGGAGGAGACCCCAGACGGGTTGACTCCGAAGTTAGTCAGTAGTTCCAGTCCTCTAATGCCTGTACCCACACAGTACCCCAAACAAATTGTTCCAAACAGAGTATTACTCACCCAGCCAACCTCTGCCTCTCTCAGAGAACATATCTGCCGCTGGGGAGATGCCTGGACTGGCCCTTCTCCCTGGAGTCCTTTCTGCCGCTGGAGAGAAGACAGGGTGTCTGGGCTCACTCCGTCATGCTGTTGGGGATCTGGGCCAACTGCCCAGCATCCCTGGGGTATATAGGTGGAGACTGAAGTCCCATCCACCTTCACAGGAAATCCATCCTCTGTAAGTTGAGGGCAGAGGCCAGCAGTACTCGGCCCTGTTGCCAGCCCTTCTGCTGGAAACCCCACCCCATCTGCTCCGGCTAACTGTTGGGGAGGGACGACGAACACCTCCTCTCCCTTCTCCCCCTGTATACTGATCTGCTGCTGGGAAGTGACCACCTCCTTCTCACCATGAGCCCCTGCCCTACACCGACGCAGGTGTAGGGCAGAGATCTTGGAACCTCTGTCCGGTTGCCAGCGCTTCATCTGGGGAAGTTCCTTGTAACTTCACAGATACTTCTGTTGGTGCTGGGCAGAGCACAGTGAAGTTTGGCCCTAATAACAGCTCTTCTTCTGCTGGAGGCTCACCAGGTTGTTCTTCCTCAGCAGAAAAGTCTATCAAATCCCCTGTCTCTGCAACTGGTGTCTGGGGATAAAGGTTCAACATCTCCTCTCCATGGAACCCAGAAGATGCTATCAGTGCTGGGCAGAGCACAGTGAAGTTTGGCCCTAATAACAGCTCTTCTTCTGCTGGAGGCTTACCAGGTTGTTCTTCCTCAGCAGAAAAGTCTATCAAATCCCCTGTCTCTGCAACTGGTGTCTGTGGATAAAGGTTCACCATCTCCTCTCCGTGGAACCCAGAAGATGCTATCAGTGCTGGGCAGAGGTTAGCAGAACTCTGCCCTGTTGTCAGCACTTCAGGTTTGGGGACAGCAATCTTCAGATTTTCCACTGCCGATTCTCTGGCATTCTGCTGGACAGGCACATTCCTCCATCCAAGATCATCCAATGCAGAAACAGGTTCATCAAGGTCAGTCAGCACTTGCTGCATCCGCCATTAGACCCCCGCCTCCATAGCTGCGGGTGCAGGTTGGCAAAGCACACCGTTACTCTGCCACATTGTCAACTCTTCAGCCAGGATTTCAGAGTTGTCAACTGGTATTTCCTGATAGTCCCAGGCAAAGGGAGCACCACCCTGCTGCTGAGCAGAGTCTAACAGCTGTTTGTAGGCGATCTCCAGCTCCCATTCCTGAACGGCCAGAAACTCCAACTCTTCCTGTGCCCAGTGCACTTCTGAGACATTCAATCTCCGCTCTCTGTGCTCCATTATTTCCTCCAAATGCCACTCCCAATCACTCCCAAAGTCAGGGTCCCTGGACAGCCTCCAGTACAACAATCCCAGGCCATCATAGTCAAAGCCTTCCGTGGGGCTGTCATCCGCAATCGACAGGCACACTTGGGCTACATACCACTGGAGGGCTCTGTAGCTCTCGTCCAACCGCATTTCTGCCCGGATCAGCCTGCTTAACTCAGCTGTCCACTCCTGGTTCGGCTGTTCCCCCAATAACAGCAATCGTACTTCATACTGCGACCAGTACCTTACATGGATGGAGGGGAGAACTTTTCCCTGGTTTCACTGCTCACGGGCTAGCGCTTCCTTCCAGAGTTCGCAGCGGATAGAATCAAACCATCCTTGCAGGACCTGCTCTGATACTGGTCCTCTGTGCTGTATCTGCATCTCTCGCAACCTCCTTCTGAATTCCTCATCCATGGTGGCTGGTATTTCTCCTCTCCTGCTATCCTGCTACCTTGGATCCAGGTGATGGTTTGGATGTGTTCACGGCAAGGAAGCACGATCCCACCATTCCCTCCACGGCTCTCAAGTAAGTCTTTCAGCGTGGCTCTCCTGCAGGCTGGTTTGGAGTGTCCCAGTAACTGGAGAGCAAATCCCACGGCTGCCAACCAATGTAACGAGCCCCTTTGCTCGCTCAGTTCCACTCTCCCGACACTCCTCTGCAGCTATTGAATCAGATTGCAATGTCTGATGGTTTGGTCATCCAATGCTCCGGGATTAGAACTTCAGCTATGTGCGTTCTAACCCAGTTGTGATAGCTCAGAACAAACACCAGGCAGGCTGTATGTAAGTTCAAACAGGAATCTCTTTTATTGCAATATACAGGCTCTTTTATACACTAAAAGTGGAGGTGCATACCTCCGACTCATATTATTCTAACAATACAGCTGTAACCTGATTAACCTAATTAACATAAGCTAATTAACTAATCCCTTTAGACAGCCTAGATGACTCAGACATGACCTTTAGGCCAGACTGGCCGTCTTGTAGTTCAGAAAATCCAATCAACATTATCACAATAGCAGAGTTAATTAGACACAAACAACAATGGGATCTAATGACTCTTAGATCCCATACTAGAGACTTATTTACAATACACATTTTAGCAGACAACAGACAGGTAGCTGGAATTGATGACATTAGCATTTAACAGTAGGAGTCCCAACGGTATGAATCCCCAGAGTCTGTGTGTCCTGGGGGACCAAGACCCGAATCCACAGTAATACCACCTCAAGGGTCCCCAGGCATACAGCTCACAAAGAGCACCGTTCCCCCAAATGCCAGGGCCCACGATCGATCGGCAAGAGGCTAGCATACAGTCCCCTCCAAAAGTCTCTCTCCCGGCTAGGTCTGTCACATATCCCATAATGGCTTACCAATTAAGGCATAACTAAATCTAGGCCATAGATGACTGTTTTTTTTTTCTTTCATTTAACCAGGGGACTGAATGAAAAAAATGAACATATTCCTCCATCCACACAAGCAAGGTGGATGGAGAAATTCCCCCTGCCAGGACATTGCATTCTGACAGGGGGGCTCTCCCCTGTCAGCATAAACTGATCAGTGGCTGCAGCCACTGATCAACAAATGTTTTCCAACATTTCTGTTCAACAGACGTTGATTGTTAGATTATACTGTCGAACAAAAATGGCTACATATGGATAAAAATTCATACAATCCCTACTGAACTGGCTGATCATTCCATCTATGGCCAGTTTAAGAGCACACTTATGGGGAATACCATGCCATGAGGCGGTCATTTTTTTCTGTTATCATTAACAAATTCCATAAACATTGCTTAGCAGCACAAAATAAAACTTGGTTCTGTATTCTCTAAAAGGACTGGTACAGGGAGATGGGTTGGGCAGAGACAAGGGAATTTCAGAGACCTGGTTCAACAGCTCTCATGATTGGCTTGCAACTATTTAAGGGTATACCCTTTATCGCAGGGATAGAGAAGGTAAAAACAGGGGAGGGGTATGCCTATATATCAAGAATAATGTACAAGTGAATGTGAGAAATAACATCACTAAGGGAGCTAGGGAGGAGGTGGAATCCTTATGGGTAGAGCTCCAAAGGGATGAAGCTAAGGGGAAAATATTACTGGGAGTATGCTATAAGCCCCCTAACCTGAGGGAGGAGGGGGAGATAAATCTCCTATCACAAGTTGGATTAGCAGCAAGGATAGGAAGTGTTATCATAATGGGGGATTTTAATTATCCAGACATAGACTGGGCGGAGGGAACCACGCATTCGTCTAAGGCTCGCCAGTTCCTAAATATCTTGCAGGACAATTGAATGGTTCAGATGGTAAACGCACCAACTAGAAATAAAGCGTTACTGGATCTACTGATAACCAATACAGACCTGATGACAAATGTGGAAATAAGGGGCAATTTAGGAAACAGCGATCATTGGTCAATTGGCTTCAGTATAAATCACAGAAATAGGAAACATAAGGGGAATACAAAAGACAATGAATTTCAAAAGAGCCAACTTCCCTAAACTAAGAACCTTGTTAGAAGACATGAATTGGGATAAAATCTTAGGAACAAAGAACGCAGAGGAGAGATGGGTTTGCTTAATTAAGAGCATATTAAATAAGGGCATTAACCACTTCAGCCCTGGAAGATTAGGCTGCTCAATGACCAGAGCACTTTTTACAGTTTGGCACTGTGCTGCTTTAACTGGTAATTGTGCGGTTATGCAATGTTGTACCCAAACAAAATTTGCGTCCTTTTTCTTCCCATAAATAGCGCTTTCTTTTGATGGTATTTGATTGCCTCTGCGTTTTTTATTTTTTGTGATATAAACGGAAAAAGACCGACAATTTTGAAAAAAAAAAGAAATTTTCTACTTTTTGTTATAAGAAAAATCCAAAAAAAACTCAATTTTAGTCATACATTTAAGCCAAACTGTATTCAGCCCCATGTCTTTGGTAAAAAAAAAATGTCAATTAAGCGTATATTTATTGGTTTGCCAAAAGTTATAGCATCTACAAACTATGGTACATTTTCTGGAATTTACGCAGCTTTTAGTTTATGACTGCCTATCTCATTTCTTGAGGTGCTAAAATGGCAGGGCAGTATAAACCCCCTCCAAATGACCCTATTTTGGAAAGTAGACACAAAAAGGAAATTGCTGAGAGGCTTGTTGAGCCCATTGAATATTTTATTTTTTTGTCACAAGTGATTGAAAAAATGACAAAAAAAAAATTACACAAAGTTGTCACTAAATGATATATTGCTCACGCATGCCATAAATATATGTGGAATTACACCCCAAAATAAATTCTGCTGCTTCTCCTGAGTATGGGGATACCACATGTGTGAGACTTTCTGGGGGACTAGCTGCCTACAGGACCTGAAAACCAAGCACCGCTTCAGGTTTTCTAAGGGCGTATACAGTGGGGACGGAAAGTATTCAGACCCCCCTACATTTTTCACTCTTTGTTATATTGCAGCCATTTGCTAAAATCATTTAAGTTCATTTTTTCCTCATTAATGTACACACAGCACCCCATATTGACAGAAAAACACAGAATTGTTGACATTTTTGCAGATTTATTAAAAAAGAAAAACTGAAATATCACATGGTCAAAGTGGCACGCTTGTGTAATAATTGTCCACGTACAAGTGGTACCCCTTTCTGAATAAGAGTCACACCAAGTCCCACACAATCTTACCAGTGCTCGCTATGTAGTCTGGGCAGTTCTCCAGCTCTACGTGACTATCTTTTCCCTCGTAAACCATAAAACTATATGTATAGCCTGTTGCCCTGTCACAGAGCTTATACATCTTGACCCCACATCTGGCACGCTTGCTGGGAAGATACTGTTTGATAGACAAGCGGCCAGAAAACTTAATCAGGGACTCATCAATGAAAAAAAAATGATCGGGAGTAAACAAGGCTGCAAACTGTTGGTTGAAGTGGTTTACGAGGGGCCGAATTTTGTAGAGCCAAATCCAGTTCATTATCATTGAAGTGCATGAACCACAAGATCTGCTCGTATTGTGTTCTGGTCATGGAGGCAGAGAACACAGGCATATGGTGAATTGGGTCAGTGGACCAATATGACCGCAACTCACTCTTTTAAGTTATGCCCATGAGGAGGGATAGGCCCAGGAAGGTCTTAAATTCAGAGACCGTAATAGGTTTCCAATCTCTGGCAAGGGTCAACTGGGGATTAGCGGCGATGAACTGACCAGCATACAAAATGCTTTGGTTCACAATAGATCTATAGAGATGTTCTGTGAAAAACAGTGAATAAAAATCAAGTGACGTAAAATCAACTGTTTCCACATGAATTCTGGGTTGGCCAGTGAATGGGGGAAGTATGGGTGCTGCAGAAGTGGTGGGCTCCCAATTAGGATTGGCAAATGCAGCAGGAAGGGCACCATGGGCTCGACAGGTCTCTGTTTGTCTTCTTCTTGGTGGCAGTGGGACACTACTTGTGCTAGCCACCTCACCAGCTTGAACTGTGCTTTAGGGACTGGCCAAGTCACCAAGTGTTACTGCAGTGCTGGATGTATGACCAGGATGTACTAGGCCACTGGTGCTTGTCAGTTCACTAGAAGGATGAGCGGCACTAGTACTGGCTCTCTGCTCCATACGAGAGTCCTGGGATTCTTGCACCTCAACCACAGCAGAAGAACGGGGTCAGGTACGCCTGACCTTGGCAAGGACCACTACTCTGTCATCAGAGCTATCTGTCAGGCTGCCTCTGCTGTCTACCGGTTTTTATTCTGAGCCTGAATCTGACAGATGAGTGATTTCTCCTACATGAGTGACTAGCCGCCTACAGGACCTGAAAACCAAGCACCGCTTCAGGTTTTCTAAGGGCGTATACAGTGAGGACGGAAAGTATTCAGACCCCCTTAAATTATTCACTCTTTGTTATATTGCAGCCATTTGCTAAAATCATTTAAGTTCATTTTTTTCCTTATTAATGTACACACCGCACCCCATATTGACAGAAAAACACAGAATTGTTGACATTTTTGCAGATTTATTAAAAAAGAAAAACTGAAATATCACATGGTCCTAAGTATTCAGACCCTTTGCTGTGACACTCATATATTTAACTCAGGTGCTGTCCATTTCTTCTGATCATCCTTGAGATGGTTCTACACCTTCATTTGAGTCCAGCTGTGTTTCATAATTGGAATTGATTAGGAAAGCCACACACCTGTCTATATAAGACCTTACAGCTCACAGTGCATGTCAGAGCAAATGAGAATCATGAGGTCAAAGAAACTGCCTGAAGAGCTCAGAGACAGAATTGTGGCAAGGCACAGATCTGGCCAAGGTTACAAAAAAATTTCTGCTGCATTTAAGGTTCCTAAGAGCACAGTGGCCTCCATAATCCTTAAATGGAAGATGTTTGGGATGACCAGAACCCTTCCTAGAGCTGGCCGTCCGGCCAAACTGATCTATCTAGGGAGAAGAGCCTTGGTGAGAGAGGTAAAGAGGAACCCAAAGATCACTGTGGCTGAGCTCCAGAGATGCAGTCGGGATAAATAACATACCTAAGGGCCAATATTGTAGATTAAGGCAAAACTGCACTAGGGATTCCGATTATATTGCACAGAGCATTCACCTTAAAAATAAATTTCTTGAAAAGGGGTTTCCTGAAAAATTGGTTGACCAAGCGTATGCCACTTATCTTTCCGGAAAAAAACCCAAAACTTCAAAACAGATTGATCATGGCACTGTTCGCTTCATCACCAGATATCATAACAAGCACAGAAGAATGGAATCCATACTCCAAAAACATTGGAATATCCTTAAACAGGATCCCTTTCTCAACAATGACCTCGGCGACAAACCAAAGGTCACCTACAGAAGGGCCCCAACACTAAAAAACAAACTAGCACCTAGCAGATTCAAAACTATCAAACCAGAGAGCACTCTTTGCCTCCTTCCACTCACTGGCATTTATAGATGTAATAAAGCCTTATGTAAGACCTGCGCTTTTGTAAGACATGGCCAACGCAGTTTCCAACACAAGGATAAAACATACCAATTGGAAGGCTTTTATAACTGCTCGACGGATTACGTTGTGTACTGTCTCACATGTCCTTGTAAATTATTGTATGTTGGACGCACCATTTGTCCTTTGCGACAACGATTCGGCAAACATCGCCGTTTTATAGAAAAAGGCTGTGACGAACACAGCGTCCCCAGACATTTTCTTGAACATCACCACCAATCCACTGCCGGCCTACAGGTATGGGTAATTGAGTCCATTCCACGCAAATTATCCGAGGCCAAGCATTTTTCTAAACTATGTGAGCGTGAAACTTTTTGGATTTTTATTTTGGACACTTTAGCACCCAATGGGTTAAATGAGGAATTAGAGGTCAACACCATCATATAGAACGTATCTATTGATCCATTTTTACTCCTTTTTAATCATTCAATTCATTTTATCATATCACTGGAATAACTTAGGGTGTTCTACCTGTGTGTTTTTTCTACACTCTATGTTTTATGTATTATTATATTATATATAATTTTTATTTATTTATTATTTTATTTTTATATATATATATATATATATATATATATATATATATATATATATATATATATATTTTTTTTTTATCTTACCATACTATTGCTGTAATACTATACTTATTGTACATATCTCATATGTACAGTTAATTTATTTTTAACAATAGCTTTGGCCCCTCTTTGTCCTCCATTTCTTATTCTCCCCCCTTTTTTCCCACTGCCCCCCCCCCCCCCCCTTTTTTTTTTTCTGAATCTTGTGTGTGTTTTTTGTAATATATATATATATATATATATATATATTTTTTTTTTTTTTTTTTCCTAATATCACAGATAATATATTGGTTTTTATATAGATGTACATATATTTTTCCATATAACACGAATTACTGTACATAACTCCTATGTCCATTATTTAAATTTTCTTCATGTATTAATTTTTCTTTGTGAAGCGTCATAGCTATACGTCGCGCAACAATCAGATTCACTTCAGAACTGATCAATCCCCAAGCCCAGGCCAATGGTTTCTGGCCTGGACCTGGTGATCGGTCCTGGCGAATGAAATCCTTCCCTTGCATGTCTAAGAGTAAGTGTACCAACACTACACTGGCACCAGTTCACGTACAGTGGGGATGTCTATTGATCCATTTTTACTCCTTTTTAATCATTCAATTCATTTTATCATATCACTGGAATAACTTAGGGTGTTCTACCTGTGTGTTTTTTCTACACTCTATGTTTTATGTATTATTATATATAATTTTTATTTATTTATTATTTTATTTTTTTATATACATATTTTTTTTTTTTATCTTACCATACTATTGCTGTAACACTATACTTATTGTACATAGCTCATATGTACAGTTTATTTATTTTTAACAATAGCTTTGGCCCCTCTTCGTCCTCCATTTTTTATTCTCCCCCCTTTTTTCCCGCTCTCCCCCCCTTTTTTTTTTTTTTTTTTCTGAATCTTGTGTGTGTTTTTTGTAATATATATATATATATATATTTTTTTTTTTTTTTCCTAATATCACAGATAATATATTGGTTTTTATATAGATGTACATATATTTTTCCATATAACATGAATTACTGTACATAACTCCCATGTCCATTATTTAAATTTTATTCATGTATTAATTTTTCTTATTTTTTGATCACTATTTATGCATTGTATTATTATTCATGTACTACCAATTTCCTCAATTTTACATTTTTATGTCTTCGGATAAACTCTATCAGCATTATTAATTTATATACTATCACTTTTTATATTAATCTGCAATCCATAGAGAATTCATTCCTATCATTGTCATTCAATTCTTCGGATACTGTTCCCTCCCCCTCTTCGTTTTGATTGGTCCAGATCGGTATTTGCTTTCCACTTTCAGCTATTTAAGCCTCCTGGTTTGCTGTCCCAAATACACTTGAAAAAGGAGCGCGCATGCCCATTACGAGCTTCGCGCATGCTCAGAAACGCGCAGTGGACCCCAGAGAATCTGAACTACCCAAGTGACGTCATTGCCCATGTGACCTGTTGGAACGCGGAAGTGATTCCCTCACTACACCGCACACACAGCCGGCGCTTCCGAGCGGAGGTCCGCGGCTATCCGCTCGGCATCCATCCAGCCCCACACTATTGGGATTCCTTTGACGAACACCGGGATTAGTTCTCTATGGAAGCTGTCATTCATCAGTCTTTATGTAAGTGTTTATATATGCTTTTATCACTTGAATAAATCTTTGATACTTAAGAGGCGCTTTCTCTTTGGATTTTTTATGCATACATGGAGAATTGACTTCACTCAACAGGAAGCTGCCCTTGGTACCCTGGTTGCATAGATCCCCCTGGCTCCCATATCCATCTATATTACGGATGATCCACTTATTATAGACCCTTTTCTGGACTATATATTTTTTTGGGGCACTGTTACTTATTTTTAACGTCATTTTATTGTTATATCCACGGACTTGAGCGCTGTTACATCATATATCTTATCAATGGTTCTGTTAGAAGTCTTGTATTGCTGCTGGTCTTAGGGGATATATTTAGTAATATATAGATATTCATGCACTGATACACATTTGTGTGTTTTTGATACTGGCCTAACTTATAGATTGTACTTGATCCCTCTTCTTTCCCCCCATTTTCTCTTTTATTATTACATATTTTATTTTCTTCTTTTTCATCTATATTATTCATTTTTTATACAGTTTATTGGTGCCATATAATATGGACCTCATTGAAGACATAGAATTTCATAAATATGAGATGTTGGACACCTTATATACTATTTTACCCCCTGAATTATTTTGTAACTCATCCAAACTCATTCGTTCTGATAGATACACCCTCTGTGGTAAATTTAAGAAACTTGAAAGACTTATCCACACAGCCAATACCCACTGGTGGGATCAATTTTTTCTTAATAAATATGTAAAAGAAAAAATCTCCCCCAGAGGTCTTAGGATTTTAAAAACTTGTTCTTTTTTAGATACCGCTCACAACACAGAATGGGAAAATTTGGCGGAATTTTGTACCACCAAATGGTTAGGAGTTATCATCAGTCAGAGTAATTTAAAATATAGTGAGATGGTACATCAGATACAGATGTTGACATCAGAAATCACCTCTTTTAACCTCAAAATCCCCCCCACTTGGTTAGAGACGCTCAAAAAGAACACAAAAACCAAAGAAAATAATCTACTGAAAACTAAGATAGGGAAATTCCATAGGGATTTAGACGATTACAGATTAAATAAAATATTTTCTTGGAAATTAAATGACAAAATACCTGCCCTAATGTCTCTGACACCTCATCCTACCAAACTGTTTCCCAATATCAAAGGCGACAATGATCCTCACCCATCCTCTCAGGCCGCCTCTGTTAGAGGTACATACAATAATAATAAAAAAGCACCCATTCCACGCAGACCTATAAAAAATAACAATATATTAAAAAATAAAAAATCCTCCACCCCTAATGGAGCCCCTATACGTGATTCCAAACTTCGGTCTCACTCATTCAAACCCCTCACACCACTAAAACATGATACCATTCAGACTAATAAACCACCAATAGATAAAATAGATACTCCACCTACTTCCTCTCAGTTTTCATTACCTCCGATTGGTTCACCCTTGGCTCCAACTTCTACATCTGCAGAGGGTCAAAATTCTGTAAAAAATTCTGTATCTACACCATCTACCACTGAGATGGCTACTCCTCCTTCTTCTAGTAGTGACAATGTACTCACATCCTCAGCCTCTGACATACATATCATTTATCCAAATAAATCTAGCCTCCTATTAGGAGATTTCCAGAGTGGCGAAATAGCCTCACACTCGGAGGCCCTTACTTTTTCTTCTTTTTTAGAGAAAGGCCTACATCACAAACAACGCCAAAAAAGAAAACACATAGACGAGGATGTAGAGGAGGACGTAACAAACCTAAAATCCCACACAAAACAACAGAAACGATAAAGCTGTTTAACTTATCTTCACATATATTATCTTCAGATGAAATTTCCCTACTCAGTAAAGGGCTCACCTTTTCACCTACTATGCCACCCAATTCCTTTCTTCTGTTCAAAGATCTCAATAAATTTATCAGGAACCTCACCCTTAAAAGATATTTTAATATTCAATCCACTAAGAACAGATCTGTTGAAAGCACCTCCAATATGACTTCACCTGCAGTCACTTCTGGTGAGAATACTTGTGAGACATCCGTTAGTTCCATCAGTATCTATGATTCGGATTTAGAATTAGACCCTTTGGCCATTGATATAGATCTAGAATTACTTACTCAACATCCTGATCATTCACCTCCAATCAAACATACCAGTTTTAAACCAAAATCTGTATTTTATCCCACGAGATCCAAGGGACCCTATATTGAGACTTTCTATAGAGTAGTATATTCTGAGTTACAGAAATTGTGTGAACACACAGACAACACACATAAATATCGTCCCCACAATCTCACCCCTGGAGAAAAGGCTGCACTCCTCTCTCTTTCCAACAACCCTGAGATTATCATCAAATCAGCTGACAAGGGAGGTGGAATTGTGATTATAGACCGAACATCCTACATCATGGAAGCATGCAGACTATTGTCGGATCGCATAACATATAAGAAACTCTCTTCCGACCCTTTGCCCCAGTTCAAAGTTAAAGCAGAAACTTTGATCAATTCTGCATTATTAGATGGTGTTATCACTAAACATGAAGCCTCCTTCCTAAAAAAAGAATTTTATAACACACCCTATTTTTATTATCTACCTAAAATACATAAAAATTCTTCTCACCCCCCTGGTAGACCTATCGTAGCCTCTATGGATAGTATAACCAGCGGTTTCTCCCAATATGTAGATTCATTTCTACAGCTTATGGCACAGAATCTTCCATCATATATTCGAGACTCTATACATCTCATGGAATTGTTGGCACCTTACAGATAGCAAGACAGCTATTCTTGGCTTTCTTTGGACGTAAATTCTCTGTATACGTCCATCCCTCACCAGATAGGCCTAATGGCGGTACAACATTTTCTTTCCCTAGATTCCTGTATTAATGGCAAACAGGCCGTTTTTATCTCTGAAGCCACTTTATTTTGTTTAAGTCATAATTATTTTCATTTTAATGGTGACTTCTACCTACAGACCCATGGTACAGCTATGGGCACTAGTTTTGCCCCCTCTTATGCCAATCTGACCATGGGTCTGTGGGAGGACAAACACATATGGAACAATAACCCTTTTGCCCGACATATCATTTTTTTCGGCAGATTTATAGATGACATTATTGTCATCTGGGATGGCCCATCATCCTCTATAGAGAGTTTCGTTTCCCACTGTAATGCTAACGATCTCGGTCTATCATTTACATCTGAACATAGCAAGGAGAGCCTTCCTTTTCTGGATCTAGAATTATTTCACGATCATAACTCCATTTTTTCTCGCAATTATACAAAACCAACATCGGGAAACTCTTATCTACATTATAACAGTTGTCATCACCCACAGTGGATAAATAACATACCTAAGGGCCAATATTGTAGATTAAGGCAAAACTGCACTAGGGATTCCGATTATATTGCACAGAGCATTCACCTTAAAAATAAATTTCTTGAAAAGGGGTTTCCTGAAAAATTGGTTGACCAAGCGTATGCCACTTATCTTTCCGGAAAAAAACCCAAAACTTCAAAACAGATTGATCATGGCACTGTTCGCTTCATCACCAGATATCATAACAAGCACAGAAGAATGGAATCCATACTCCAAAAACATTGGAATATCCTTAAACAGGATCCCTTTCTCAACAATGACCTCGGCGACAAACCAAAGGTCACCTACAGAAGGGCCCCAACACTAAAAAACAAACTAGTACCTAGCAGATTCAAAACTATCAAACCAGAGAGCACTCTTTGCCTCCTTCCACTCACTGGCATTTATAGATGTAATAAAGCCTTATGTAAGACCTGCGCTTTTGTAAGACATGGCCAACACAGTTTCCAACACAAGGATAAAACATACCAATTGGAAGGCTTTTATAACTGCTCGACGGATTACGTTGTGTACTGTCTCACATGTCCTTGTAAATTATTGTATGTTGGACGCACCATTTGTCCTTTGCGACAACGATTCGGCAAACATCGCCATTTTATAGAAAAAGGCTGTGACGAACACAGCGTCCCCAGACATTTTCTTGAACATCACCACCAATCCACTGCCGGCCTACAGGTATGGGTAATTGAGTCCATTCCACGCAAATTATCCGAGGCCAAGCATTTTTCTAAACTATGTGAGCGTGAAACTTTTTGCATTTTTATTTTGGACACTTTAGCACCCAATGGGTTAAATGAGGAATTAGAGGTCAACACCATCATATAGAACGTATCTATTGATCCATTTTTACTCCTTTTTAATCATTCAATTCATTTTATCATATCACTGGAATAACTTAGGGTGTTCTACCTGTGTGTTTTTTCTACACTCTATGTTTTATTATATTATATATAATTTTTATTTATTTATTATTTTATTTTTATATATATATATATATATATATATATATATATATATATATATATATATATATATATATATATATATATATATATATATTTTTTTATCTTACCATACTATTGCTGTAATACTATACTTATTGTACATAGCTCATATGTACAGTTAATTTATTTTTAACAATAGCTTTGGCCCCTCTTCGTCCTCCATTTTTTATTCTCCCCCCTTTTTTCCCACTCCCCGCCCCCCCCCCTTTTTTTTTTTTTTTTTTTTTCTGAATCTTGTGTGTGTTTTTTGTAATATTTATATATTTTTTTTTTTTCCTAATATCACAGATAATATATTGGTTTTTATATAGATGTACATATATTTTTCCATATAACATGAATTACTGTACATAATTCCCATGTCCATTATTTAAATTTTATTCATGTATTAATTTTTCTTATTTTTTGATCACTATTTATGCATTGTATTATTATTCATGTACTACCAATTTCCTCAATTTTACATTTTTATGTCTTCGGATAAACTCTATCAGCATTATTAATTTATATACTATCACTTTTTATATTAATTTGCAATCCATAGAGAATTAATTCCTATCATTGTCATTCAATTCTTCGGATACTGTTCCCTCCCCCTCTTCGTTTTGATTGGTCCAGATCGGTATTTGCTTTCAACTTTTAGCTATTTAAGCCTCCTGGTTTGCTGTCCCAAATACACTTGAAAAAGGAGCGCGCATGCCCGTTACGAGCTTCGCGCATGCTCAGAAACGCGTAGTGGACCCCAGCGAATCTGAACTACCCGAGTGACGTCATCGCCCATGTGACCTGTTGAAACGCGGAAGTGATTCCCTCACTACAACGCACACACAGCCGGCGCTTCCGAGCGGAGGTCCGCGGCCATCCGCTCGGCATCCATCCAGCCCCACACTATTGGGATTCCTTTGACGAACACCGGGATTAGTTCTCTATGGAAGCTGTCATTCATCAGTCTTTATGTAAGTGTTTATATATGCTTTTATCACTTGAATAAATCTTTGATACTTAAGAGGCGCTTTCTCTTTGGATTTTTTATGCATACATGGAGAATTGACTTCACTCAACAGGAAGCTGCCCTTGGTACCCTGGTTGCATAGATCCCCCTGGCTCCCATATCCATCTATATTACGGATGATCCACTTATTATAGACTCTTTTCTGGACTATATATTTTTTTGGGCCACTGTTACTTATTTTTAACGTCATTTTATTGTTATATCCACGGACTTGAGTGCTGTTACATCATATATCTTATCAATGGTCTGAAACCGGTTAACCAATGCTTCCCATTGTGTAATACATTTAAAAGAGCGAACAAAAGTCAAAAGTCCTGGATGGCTTAACTCCAACGTAAAAATGCATATAAAAGCAAAGGAGAAGGTCTTCAAAAAATACAAGGTTGAGGGATTATCATCAACATTCAGACTTTATAAAGAATGCAACAAGAAATGTAAGGGTGCAATTAGGGTGGCTAAGATAGAACACGAAAGACACATGGCAGAGGAGAGCAAAAAAAATCCCAGGAAATTCTTTAAGTATGTAAACAGTAAAAAAGGGAGGACAGACCATATTGGCCCCATAAAGAATGAGGAAGGACATCTGGTGTGGCAGAGCCTTGCCCTACCAGGGTCTAGAAGGAGGTTGTGACCCAGAATTCTCAACCAGAAGGGTTGAGGAGCTCCAGGGAGCTTGTAACATGAAGAGGAACCTGGCCTCTCAGTTTCCTAAGTGTTTTGCAAAGTCCACTTTGGAACCTGGAGCTTGGGGATTTCTGAAAGATCCGGGTGGGATGAAATTCCTAGTCCTGGGTCCTGATTTTGAGAACAGCCAGCATACTGATTGGTCAGGTGTGTGCTAGGCTTTTAGTAGTAACCTGACCATGGTTCTGGGATCCACCCCAGCAGATAGGAAGTCTGAGTACCAGGAGTCAGGAGGGCTCCACATGGGAGCCAGTGCAGCAAGAGGCTGCTAGCTATATGCATCAAGGTGGTTGGTGAAACAGTCTGTACGAGACAGACAAGGGCCTGGAGTGTAAGGCCAGAGCAGCAGTTCTGCAAGCACGAGCCAACTAGGCTGAATGTCATTTTGTTGTTGGAAAAAGGAATGCTGAAAACCCCTGCGAGGGAAACCTATGTTTGATGAACTTGCTTTTAATAAAAATGGGCAAACAAAGCCCTTAAAAAGAAGAACCAGGGAGTGGTGGTGTCCTTAAAGCTCTACATTTGACACTAGTCCTTTACACGTGGTGGAGAATGCTGGCACAATCTGAGATCCCTGCATTCAAGTAAGTTCATCTGTTATATGAACTGTGTTTTGATGCATGTGACTGCATAATCTTTGTGTGCAGGTGAGGAGAACCTGCAAGAGAAAGGTAACTAGCCTTAAGAGACAGTGCTCCAATTTGTTGCTGAACTGTGCAAAGTTATTCTGGAGTGACTGTGAGTATGGGGTGGTCAAAGCTCCTAAAAGAAGCAAGGATGGCTGAGATGATAGATAGAGCTCTGTGGCTAGAGGGGTTGTTACCACCTGAACGAATGCCATACATGCCTGAACAGAGTTTGCCAAGGAGAAGGAGGGCTGGTGTTGTCCCTAGCAACACTGGTGCAATGAGTGCACAGGTGACTGCGAGTATGGAGAGTCCACTAAAGTCTGAGTCTGCAGTGGATTGGTGCAAGTGGCACGTGGCAGCACTGAATCAAGTTAAAGAGGAGAGCAACCCAACCCTTCGTGTAAGGAGAGCGGCTGAATGCTCATACCTGGGAGAGGGGTGTTGTTGCACCTGGCAACTCTGGTGCAAGTAGGCCAGCTAGCCAGCTATCAAAGTGCAGAGGTCTAAGCTTGAAAGCAGATGCAGTGTGGGAAGCCCCGACAAGATATGGAACCAAGTGCACTGTTTGTACTTTGCACTGTCCCTTTGTCCCAGGCTCCAGTGCAAAGCTACCTAGCAAAGCAAAGGTCTGCATCTGTGTTTGAGAAGCCTGCTCTGAGTGCCAGGAGTGAGCAACAGGCTTACCAGAAGTTTGGAAGGAGTGCAGTTGCCCATAGCAATGCCTATGATGTCAGGTCAGAGGACCGCAAGACAAACATATTGCCTATAGAGGATCGTGGCAAGTTTAAAGTGACACCACTTCATAGAGAGAGAAGTCTACATGTTTGGGAGAGCCAGCAAAGTGCAGCTGGGAGAACACCGTTTCCATTAGCAACTAGAGAAAATGTGCCAATGGGAATGAGGAGCTACAGGGTAGAGGTGCCAGTGAGATTCTGCATGTTGGGGGAGTGCCATCTCCCTTAGCAACAGGAGAAAGTCGCCAAGTACCATGCCAGGAATGTGGTCAACTGGGGAATGGGATCTTTGCTTGTCCCAGCTTGTGGAATACAGTTGCTGATATTGTTGCTGGGCTTAACTCTTTGCCTGCAAGCCTGCATTCCTGTGTTAAAATGTTTGCAGTCACCCCTGGCAACAGAGAGGAAATTCCTGTTGTGCCTGCTGTAGTTTCATCCCGTGACCACCAGAGGGATTCGGCCAGTAGATGTGCAGTACAAGAAAGTCAACATACTCAAATGAACATGGCAAGACCTGTTACTCGGATGGGTAAGACGGTTGCTGTTGAAGTCATGGGAAAGACTGACTGTGGGATTGCTCACACTGAAGTGGAAGTGATCCCAGAGGGGAGAACCACTGTTGGTGCAGAAAAGGACTTGCCTCACTGCAGTGCCCTATCCAGTGGGGAGGCAAGTGTTAAAATTGAATGTGATGATGTGAAACGTACTAAGGAGTATGATGGTATTGAGTTGACTAATGCTGATAATGTGATGCTTAATGAGATAGGGGTGATCGCTAAGCAGGATATGCTATTCCCCTTAGCAACAGTATATAAGGCTGCAGAGGTGTCCCTAGAAACCTCAAGGGAGCTCTGTGTGTTGGAGCCAGAGGTTGCCCGGGACAACTGTGGTGCCACTTTGATGAATAAGAGGGTACTTGACCCTGGTGAGAATGTGTCAAATGGTAAAACTAAAATGTCTGAAATTACTTGTGGTGATAATGGGTTACTGTGGTCTGTCACTGCTGACAGCAAAAGTCTTCATGAGTTTAATGAAGTGCCACCCGAGCAAGGTGATGAAGTTATGGTATTGCAGCCTGCTGTGTTTAAGAATGTTTTTCCACAGGTTTGTTTAAACAAAAGTGATATGTGCAATGTGCCTGCTGTGGAGCCACTCTGTCCTGTGTCTCCTTTGGCAGTTGGAGCAGTACTGCGTAGTACCTCTAACGGAAGCACAGAGAAAATAGACTATGACAGATGTGCAACAAGTCTGTTGGCTTTATTGAAAGAAGTCTCAGTGTGTAACAATGAAGCAGACACCATTTCTGCTGTGCTAAATGGAAGGACTGCAGAACAGCTTCTGGACCAGGGCTCACTTGCTGCTGTTGCAGAGGATATTCCTCAGGAGATGGAAGGGCCAAGAAAGATTGAGCACATAGCAGAGGTTGTGTCCACAACCCATAAAGGAGTTATTGGTGTGGTATACCAAACTAATGTTATCCATAGAGAAGACCAGGAACAGATCATTGACACTGAGCCTGAGAGTTTTGTGGTGACTCCCGCACCTGGCTGCGCTCTAGGAGAGTACCAGGTTATTGCATTGAATACCTCCAGTGAGGAGGAAGCCCATTTAAGAAGAGCCACCTCTAAGGCATCAGTAAATGAGTCTTTCCACATCCCTAGGGACATGAAGGACCCCAGGAAGGACTTAGGTGTGGAATCACACTGCCTTTGTATGACAGATATGCTGAGAGAAATATTAGAATGTTGGAGTGTACAGCCGGGGTATATCCTGCCATCCTCACCTGCTTTTGGAGAACTTGTACCACAGGGTATGCATAAATGGAGCTGGATATTACAGGCTGTACGATGCAGAGATTGCCATAGTTGGAAGCGTTTAATGCAAATATTGTTAATGTGGAAAGTTGTCTCACAGTGTGCTGGATTGCTTCATACGGAGTTTGAGTATGAGAGGCACTCTGGGGTATTGTTGGACAGGACAGAAGTCTGGGCAGAAGTGCCAGAGGGCACAAGTATATGTGACGTGGTTGGGGTCATCAACCCAAAGGTGAAATTGGATGATGATGATGATCAGGTATCAGGACAGTTGCTGGAAGAGGATCATTTGGCAGTGGAGTTGAGAGTTAGTGACGTTGCCATGGTAGACAACTCCACTGCGATTCTCCTCCAGACACTGCCTTGCAGAACACTGGTGAGATGAGGTCTGATAAATGTGGTGATATTTCAGTCAATGAGGAAAAGTGCAACACTCTGGTAAATGTTTCGATTACCATGGATAACAACAAAAATAAGGGTAGATTTGATGGTCAAGGTGGCACGGTTGCTGTTAATCTTGAAAACAGGAAGATGAAGGATGAATAATGGTATGACTGACACAGAAGAGGGAATAGATGCAGTAGAAATGGGCCCCATCCAGGTTCAGGAGTGTAATTCTGGGAAAGATTTCCAGAGGTCCAGGAACCTCCCAAGTTGCAAGAGTAAAAATTCTGAGGACACTGGCCCAAAGCTTAACAAGGCGTCATTAAAAGAGTTTCATTCCCAAATAAAAGTGCCCACACTTATGGCTAAACAGGTGTTTAAAAATAGAAGTAAAGAGAAAAAGGTTGGGAAAAAATGTCAAAGACCTTAGTAAGTCCCCTAGTGTTAAAGTGTTTGAAGGTCTGGCCCCAAAGAAAATGAGCAGATGGCATTTTTGGAAGCGTACCCATGAAAAGAAACAGGGGTATCTTTGTAGTACCCAAGTCAGTGTAGCAGGGGGACACGGTGAAAGTCACCTGATGAGACACGGTGTGGCCCTTGTGGGTGATAGCTGGCACAGAGGTGCCAATTTGAAGAGGTTTGGCTGATGTGTTACGCCCCCTCCAGGGTCGAAACGGGGGGGGGGATATGTGGCAGAGCGTTGCCCTGCCAGGGTCTAGAAGGAGGTTGTGACCCAGAATTCTCAACCGGACAGGTTGCAGGGCTCCAGGGAGCTTGTAACATCAAGAGGAAACTGGCCTCTCAGTTTCCTCAGTGTTTTGCAAAGTCCACTTTGGGACCTGGAGCTCAGGGATTTCTGAGAGATCTGGGTGGGATGAAATCCCTAGTCCTGGGTCCTGATTTTGAGAACAGCCAGCATACTGATTGGTCAGGTGTGTGCTAGGCTTTTAGTAGTAACCTGACCATGGTTCTGGGATCCACCCCAGAAGATAGGAAGTCTGAGTACCAGGAGTCAGGAGGGCTCCACGTGGGAGCCAGTGCAGCAAGAGGCTGCTAGCTATATGCACCAAGGTGGTTGGTGAAACAGTCTGTACGAGACAGACAAGGGCCTGGAGTGTAAGGCCAGAGCAGCAGTGCTGCAAGTGAGAGCCAACTAGGCTGAATGTCATTTTGTTGTTGAAAAAAGGAATGCTAAAAACCCCTGCGAGGGAAACCTATGTTTGCTGAACTTGCTTTTAATAAAAATGGGCAAACAAAGCCCTTAAAAAGAAGAACCAGCAAGTGGCGGTGTTCTTAAAGTTCTACATTTGATGCTAGTCCTTTACACTGCTTACAAAGGATGGGGAAATGGCGAAGGTATTGAATTTATTCTTCTCCTCAGTCTTCACGAGGGAATCGGGGGGCTTCAGTAACCAAAACTGCAGTGTTTATCCTTATGACACACCACAGGAAGCACCTCCATGGTTAACAGAGGACAGAATTAAAATTAGACTTGGGAAAATCAACATTAATAAATCACTGGGACCAGATGGCTTGCATCCAAGGGTACTTAGGGAACTCAGTCAAGTAATTGCCAGACCATTGTTCCTAATTTTTACTGACAGTCTATCGACTGGAATGGTACCAGATGATTGGAGAAAAGCCAATGGAGGACCAATATTTAAAAAGGGCCCAAAATACATCCCTGGGAATTACAGACCAGTTAGCCTAACATCAATAGTATGCAAGCTCTTGGAGGGGATGATAAAGGACTATATACAAGATTTTAGTAACGAGAACGGTATCATTAGCAGTAATCAGCATGGATTCATGAAGATTCATTCTTGCCAAACCAATCTATTAACCATCTATGAGGAGGTGAGTTGCCATCTAGATAAAGGAAGGCCCGTAGACGTAGTGTATCTGGATTTTGCAAAAGCATTTGACACAGTTCCCAATAAACGTTTACTGTACAAAATAAGGTCCATTGGTATGGACCATAGGGTTAGTACATGGATTAAAAACTGGCTACAAGGGCGAGTTCAGAGGGTGGTGATAAATGGGGAGTACTCGGAATGGTCAGAAGTGGGTAGTGGGGTCCCCCAGGGTTCTGTGCTGGGACCAATTCTATTTATTTTGTTCATAAACGATCTGGAGGATGGGGTAAACAGTTCAATCTCTGTATTTGCAGATGATACTAAGCTAAGCAGGGCAATAACTTCTCCACAGGATGTGGAAACCTTACAAAAAGATCTGAACAAATGAATGGGGTGGGCAACTATAAGGCAAATGAGGTTTAATGTAGAAAAATGTTAAATAATGTATTTCGGTGGAAAAAATATGAATGCAATCTATAAAATGGGGGGAGAACCTCTGGGGGAATCTAGGATGGAAAAGGACTTGGGGGTCCTAGTAGATGATAGGCAATGGCATGCAATGCCAAGCTGCTGATAACAAAGCAAACAGAATATTGGCATGCATTAAAAAGGGGATCAACTCTAGAGATAAAATGATAATTCTCCCGCTCTACAATTCCGACCGTGTGTGGGCTCCATCGGACATTTTCCATCGGATTTTCCGACACACAAAGTTGGAGAGCAGGAGATAAAATTTTCCGACAACAAAATCCGTTGTCGGAAATTCCGATCGTGTGTACACAAATCCGACGGACAAAGTGCCACGCATGCTCAGAATAAATAAAGAGATGAAAGCTATTGGCCACTGACCCGTTTATAGTCCAGATGTACGTGTTTTACGTCACCGCGTTCAGAACGATCGGATTTTCCGACAACTTTGTGTGACCATGTGTATGCAAGACAAGTTTGAGCCAACATCCGTTGAAAAAAATCCATGGATTTTGTTGTCGGAATGTCCGAACAAAGTCCGACCGTGTGTACGCCCTATAAGAGTGGCAAGGATGTGGAATTCCCTTCCACAGGCAGTGGTCTCAGCGGGGAACATCGATAGTTTCAAAAAACTATTAGATAAGCACCTGAACGACCGCAACATACAGGGATATACAATGTAATACTGACATATAATCACGCACATAGGTTGGACTTGATGGACTTGTGTCTTTTTTCAACCTCACCTACTATGTAAATATGTAACTATGTAAGGGGTGACTTGGAAGGGGGAGTTCCTGCACCTATTCTCTGAGAAAAAAGGCCATGCTTCTATAACAGTTGCGATTAGTGAAGAACCATGTTTGTTTCAGTTGTAAGTGGTTAGGAATGGATGGTACATGTTGCCTGAAAGGTATAATAGAGGCAATTTCCATATCATCTTGAGCCACATGCCTGGATTACTAAACAGTTTTCCCTAAAGATCCTCCATACTGAGCAGCGATATATGAGGTTTCCTCGGTGTATAGAAGACTTAAAGTGGTTGTAACGTCAGAAGGTTTTTTTTATGTTAATGCATTAAGAAAAAAAAAAACCTTCTGTGTGCAGCAGCCCCCCTAATATTTACCTGAGCCCATCTCTATCCAGCGATGTTGCAGGAGAGACTCGGCTGCCCGGGAGTCTCCCTCCTCATTGGCTGAGACAGACACGGAGCACTATTGGCTCCCGCTGCTGTCAATCAAAGTCAGTGAGCCAATGAGGAGAGGGGCAGGGCCTAGTCACGGCTCCATGTCTGAATGGACACATGGAGCTGTGACTCTACTCAGTTGCCCCCATAACAAGCTGCTTGCAGTGGGGACAGGAGGGAGGGGCCAATAGTGCCAAAGAGGGACCAAAGAAGAGGAGGATCTGGGCTGCTCTGTGCAAAACCACTGAAACAGAGGAGATAATTATAACATGTTATATTTAAACACAAAAAAGGAGACTGTATTATCACTTTAAATCACAGCTATTTTGTTTAATTTTTTTTATAGGTAATTGTTTTTATATTCTTGACCTTTGTGTCTGAGTCTTTTCTTGTACACATACATAATATTCATATTTCAATGGTTACAAGATATTTTGGCAAATTTTTGAATGCAAAACTGATCATTCTATACTGTATATTTTGAGATGTCTTCTTTTGATCTTGCGAAAGCATTACTAGGGTCAGAACTATGATATGAACATTTTAAAATATAGAATTACTTCTGTTTAATTTACTTTGCTGTTGATATACTCCTTTGTTGTGAATCACATATAATCTACTTTCACCATGTTTCACATTTTAAATTAGGTTTTGGTGTTAGAAGTTAATGTTTACATAAGGGTTTAAAAGTACAAAATGAAATAATACAGTGTTAATTAATTATCCACGAGTATTATAATGTGCATTATCCATTTATACTAACGTGCTACAATTAGAAGTGTCTTTGCTCCTAGGAGCTTAGGAGCACAGACACTTTTAATTATAGCACTTTCGATCAAAGGGATAGTGCACATTATAGTGTTCATGGATAATTAATTAGTGCTGTATTATTTTTTATTAATTTTATACTCTAAATATCAGGGGATATTTATTCATGCAGCAGCTGGGGTTTATTATTAAAAGGTATGACGCTGACATGATACATATACATTGGTGTTTAAAAGATAAAGAAACGTTCAGAGATGTGTTAAGCTTTTGTGCCCAACCCCCTGAGTTACAGATCCCCTAACCCAAAGCTCCATATCTACTCACTAATGAGACCAGGCACAATCTTTACAGCTTTAGATCATACTACTTCACCCAATGTCTGCATGTGTGCAGTAGAACCCCATGGACTTTTATGGGTCCAAGAAACAAATTGAATCAATTGGATGAAACACAGTGGCCATTGGCCAACAACAATAAAAATAATCCTTCTACTTCTTACAATCATTCCCATATCCAAACAACATCATCTTCATTATTTGTTAAAATTGCTGTTGCCCAATCATCCAATCATCTTTTGCCCAGGAATTATTTGTCATACAATGCAGTGACGATGAAATAGGTATGTCCCTCCTGTAAAATTTTCATTGTACATACTTTTCCTCCAACGGGAAAAAAAAAGTTTATGATTCATTCCTGAATAGAACACAGTTCAGTTGAAATGTATATTGGTGCTGACTAGATTTTAAAAAGTTTGCCCATCTCCAAAAAAACAACAAAAAAACAACACATTTAAATGTGAATGTACCAAGGAGGTGACCTTCAGTCAACTGCATAACTCCAAAGTCAGCTGAAGTTTATTTTATACTTGTTATATGTAGATACCAATATGACCTCTCCAAACTGTAATATCCTGAAGGTATGAACATCTATTTTCATTTATTTTTCCAGTACTTCATTTTCTCCTAGTTATGACTCCAGGTGCTTAGCTCCAAGTTTCCCACTAACCTTTGAACCAGGAAATTGTACGTGTGTGTACCTGATCTTTTCACAGGAATTAAGGATGAATATATCTTACAATTGTTATTTACATTGGTTTGTATACTCCATAGCATAAATACACATTTATATTTAGTAAAATAGATCAAAATATACATTTTACTCAAACTTCAGTTTACTGTAAAATAATTTAATGGTAAATAATTGTTATTTGAAATGTTTGGAAATTTGAGCAATTTGGAATCACCCGCTCTATTATTCACATAAAATGTTTTGAATATCAGTGGCTGCAAAAGTTCTATATCAACACATACGTTCTGTCTATATACATTATATGATATTACTTATGGTAGCTCCATATGCATAACTGGCAGCAGGCCATTGAATGACAAGTCACTGAAATTTTGTAATCAGGAAGTGATTATTATTTTGAACAATGTGTCAGAACTGCTTTGAAGAGTATTTATATTTAACAAAGCCTTCCAGCATACAAGATATAGAATCCCACTAAACTATAAAAATCAGGATGCTATCATTGAACACAGGGGAAAGGAGGACATAAAGCCATAAAGTCACCATTTTCCCCTTCAGCTTCTTACTTGCTCCCAAATAATATGTTAAAATTATTATTTCGTATTCCACATCAATCCTGATCTGTCACATTAGTAGGACACAAATGAACATTTATGCCAGTGACAAGGGGGTGCGTGGCCTGCGAACCAGAAGAGATATCCTGCATACATCACTCTTTTGGCTTCTAGAGAAATTTGGGAAAACAAAAAATACAAATTACACAAAGTAATGCAACCTTTTGTTCATTAATACAACATAAAATGTTTTTTTTTTTTTTTTTTTTTTTTTTTTATGAAAGCACTATTGTACCTAAATTTGAACTGGTGTCAGCTTGCTGCAATGCCCTATACAGCAGAGCTCAGACTAGTAGAGCGGAAAGCAACACAAAGACCCAGTCAGTTTTGCTGCAGTGCTTACAGTATGTGCTAAGAAAAGACAGAGTGACAAAGAGAATGGCTCATCAGAACCATGCTTCTCCTTTCACAGGCTTGGGTAGGGTAGGGATAAGATCTGTAAGTGTTACTTGAAGTGGAGGAAAAGCCTAACACTAATTATTCTTAAAACTGTTTCCTTCCCCTCCTCCTACCTATGCTGCATACCCTGTGTAAAGATCTGCGTACTTACCTTTTTTTAAGCTGATTCAGTGTGGTTATGTGATCCCGCTCGACAATGGAAGTAAATTCTGGAGCCGCGATGTCACCCATAGGCTGCCATTGCCCAGCCATTGTTAGTGCTCCCTCCTCTCCCCTGGAGCAGTCACTCACTGACACAGTGGAGCCGGAGATGCAGGATCATGTGACCAGGCCAGACAGGATTAAAGTGGAAATAAAGTTGATGTGTAATCAAATGTCTGACAGGCAGGGTATATATGACAGAAGAGACCCTATTGGTCTCTTCTGTCATAAATGCATCCTTCTGCCTGTCAGCTGTCAAGTTCACTGAGCCATGCATGCGGAGCTCAGCGAACATCTACAGCCCAGACTGCCCCCTGATCCGTGCTGCGGTGATGTGACTCCCATGCACATACGTGGGAGTGGTGTCATCGCAGCCCACCCAACTATCAAGTAGCCAAAGGCACGGGACCCGGAAGTAAGACTGGGCGCAGATGGAAGCGCAGGGGGCCCACCGGATCCGTCCCAGCAATATGCTGGGGGACACCATATTACAGGTAAGTCTGCCATAATGAACTAATATGTTGTGCATACTAGTACATTATGGCATAACCCAACCAGGAGGCCTTAAACAAAAAAATTATAGCTGACTTTACTTCCGCTTTAAAAAAAGGTGAGTACACAGATATTTTTTTACAGGTTATGCAAGATTACCTAGGATTAGGAGGAAGAGAATTTTTTTGCAAGGATAGTTAGTGTTAGGCTTTTCTTCGACTTTAACTTCAGCAGGGAAAAATCAGGTCTCCTGCCAAGCCAGACAGGGTTGTGCTTCATGGAATAGCTGTGTAAGGATCCAGACTGGATGGACAGAAATACAAATCTTTTAGCAAGTAAAACAGTTCCCATATATGCAGTTCATCTGTTTGTGTGTGTGTTTTTTTTTTCTCAACAGATCCAAATCTAACCCCTTATGTCATATTATGTTATCTGAAAGACACAGACAAAAAAAAATATGCTGGAATTTCTAAGACCCATGCCTCTGTTTTAAATGATTTATTTTGTTCAACTGCTTTTTTATGTGGTCACCACCTCCTCCCTGGCAGTAGGCACTGTATACAGCTCCCTCTGCAAATGAATTATGTTTCTGACTCTCCTTGGTGAACTTTCAATTGTTGTCTAGAGAAATCTCTGAGACCACATTAAAAAAAGAAAAGAAAACCTCTTTCCAAGGTACACAAAGAAGAGCCTCCAGGGGCAGGGAGATAATTAATCTCACTTTGGCCTGGGTACTTTTAATTAAATGCCGCTGTATATTCTTTAAAACTAAATCAAAGGCACAGACGAAACTTTTTTTTTTTCAAAGCTCTGCAAAGAAGGACAGTGAAAAATGAAAGAAAATGGCAAAATAAAAAAAAGAAGATCTGCGTGAAATATTAAGTCTCTTTTCTGTTAGCGCGTGCTTCCTACAGTGAAGGTTTCGAAACACGCAGTACAACCAGACGTGCTCTTAATGCAGGTCATTTGAAGGTCACTTCTGCCTTGTGAATAAAGGTGCATACTCAGCCCCCTCCTCTATTTCCAATGACATCAACTGTTAATTGTTTGCGCCCTAACATTTATCTTAAGGGAACCCAGGCATCTGAGGTCACTGCCTACTGTTTTCTTTCACTTTATTAGCTAAATGTTTGTATTCCAGGAGTGAAATAGACTCAACCTGTAATAGTTCATTCATACCATACTATGCATACATTTTACTCTTATCAGTAGCTTGAAAGACTCTTAGGGCTTTTTCCACCTGCTGGGGCACATTATGCTCTGTACAGTGTGTTCCCACTTGCATAGGGTTGGAGTGATGCATTTTTGCAACTACCTTTGCATAATACACAGTCTCTAGTAACTCAACCCCAATGATATGTGTGAAATTTTGTACCTCCAAAAGGATTTGTTACTCCGTTCATCCTAACCTGTAATCCAGGCTTTACTGTTAGATAGCACAACCGGGTCCTGGATCCCCCTGCAGATGACACTACACCTAAAGTTGAATTCCAGGCAGGTATTTAAACACTTCAAGTTTCTAAGATATAGCTTTATGGTATAACTATAAAATTACTTAAATATCCCTTGAAATTAGCCTCCTGTAATCTCTTCCACATTAACCACTTCACCCCCGGAAGGATTTACCCCCTTCCTGACCAGAGCACTTTTTACAATTTGGCACTGCGTTGCTTTAACTGCTAATTGCGCGGTCATGAAATGCTGTACCCAAACAAAATTTGCGTCCTTTTCTTCCCACAAATAGAGCTTTCTTTTGATGGTATTTGATCACCCCTGCCGTTTTTATTTTTTATGCTATACACGGAAAAATTTTGAAAAAAAATGATATTTTCTACTTTTTGTTCTAAAAAAAATCCAATAAACTCAATTTTAGTCATACATTTAGGCCAAAATATATTCGGCCACATGTCTTTGGTAAAAAAAATGTCAATAAGTATTTATTGGTTTGCGCAAAAGTTATAGCGCCTACAAACTAGGGTACATTTTCTGGAATTTACACAGCCTTTAATTTATGCCTGCCTATGTCATTTCTTGAGGTGCTAAAATGGCAGGGCAGTACAAAACCCCCACAAATGACCCCATTTTGGAAAGTAGACACCCCAAGGAAATTGCTGAGAGGCATGTTGAGCCCATTGAATATTCATTTTTTTTGTCCCAAGTGATTGAATAATGACAAAAAAAAAAAAATTACAAAAAGTTGTCACTAAATGATATATTGCTCACACAGGCCATGGACATATGTGGAATTGCACCCCAAAATACATTTAGCTGCTTCTCCTGAGTATGGGGATACCACATGTGTGGGACTTTTTGGGAGCCTAGACGCGTACGGGGCCCCGAAAACCAATCACCGCCTTCAGGATTTCTAAGGGTGTAAATTTTTGATTTTACTCCTCGTTACCTAGCACAGTTTTGAAGGCCATAAAATGCCCAGATGGCATAAAACCCCCCCCCAAATGACCCCATTTTGGAAAGTAGACACCCCAAGCTATTTGCTTTGAAGCATGTTGAGTCCATGGAATATTTTATATTTTGACACAAGTTGCGGGAAAGTGACAAATTTTTTTTTTTTTTTTTTTGCACAAAGTTGTCACTAAATGATATATTGCTCACACAGGCCATGGGCATATGTGGAATTGCACCCCAAAATACATTTAGCTGCTTCTCCTGAGTATGGGGATACCACATGTGTGGGACTTTTTAGGAGCCTAGCCGCGTAGGCAGACAGTCTATTGACTGGAATGGTACCAGCTGATTGGAGAAAAGCCAATGTAGCACCAATATTTAAAAAGGGCCCAAAAACATCCCTGGGAATTACAGACCAGTTAGCCTAACATCAATAGAATGTAAACTCTTGGAGGGGATGATAAGGGACTATATACAAGATTTTAGTAATAAGAACGATATCATTAGTAGTAATCAGCATGGATTCATGAAGAATCGTTCTTGTCAAACCAATCTATTAATCCTCTATGAGGAGGTGAGTTGCCATCTAGATAAAGGAAGGCCAGTAGACGTGGTGTATCTGGATTTTGCAAAAGCATTTGACACAGTTCCCCATAAACGTTTACTGTACAAAATAAGGTCCGTTGGCATGGACCATAGGGTGAGTACATGGATTGAAAACTGGCTACAAGGGCGTGTTCAGAGGGTGGTGATAAATGGGGAGTACTCAGAATGGTCAGGGGTGGGTAGTGGGGTTCCCCAGGGTTCTGTGCTGGGACCAATCCTATTTAATTTGTTTATAAATGACCTGGAGGATGGGATAATCAGTTCAATCTCTGTATTTGCAGACGATACTAAACTAAGCAGGGCAATAACTTCTCCGCAGGATGTGGAAACCTTGCAAAAAGACCTGAACAAATTAATGGGGTAGGCGACTACATGGCAAATGAGGTTCAATGTAGAAAAATGTAAAATAATGCATTTGGGTGGCAAAAATATGAATGCAATCTATACACTGGGGGAGAACCTCTGGGGGAATCTAGGATGGAAAAGGGCAACAAAGCTAATAAAGGGTCTGGGGGATCTTAGTTATGAGGAAAGGTTGCGAGCGCTGAACTTATTCTCTCTGGAGAAGAGACGCTTGAGAGGGGATATGATTTCAATTTACAAATACTGTACTGGTGACCCCACAATAGGGATAAAACTTTTTCGCAGAAGAGAGTTTAATAAGACTCGTAGCCACTCATTACAATTAGAAGAAAAGAGGTTTAACCTTAAACTACGTAGAGGGTTATTTACTGTAAGAGCGGCAAGGATGTGGAATTCCCTTCCACAGGCGGTGGTCTCAGCGGGGAGCATTGATAGCTTCAAGAAACTATTAGATAATCACCTGAATGACCGCAACATACAGGGATATGTAATGTAATACTGACACATAATCACACACATAGGTTGGACTTGATGGACTTGTGTCTTTTTTCAACCTCACCTACTATGTAACTATGTAACTATGCGTACGGGGCCCCGAAAACCAATCACCGCCTTCAGGATTTCTAAGGGTGTAAATTTTTGATTTCACTCTTCACTGCCTATCACAGTTTCGGAGGCCATGGAATGCCCAGGTGGCACAACCCCCCCCCAAATGACCCCATTTTGGAAAGTAGACACACCAAGCTATTTGCTGAGAGGCATGGTGAGTATTTTGCAGCTCTCATTTGTTTTTGAAAATGAAGAAAGACAAGAAAACTTTTATTTCTTTTTTCAATTTTCAAAACTTTGTGACAAAAAGTGAGGTCTGCAAAATACTCACTATACCTCTCAGCAAATAGCTTGGGGTGTCTACTTTCCAAAATGGGGTCATTTGGGGGGGGGTTTGCCACCTGAGCATTCCATGGCCTCCGAAACTGTGATAGGCAGTGAAGAGTGAAATAAAAAATTTACACCCTTAGAAAGCCTGAAGGCGGTGCTTGGTTTTCGGGGTCCCATGCGCGGCTAGGCTCCCAAAAAGTCCCACACATGTGGTATCCCCATACTCAGGAGAAGCAACAGAATGTATTTTGGGGTGTAATTTCACATATTCCCATGGCATGTTTGAGCAATATATCATTTAGTGACAAGAAAATTACTTTGAACCCCCAAACATTATATTTTTTTTAAAGCAAATGCCCTACAGATTAAAATGGTGGGTGTTTCATTTTTTTTTTTTCACACAGTATTTGCGCAGCGATTTTTCAAACGCATTTTTTGGGGAAAAAACACACTTTTTTCAATTTTATTGCACTAAAACACACTATATTGCCCAAACGTTTAATGAAATAAAAAAGATGATCTTAGGCCGAGTACATGGATACCAAACATGACATGCTTTAAAATTGCGCACAAACGTGCAGTGGCAACAAAATTAATACATTTTTAAAAGCCTTTAAAAGCCTTTACAGGTTACCACTTTAGATTTACAGAGGAGGTCTATTGCTAAAATTACTGCCGTCGATCGGACCTTCGCGGTGATACCTCACATGCATGGTGCAATTGCTGTTTACATTTGACGCCAGATCGATGCTTGCGTTCGCCTTAGCATGAGAGCAGGGGGGTACAGAGGTGCTTTTTTTTTTTTTTTTTCTATTATTTTTTTGCTTTTTTATCTTATTTTTAAACTGTTCCTTTCATTTTTTTTTTTAAATCATTTTTATTGTTATCTCAGGGAATGTAAATATCCCCTATGATAGCAATAGGTAGTGACAGGTACTCTTTTTTGAAAAAATTGGGGTCTATTAGACCCTAGATTTCTCCTCTGCCCTCAAAGCATCTGACCACACCAAGATCGGTGTGATAAAATGCTTCCCCAATTTCCCAATGGCGCTGTTTACATCCGGTGAAATCTAAGTCATAAAATGCTGGTAGCTTCCGGTTTCTTAGGCCATAGAGATTTTTGGAGCCACTCTGGTCTCTGATCAGCTTTATGGTCAGCTGGCTGAATCACCGGCTGCATTCTCAGGTTCCCTGTTGAGACAGGAGAGCCAGAGAAAAACACGGAAGACGGTGGGGGGGGGGGCATTCCCTCCCACTGCTTGTAAAAGCAGTCTAGAGGCTAATTAGCTGCTAGGATTGCTTTTACATGAAAGCCGACCGCTGGCTGAAAAGAATGATACCAAGATGATACCTAAACCTTCAGGCATCATTCTGGTATAACCACTCAAAGTCGTGAATGGCATACCTGAAGACAAAAAAATGGTTAACAATAAAGCACAGTAAACGGTAAAGTATAAAAAATTGCATACCTGAAAAGCAAACATGATAAAATGTAATAACAATAAAACATTGCAGAATAGAATACAGTAAAAAAGAGCAGAACAATAGAGAGAGAATAGAGAGAGAGAGAACAATAAAACGACAACCATTTTTTTTTATTTTATATTTTTGTTTGTGTTTTTTTTTTTTTTTTTACACTTTTTTTTGTAACTGTAACTTTTATAACTGTAACCGGTTCCAGGTTCGGGTCTCTCAAAATGCGATGGCATCTTGGGAGACCCTGTGAAATGGCGCCTAGTCTGCGGAATGCTGTACCCTACGCTAATACTCAACTAGTGTATAGTAGCGTTCAAAACATTCACCAATGCAAAGACCAGGATTGTCAGGACAGGAGGGACAATAATAGCGGGTGTCACGCCTATATCCGAGCTTGCTGCAGACACAACATCTTTTTTGGGGGGGTTTGTTGGGTAGGGGTACTCGGGAGGACATAAAGAAAATGCCTCTCATGCAGCCGACTGCATTTGGTTGGGGATGTGAATGGGTGAAAGTACGGGCGCTGCAGAAGTGGTGGGTTCCCAATTAGGATTGGCAAATGCAGCAGGAAGGGCATGATGGGCACGACGGGCCTGTGTTTGTCTTTTTGGTGGCAGCGGGACACTACTTGTGCATGCCACCTCACCAGCTTGAACTGCACTTAGGGGACTCGCCACGTCACCAAGTGTTACTGCAGTGCTGGTTTGACTACGACTGGGGTGTACTAGGCCGCTGATGCTTGCCAGTTCACCAAAACGCTACCAAAAAAACTGTTAGCGATCGCAGGGATCAGGCCTGACACTGCAAACGCTGCAACTATGTGTTTAGTGTTTTGTAAGTGTCAGTGATCGATCGATACTGCACTTGGGTGGGCTGGGCTGGGCTGGGCGGAGGGGCAAAACGCAGGTGCTAGCAGGTATCTGGGCTGATCCCGATAACACTGCGTTTTTGGGAACCCTAAACTGCTGGGGACGCCAGTATAGATCTGATCGGATCAGATATTGATCCGTTCTGATACTATACCACTAAGGGAGGTGTACGGTGCGTGCATGGGTTTTAGCGCTACTGGCACTAACCTGACGCTGCCTGGGGCTGGTGCTTGCCAGTTCACCAAAACGCTACCAAAAAAACTGTTAGCGATCGCAGGGATCAGGCCGGATTCTGCGAACGCTGCAGTTATGCGTTTAGTGTTTTCTAAGTGACAGTGATCGATTGATACTGCACTTGGGTGGGCTGGGCCGGGCACAGGGGCAAAACGCAGGTGCTAGCAGGTATCTGGGCTGATCCCGCTAACACTGCGTTTTTGGGAACCCTAAACTGCTGGGGACGCCAGTATAGATCTGATCGGATCAGATATTGATCCGTTCTGATACTATACCACTAAGGGAGGTGTACGGTGCGTGCATGGGTTTTAGCGCTACTGGCACTAACCTGACGCTGCCTGGGGCTGGTGCTTGCCAGTTCACCAAAACGCTACCAAAAAAACTGTTAGCGATCGCAGGGATCAGGCCGGATTCTGCGAACGCTGCAGTTATGCGTTTAGTGTTTTCTAAGTGACAGTGATCGATTGATACTGCACTTGGGTGGGCTGGGCCGGGCACAGGGGCAAAACGCAGGTGCTAGCAGGTATCTGGGCTGATCCCGCTAACACTGCGTTTTTGGGAACCCTAAACTGCTGGGGACGCTAGTATAGATCTGATCGGATCAGATATTGATCCGTTCAGATACTATACCACTAAGGGAGGTGTACGGTGCGTGCGTGGGTGTTAGCGGTACTGGCGCTAAACTGATGCTGCTTGGGGCTGGTGCTTGCCAGTTCACCAAAACGCTACCAAAAAACCTGTTAGCGATCGCAGGGATCAGGCCTGACTCTGCGAACACTGCAGTTATGCGTTTAGTGTTTTGTAAGTGACAGTGATCGATCGATACTGCACTTGGGTGGGCTGGGCAGGGCCGGGCGGAGGGGAAAAACGCAGGTGCTAGCAGGTATCTGGGCTGATCCCGCTAACACTGCATTTTTGGGAACCCTAAACTGCTGGAGACGTTAGTATAGATCTGATCGGATCAGATATTGATCTGGTCAGATACTATACCACTAAGGGAGGCGTATGCTGCGTGCGTGGGTGTTAGCGGTACTGGCGCTAATCTGACGCTGCCTGGGGTGACGCATATCACCGCCGGGCGATCAGGGGGCTAAACCTTTATTCGGTAATAAACGGCGGGTGCCCTGACACTATAAAAAATAAACGAACTAACTAGCGTCAACCGTAACGGTTATACGGTGATCAGTGGTGAAAGGGTTAACTAGGGGGCAATCAAGGGGTTAAAACCTTTTATTAGATAGTATATGGGGGTCCCTGCCGCTATAAAACGCTGACGGCGAACCTAAATACTTACGTCCCTATCTAGCGTCACCAGTGAAACTAATACAGCGATCAGAAAAATGATCGCTTAGCGACACTGGTGACGGGGGGTGATCAAGGGGTTAAAACTTTATTAGGGGGGGTTAGGGGGGTACCCTAGACCTAAAGGGGGCTAATACTAACTGCCCTACCACTTCTAACTGTCACAAACTGACACCATGCAGTAATCAGAAAAAAAAAAAAAAACTGCTTGGTGTCAGTGTGACGGGGGGGGGGGGGTGATTGGGTGGTGATCGGGGGGCGATCGGGGGGGGGGTCGGGGGTGTAAAGTGTGCCTGGCATGTTCTACTGTGTGTGTGTTTGTGCACTCACTCAGATGTCTTCTTTCCTCTGCGCCGGAACGGAAACTGCCGAGCCGAGGAGAGATGACATCACATCCTCTGCCTGTGTGTACTACACACAGACAGGGGAGGATTCTCATTGGCTGGAAGCGATCACGAGGGGGGGGCCACATATGGATGGCCTCCCCCTCATCTCTGAACGCTCCCAGACCAAAGCCGACCACCGCTGGCACCGGGGGGGGTCCGATCGGACCCCCCGCCCGCGGGAAGGCAATCACATACCAGGTACGTGATTTTGCCTGCCCGTGCCATTCTGCCGCAGTATATCTGCGTTAGGCGGTCAGCAAGTGGTTAAAGCCTTAAACTAGGGATGGTAAGACCAATATTTGGAGCAAGCCATGCGCCAACAAGGTAAGAGCAGAGTGATGATCTCATCATATACTCCTTGGCACCGAGCGCATGCAAATATGCGACCTCTTGGCCTTGGTCGCATATTTGCATGCAATAGCGCTGATAGAGCTGTGCCAAGAGCGTGCCATGTGGTTAATGGAAAGCTTCCGTTCGCAGCTTAAGATCAGGAACTTTCCAATTATGTGACAGCTGTGACAGCCAACCACAGGGTTAACTGTTGAACTACAGGCTACACAAGCTCCAAGACCATCAACTTGCAGTCTACAAAGAGGTGTAAAGTGCAGTCTGAAACATTAGTTGTACAAAATTACAAATCCTTTGAGAGGTAAAACTGTTTATATAGATATCATACAGATTTGCATAGTAGGAATGTAAGGTAAGAAATGTCTGAACTACAACAATTTTTAGATTCTCTGACTGTACCAACTTTATCGAAAGGAGAATCACTCTCTGTTATGCCGCGTACACACGGCCAGACTTCCCGACAGAAAAAGTCAGACGGGAGCTTTTGGTCGGACATTCCGACCGTGAGTATGCCCCAGCTGACTTTTTCTGTCGGCATTTCGGATTGACTCAGATATAGAACATGTTCTAAATCTTTCCGTCGGAAATGCCGATGGAGTTTAGCCCCTTGGCAAGTCCAGCTGTGTGTACGGGGCATTAGACTCTCCTCTTACCTTGGAGGAGCTGCAGAAATTGGTCACTAGTATTCCTAATAATAAGGCTCCAGGAGCCAATGGGCTGCCTAGTGAGATTAAAATTATGGGGAAACTCTGTTGCATGAGCTTTTGGCTGTGTTCATTGAAGCATTTGAAGTTGGTTCTTTACCGTATTCTATGAACGAAGCCTTGATTGTTGTAAACTTAAAACCAGATAAAAATCCTTATTGCCGGAATCATATTGCTCGATTTCTTTACTTACGGCTGATGTGAAAATTGTATCTAAAGTATAAGCCAGTCAAATGTCTTGTCTTATTGGAAAGCTGATCCATCTGGATCAATCTGGTTTTATACCAAATAAATCCTTGGCTTCCAATATTCACCGCTTGTTTCTTAACTTGCAAACTCCAGCCATTAATTCGGGCAATAGGGATGAGCTTCAAGTTTGAGTCGAACCCATGTTCGACTCGAACATCGCCTGTTTGACCGTCCGTCGAATTGCGAACGTTATGGGCCATTCGCGCCAAATTAGAGTGGTGCATCACTGCCCATAATTCACTGCAGCATCGCAGTGCATTGCTGGCTGATGATTGGCCAAGCATGCACTATGACCCACATGCTTGGCCAATCACAGTGCCATCTGTACAGAGAGACGTAATTGGCCAAGGCCAGGGTGGCTTTGGCCAATTATAGCTCAGGGGTTTAGTATATGCCCCACACTATATAAGGCCGCCTATATAAGGCCGCCTTGTGGCGGCGGGGAGAGATAGACAGAGAGACAGTGTCATTTGATGTAAGTTACATAGGAGTAGGCAGGTGAGTCAGTTAGTTGCACTTACAGTGTATTGTGTATATATATGCATCCTAGGTGTGTATATATATATATATATATATATATATATATATATATATATATATATATACACACACACACTGTATTCAGTTTAGCTAGATCCATTCCTGTTATTCTCTTCCTACTGACAGGCAGGTGTTTTTACCGTATTTACAGTATTTACAGTTAGTGTACTGTGTCCTTTGCACAGTGTGCACCTAAAGCTACCTGAAGAAAATTGCTGGTGTTCTTCTGATCCTATTAGTACTACAGGCAGGCAGCTGCAGTATTTACAGTTAGTGTACTGTGTAGTCTGCACAGTGTGCACCTAAAGCTACCTGAAGAAAATTGCTGGTGTTCTTCTGATCCTATTAGTACTACAGGCAGGCAGCTGCAGTATTTACAGTTAGTGTACTGTGTAGTCTGCACAGTGTGAACTTAAAGCTACCTGAAAAAAATTGCTGGTGTTCTTCTGATCCTATTAGTACCACAGGCAGGCAGCTGCAGTATTTACAGTTAGTGTACTGTGTCCTCTGCACAGTGTGCACCTAAAGCTACCTGAAGACAATTGCTGGTGTTCTTATGATCCTATTAATACCACAGGCAGGCAGCAGCAGTATTTACAGTTAGTGTACTGTGTCCTCTGCACAGTGTGCACCTAAAGCTACCTGAAGACAATTGCTGGTGTTCTGATCCTATTAATACCACAGGCAGGCAGCTGCAGTATTTACAGTTAGTGTACTGTGTCCTCTGCACAGTGTGTACCTAAAGCTACCTGAAGACAATTGCTGGTGTTCTGATCCTAGTAATACCACAGGCAGGCAGTTGCAGTATTTACAGTTAGTGTACTGTGTCCTCTGCACAGTGTGCACCTAAAGCTACCTGAAGACAATTGCTGGTGTTCTTCTGATCCTATTAGTACCACAGGCAGGCAGCTGCAATATTTACAGTTAGCGTACTGTGTCCTTTGCACAGTGTGCACCTAAAGCTACCAGAAGACAATTGCTGGTGTTCTTCTCAACCTATTAGTACTACAGGCAGGCAGCTGCAGCATTTACAGTTAGTGTAATGTGTCCTCTACACAGTGTGCACCTAAAGCTACCTGAAGAAAATTGCTGGTGTTCTTCTGATCCTATTAGTACCACAGGCAGGCAGCTGCAGTATTTACAGTTAGTGTACTGTGTCCTCTGCACAGTGTGCACCTAAAGCTACCTGAAGACAATTTCTGTTGTTCTTCTGATCCTATCAAATACCACAGGCAGGCAGCTGCAGTATTTACAGTTAGTGTACTGTATCCTCTGCACAGCGTACACCTAAAGCTACCTGAAGACAATTGCTGGTGTTCTGATCCTATTAGTACCACAAGCAGGCAGCTGCAGTATTTACAGTTAGTGTACTGTGTCCTCCGCACAGTGTGCACCTGAAGCTACCTGAAGACAATTGCTGGTTTTCTTCTGATCCTATTAATACCACAGGCAGGCAGCTGCGGTATTTACAGTACAGTGCACCTAAAGCTACCTGAAGACAATTTTTTCATACTAATAATACTACAGGCAGGCAGTTGATTCTGCTAGGTGCAGTATAATCAGTATATATATATACATCCCAGCTTTGTGCAGCTACATCTCACTGCAGGCCATTAGTATGTCTGGAAGGCTAACAAGGAGAGGCAGACAGTCACAAGCCAATAAAAGAGGGCAAGCAGGCTCTGTGTCTAGAGGCAACAGTGCTGGTCGTGGACACGGTGCATCCTCATCAGCATGTGGCCGTGGGACACGCTTGTCCTTTTTTACGGCAGCTGGCCGTGTTGAGCCACAACATGCCGAAGACTTGGTAGAGTGGATGACCAAGCCGTCCTCATCCTCCTCATCCTCCTCATCCTCTCTCACCCAGGCTCAGGGTACTTTGTCTGGCAAAGCAGCTGCCAACGTGGCCTCTTTTCTCGGCTCAGTGGCATCAGTCACTCCTTCCCTAGCCCCACCATGTCCTCCTAAGGAGTCCCCCGAACTGTTTGACCACAGTGTTGGGTACATGCTCCAGGAGGATGCCCAGTGTTTTGAAGGCTCAGATGATGGTACCCAGCTAGAGGAAGGCAGTAACGTGAGCCCAGAGAGAGGGGGTGCCCAAGAAGGACAGCAATCTGGAAGTCATGTTCCCCCACCTGCAGCATACTGCCAGGTTTGCTCCAGTGATGAGGAGGGAGGGGATGATGAGGAAGTCACTGACTCCACATGGGTGTCTGATAGGAGAGAGGAGGAGGAGGCACATCTCCTATGAGGCAGGATGCCCTCCAGGGGCCAGCTTAAGGGCAGCACACCGACTGCATCACACCGCAGAGCTCCGCATGTGCAGGGCGCTTCTCTGCACGTTATTCCAAAAGTTCTTTGGTGTGGGCCTTTTTTGAGACAAGTGCATCAGATCGCACTGCTGCTATTTGCAACATATGTCTCAAGCATATCTGGCGTGGCCAAAACATCAGCCGCTTGGGCACCACATGCTTTACCAGACATATGTCGACCTGCCATGCAGTTAGTTGGCAAGCGTACCTAAACGACCCAAACCAAAGAACAAAGCGGACCTCTCCTTGCTCCTCATCAGCTGGGATCTCCAACCCCACTATACCTTCAGTCCTCTCTGAAACCTGCACTGAGAGGAATGAAGGTGTAGAATTAGGTGTGTCACAGCCAAGTACTTGCGGCAATCTGCTATCGGTACACCGATGTCAGATTGTACCAGGCAAATTTCCCTGCCCCAGCTGCTGCACCCCAGAAAGAAGTTCGCTCCCAGCCATCCACATGCCCAGCTGTTAAATGCTAGCTTGGCTAAACTGCTAGCACTTCAATTGCTGCCTTTTCAGTTGGTAGAATCTGCCCTCTTGTGACCTGAGTTTGTGGAATGTGCGGTTCCTCAGTGGCAGGTTCCCAAATGCCACTTTTTCTCACGGAAGGCGATTCCGGCTCTCTACCGGTATGTGGAAGGCAATGTCTTGGCCTCACTGGACAAGGCGGTCAGCAGTAAGGTGCATATTACCGCTGACTCATGGTCCAGCAGGCATGGACAGGGACATTACCTATCTTTCACCGCACACTGGGTGACTCTTCTGGCAGCTGGGAAGGATGCAGGACAGGGTGCAGTAGTGTTGGAGGTTGTTCCGCCATGCCTCCAAAATTCTACTAGCGGTGATTCTGCCACACCTCTCTCCTCCACCCCCTCCTCTTCTTCCTCCATGGCCTCTTCCTGCACTGATTTGTCCTCAGAACCAGCGGTGCTCCATAGGTGTTCTAGGGGCTACACAAGCAGGCAAAAAGATGCCATGCGGTGCTTGAGCTGGTGTGCTTGGGGGACAGGAGCCACACTGGGGCAGAGATTCTGTCAGCTCTGCAGGGGCAGGTTCAGAGGTGGTTGACGCCACACCAGCTTAAGCCAGGTATGGTGGTTTGTAGGGATGAGCTTCGTGTTCGAGTCGAACCCATGTTCGACTCGAACATCGGCTGTTCGCCCGTTCGCCGAATTTCGAACGATATGGGCCGTTCGCGCTAAATTCGTGTGGCGCGTCACGGCCCATAATTCACTGCAGCATCGCAGTGCATTGCTGGCTGATGATTGGCCAAGCATGCACTATGACCCGCATGCTTGGCCAATCACAGCGCCGTCAGTAGAGAGAGCTGTAATTGGCCAAAGCCAGGGTGGCTTTGGCCAATTATGGCTCAGGGGATTTAGTACACACCCCACACTATATAAGGCCGCCTGCACGGCGGCCCTGTGTAGTGTGTGTTCCGGTGTGCTGAGAGATAGAGAGAGAGAGAGACAGTGTCATTTGATTTGAGTTAGATAGATTAGGCAGAACAGTCAGTCAGTTAGCTGCACTTACAGTGTATTGTGTATATATATGCATCCCAGGTGTTGCATATATATATACACTGTATTCAGTTTAGCTAGATCCGTTCCTGTTATCTTCTATCTAGACTATTTACATTTAATGCAGTGTGTCCTGCTCACAGTGTTCAGCTAGATCCGTTCCTGCTATTTACATTTAGTGCAGTGCGTCCTGCTCACAGTGTTCAGCTAGATCCGTTCCTGTTATCTTCTAGACTATTTACATTTAGTGCAGTGCGTCCTGCTCACAGTGTTCAGCTAGATCCGTTCCTGCAATTTACATTTAGTGCAGTGCGTCCTGCTCACAGTGTTCAGCTAGATCCGTTCCTGCTATTTACATTTAGTGCAGTGCGTCCTGCTCACAGTGTTCAGCTAGCTCCGTTCCTGCTATTTACATTTAGTGCAGTGCGTCCTGCTCACAGTGTTCAGCTAGATCCGTTCCTGTTATTTACATTTAGTGCAGTGCGTCCTGCTCACAGTGTTCAGCTAGATCCGTTCCTGCTATTTACATTTAGTGCAGTGCGTCCTGCTCACAGTGTTCAGCTAGATCCGTTCCTGCTATTTACATTTAGTGCAGTGCGTCCTGCTCACAGTGTTCAGCTAGATCCGTTCCTGCTATTTACATTTAGTGCAGTGCGTCCTGCTCACAGTGTTCAGCTAGATCCGTTCCTGCTATTTACATTTAGTGCAGTGCGTCCTGCTCACAGTGTTCAGCTAGATCCGTTCCTGTTATCTTCTAGACTATTTACATTTAGTGCAGTGCGTCCTGCTCACAGTGTTCAGCTAGATTCGTTCCTGTTATTTACATTTAGTGCAGTGCGTCCTGCTCACAGTGTTCAGCTAGATCCGTTCCTGCTATTTACATTTAGTGCAGTGCGTCCTGCTCACAGTGTTCAGTTAGAGCCGTTCCTGCTATTTACATTTAGTGCAGTGCGTCCTGCTCACAGTGTTCAGCTAGATCCGTTCCTGTTATCTTCTAGACTATTTACATTTAGTGCAGTGCGTCCTGCTCACAGTGTTCAGCTAGATCCGTTCCTGCTATTTACATTTAGTTCAGTGCGTCCTGCTCACAGTGTTCAGCTAGATCCGTTCCTGTTATCTTCTAGACTATTTACATTTAGTGCAGTGCGTCCTGCTCACAGTGTTCAGCTAGATCCGTTCCTGTTATCTTCTAGACTATTTACATTTAGTGCAGTGCGTCCTGCTCACAGTGTTCAGCTAGATCCGTTCCTGTTATCTTCCTACTGACAGGCAGGCTTGTCTGGTTACAGTATATAAAGCTACCTGAAGAAAATTACAGGTGTTCTATTTGATCCTATTAATACCACGGTCAGGCAGCTAGACTATTTACATTTAGTACAGTGCGTCCTGCTCACAGTGTTCAGCTAGATCCGTTCCTGTTATCTTCCTACTGACAGGCAGGCTTGTCTGGTTACAGTATATAAAGCTACCTGAAGAAAATTACAGGTGTTCTATTTGATCCTATTAGTACCACGGTCAGGCAGCTAGACTTTCGGAACGCACATTCAGTGCTGCTGGAGGCGTGGTAACCGATCACAGGGTGCGTCTGTCCACCGACTCGGTCGATCGGCTGACCTTCATAAAAATGAATGAGTCTTGGATCACCACCAGCTACCAAGCACCTGATGCTGATGTAACCGAATAATTTTTTTTGAAATCTCAGATCCCTTCAAAGACTGCCTATGCTGATGCTGAGTGACTATCCCTGAGTAATTATCCTCTTCCTCCTCAATCATCACGCTGATAGCTTGTAAGAACATTTTTGGTTCTGGGCGCCACCACCAGTGACTAAGGCACAATTTTTCAGCCCCTGTTTAACAGGGGCGTGTAATTACAATTTTTGATGTAATACTTTGCAGCAGGGCTCGTTCCTGCATTCCAACTAGAGTGTCTGTGAGGGGTTGCAGTGTTGTGGCACCAGCACCAGTGCCTAAGGCCCAATTTTTCTGCCCCTGTCTAACAGGGGCGTGTAATTACAATTTTTGATGCAATACTTTGCAGCAGGGCTCGTTCCTGCGTTCCAACTAGAGTGTCTGTGAGGGGTTGCAGTGTTGTGGCACCAGCACCAGTGCCTAAGGCCCAATTTTTCTGCCCCTGTCTAACAGGGGCGTGTAATTACAATTTTTGATGCAATACTTTGCAGCAGGGCTCGTTCCTGCGTTCCAACTAGAGTGTCTGTGAGGGGTTGCAGTGTTGTGGCACCAGCACCAGTGCCTAAGGCCCAATTTTTCTGCCCCTGTCTAACAGGGGCGTGTAATTACAATTTTTGAAGCAATACTTTGCAGCAGGGCTCGTTCCTGCGTTCCAACTAGAGTGTCTGTGAGGGGTTGCAGTGTTGTGGCACCAGCACCAGTGCCTAAGGCCTAATTTTTCAGCTCCTGTTCAACAGGGGCATGTAATTACAATTCTTGATCTAATATTTCACAGCAGGGCCCTGTGAGGGCTTACAGTGTTGTGGCCACAGCAACACCTAAGGCCCAAATTTCTGCTGAGTATATAGGGCAGGACCCTACTTTCAAACATCTAACTTACAAACGACTCCTACTTGCAAACGGAAGGAGACAACAGGAAGTGAGATGAAATCTACCCCTAGGAAGGGAAATTCTCTCCTGTAAGAGTTAATATGGGAAAACAATTTCTCCTTTCCACTGATGCTTTCCAACCCTTGTTCCACAAAAAAACCCAAATTTTCAAAAAACATTTTTCATTGGGACAAAAAAGTGAGGTGAAATCTTCTGAAGAGGAGGAAAGACAGCAAAACAAATGTCACAGGGGTGATAACCCTTCCCTATGTTTTCCAAAAAGCTTAGAAAAGATTTTTTGGCTGGAGCTAAACACGTTAAAAATGTTCAAAATTACAAACAGATTCTACTTAACAACAAACCTACAGTCCCTGTCTTGTTTGCACCGCCTGTATACTGCTGTTCAGAGTATATAGGGCCTGGTGGCCCCACACCTTTCCTTATTTTAATTTGGGTGCGGGGTTCCCCTTAATATCCATACAAGACCCAAAGGGCCTGGTAATGGACTGGGGGGTACCCATGCCGTTTGTCTCACTGATTTTCATCCATATTGCCATGACCCGACATGACATTAAACCCGCAAGCAGTTTTAAATGAGATTTTTTCCTTTAAAAATGACATTTGGTGCAGGGACTGTTCTAAACATGGGAAACACGCGTCACTTTACAGGCATACTATAGACACCCCCCAGGTACGATATTTAAAGGAATATTTCACTTTTTTTTTTTACTTTAAGCATCATTAAAATCACTGCTCCCGAAAAAACGGCCGTTTTTAAAAGTTTTTTTTGCATTGATACATGTCCCCTGGGGTAGGACCCGGGTCCCCAAACCCTTTTTAGGACAATACCATGCAAATTAGCCTTTAAAATGAGCACTTTTGATTTCGAACGGTCGAGTCCCATAGACGTCAATGGGGTTCTAACGTTCGTGCGAACTTTCGGTCCGTTCGCGGGTTCTGGTGCGAACCGAACCGGGGGGTGTTCGGCTCATCCCTAGTGGTTTGTGACAATGGCACCAACCTCCTCTCTGCCCTCTGAGAGGGACAACTGACCCATGTGCCCTGTTTGGCTCATGTCCTTAACTTGGTGGTGCAGCGGTACTTGGGCAGGTACGCGGGCTTACAGGATGTCCTGAGGCAGGCCAGGAAAGTCTGTGTGCATTTCCGCAGGTCATATAATGCCAGTGCTCGGCTGGCTGACCTCCAAAAGGAATTTAACCTGCCCAAGAACTGCCTAATCTGTGACATGCCCACCAGGTGGAACTCAACGTTGGCCATGCTGCAGCGGCTGTACATGCAGCAGAGGGCCATCAATGAGTACCTATGTGACTATGGCACCAGGACAGGGTCAGGGGACCTTGTTTTTTTTTCACACACCAGTGGGCTATGATCAGGGATGCATGCACTGTCCTGTCACCATTTGAGGAGGCCACGAGGATGGTGAGCAGTAACAGTGCATGCATCAGTGACACTGTCCCTCTTGTCCACCTGTTGGAGCACACGCTGCATGGAATAATGGACAGGGCACTTGAGGCAGAACAGAGGGAGAAAGGGGAGGACTTCCTTAGCTCTCAAGGCCCCCTTTATCCAGACAGTGTTCCTGTGTGCCCTCCGATCACACAGGAAGAGGAGGAGGAGGATTGTGTAAGCATGGAGGTGGAGCCTGGCACTCAGCATCAGTCTTCAAGGGATCATTTACAGTCCAAAGAAACCCATGGAGTTGTACGTGGCTGGGAGAAGGTGGCTGCGGATCATGTCATCCTTAGTGACCCAGAGGACTCTGGACCGAATGCCTCAGCAAACCTACGCTGCATGGCCTCCCTGATCCTGCAAAGCCTGTGGAAGGATCCTCGTATTCGTGGTATCAAGGGGAGGGATGATTACTGGCTGGCAATCCTCCTTGATCCATGTTACAAGGGTAAGGTTGCGGAACTTATCTTGCCGTCGCAGAGAGAGCAGAGGATGAAACATCTTCAGGAGGCCATGCAGAAAGGTTTGTGCAACACATTTCTAGAGCCTGGGAGGTTACAATTTCCTGGTCCTCCTGGACAACGTGTTGCTGAGACTTCAGTAAGTCACAGAAGGAGCGGTGGAGAAGGTGGCCGTCTGACCGATGCGTTCAGACAATTTTTTAGTCCGCAGCCCCAAGGTATGACCAGCATTCTTTCGGTACGCACATTCAGTGCTGCTGGAGGCTTTGTAACCGATCACAGGGTGCACCTGTCCACCAAATCGTTCGATTGGCTGACCTTCAATAAAATTAACTGGTCTTGGATCACCAGCTACCAAGCACCTGATGCTGATGTAACCGAATAATTTTTTTTTTAATGTGAGATCCCTTCAAGACTGCCTGTGCTGATGCTGAGTGACTATCCTGTTATGCTGAGTGACAATCTTCTTCCTCCTCAATTTTCATGCTGATAGCTTGTAAGAACATTTTTGGTTCTGGGCACCGCCACCAGTGGCTAAGGCCCAATTTTTCTGCCCCTGTTTAACAGGGGCGTGTAATTATATTTTTTGATGCAATACTTTGCAGCAGGGCTCATTCCTGCACTCCAACTAGAGTATCTGTGAGGGGTTGCAGTGTTGTGGCACCAGCACCAGTGCCCAAGGCCCAATTTTTCAGCCCCTGTTTGACAGGGGCATATAATTACAATTTTTGATGCAATACTTTGCAGCAGGGCACATTCCTGCGCTCCAACTATAGCATCTGTGAGGGGTTGCAGTGTTGTGGCACCAGTGCCTAAGGCCCAATTTTTCTGCCCCTGTTCAACAGGGGCATGTAATTACAATTCTTGATCTAACATTTCACAGCAGGGCCCATTCCTGCGCCCACCAAGAGTAACTGTGAGGGCTTACAGTGTTGTGGCAACACCACCACCAAAGGCCCAATTTTTCTTCCCCTGTTCAACAGGTGCATATGTAATTACAAATCTTGATATAATATTTTACAGCAGGGCCTGTTCCAGCGCCCACCAAGAGTAACTGTGAGGACTTACAGTGTTGTGGCACCAGCACCCTCACCACTACCACCACCAAAAGGCCCAATTTTTCTACCACTGTTCAACAATGGCATATAATTACAATTCTTGATCTAATATTTCACAGCAGGGCCCGTTCCTGCGCCCACCAAAAGTAACTGTGAGGGCTTACAGTGTTGTGGCAACACCAACACCTAAGGCCCCAATTTCTGCAGAGTATATAGGGCAGGCCCTTACTTTCAAACATCCAAATTACAAACGACTCCTACTTGCAAACGGAAGGAGACAACAGGAAGTGAGATGAAATCTACCCCTAGGAAGGGAAATTCTTTCCTGTAAGAGTTAATATGGGAAAAACGTGTCTCCTCTCCACTGATGCTTTACCACCAATCCTTGTTTCACTAAAAATCTTCTGAAGAGGTGCACAGACAGCAAAACAAATGTTACAGGGGTGATAACTCTTCACTATGCTTTCCAAAAAGCTTAAAAATTTTTTGGCTGGAGCTACACTTAAAAAATATACCATTTCAAAATTACAAACAGATTCTACTTAACAACAAACCTACAGTCCCTGTCTTGGTTGCACCGCCTGTACACTGCTGTTCAGCGTATATAGAGCCTGGGGGCCCCACGCCTTTCCTTTTTTTAATTTGGGTGCGGGGTTCCCCTTTATATCCATACAAGACCCAAAGGGCCTGGTAATGGACTGGAGGGGGGTACCCATTACGTTTGTCTCACTGATTTTTATCAATATTGCCGGGACCCGACATTACATTAAAGCCGCAAGCAGTTTTAAATTACTTTTATTCCTTTACAAATGGCATTTTGTGCAGGGACTGTTCTAAGCACAGGAAACACGCGCCACTTTACAGGCATACTATAGACACCCCCCAGGTACGATATTTAAAGGAATATTTCACTTTTTTTTTTTCACTTTAAGCATCATTAAAATCACTGCTCCCGAAAAAACTGGCGTTTTAAAACTTTTTTTGCATTGATACATGTCCACTGGGGCAGGACCCGGTTCCCCAAACCCTTTTTAGGACAAAACCTTGCATATTAACCTTTAAAATTAGCACTTTTGATTTTGAACATTCGAGTCCCATAGACTTTAATGGAGTTCTAAAGTTTGTGCGAACTTTCAGTCCGTTCGCAGGTTCTGGTGCGAACTGAACCGGGGGGTGTTCGGCTCATCCCTATTGGGCAACAGAGCAATTCTCTCCTTAGATACCACCAAGGCTTTTCATAGTATAGAATGGAACTTTCTTTGGCAGGTATTACAAAGATTTGGTTTTGGAAATCATTTTATAAAATGGGTTAAACTTTTATATGCATGCCTTATAGTCCATATACAAATTAATGGAAGGCTGTCTGAACCATTTCCTCTTTTTAGAAGTACCTAGCAGGGGTGCCCGTTTCCCCCCCACTTTTCATCTTAGCCCTAGAGCAATTGGCTGCAGCAGTTCAACAGTCCTCACAAATAGTGGGCTTTCAGAGATCTATGGGGTAGGATAAGAAGTGTAGATGATAATCTTTTTTTGTGTGACCACCACACACTCTCTTAATGCAGTAATGTCCCTAATTACTACTTATGGGAGATTCTCTGGGTTTTCCATTAACTGGGACAAGTCAATGTTGATGGCCTTAGATCCCATTAGGGAGCAGCTCCCAATTGCAGCTTCTCAAATAAAGCTGGCTACATCTTTTAAATATTTGGGAGTACAGGCGTCACATAATGTGGCAGAATATCCTAATTTGAATAGCTTTTCATTACTGCATAAGATTTGTAAAATGTAATGCTGTTTGGTGTAAATTACCATTGTCAGTAGTGGGGAGGATCAACTTGATAAAAATGGTGTGGATGTCCCAATTCCTTTTTATGCTACATAATTGTCCAGTTTGGATACCCCAACGTATATTTAGACAGATAAATATGTTATTTTAAGAATTCATATAGAAGTGCTTTACAACTTCCTAAGGATGGTGGTGGGTTGGCGATCGCCCTGGTGACATTCCCTAAAGTGACGCGTTGCATTTGAAATATTTCTAGAATTTGGGTTAATTGTGTCACAGTAGTGTTCCCCTATACGGGCTCTCAAAGGACGTGCGGTACAGCCTACATATTGGAGGCTGCATGAAATACGGGTGATCAGGTAAATTACATAGTTTGTGCCACAGTTGATGTATTGCTGTATAGTAGACTCTTCTTTTTTTTTTTTTTCGGTCCGTCGGAGCGCGAGAAGAAGAAGAAGACTCCGTGGGACAGTTTTATTTTTTTAATAAAGGACTTGTCCCAAGGCGTGTGGTGTCTTTTTTTTTTTACCATTTTCACACATTTTTTGTGAAATGGTAGGGGTACATTTGTTAAAGGGGGCTTCCAGATTCCGATAAGCCCCCCGCCCGCAGATCCCCACAACCAATGGGCAAGGGTTGTGGGGATGAGGCCCTTCTACCCATCAACATGGGGACAAGGTGCTTTGGGGGGGCCACTACCCCAAAGCACCCTCCCAATGTTGAGGGCATGTGGTCTGGTATGGTTCAGGAGGGGGGGCCACTCTCTCTTCCCCCCTCTTTTCCTGCGGCTGCCAGGTTGCATGCTCAGATAAGGGTCTGGTATGGATTTTTGGGGGGTTCCCACATCATTTTTGTTTTAAATTTTGGCACAGGGTTCCCCTTAAAACCCATACCAGACCTGAAGGGCCTGGTATGGAATTTAGGGGGACCCCATGCATTTTTTTTTTTAATTTTGGTTCGGGGTTCCCTGTGGGGAAATTCAATGCCGTTTTTATCAATGAACTTTTATGTGTAATGCCGGACCGACAATTCATTATAGCCGGCACTAGCTCTAGCACTTTTAAATGACTTTTTTTCCCTTTAGAAATGTAATTTTGCTGTCAGACTGTTCTAAACATGGGAAACATGTGCCCCTTTACAGGCATACTATAGACACCCCCAGGTACGAAATTTAAAGTAATATTACATTTTTATTGTTTCACTTGTTTTTGTATTGATACATGTCCCCTGGGGCAGGACCCGGGTCCCCAAACACTTTTTATGACAATACCATGCATATAAGCCTTTAAAATTAGCACTTTTGATTGCTCCCATAGCTACAGAGCAGCCGGCCAAATCTAGGAGGGTGTCATATGACCTAATCACAGGTAAAAGGGCCAATCACAGTAACATTTTACCACGTGATCAGCTGTGTCCATTCACAGCTGATCATAATGTAAACACAAGCTATTTATCAGCATTCCTTTTCTCAAGCTAACTGGCTTCTGTAAAAGGGGACATCTACACTGATAATCAGGGCACCGATTATCAGTGTCCTGATTATCAGTGCAGTCTCAACAGTGCCCACCAGTGCTGCCTCATTATCTGTGCCCACCAGTGCTGACAATCAGTGCTTCCTTATCAGTGTCACCTATTAGTGCTGCCTATAAGTGCCCAACAGTGCTGCCTACCAGTGCTGCTTATCAGTGCCGCCTATCAGTGCCCATCAGTGTAGCCTCATCCACGCACATCAGTAAAGGAGAAGAATTACCTGTTTGCAAAGTTTCATAACAAATGATAACTCTTTCCCTCCGAGCGTACGCAGATGTGTGGTCTCAGCTTTCGGGGGTTATACCGAGATGATGCCTGAAGCTGCAGGCATCATCCCGGTACCAGTTTTTAGAGCCGGCGATCGGCTTTCCAGGGATAACAACCGATGTGGCTAAAAGCCACTCATCTGTTATACTGGAGGAGTGGGAGGTTGCATGCTCGGATAAGGGTCTGGTATGGATTTTTGGGGGGTTCCCACATCATTTTTGTTTTAAATTTTGGCACAGGGTTCCCCTTAAAACCCATACCAGACCTGAAGGGCCTGGTATGGAATTTAGGGGGACCCCATGCATTTTTTTTAAATTTTGGTTCGGGGTTCCCCTGTGGGGAAATTCAATGCCGTTTTTATCAATGAACTTTTATGTGTAATGCCAGACCGACAATTCATTATAGCCGGCACTAGCTCTAGCACTTTTAAATGACTTTTTTTCCCCGACAATTCATTATAGCCGGCACTAGCTCTAGCACTTTTAAATGACTTTTTTTACCCTTTAGAAATGTCATTTTGCTGTCAGACTGTTCTAAACACGGGAAACATGCGCCCCTTTACAGGCATACTATAGACACCCCCAGGTACGAAATTTAAAGTAATATTACATTTTTATTGTTTCACTTTAAGCATCATTAAAATCACTCCCGAAAAAACTTTCGTTTTTAAAACTTGTTTTTGTATTGATACATGTCCCCTGGGGCAGGACCCGGGTCCCCAAACACTTTTTATGACAATACCATGCATATAAGCCTTTAAAATTATCACTTTTGATTGCTCCCATAGACTTTTAAAGGGTGTTCCGCGGCTTTCGAATTTGCTGCGAACACCCAAAATTGTTCGCTGTTGGGCGAACGGGCGGACAGCCAATGTTCGAGTCGAACTCATGTTCGACCCGAACATAAAGCCCATCCCTATATCTGGTTCTAAACTTGCCCTGTTGGATAAAGGTTTCCGGAGGACTGGCCATTATTCTCTCAGAAAATTGTATTTAGTCATTTGTTATTTCTTGCCCATAAGTTTATTTCTCATCACTGGCTATCTTCCCAACTCGCCAACTTGTGCTGGATAGAGTGACTTATTTATAAGCACAGGAGTTGTATGCATAAATATAATACGTTCTTGTCTTTTTGGTTATCCTCCCCATATATAGTGTCCACTAGTGTGGAAGATCTCTTTGCTTCTATCGATAGTGTTGCTGCAGTATGATGGGTCTATGGTGCGGAGTTTAATTGAATCACTGATTGTTCTGTAATGCTAAACATTTCCCAGCGATGACTGCTATATAAAGAAACAAATTATTGTTAAATTTATGTATTTATTTAAAATAATTTTATTATTATTTTTTTGTGGTTTTTTTTTGTATTTGTGATGTGCTTTATTTCTGAATGACAGCTACAGAGCAGCCGGCCAGATCTTTACCTGTTTGCAAAGTTTCATAACAAATTATAACCCTTTCCCGCCGAGCGTACGCAGATGTGTGGTCTCAGCTTTCGGGGGTTATACCGAGATGATGCCTGAAGCTGCAGGCATCATCCCGGTACCGGTTTTTAGAGCCGGCGATCGGCTTTCCAGGGATAACAACCGATGTGGCTAAAAGCCACTCGTCTGTTATACCGGAGGAGTGGGAGGGGACTCCCCCCCTCCTGCCACCTCCCGCCGCTCTCAACGGGCCTCCCGTCCCACCGGGAGACCCAATCGACAGTCTCCTGATTGTAAACACGTAAGCGACGTCATGACGTCACTTCCGGTTTACTCGGCTGCCAATGGCACCGGTTTTAAAAAATATATACAGTATTCAGAATCACCCAAAATGGTGATCTAAATACTTTGAAGTACAAAGGAGGGATCGGGGGTCTCCTAGAGACCCTCGATCCCTCCATAAAGAGTACCTGTCACCACCTATTACTGTCACAAGGGATGTTTACATTTCTTGTGACAACAATAAAAGTGATCAAATTTTTTTTTTTTAAACACAATTTATTAATATAAAAATAAATAAAATAAATAAGTAAAAAAAAATTTTTAAAGCGCCCCTGTCCCCACGAGCTCACGCAGCAAAGAAAACGCATATGGAAGTCTCGCCTGCATATGTAAACAGTGTTCAAATCACACATGTGAGGTATCGCCACAATCATCAGAGTGAGAGCAATAATTCTAGCACTAGTATATAAAAAAGTGATCTCGCGCAACAGTAAATTAGTGCTACATAAATCATAAACGATGTGAACTAAAGGTGAATGTGAACCAGTGGGTGATAAATAAAGGTATAAATGAAAAACCATTAATGGTATAACAAACAAATTAGTGGGACAATGAAATGGTGGTGACTGATAAAGAACGTTCATATAATTCCTCTTCTTATTGGGTGATCAGCTCGATTGAGATTGAGTCCCAAAATGTGGTGATGGTGCCTATATAATAGCCCACAAAATAAATAACGAAGAGGAAAAATATGAGATATTCACAAATGAGCTCACATCACTCTCACCTCCAATCCACAAATGAATGTTTCATGTAAGGGGAGAGGGAGAAGAAAAACCTCCAATGGTGTAGTATATTGACATATTTAACCAATTTATTAAAACTAATATATACTCATTTATACCTTTATTTATTGCACACTGGTTCACATTCACCTTTAGTTCACATTGTTTATGATTTATGTAGCACTAATTTACTGTTGCACGAGATCACTTTTTTATATACATTTTCTATATGTGTTTGTGACACTATTAGATCTTGCTGCGGACAGCATATATATTGCACCCAATTGGTATTTTACTTATACGTTTGATACGTATATTATTTATTATTATTTATTTAGTTTTTATTTGTAACACACTATAGTAGCGCGAAGGCTCTTAGAATTTTATAATTCTAGCACTAGACCTCCTCTGTAACTCTAACCTGGTAACCGTAAAAAAATTTAAAGCATCGCCTATGGAGATTTTTAGGTACCGTAGTTTGTCGCCATTCCATGAGTGCATGCAATTATAAAGTGTGACATGTTTGGTATCTATTTACTCGGCGTAACATCATCTTTCACATTAAATAAAAAAACTGGGCTAACTTTACTGTTTCATTTTTATAAAATTCATGAAAGTGTCCCTTTTCCCAAAAAGTTGTGTTTAAAACACCGCTGCACAAATACCGTGTGACATAAAATATTGCAACAATCGCCATTTTATTCTCTAGATTCTCTGCTAAAAAAAATATATATATATATATATATATATATATATATATATATATATATATATATATATATATATATATATATATATATATATATATATATATATATATATACCCTGTATATATATATATATATAATGTTTGGGGGCTCTAAGTAATTTTCTAGCAAAAAATACAGATTTTAACTTGTAAACACCAAATGTCAAAAATAGGCTTAGTCATGAAAGGGATAAACAACTTTTTTTTTCAACATTTTCAATTTTTATTTGTTTAGCAAAAAATAAAAAAAAAACTTAGTGGTGATTAAATACCACAAAAAGAAAGCTCTATTTGTGTGAAAAAAAAGATACAAATTGAATTTGGGTACAGTGTTGCATGACCGCGCAGATGTCTTTCAAGGTGTGACAGCGCTGAAAAGTGAAAATTGGCCTGGACAGAAAGGAGGTAAAAGTGCCCATTAGGCAAGTGGTTAAACAAAACAACCGATTTCAGGAACTACCTCAGCCCATGACTAGACAATTACATTAACACTGATATGGTCATCCCCATAGTCTTCCCTCCTGTCCAAATTGCTTCAGCATGCTGCAACTCCTTCTCCTAGTTTGATTGAGGCGAGGCAGAGGTGTACACTTTAGTAGTAGTAGTTTTTGTTTTTTTACAGTGATGAAACATTACAATTTCTGTCTAGTTCTGGCTGTTACCTCATTGGAGAGATTTTCTCCCATTTCCTGTTCCTGTGATGCCCATACTGGAAATGGTTGTCACTAAGACAGGAAGGCAGGAACAGCAATACAAACACTGTCAGAAATTCTAACCCACCCCTTGTAGGCAGGTGCCTACATATTTTTTCTGCTTTGTACTACAGAGGGTTAATGTTTTATGTCTCAGTAATTAATTTTATGTGCTCTGGTATGCCTTTCCCTGTATGTGTCATTTCCTGTATTTCTGGGAGATGATACTGTAAATTCAGGAGGAGGAGGTCAGACGGTCATGGAAGTGAGCAGTGATTACCATACATGTAAGATATGATCAGGAGTGTATCAATGCAAAAACCTCACAGTGCAACCCTAGCATGGGTCTGAGGACTGTGTTGCTATGTTTTATCTTGTTAAGACATTATTGCATTGGAAGATATGGGCACCACAGCACAGTACAACATTTATATAAGAAAGGGGGGTGGGAGAGTGTTCTGTAACTAAATGTTACGTTTAGTTAATAACTGTTGTGCTGAAAATACTTAAAGTGGAACTACACAGCACCACAAACCAAAAATCTATCCATGTCCCCATGCTTATTTTGCTGATGATTCATGTAGCATTTACTCCCTGAAATCCATCTGTCCTTAGCTCAGGCATTCAGACCCCCTCTTGAAGACTTCTGGGATGTATGACATCATTTGTATAGGCATAGAAACCAGGTAGTAACCGACTGAATAAATGTAAAAAAAAATAGTTTAAAACAAGTAAATATGATATACTTTCCTATTTATTTACTAATGCTAGCAGCATACAGTTGAAAAATAGTCATTGTTGATTGAGAGAGTGAAGTCCCGCTTTAAACACAGCCACAGCCCTGCACATTATTTATAATCAGAGAACGGAAGTGTGATGATTATCTGCCATGTTACACTAATACCAGTTAACTCTTGAGGTTATTAAATGAGGAGTGAGAAGAGGGTGGAGCAACTAGTTAAGAAGAGTGAGCGCTGGTGGCCGCTGATGGAGGTTCTATAGGTAGGAGTGGCTTGGTACACGCTGCACCCCATCGAGCCGCTGGGTCCCAATTTTATATATGGAACAGAACACAGAACAGAAAGGAAACCCTCATAGGGACTGGTCTTGGAACTACCAGTACATATGTGCAATGCTTTGCAAATTAAGTGTGGTGGCTCCACATTTTCCTTCTGAGCTAAACATGAATAAGGAGCAAGGTGTGTTGTGAAGAGATGATGGAGGACAATTCCCTTTAAAATGTCTCTATACTCAGTTCTGGGACAAGTGTCACTGGCAAGGTAAAGGATGTTATCCTTCTGTATGTGGGGCCCAGGTGAAATAGTTTAGCCTCAGGCCATGAGATGGCTTAAACCTACTCGTGAAATAATACAAATCTATTAGCATGCAGTTCCCCCATGCTCTCACCCCACTCTACTAAAATGTGCATTTTTCACTGAAGAGATTTTCTCCTTGTCAAAAGAAGTTTATTGAGTATACAATGTTATAAAGATACATAAAGATACATAAAGTAAGTTTACAAGGATCTATAAAGTAAGCTCATTGTTTTACAGTAGGGTTTATATAGGTAAATATCATGAAATTTCAAATATTAAACATTGGGTTCACGTAAACCTAAATTAAAGATATATATCATTTCCTTAGTTACTTTTGTAGGTATTTAAATGATTTATACCTACTATACATATTGTTTACAAGTAGAGTGTATATAAGTCAAATAAATTCTGATAATGAGCTTTAATCGTAAGGTGGAGAAAAGGAAAGAGAAAGAAGAAAAAGGGTTGAAAGGTAGAGGTATGGTCCACAAGGTTGTCCCGCTCGTCAGTTTATTATTCTTTTTAGTTCTCTTCGAAGCCTTAGAATGGGTGTCTCTGTAAGTCATTTAATCTGTTACCATGGCAACAGGACAGAGTCATTGAAATTTGACAGGAACTGTTGTTTTATCCAAGGATGCCAAAGTTTTTCAAATTTTGGAATTTGATTTTGATCGATAGCTATCATCTTAGCATGGGACATTGTATTATTCATTCTGTGAATTGTTTCTGCTAGTACCAATGTAGGAGATTTCCATGCCTTGGCCACTGTTTGTTTTGCAGCCGTTATTAGTTGGATCATAAGTTTGAATTGAGAGAGTGTTAACCATTCCGGTTTTAGATTAAGTAAAGTTAAATATGGATCTGGTTGTATTATTTTTTTAAATATTTTAGATGCAATCACGAAGACTTCCTTCCAGAAGGTTTGGATTACTGGGCACGTCCACCATATGTGTAAATATGTGCCTATTTCTGGGCATCCTCGAAAACAAAGAGCTGAGGTATTAGGTGAATATTTTGCCACTCTAGCGGGTACAAGGTACCAGCGAGTTAGGACTTTATAATTTGTCTCCAGTGCCAAGATGTTGGGTGAAGATGACTTAGATGTGAGCCATATATTAGACCAGTCCGTGTCTTCTAAAGTTCGTCCCAGGTCCTCCTCCCACCTCTGAACGTAAGAGGGTCTATTAAGATTTGCTACTCCATATAATTGATTATAAAGTGATGAAATTGTACCTTTAGCAAATGGATCTTTTGTACAGATTGATTCAAAAATGGATAATTGGGATAATGGTGTATCCCCCTTTAGGAATGGTGTATAGAAATTTTTGATTTGGAGATATCTAAATATCTCAGAGTTTGGTAGATCATATTTTTCTCTAAGCGATGGGAATGAAAGGAATGATTTAGATGCTATGAAGTCATTTAGTGTCTGAATGCCTGATGTTGTCCAAGCTTTAAAAGAATTTGGGTAGATCCATGCCGGATAAAAGGCCGGATTTCTGATAAAAGAAAGGAGAGGATTGTGTGGAGATTGTAACTGATATTTGGTTTTTAGTTTATCCCAGAGAGATAAGAAGTGTTTAGTTATGGGATTATGAATTTTAAAGCGGTCTTTAGGATCAAGCCATAATAAATTTGATATCAATAGAGGGTCATTTTCTGAAGCCTCTATAAATACCCATAATGGGATTTCCTGTTTTGCATGGTATTTGGACAGACTGGCCAAATGTGCTGCTCTGTAGTAGTTAGTGAAATTAGGGTATCCCAGACCTCCTTTATTTTTGGGAAGATGTAGTGTGTGTATAGGTATACGTGGTTTAGAAGATCCCCATATAAACGAAGTTGCTCTTTTTTGTACTATTCTCAAAAAATAGGAAGGAATTGGAATAGGGAGGACTCTGAATAGATAAAGCAATTTGGGTAGAATAGTCATTTTGATTGCATTAATCTTCCCTATCTAGGATAAAGGAAGTTGCGACCATTGTTTTATTAGATTTGTGATCTGTCTTAATACAGGAGGATAATTGGTTGAGAATAAGTCAGAATGAGATGCTGTTAAATGAATTCCAAGATATGGGATTGATTTTTCTGCCCATGTGAATGGGAGTGCAGCCCTAGCCGGGATCAATTCCATGTTTGTGAGTGAAATATTAAGCACTAGGCATTTCTTAGGATTAATCATAAGGCCGGATAGGGCTGCAAATCCATCAAGAGCTGGTATTAAGTTAGGACCAGAGACCTGTGGTGATGATAGAAAAAGTAATATATCGTCTGCAAATATACATAATTTGTGTGTAATACCTCCTACTTCAATGCCAGTTATAGTTTGGTTTGTTCTGATGTATTGGGCCATGGGTTCGAGTATAAGGGCAAATAATAAGGGAGATAATGGGCAACCCTGTCGGGTACCTCTTTCGATATTAAAGGCTTCAGATTTGTATCCAGCATATTTTATATAGGCTTTGGGTTTATTATATAATGCTTTGATCCATGTTAAAAAGTGGGGTCCAAAACCCCATTTTTGTAATGAATATTGCATATATTGCCAGGATACTGTGTCAAATGCCCTCTTAATATCGAGAGATAGAAAACATAAAGGGATTTTCCGTTTTTTAGCAATATGTGCCAGTAACACTGCCCTGCGTATATTATCGCCTGCCTGTCTATTTGGCATGAAGCCTACTTGATCTCTATGTATTAATTTTCCTATAATGCTATTGAGGCGTTTTGCTATTATTTTTGCTAATAATTTAATATCGAGGTTTAACAGAGAGATAGGCCGATAATTCACACAGGAAGTATCATCAGAAAGGGGTTTTGGGATCATACAAACAATTGCCATTAGTGTTTCTTGCCGAAAAGAATGTCCATCTAGAAGTTTGTTAAAAGTTTCAGTGAGAATGGGAGAGAGTATTTCTGAGAATGTTTTATAGTATAAAGCCGAGTAGCCGTCTGGGCCTGGTCTTTTGTTAAGTTTTAGGTCTTTTATGGCGTTAGCAACTTCATCTATAGTTATAGGCTCATCCAAACTGCTTTTTTGATTCTGAGATAACTCAGGTAAGGTTATTTTTGAGAAGAAGGATTCAGCTTCTGTAGGATTAAATTCATTGTTTGTCTTGTATAAAGTTGCGAGATGTGAGTGAAATTTATGGACTATTTTAACTGGATTACAAGTGTAAACATTTTTTGATAATTTCAAACGTATTGGTTTGAAAGATTTGTTAGTTGAATTTAATGCCCGAGCCAAATATGTACCTGGTTTGTTTGTATTCATGTAGAAATTGTGTTTGGAGCGTTTGAGGGATTTATCAACTGACTCAGTGAGAAATAGATCGTATTCCAATCTAGATTTTTCCAGATGAGATTTTGTACTCTGAGATGGATTGTCTTGAAATGATATGTAGGCTGCATTAAAATTGAGCTCTAGTTTTTTTGCTAGATTTTTGCGTTCCCGTTTAAATAGTGCCATTTGTCTTTGTATTGTACCACGCAAGACAGGCTTATGAGCTTCCCACAGTGTTATTGGGGAGATGTCTGTTGTATTATTAATTGATATGTATTCCTTGAAAGCTTGTTCAATGGCCATCTGATGTAGTGGGTGTTTGAGCATTATGTCCGGTAAGTACCACGTTGGGTCATGCGCTTTTGGTATGGCTGAGGCTATAGTAGTGTATACTGCATTATGGTCAGACCACGGAATCGGAATTATATCTGATGCAATAATTTCTGGTATCATTCCTATTGTTAGAAAAATATGATCTATTCTGGTGAAGGTTTGATGAGGGTGCGAGAAATAAGTGAATTTTTTTTTCATTGGGTTACTTTCTCTCCATGAATCTACCAGATTGTATTTGGAAAGAAGTTGAGAAAAAGGTAATCTAGAGGTTATTTTGGATGGTGTAAAAGGTGATTTATCTAGAAATGGGAGGAGGACCTGGTTCGAATCCCCACACATTATCACTGTTCCTATTTTGTGTGTATTAATCACTTGTAATATATGTGAGAGGAATGGTGTAGGTTGTTTGTTAGGAGCGTAGTAGGAAATCACCGCGATTGCTGTATCCATTATATAACCCATGAGTATCAGGTATCTACCTTCTGGGTCTTTAATTTCTGATGATAAGGTGAATGGTGTGGATCGGTGAAATGCAATTAGAGTTCCCCTTTGCTTGGTACAGGCAGAAGCCGTGTAAATTTGTTGATAAAAAGGAGAAATATATTTTGGAGTAGAATCTTTGGTGAAGTGTGTTTCTTGGAGGCATACTATGTGAGCCTTCTTGTTATGGAAAGTACGGAAGGCTTTGGTCCTTTTTTGAGGGACATTTATTCCCTGAACATTCAGGGAAAGTATATTCAGTGGTGCCATGGCAATAGATCAAATAGTTTTGACTTACTTTTTGTTATGCAGAGCTGACTGTGCAGATCAACCTGTGTGGACTGAAGAGATGAATAGATAGAAAAGAAACCAGTGAATTCTGGAGTAAAGAGTAAACAAAAAACATATGAGATTAGATGATACATTGTATAAATTATTTTTTGCAAGTAATCACAATTTACCCGTGAAAGAGAATAAATATCTCTCTCAGGGGAATAAGTGCCTTCGTCACACTCCCACATAATATGGTTGGGAGAATGAGGAGGGCTAATGGGGGTACACGGATCTTCCGCTTACAGGAGAGAAGTGCTATGTCAAAAGACATCAAAATGATGATTCATTAATTGGAGTGCAGAATATAGTTTTTGTTGAAATTATTTATTCCAGGGTGGTTGTATATGGTTAGTCTTGCCCTAGGCTAAATAATTCAGTTAGAAAGGTACTGTTAATAACTTTGGTATTGATGAAGATAGTTTGAATTATTTTGGGATTTTAACCCTTTTAGAGTAAACAATTACATATTTTATTCATATGTAACTGTTTAGATATGTTAACTCATAAAATTGAGGTTGTATTGCTTCAGATTAGAATAAACAAAAACATAATTCTAGGAACTAGTTAGGTAATAATATATTTGTTTTAAGAAAAGAAAGAAAAAGCTTCCATTACTTCTGGATTATTGAACATATTTGTCCTAAAAAGTAATAAATCTATTGTTATTACCTGATAATATATAACTGAACAAGAATTTCCTTATTTCACTTATATATTCTAAGGCTATATGAATCAGAAGTAATAAGAAATATAACTGGAATGTAACATGATCCCACACAGTGTGTGACTATCAGAATGCAGTTACATTCAGTTATAAATATAGGTTTTTTATAGAGAACCATCTCTTAGTATAATATATGAAGAGGTATCAGGAATTAGGATGTCAGTCCATTGAATCTTCTTGGTCCATGGATGATGTGGCATAACGGCCTCTTTTGTGAGAATGATGATTCCCATTTTGTTCTGAAATTTTCTGGGTGCTGCCTGAAGGTGAAGATGACGCTATTCTTCTGCGTGTGGGAGTGTTGCTGCTTGTGGGTTCTGTCAGATTTAATTTTAAAAGGGTTTGTTGTAGTTCATCTGCTGATCTGCTTCTGTAAATTGTACCTTGGTAGTTAAATCTGACTGAAAAGGGGAAGCCCCATTGATACATAATGTTGTGGCGTTGCAGTTCCATTAGTTGGGGTTTCATGGATCGTCTTTTAGTAATAGTAAGTTGGGATAGGTCAGCAAAAATGTGATAATTGTGTCCTTGAAAATTAAGTTCCTTTTTTTCTCTTGCAGCAATTAGTATTTGTTCTTTCGTTCTGTAATAATGAAATTTTGTGATTATATCACGTGGGGGTCCATCTTTCTTTTTGGCTGTGAGGGCTCTGTGTACTCTGTCCAGTTCTAAACGTTCAATAGGGATATCTGGCTTTAGTTCTTGTAATAGAGCAGTAATAGTAGATTGCAGGTCTGTCACAGTTTCAGGTATTCCCCTTATGCGCAAGTTTGAACGTCTGGCTCTATTTTCGTAATCTTCGAGCTTAGTTTGAAGTATTAAATTCTCTTTTTTTAATTGTTCCAATTCTGTTATATTTTCTTGGGTTGTAATTTCAATTTCATCCATTTTTATTTCTAAGGCTGCGGTGCGGTTTCCCAGCTCTCTTATTTCTTTGGTTAGGCTTTTTGTTATTTGGTCTGAGGTTTGTTTTAAAGCCTTATGAAGCATCTTTTCAAATTGTAATAATATTACTGGGGATACTGAGGAGGCTTGTGGAGAAGTTTGTGAGAGGATTTGTTCTGTATCTGACTCAAATGGAGAGTCTTGCTGTGACATTTTCTGTCTGTGAGAGCGCCCTGATGCTGTATCTTGTGAGGTGACTGGAGCTGCTTCAGCTGCAGTGAGTGACTGTGAGCTCTTTGTGAGGTGATTTTTATTTCTGCCACGGTTTCCTCCCAGTACCATATTTCCTGCCCAAACTTTCACAGTTTGTTCCCTGGGGCAAAAAGGTTCAAATGGATACCTTTTGAGCCTGCAGGCTCCGCTTTGTCCTTCTCTTCTCTCCTCAGCGGTGTGGAACTCTAACAATGCATGTCTGCTCTTCACTGAAGAGATTTTCCATCACTTCCTTGTCCTGACAAAATGTGCTTTTCAACATTGAAACAAACAGCAATAAAAACGTGACAGAAATTCTAATCCTTCTCCAAAATATGCAATATAAAAAAAAGTTTTGGCTAGAGTTAGGCTTTAATACATATTTAAATGAAGCTGAACCCTGGATTTTTTTAAATTTATGTTCCTCAATAGACACAAACTATATAAATACATTTGAATACCTTTGCAAACCTATTTATTGCTTTATAAAAGAACCAGTGACATCATAGTTTTGCATATAACCTGTGCAGAGATCAGTGGAGGAGGATGCTGAAAATAAACAAAGTGTTATGATGGCTACTGCAGGTATCTAAAAGAAATACACAAAGCACAAAAAGATTCAAGTGAGAATACATATGGCTCTCGAATTTAGACAATATTTGTTTAGTTTAGAGTTCAGCTTTAATACCCAACTGGGTTATAAGATGTGCTGAGTCCAAGACTCATATACACCACTAAAAGAATAATTTTAGAAAGTAACCTGTCACGGAATTATTTGAGTTGCCATTAAAAGCTTTAAGGCTGTCATCCTTACCCTTACTTCACTTTTTATTGAGAAATTGACCTGGAACTCTGTTGCACTTGATGGAAATGTGTCTTTTTTTAACCTTACTAATCATGTAACTAAGAACTGGGTTGTGAAATGTGTACATGCTTGCTCTTAGGTAATGACCCAGTAGGTATGCACCTTCAAAAATGGCCTTTACGGCTCCTAGATTCCCTTTTAGCCTGTTTTTTGTATCTGAAACCACAAATGTACAGACAAATCTACAGGAAAATCATTCAAGCTGAACTCTGATCAGCTATTAAAAAATAATTAGCTATATTCATGATTGAATTAGTGTTTGTTTAGTCTAGGAAGGTGAAGAGGAATACTTACCCTTTTCCTCATTTTCACATCTTCCTCGATCCTGCTTCAGCCTAAAAGTGGGCATGCTTTAACATCATTAAGTACAATGTGGGACCATCAGTGGCTGCTGGTTCTGCATTGTACATGATGATGTCAGAAAAGAGGAGCAGCTCTGCAAGACCAGTCATTTATACATTATGTGATTCTCTCTCTTAATTACTAGCTAGGCTAAACTCAAATTAAACTTAAAATAAGGCGGGGGGGGGGGGCACATTAAAAAAATTCAAAGTGGACTGAAGTTCAGCTTCAATACAAAAAATAGGCCAACATCTCCCCCTGTGAAAGATAGGAATTTCCCTTGTATCGTCACATGTAGGCGAGGGGATAGAATGGTGTAGGAAGCAGCTGGTCTGTTTCACAGAGAACAAAAACATACAACCTCAATAAAAACCCAGTATTTTAAGGCACATTACAGATTGCTGTACTTAATGCACCTAACCCATGTGAGTGCCCTGTACTGGGGCTTTTTTGTTTGTACAATAAAATTGTGTTAAATGGTATCACGCTATGGAATCTCTTTCTACTGTTTATATATGAGGATACAGCATCAGTGAGCAGTTTGGATCCATACAGCTAACTTAGAATCCCTGAGGTGATTCACATGCGTGTTTGAGGGTGGGGACACGTTATTTTCAGTTTTTTTAAATTCACCATTATACCTTTAATAAGGACTATATACCGATTATGTTGGACTGATTTGCGTTTGATTAGAATGTCACTGTTATATGCACTATAACACTTTATGATTCACGTTTGTGGCACAGGCACAATTTATATAATTTTTATAAGTTTGTTTATTATTTTAATTTTGTCTGTGGAATGTGACACTTAACACTGAATTTATCATCACAGCAATCATAAAATTCTATATACAGTTTTGGAATATATTATAATTTTTGTCAGTTTATCACAAGTATTTATTATTATTATTTTTTTTTTTTTTTTCTTGTATTTGTTGGAACTAATATTAGGAGATACAGCAGCATAGTAATTTTCTATTTATATTGTTTTCCCATGACTTTATGGGACATGATCAGTGCTAGCAGCTGTCCATCATCATCACTCGTCCATTATATTTTGTTTTCTATATATTTTGTCACTTTTAAAACAGGTAGCTCGCAAGATCCTCAAAGTTTGTTTTAATATTTTTGTTATTACTATTAAGTTTAGACATGAATAAATCTAGACTAGCAAGATCACCCTCCCAGACCATCAAAGATCATATATGTATCTTTTGTAGCAAACTAGTTGCACTGGTCCATTGCTAAAAATGGTTACCTCCTTCCACAGTGACAAGGATTTGAAGAAAAAAATTGTCAGTCATACCAGAAGTAATTTTTTGCCAAACAGAATTCTAGTGACTTGATTAAGAATGATTTATGTATATCTGGAAGATCTGATTTATCTAAGGCCACTTAACTGATGTTAGTGCGTCATGGTGAGTAACAATGGTATATAAGGAACCAACATTTGCAGTGACCAACAAGCTGTTATGATTACACGGTATGGCTTCAATGATTTGAATAACATGCTTAGTGTCCCTAAAATACGCTGAGATCATAGTTGGTAGAGGTTTGAAGAAAAGACCGAGTCTATCCTGTTAACTATAGGTCTACCCGGAGGACTCTGGGCATCCTTATGTATTTTCAGCAAAAAATACACAATGGTTCTCCTACAAGCACTGAGATTCAGATATATGGGGTCAGCGCACTTAGACCTTTTTCTGTAACATTGCTTACCCCACACTATTGTTGGGGGATCTATAACTGCAGCAGACCTGCTATTTAAATCAAAAGGTAAAGTCACACATTATTATAGATTTATATATTTTTGCGCCGGTGACACATTTTTTCACATATGGCCTCTTTTTTTATTAAGGATATCATTATTTTTCCCATATTGGATTAGCTGTTGTAGCTCGCCCTTGAACTCAAACACAGGGTCATTAGTTAGCAATTGATAGGTATTACGGTCTGCCAGTAATCGCTCCATTTCTCCTTTATAAAAGGTCTTACTCATGATGACCACTAATCCTCCCCCCTTGTCTGCAGGACGAACAACTACATCTTTATTTTTCTCCAAAGTTGTAATCCCTTTTTTGAGGTAAGAGGGGTCCCTAACCTTTTTAAATTTCATTCCCTCCAAATCACTAGTTACCATATTTTTGGAAACTTCAATGTGTCTATTATCACCTCTGGGTGGAATAAATACTGATTTGTTGGCCAGATTAGAATGAACCCCTGAACGAGGTTGACACAATCTTTCTCCTGGTTTAAAAAGGAAATAATGTTTAATGTTAAGACTTCTTACAAACTTTTGCAAATGGATGTATGTCTAAAATGTATTAAAATTGTGGACAGGGGCGAACTTGAATCCTTTGACTAGGACAAGGGATGAGCCGAACATCCCCCGGTTCAGTTCGCACCAGAACCTGTGAACGGACCGAAAGTTCGCATAAACTTTAGAACCCCATTAAAGTCTATGGGACTCGAACGTTCGAAATCAAAAGTGCTAATTTTAAAGGTTAATATGCAAGTTATTGTCCTTAAAAGGGTTTGGGGAACCGGGTCATGCCCCAGGGGACATGTATCAATGTAAAAAAAAGTTTCAAAAACGCCCGTTTTTTCGGGAGCAGTGATTTTAATGATGCTTAAAGTGAAAAAAAAGTGAAATATTCCTTTAAATATCGTACCTGGGGGATGTCTATAGTATGCCTGTAAAGTGGCGTGTGTTTCTCGTGCTTAGAACAGTCCCTGCACAAAATGACATTTTTAAAGGAATAAAAGTCATTTAAAACTGACTGCGGCTTTAATGTAATGTGGGTCCTGGCAATATCGATGAAAATCAGTGAGACAAACGGCATGGGTAACCCCCCCAGTCCATTACCAGGCCCTTTGGGTCTTGTATGGATAATAAGGGGAACCCCGCACCCAAATTTAAAAAAGGAAAGGCATGGGGCCCCTAGGCCCTATATACTCTGAACAGAAGTATACAGGCAGTGCAAACAAGACAGGGACTGTAGGTTTGTTGTTAAGTAGAATCTGTTTGTAATTTTGAACTGGTACATTTTTAAAGTGTAGCTCCAGCCAAAAAATCGATTTTTAAGCTTTTTGGAAAACATAGGGAAGGGTTATCACCCCTGTAACATTTGTTTTGCTGTCTGTGCACCTCTTCAGAAGATTTCACCTCACTTTCTGTCCCAATGACAAATGTTTTTTGAAAATTTGGGGGTTTTGGTGAAACAAGGATTGGTGATAAAGCATCAGTGAAGAGGAGACATGTTTTTCCCATATTAACTCTTACAGGAAAGAATTTCCCTTCCTAGGGGTAGATTTCATCTCACTTCCTGTTGTCTCCTTCCGTTTGCAAGTAGGAGTCGTTTGTAAGTTGGATGTTTGAAAGTAGGGGCATGCCCTATATACTCTGCAGAAATTGGGGCCTTAGGTGTTGGTGTTGCCACAACACTGTAAGCCCTCACAGTTACTCTTGGTGGGCGCAGGAACGGGCCCTGCTGTGAAATATTAGATCAAGAATTGTAATTACATGCCATTGTTGAACAGGGGCAGAAAAATTGGGCCTTAGGCACTGGTGCCACAACACTGCAACCCCTCACAGATGCTATAGTTGGAGGGCAGGAATGAGCCCTGCTGCAAAGTATTGCATCAAAAATTATAATTACACGCCCCTGTTAAACAGGGGCTGAAAAATTGGGCCTTGGGCACTGGTGCTGGTGCCACAACACTGCAACCCCTCACAGATACTCTAGTTGGAGTGCAGGAATGAGCCCTGCAAAGTATTGCATCAAAAATTGTAATTACACGCCCCTGTTAAACAGAGGCAGAAAAATTGCCACAACACTGCAACCCCTCACAAATGCTATAGTTGGAGCACAGGAATGAGCCCTGCTGCAAAGTATTGCATCAAAAATTGTAATTATACGCCCCTGTTAAACAGGGGCTGAAAAATTGGGCCTTGGGCACTGGTGCCACAACATTGCAACCCCTCACAGATACTCTAGTTGGAGCGCAGGAATGAGCATTGTTGCAAAGTATTGCATCAAAAATTGTAATTACACGCCCCTGTTAAACAGGGGCAGAAAAATTGGGCCTTGGCCACTGGTGGCGGTTCCAAGAACCAAAACTGTTCTTACAAGCTATCAGCATGAAAATTGAGGAGGAAAAGGATTGTCACTCAGCATAACAGGATAGTCACTCAGCATCAGCAAAGGCAGTCTTGAAGGGATCTCACATTAAAAAAAAAATTATTCGGTTACATCAGCATCAGGTGCTTGGTAGCTGTTGATCCAAGACTGATTCATTTTTATGAAGGTCAGCCGATCAACCGATTTGGTGCACAAGCGCACCCTGTGATCGGTTACAAAGCCTCCAGCAGCACTGAATGTGCGTTCCGAGAGGAACCCAGAGGATTTTTCGTGGGAAAGGTGTCCAAGTCTGATCTTGCCCCTAGGTAATCCTGCACCATGTGAATCAGACACTGGCGATGATTGCTGGACCCAATCAGACCTTGGGGCTGCGGACTAAAAAATTGTCTGAACGCATCGGTCAGATGGCCACCTTCTCCACCGGTCCTTCTGTGACTGACCGAACCCTCAGCAACACGTTGTCCAGGAGGACCAGGAAATTGTAACCTCCCAGGCTCTGGAAACGCGTTGCACAAACCTTTCTGCAAGGCCTCCTGAAGATGTTTCATCCTCTGCTCCCTCTGCAATGGCAAGATAAGGTCTGCAACCTTAACGTGGATCAAGGAGGGTTGCCAGCCAGTAATGATCCCTACCCTTGATACCACGAATACGAGGATCCTTCCGCAGGCTTTGCAGGATCAGGGAGGCCATGCAGCATAGGTTTGCTGAGGCATTTGGTCCAGAGTCCTCTGGATCACTAAGGACGACATGATCCGCAGCCACCTCCTCCCAGCCACATACAAGTCCATGGGTTTCTTCAGACTGTAAATGATCCCTTGAAGACTGCTGCTGATGCTGAGTGCCAGGCTCCATCTCCATGCTGACACAAACCTCCTCCTCCTTGTCCTCTTCCTGTGTGATCGGCGGGCATGCAGGAACACTGTCTGGATAAAGGAGGCCTTGAGAGGTAAGGAAGTCCTCCTCTTCCTCCCTCTGTTCTGCCTCAAGTTCCCTGTGCATTATTCCATGCAGCGTGTGCTCCAACAGGTGGACAAGAGGGACAGTGTCACTGATGCATGCACTGTCACTGCTCACCATCCTCGTGGCCTCCTCAAATGGTGACAGGACAGTGTATGCATCCCTGATCATAGCCCACTGGCGTGGGGAAAATAAACAAGGTCCCCTGACCCTGTCCTGGTCCCATAGTCGCATAGGTGCTCATTGATGGCCCTCTGCTGCATGTGCAGCCACTGCAGCATGGCCAACGTTGAGTTCTACCTGGTGGGCATGTCACAGATTAGGCGATTCTTGGGCAGGTTAAATTCCTTCTGGATGTCAGCCAGCCAAGAACTGGCATTATATGACCTGCAGAAATGCACACAGACTTTCCTGGCCTGCCTCAGGACATCCTGTAAGCCCGGGTACCTGCCCAAGAACTGCTGCACTACCAAGTTAAGGACGTGAGCCAAACAGGGCACATGGGTCAGTTGTCCCTGTCGGAGGGCAAAGAGGAGGTTGGTGCCATGGTCACAAACCACCATACCTGGCTTAAGCTGGCATGGTGTCAACCACCTCTGAACCTGCCCCTGCAGAGCTGACAGAATCTCTGCCCCAGTGTGGCTCCTGTCCCCCAAGTACACCAACTCAAGCACCGCATGGCATCTTTTTGCCTGCATGCTTGCGTAGCCCCTTGAACGCCTATGGAGCACCGCTGGTTCCGAGGACAAATCAGCACAGGAAGAGGCCATGGAGGAAGAAGAAGAGGAGGGAGTGGAGGAGAGAGGTGTGGCAGAATCACCACTAGTAGAATTTTGTAAGCAAGGTGGCGGAACAACCTCCAACACTACTGCACCCTGTCCTGCATCCTTCCCAGTTGCCAGAAGAGTCACCCAGTGCACGGTAAAAGATAGGTAACGTTCCTGTCCATGTCTGCTGGACCATAAGTCAGCGGTAATATGCACCTTACCGCTGACCGCCCTGTCCAGTGAGGCCAAGGCATTGCCTTCCACATGCCGGTAGAGAGCCAGAATCGCCTTCCATGAGAAAAAGTGGCATTTGGGAACCTGCCACTGAGGAACTGCACATTCCACAAACTCACGGAAGGGGGCAGAGTCTACCAACTGAAAAGGCAGCAGTTGAAGTGCTAGCAATTTAGCCAAGCTAGCATTCAACCACTGGGCATGTGGATGGCTGGGAGTGAACTTCTTTCGGCGGTGCAGCAGCTGGGGCAGGGAAATTTGCCTGGTACAATCTGACGTCAGTGTAACAATGGCAGATAGCCCGCAAGTACTTGGCTGTGACACACCTAGTTCTACACCTTCATTCCTCTCAGTGCAGGTTTCAGAGAGGACTGAAGGTAAAGTGGGGTTGGAGATCCCAGCTGATGAGGAGCAAGGAGAGGTCTGCTTTGTCCTTTGGTGTGGATCTTTTAGGTATGCTTGCCAATGAACTGCATGGCAGGTCGACATATGTCTGGTCAAGCATGTGGTGCCCAAGCGGGTGATGTTTTGGCCCCACGAGATACGCTTGAGACATATGTTGCAAATAGCAGCGGTGTGATCTGATGCACTCCTCTCAAAAAAGGCCCACACCAAAGAACTTTTGGAATAATGCGCAGAGACAGCAGCGCCCTGCACATGCGGAGCTCTGCGATGTGGTGCAGTCGGTGTGCTGCCCTTAAGCTGGCCCCAGGAGGGCATCCTGCCTCGTTGGAGATGTGCCTCCTCCTCCTCTCTCCTATCAGGCACCCACGTGGAGTCAGTGACCTCATCATCCCCTCCCTCCTCATCACTGGAGCAATGCTGGCAGTATGCTGCAGCAGGGGGAACATGACTGCCAGATTGCTGTCCTTCTTGGGCACCCCCTCTCTCTGGGCTCACGTTACTGCCTTCCTCTAGCTGGGTACCATCATCGGAGCCTTCAAAATGCTGGGCATCCTCCTGGACCCAACACTGTTGTCAAACACCATGTCAACACCAGGGGGACTCCTCAGGAGGACATGGTGGAGCTAGGGAAGGAGTGACTGATGCCATTGAGCCGAGGGAAGAGGCTGCGTTGGCAGCTGCTTTGCCAGACAAAGTACCCTGAGCCTGGGTGAGAGAGGATGAGGAGGATGAGTACAGCTTGGTTATCCACTCTACCAAGTCTTCCGCATGTTGCGGCTCAACACGGCCAGCTGCTGAAAAAAGGACAAGCGTGTCCCATGGCCACGTGCTGATGAGGATACACCGTCTCCACAACCAGCACTGTTGCCTCTAGACACAGAGCTTGTCCTCTTTTATTGGCCTGTGACTGTCTGCCTCTCCTTATTGGCCTTCAAGACATACTAATGGCCTGCAGTGAGATGTAGCTGCACAAAGCTGGGATGTATATATATACTGATACTGCAGCTAGAAGAATCAACTGCCTGCCTGTAATATTATTAGTATGAGAACACCTGCAATTGTCTTCAGGTAGCTTTAGGTGCACACTGTGCAGAGGACACAGTACACTAACTGTAAATACTGCAGCTGCTTGCCTGTGGTATTAATAGGATCAGAACAACAGCAGTTGTCTTCAGGTAGCTTTAGGTGCACACTGTGCAGAGGACGCAGTACACTAATGCCCCGTACACACGGTCGGACTTTGTTCGGACATTCCGACAACAAAATCCTCGGATTTTTTCCGACGGATGTTGGCTCAAACTTTTTTTGCCTACACACGGTCGCACAAAGTTGTCGGAATTTCCGATCGACAACCACGCGGTCACGTACACCACGTACGACGAGACTAGAAAAGGCCGGTTCAGAACCAAGCGCGGCACCCTTTGGGCTCCTTTTGCTAATCTCGTGTTAGTAAAAGTTTGGTGAGAGACGATTCGCGCTTTTTCAGACTCGTGGCTTTCAGATCGTTTTCTGCCGTTCAGTTTGTGCTTGTGGGTTTGTATTTGCTCTTCAGTGCGTGCAGTCAGTTCGTATCAGAGTTTTCTGTGCGATCTTGTCCGCTCGTTGCTGTTTTTCAGGTCGCTCTTCACAGGCCTTGCTGTTCTTCAGTGCGTTCTGTTACTTCGTTCTGAGCAGCCGACCGTTTTCTAGCCATGTTTCGTATGCGTACTCCTCGTAGAGTTCGTGCTGTGCGGGGGCTTGGTGTTGGGGTCCTGACCTTGACACAAGTCCAGTCCATGAACAGGGTGGGGGGGAGTTCATGGACCAAGAATTGGTTGCTTCAGCGTGACCAGTTCTGTCACATGCCTTTGCTCCGTGAGATCCGTGAGAATAATCCTGATGATTTCAGGAACTTTCTCAGGATGACGGACCCCGTGTTTCACCGTTTGTTGGCTTCGCTGACCCCCTATATCAGCAGGCAGGATACCTGAATGAGGCAAGCCATCATTCCGGAGCAGAGGTTGGTTGCTACCTTGCGGTATTTGGCCACAGGGAGAAGCCTGCAGGACCTCAAGTTCTCGACAGGCATCTCCCCCCAGGCTCTTCTTTGTGGACATTTACTGCTTGTGTTTGTTTTAGCTGACCCTGACAGAAATGTGTGGAGTCCAGAAAATGTCGTGATTGTGTAACCTTATACAAAGCACTGTTGGCTGTTATTTACTAAATGCAAAGACACTTTTCACTACAAGTGAACTTGCAACTGCACTGAAACTGCACTTGCAGTGCAAAGTGGATTTGCCCTTAGGAAATTACCCCCATTTTCGCATAAAACAACAATTACATCACCCCAAAAGTGTTGTAGCGTTGAGACAATAATCCACACATTCTTGATGAGCAATCTTTTTAATACCTGCACAATCACATGTGCATTTACCAAAGGTTTTTCTGACAAACCATGTTTTTGTGGTGTCATTATCCAAAATCAAAATGTGCATTTTATAGAAAACAGGCCTGTGTAAAACCCACAAGAAAGACACAAATCTTGATCTTACAAAGTTCACATTTGTTAGAACTGGAAGGCAATATCAGACATGAGAATTTAGGAACTGTGTTTGATATTGCGTTCAGATGGGGGGAAATCACCCCTGGAAAAGCCAAATTTGGAAGATGCACACAAATTTCCCAATGTCAACATGTGCTATCTGCCATCATGGGGGATGAAGGGACATGTTTTGGGGGAGAAAGCCCTTCCTCACCGCTACTTTATTATTGAGGAAGGGGTTGCACCCCCAAAACACGTCCATTGATCTCCCGTGATGGCAGATAGCACATGTTGACACACTGTGTGCATCCTCCAAATTTGGCTTTGGGAAAAATCACAAAAACATTTCGCACATTGTAGCAGACAAAAGAAGAAAGTGATTTGGAGGGGCTTTAAACTCGCCCCAAAACATCAATGATGTTTTTATATTTGGGAATAACATCATTGATGTTTTGCTTGATGATTTCCAATTGTAAATTACACCCCATGATCTCCCCAATCACGATCTGGGCACTTTCGGATGTGAAAGGATCTACATCCACAAGCTCACGATCACCTACAAAGAGAGGAAACCCAAAATAAATTAGGTCTAAAAAAAATGCCGCCATCCATCTCTTATCTGAGCCTGTGGTTGCAGACACTCACCTGTTGTGGTGACTAGTTCCACCACGTCTTCTTCCTCCTGCTCAGCTTGTGTTGGGGGGATTTCCCCTTCTTCCAGAGGGGGGGGGGGGTCTCTGGTCTCCTCGGATGAGGGGTGTCCTCCGAGTCTTTTTTCCCCTATGTAAAACAAAAATGGTATAATTAGCACACAGATATTTGATGGCAGAACTATAAAGATGAAACATTGCTTGGAAGTGGGGTACAATTGTCTATTTTAGCCGAGTTCCAAGATGTAGCTTTTTTAGTGTCCTTTGTCAAGCTGCAATACTTTACCTGTTTGGTACAAGCTTCACAGATGTAGCCCCCCCTATAGTATACACTGGAGCACCTGTGTGGCCCCCCTAATAAAAATGGTGTTCTGGTGTTCCACACTAGTGCTCCAGTGTCCAGATGTGAAAACAGCTGCTGAGTGTCCTCTCCTTACACACAATCTAGTTTGCATTTCATTCTAGTAACAAAGCCATCTACACACCCCAATTCTTTCAAGACAAGTATAGGGCCTCAAAATGGTGGCCAAATGCATATGGGCTAAACAATGGTATTTTATAGTCCGAAAAAAAAATGTGTGATCCGAACGAATAATGTGCCCATGAACATGAAAGTTGCCATTTTAAACTGTACAACAGTTCCTAAAAGCACATGGAGCAGCACGAATGTAATAAACACAAGAACAATAGGAACACAGCACAACTACTTACTTTTTTGCAGCACTCTCCGGATCTTTCTGTACTGCTCATGTTCTCGTAATTTCAGGTCCGACCACCGCTTCCTGAGCTGATCTTTCGATCGTCGTACCCCGAATTTCCGGTGCAGACTCCTGACCACTTTCGCCATGATCTTGGCCTTTCGGACATTGGGGTTGGGGTAAGGCCCATACTTTCCATCATAGTCGGCCTTCTTCAGGATGTCCACCATCTCCAACATCTCCCCAAAGGACATATTTGAGTCCTTTAATCTCCTTCTGGATCGGGACGTTTCAGGCTCCGGCCTTTCCTCCTCCTCCTCGTTGCTGTACTTAGCACGATCCTGCTGTCTATCCGCCATGTGCTCTTCCTCCACTGCGCCGAACGAAAAGGGGCGGGGAATAGAATAGAAAGAACGTCAGAGGCAGGCGGAGTTATACGCATGCGCAGTGTGTATAAATCGTAACGCGCGCGTCTTACGTACGATCTGTGAGCGGAGGAAGGAGCATCGGAGACGCCGATCGTGCTAACGAAGGTAGGATCTAAACTTGGGCCTATACTGCTTCGAAATGGAAGCCTATATTGTAACAAGATTAGGGGAGTTTGGCCTGAGATTAGGGTTTGTCTTGTGTTGTGTCTTGCAGAGAAAATGGATGGGTTCAACGACCACAATTTCCTGCCCCTGTTTATTGACAAGTACAGAGAGCTGCCCTGTCTGTGGCAGGTCAGACACCCCCACTATAATCACAAACAGAAGAGGCAGGCAGCGCTGGAGAAACTGCTGGAGTTGGTGAAGCCGGTGGTCCCCACAGCAACCATCCCTTATTTGAAAGCTAAAATTGGTGGCCTGAGGAGCACTTATCTTAGGGAGCGCAAGAAGGTCACAGATTCCCAGAGGTCCGGAGCTGCAGCAGATGACATTTATGTCCCCAGGCTGTGGTACTACGAGAGACTGCGATTTCTGTCAGACCACACTGAAGTCAGGGAATCCCTCTCCACTCTTCCTTCCACGCTTCCTTCCACCCCAGCTGAGGCTTCCGATGTCCAACCTGGGCCTTCCAGCCAGGAAGAAATGGAGGAGCCCAGCTGGAGTCAGGTATAGCATTCTTCTACAGATTTCTGGTCAATAAATAAATGATGTTTACTAGATGTTATTATTGAACACTAATTGCTGCTTGCTGCAACACACTACACAAGGCCGCCATGCAGGCTTATATAGTGTGGGGCGTGTACTAAACCCCCTGAGTCATAATTGGCCAAAGCCACCCTAGCTTTGGCTAATTACGGCTCTCTGTGCAGATGGCGCCGTGATTGGCCAAGCATGCGGGTCATAATGCATGCTTTGCCAATCATCAGCCAGCAATGCACTGCGATGCCGGAGTGAATTATGGGCCATGACACGCCACTCGAATTTTGCGCGAACGGCCCATAACGTTCGCAATTCGACGAACGGTCGAACATTCGATGTTTGAGCCGAACATGGGTTCGACTCAAACTCGAAGCTCATCCTTATCCAGGACCTTCAGTTCATCCTTCGTTAACGATGAACTAATGATGTTATATATACCTGCCCCTAGTGAAGCCTTTTTCTTTTTTTGTTTTTCTTCCTGCACTTCTCCCTCTCTTTCTCTTCTTTTCCCCCCCTGTTTGTTTCCAATAGGCGTATGTCCCCAGGGTCCCTGCCATCTGGGTTGGGGGTTCCCTACAAAAACATCCCCATGTTGAGTTTCTTCATTATACAAAGGTGTGAACCAATTGTGTACCGGTATGGGTGCTCTGTCTTGATAATATTCATTCCCCCTTGAAAAATTATTTGCATTTTTGTGCTGATAATTTTCCCTACTATGGGAATTATTTGGGGTCCTACCTCAAGGAGAACGTGAATAACCCCAATTATCTTTCCAATATCCGTGATCATATGGTGGTGCATGGTGATAATTATTTCCTCGACTCCTCCCTCCTCTATTGAAATATTCCCTGCCTCTCCCATTGGAGTTGGAATGACCTTTACTAATCACATGCTGACCAGCACACGATAATGTACGTGGGCACAATGACATGGCTGGGCAAATGGGTGTACAGGTGCACCCCCTTTAAATTGCGGCATTGTGGGCGCATACACGCTGCTGGCAGGGCGCGCACGCGCTGCTGCGTACTCCATGATCGCGGACTCTATGTCCGCCTGGGCCCGCGATCGTGTCACTGAGCAGCAGAATGGGGAGATGCCTATGTAAATAGTGACATGACAGAGATCTACTTGCTCCCTGTCACCGGGAGCAGTGATCTCTGTCATGTTGTAGTGAGCCCACCTCCCCACAGTTAGAATCACTCCCAAGGACACACTTAACCCCTTGATCACCCCTTAGTGTTTAACCCCTTCCCTGCCAGTGTCATTTACACAGTAATCAGTGCATTTTTATAGCACTGATTGCTGTATAAATGACAATGGTCCAAAATAGTGTCAAAAGTGTCCGATGTGTCCGCCATAATGTTGCAGTCACAATAAAAATCGCAGATCGCCACCATTGCTAATAAAACAAAAAATAATAAAAATGCAATAAATCTATCCCCTATTTTGTGGACGCTATAACTTTTGCGCAAAACAATCAATATACGCTTATTGCGATTTTTTTTACCAAGAATATGTAGAAGAATACATATTGGCCTAAACGGAGAAAGAATTTTTTTTTTTATATATTTTTGGGGGATTATTATTATAGCAAAAAAAAACGTTTTTTCAAAATTGTCACTCTTTTTTTGTGTATAGCGCAAAAAATAACTGCAGAGGTGTTCAAATACCACCAAAAGAAAGCTCTATTTGTGGGGAAAAAAAGGATATCAATTTTGTTTGGGAGCAACGTCGCATGACCACGCAATTGTCAGTTAAAGCGAAGCAGTGCCGTATCACAAAAAGTGCTCTGGTCAGGAAGGGGGTAAATCTTTCCGGGGCTGAAGTAGTTAAAGGTTCCCTGGGGTAAGGGAGCAATAGATCTCAAGGTATTCACAGGTGTAGAAGGAAGAGGTTTGTGTTAATAAAATTATTATTTAAAGGATGGCCGCAGGTATTAAAAGTTTATTTTATAATTTTTTTTATTAATTTATTGGTTATTTATTTGAATGAGAAGGCCGAAGTTCATTATACCCCCTTATCTTTGGATAATGACTTTTGATTTGTATTTGTACTTCAGCGTGTTCGTGTCCCCAGAGGATCTAAGAACGCGGGGAGAATCAGGAACCTCCTGCTTTCCGCGATCCCCATGGTGACCAGCCTTCTATTTATAGCTTCGGGTGATGTGGCAGCCCCACCCTTGCTGACGAAGTCCCGTAGGATGTAACGCATACAGGGGGAGAAGCTGCTTTGCAGACATCACCCGCTGCCATCCTGTGCAATACCACGGAGATATACGGATTTGTATTTTTGCTGTATAGCAGTAGTTTACCATTGCATTGCTTTTATTCGCATTTGAAGTTTACCAGCTGAGAGACTGACTGCTGGTTGGAAGCTAAACAGTGGGGACCTTGAGTGGAGAGTGAACAAATTTTGCTTTTTGACTGCTGGTGATTGCAGGGTTGTATTTTTACGTTCTTTTTGGGGCTTTTCCTTGTAGATTTTTAACACCTTTTTCTGACACTTTTTAAACAGCTTTTTTTTTCTTTGCTTCCTTCAGCCTACTAATTAAGATTAATTGGTCACAGGCGCTTGAGGCCTATATAACCTTGTGTAGAACTCATTGTGAGCCTGCTCATCTTTGAGCTTGCTGGAACTCTGTCCAAGTGGAACTGGACTAAGTTGTGAGTTAAAAACCAGAGTTAGTGGAACTAAGCTAAGTTGTGAGTTAAAAACCAGAGTTAGTGGAACTGGACTAAGTGGTGAGTTAAAAACCAGAGTTAGTGGAACTGGACTACAGTAGGTGACCGTGATATTGTGTCAATCTAGCCACTGTTATCGGCGAGATTTGACACCTGCGAGCCCCGTCGCAGGAGCCAGCGCCGAGCTGGCTCGCTCATTGGGAAAGGAAAACTGTGTTTTTTCCTTTCGCGATGAGCAGCAAGCATTGCTGACAGGTGTCTGGTATGAATCATGAGGGGGAACGCCGCGCCAAATTTTAAATAAAAAACCGGCATAGGTTCCCCTCCAGGGGCACACCAGGCCCTAAGGTATGTATGGATTTTAAGGGGAACCCCCTACGCTGAAAAAATGGTGACCCTGCCCCTTATGACGTCACAGTCCCATCATGCCCTGGGACTGTGACGTCATAAGGGGCGGGGTCACCGGGTGATATCACTCGGTGACCACGCCCCATGCCTATATAAGTCGTTGAGCACCTCGCACACAGCATTACAGCGGGAGAGAGCGTTGTGTCAACATCGGAAGAAGAGAAGAGGGAGGGATGACGGAGAAGACCGGGCCACCGCTAGCAAAAGAGCGGGAAAAGAGAAGAAGATAGCGGAGGAGCCCGGCAGAAGAACCGGAGAGCGGAGAAGAGGACGGAGAGCGGGGGGAGAAGAACCGGACACCGGGAGAAGAGGCCGGAGAGAACGGAGAAGTCGGAAGAAGACCCCTGAAGTTGGAGGAAGACCCCCAGAGCTGACTAATAAATTAATTTAAAAACCTGTCTAGTGTGTTTTTTTATTGACACTTTTTCCCCCAGGTGAATGGGTAGGGGTACGATGTACCCCATACTCATTCACATAGGGTGGGGGCCGGGATCTGGGGGCCCCCTTATTAAAGGGGGCTCCCAGATTCTGATAAGCCCTCCGCCCGCAGATCCCGACAACCAACGGCCAGGGTTGTCAGGAAGAGGCCCTTGTCCTCATCAACAAGGTGCTTTGGGGTGGGGGGGCTGCAGGGGTCTGGTATGGATTTTGGGGGCCCCACGCCGTTTTTTCGGCATAGGGGGTTCCCCTTAAAATCCATACCAGACCTAAGGGCCTGGTATGGCCCCTGGAGGGGAACACATGCCGGTTTTTTATTTAAAATTTGGCACGGCGTTCCCCCTCATGATTCATACCAGACACCTGTCAGCAATGCTTGCCACTCATCGCGAAAGGAAAAAACACAGTCTACCTTTCCCGATGAGCGAGCAGCATGAGATGTACAGTACTCTGTCGCCGAGAACCAGCGTGATGGGATCGCGCTGGAACACGTTCTCGTGGTCAGGTACTGTAAGTGGCGAGTTAAAAACCAGCGTTGAAAACAGGAGGTTATAACAGGGGTCATAGTACCTGTGTAGTTTGAGTACCTGAGTGTTGTCTGAGTAGTGTGTGTGGATCATTAGTACTTGTGTAATTGTGTACTGTGTACTTGTGTGTTGTGGGTGCACGTAGGTCCGCGGGTGCATGTAGGTCTGCCTGTGCACGTAGGCCTGCGAGTGCACGTAGTTCTGCGAGTGCACTTAGGTCTGTGAGTGCACGTAGGTCTGCAAATGCATGTAGGTCTGCAAGTAGGTCTGCGAATGCACATAGTTCTGTGAGTGCGCGTAGGTCTGCGGGTGCACGTAGGTCTGCACATAGGTCTGCGAGTGCGCGTAGGTCTGAGTGCACGTAGGTCTGCACATAGGTCTGTGAGTGCACGTAGATTTGCAAATGCACATAGGTCTGTGAGTAGGTCTGCGAGTGCACGTAGGTCTGCGAGTAGGTCTGCGAGTGCACATAGGTCTGCGAGTGCACATAGGTCTGCGAGTGCATGTAGGTCTGCGAGTGCACATAGTTCTAGCGAGTGCACATAGGTCTGCGGGTGCACATAGGTCTGCGAGTGCACTAGGTCTGCGAGTGCACTAGGTCTGCACGTAGGTCTGCACGTGGGTTCTGCACGTGGGTCTGTGAGTACCTGTGTATTGTCTTGTTGAGTATGTGTATTGTCTTGTTGAGTACCTGTGTATTGTCTTGTTGAGTACCTGTGTCAGGAGGCTAGTTGTTAGGTAATTTGGACAGGGTATAATCCCCAATCCTCATTAAATTAATAGGTGCCAGGCGGGGTGTGGAGAGAGACTCGTTGTTCATCTTGTGGCATGTATGCGTTCCTTGATCATCCAATCAAGTGTGAATACTGCTGTGCAAAATGTAAGCACATTGTTTCCCTGGAAGCCCAGGTTCTGAATCTGGGAAAGCAACTGTCAGTACTGAGAAGCAAAAGTTATAGGTCGGCAATTAACTGCAAGATTGTAACACATCCTAAAATATAACAACAAAAAAAGAGAAAATTCTCCTAATGGTGGACTTTAAAGGCACATGTAGGGAAGCGTGAAGAGAGTATATAATATATAAACAGTAGTTTATTCATTTCAAAACATAGTAAAAACATTGAGCAACAATTTAACAAACATTGTAGGGAATGCAACTCATGTACTTATACACAGATAAGATGTTGGTACCATGTACTTGCACCCGACGCGTTTTGGAGTTACTTAGCCTCCTTCTTCGGGGGTGGATATAGGTTTACAGAGATTTCTAAATTAAATGTATTGACCAAAAGGATGGTAAGCATATGGGTATACAAGACCATAAGGACATAAATACATACTATACTTTTCATTTTATTTACACTTACATTTGCACTGTGTAAGCTGACTTAGCATTCCAAAACGATTAAAAGAAAAGGCACTGACACTGTCTGTCTATCCAACGTATTCCTGATTGTGGTAGATAGAGGTAATTAACGTATTCAAAGTGTTGTTACTTCATGCATAGCAATGAAGAATTTATTACGTATAGATGTAAATGGGTAGTTTAATCCTCAAAAATTGAAGAAAGGCCCAGAGATGGGGGTCATAGAAAGGTTTAAAAACCTGGAGCTCCACTGAGGCCGAGGACGGATCCTGCAAATGTAATAATGTAAATATGTAATGGCCGATCGTTGGTCAAAAACTATGAATAACCAAGATTAGATGTAGAAATATCTTTAAATAATAAAGGTAAACCATACCTGGATAGTACTACCATAGATGGTTCAAGGGGGTACGTAGAGGTTACTGGTATAGGCTTGATATGTCTTGAATAGGGATGAGCTTCGTGTTCGAGTCAAACCCATGTTCGACTCGAACATTGTCTGTTCCCAGCCCGTTCGCCGATTGCGCGAACGATATGGGCCGTTCGCGCCAAATTCGTGTGGCGCGTCATGGCCCATAATTCACTGCGGCATCGCAGTGCATTGCTGGCTGATGATTGGCCAAGCATGCACTATGACCCGCATCGCTTGCCAATCACAGCGCCGTCTGAACAGAGAGCCGTAATTGGCCAAGCCAAGGAGGCTTTGGCCAATTATGGCTCAGGGGATTTAGCACACGCCCCACACTATATAAGGCCGCCTGCACGGTGGCCCTGTGTAGTGTGTGTTCCGGCGTTCATAGATAGAGAGAGAGAGAGAGACAGACAGTGTCATTTGATTTGAGTTAGATAGATTAGGCAGAACAGTCAGTCAGTTAGCTGCACTTACAGTGTATTGTGTATATATATGCATCCCAGGTGTTGCATATATATATATATATACACTGTATTCAGTTTAGCTAGATCCGTTCCTGTTATCTTCTTGCTGACAGGTAGGCTTGTCTTGTTACAGTATTTACAGCTACCTGAAGAAAATTGCTGGTGTTCTTTTGATCCTATTAGTACCACAGTCAGGCAGCTAGACTATTTACAGTTAGTGCAGTGCGTCCTGCTCACAGTGTTCAGCTAAAACTACAAGTTAGTGTGGTTGCGTCCACCTCACAGTGTTCAGCTAAACCTACAAGTTAGTGCGGTGCGTCCTGCTCACAGTGTTCAGCTAGATCCGTTTCTGTTATCTCTTACTGGACAGGCAGGCTTGTCTTGTTACAGTATTTACAGCTACCTGAAGAAAATTGCTGGTGTTTTTTTGATCCTATTAGTACCACAGTCAGGCAGCTAGACTATTTACAGTTAGCGCAGTGCTGTCCTGCTCACAGTGTTCAGCTAAACTACAAGTTAGTGGGGTACGTTCACCTCACAGTGTTCAGCTAAACCCTAGAAGTTAGTGCGGTGCGTCCTGCTCACAGTGTTCAGCTAAAACTACAAGTTAGTGCTGTGCGTCCTGCTCACAGTGTTCAGCTAAACTTACAAGTTAGTGTAGTGAGACCACTGCACAGTGTTCATCTAAAGCTACAAGTTAGTGCAGTGCGTCCTGCTCACAGTGTTCAGCTAGATCCGTTCCTGTTATCTTCTTACTGACAGGCAGGCTTGTCTTGTTACAGTATTTACAGCTACCTGAAGAAAATTGCTGGTGTTCTTTTGATCCTATTAGTACCACAGTCAGGCAGCTAGACTATTTACAGTTAGTGCAGTGCATCCTGCTCACAGTGTTCAGCTAAAAACTACAAGTTAGTGGGGTACGTCCACCTCACAGTGTCAGCTAAACCTACAAGTTAGTGGGGTGCGTCCTGCTCACAGTGTTCAGCTAGATCCGTTCCTGTTATCTTCTTACTGACAGGCAGGCTTGTCTTGTTACAGTATTTACAGCTACCTGAAGAAATTGCTGGTGTTTTTTTGATCCTATTAGTACCACAGTCAAGCAGCTAGACTATTTACAGTTAGTGCAGTGCGTCCTGCTCACAGTGTTCAGCTAAAACTACAAGTTAGTGGGTACGTTCACCTCACAGTGTTCAGCTAAACCTAGAAGTTAGTGCGGTGCGTCCTGCTCACAGTGTTCAGCTAAAACTACAAGTTAGTGCTGTGCGTCCTGCTCACAGTGTTCAGATAAACTTACAAGTTAGTGTAGTAAGACCACTGCACAGTGTTCATCTAAAGCTACAAGTTAGTGCAGTGCGTCTGCTCACAGTGTTCAGCTAGATCCGTTCCTGTTATCTTCTTACTGACAGGCAGGCTTGTCTTGTTACAGTATTTACAGCTACCCTGAAGAAAATTGCTGGTGTTCTTTTGATCCTATTAGTACCACAGTCAGGCAGCTAGACTATTTACAGTTAGTGCAGTGCGTCCTGCTCACAGTGTTCAGCTAAACCTACAAGTTAGTGCGGTGCGTCCTGCTCACAGTGTACAGCTAAACCTACAAGTTAGTGCTGTGTGTCCTGCTCACAGTGGTTCAGCTAAAACTACAAGTTAGTGTGGTGCGTCCACCTCACGGTGTTCAGCTAAAACTACAAGTTAGTGTGGTGCGTCCACCTCACAGTGTTCAGCTAAACCTACAAGTTAGTGCTGTGCGTCCTGCTCACAGTGTTCAGCTAAAACTAACAAGTTAGTGTGGTTGCGTCCTCCTCACAGTGTCCAGCTAAAACCTACAAGTTATTTTTTTGTGAGCTCTGCACAGTGTTCAGCTAAAGCTACCTGTAGAAGGTTGGTGGTGTTCTCATACTACAGGCAGGCAGTTGATTTTGCTAGCTGCAGTATCAGTACATATATATATATATATATATATATATATATATATCCCAGCTTAGTGCAGCTACAGGCCATTAGTATGTCTGGAAGGCCAAGAAGGAGAGGCAGACAGTCACAAGCCAATAAGAGAGGGCAAGCAGGCTCTGTGTCTAGTGCTGGTCATGGAGACGGTGCATCCTCATCAGCACGTGGCCGTGGGACACGCTTGGCCTTTTTTTCGGCAGCTGGCCGTGTTGAGCCGCAACATGCGGAAGACTTGGTCGAGTGGATGACCAAGCCGTCCTCATCCTCCTCATCCTCTCTCACCTATGCCCAGGGTACTTTGTCTGGCAAAGCAGCGGCCTCTTCCCTTGGCTCAATGTCATCAGTGACTCCTTCCCTAGCCCCACCATGTCCTCCTGAGGAGTCCCTCGAACTGTTTGACCACAGTGTTGGGTACATGCTCCAGGAGGATGCCCAGCGTTTGGAAGGCTCTGATGGTGATACTGAGCTCAATGAAGGCAGTAACGTGAGCACGGACAGAGGGGTTGCCCAAGAAGGACAGCAATCTGGCAGTCATGCTCCCCCTGCTGCAGCATACTGCCAGGTTTGCTCCAGTGATGAGGTCACTGACTCAACGTGGGTGCCTGATAGGAGAGAGGAGGAGGAGGAGGCGGCACATCACCAACGAGGCAGGATGCCCTCCAGGGGCCAGCCCCTTGACTGCATCACACCCCAAAGCTCCACATGTGCAGGGCGCTGCAGTCTCTGTGCATTATTCAAAAAGTTCTTTGGTGTGGGCCTTTTTTGAGACGAGTGCATCAGATTGCACCGCTGCTATTTGCAACATATGTCTCAAGCGTATCTCGCGTGGCCAAAACATCTCCCGCTTGGGTACCACATGCTTGACCAGACATATGTTGACCTGCAATGCAGTTCGTTGGCAAGCGTATCTAAAAGACCCACACCAAAGAACAAAGAGGACCTCTCCTTGCTCCTCATCAGCTGAGATCTCCAACCCCACTATATCTTCAGTCCTCTCTGAGACCTGCACTGAGAGGAATGAAGGTGTAGAATTAGGTGTGTCACAGACAAGTACTTGTGGGCAATCTGCTTTTGGTACACCAATGTCAGATTGTACCAGGCAAATTTCCCTGCCCCAGCTGCTGCACCGCCGAAAGAAGTTTGCTCCCAGCCATCCACATGCCCAGCGGTTGAATGCTAGCTTGGCAAAATTGCTAGCACTTCAACTGCTGCCTTTTTAGTTGGTAGACTCTGCCCCCTTCCGTGAGTTTGTGGAATGTGCGGTTCCTCAGTGGCAGGTACCCAAACGCCACTTTTTCTCACGGAAGGCGATTTCGGCTCTCTACCGGCATGTGGAAGGCAATGTCCATGCCTCGCTGGACAGGGCGGTCGGTGGTAAGGTGCATATTACCGCTGACTCATGGTCCAACAGGCATGGACAGGGACGTTACCTAAGTTTCACGGCGCATTAGGTGACTCTGCTGGCAGCTGGGAAGGATGCAGGACAAGGTGCACTAGTGTTGGAGGTTGTTCCGCCACCACGCCTCCAAAATGCTAATGATTGTGACACACCTCTCTCCTCCACCCCCTCTTCTTCTTCCTCCATGGCCTCTTCCTCGGAACCAGCGGTGCTCCGTAGCCGTTCAAGGGGCTACACAAGTACGCAGGCCAAAAGATGCCATGCGGTGCTTGAGCTGGTGTGCTTGGGGGACAGGAGCCACACTGGGGCAGAGGTTCTGTCAGCTCTGCAGGGGCAGGTTCAGAGGTGGTTGACGCCACGCCAACTTAAAGCAGGAATGGTGGTTTGTGACAATGGCAGCAACCTCCTCTCTGCCCTCCGACAGGGACAAATGACCCATGTGCCCTGTTTGGCTCATGTCCCCCAGACCATTACCAGGCCCTTTGGGTCTTGTATGGATATTAGGGGAATCCCGCACCCAAATTAAAATAAGGAAAGGTGTGGGGCCACCAGGCCCTATATACTCTGAAAAGCAGTATACAGGCAGTGCAAACAAGACAGGGACTGTAGGTTTGTTGTTAAGTAGAATCTGTTTGTAATTTTTAACGGGTACATTTTTAACGTGTTTAGCTCCAGCCAAAAAATCTTTTTTAAGCTTTTTGGAAAACATAGGGAAGGGTTATCACCCCTGTGACATTTGTTTTGCTGTCTTTCCTCCTCTTCAGAAGATTTCACCTCACTTTTTGTCCCAATGACAAATGTTTTTTGAAAATTTGGGGTTTTTTGTGGAACAAGGATTGGAAAGCATCAGTGGAAAGGAGAAATGTTTTTCCCATATTAACTCTTTCAGGCAAGAATTTCCCTTCCTAGGGGTAGATTTCATCTCACTTCCTGTTGTCTCCTTCCGTTTGCAAGTAGGAGTCGTTTGTAAGTTAGATGTTTGAAAGTAGGGGCCTGCCCTATATACTCAGCAGAAATTTGGGCCTTAGGTGTTGTTGTGGCCACAAGACTGTAAGCCCTCACAGGGCCCTGCTGTATAATATTAGATCAAGAATTGTAATTACATGCCCCTGTTGAACAAGGGCAGAAAAATTGGGCCTTTGGTGGTGGTAGTGCCACAACACTGTAAGTCCTCACTCGCTCTTGATGGGTGCAGAAATGGGCCCTGCTGTGAAATATTAGATCAAGAATTGTAATTACATGCCCCTGTTGAACAAGGGCAGAAAAATTGGGCCTTTGGTGGGGGTGGTGCCACAACACTGTATGTCCTCACTCGCTCTTGATGGGTGCAGAAATGGGTCCTGCTGTGAAATATTAGATCAAGAATTGTAATTACATACCCCTGTTGAACAGGGGCTGAAAAATTAGGCCTTAGGCACTGGTGCTGGTGCCACAACACTGCAACCCCTCACAGATACTCTAGTTGGAACGCAGAAATGAGCCCTGCTGCAAAGTATTGCATCAAAAATTGTAATTACAGGCCCCTGTTAAACAAGGGCTGAAAAATTGGGCCTTAGGCACTGTTGCCACAACACTGCAACCCCTCACAGATACTCTAGTTGGAACGCAGAAATGAGCCCTGCTGCAAAGTATTGCATCAAAAATTGTAATTACAGGCCCCTGTTAAACAAGGGCTGAAAAATTGGGCCTTAGGCACTGTTGCCACAACACTGCAACCTCTCACAGATACTCTAGTTGGAACGCAGAAATGAGCCCTGCTGCAAAGTATTGCATCAAAAATTGTAATTACAGGCCCCTGTTAAACAGGGGCTAAAAAATTGGGCCTTAGGCACTGGTGCCATAACACTGCAACCTCTCACAGATACTCTAGTTGGAACGCAGAAATGAGCCCTGCTGCAAAGTATTGCATCAAAAATTGTAATTACATGCCCCTGTTAAACAGGGGCTGAAAAATTGGGCCTTAGGCACTGGTGCTGGTGCCACAACACTGCAACCTCTCACAAATACTCTAGTTGGAACGCAGAAATGAGCCCTGCTGCAAAAAATATTGCATCAAAAATTGTAATTACACGCCCCTGTTAAACAGGGGCTGAAAAATTGGGCCTTAGGCACTGGTGGTGGTGCCCAGAACCAAAAATGTTCTTACAAGCTATCAGCGTGATGATTGAGGAGGAAGAGGATAATTACTCAGGGATAGTCACTCAGCATCAGCATAGGCAGTCTTTGAAGGGATCTGAGATTTCAAAAAAAATTATTCGGTTACATCAGCATCAGGTGCTTGGTAGCTGGTGGTGATCCAAGACTGATTCATTTTTATGAAGGTCAGTCGATCGACCGAGTCGAGAACACCCTGTGATCGGTTACAAAGCCTCCAGCAGCACTGAATGTGCGTTTCGAAAGAACGCTGGATGCAGGACAGGCCAGTAGCTCAATTGCATACTGTGCAAGCTCTGGCCAGTGATCCATCCTCAAGACCCAGTAACCCAGAGGATTTTCGGTGGGAAAGGTGTCCAAGTCAGATCTTGCCCCTAGGTATTCCTGCACCATGTAAAACAGACGCTGGCGATGGTTGCTGGAACCGATCATACCTTGGGGCTGCGGACCAAAAAATTGTCTGAACGCATCGGTCAGACGGCCACCTTCTCCACCGCTCCTTCTTTGACTGACCGAAGCCTCAGCAACACGTTGTTCAGAAACAGGAGTTTGTAACCTCCCAGTCTCTGGGAACGCGTTGCACAGACCTTTCTGCAAGGCCTCCCGAAGATGTTTCATCCTCTGCTCCCTCTGCGATGGCAAGATAAGGTCCGCAACCTTACCCTTGTAACGTGGATCAAGGAGGGTTGCCAGCCAGTATTGGTCCTTCTCCTTGATACCACGAATACGAGGATCCTTACGCAGGCTTTGCAGGATCAGGGAGGCCATGCAGCGTAGGTTTGCTGAGGCATTCGGTCCGGAGTCCTCTGGGTCACTAAGGACGACATGGTCCGCAGCCACCTCCTCCCAGCCACGTACAAGTCCATGTGTTTCTTGGGACTGATCCCTTAAAGACTGCTGCTGATGCTGAGTGCCAGGCTCCACCTCCATACTGACACAATCTTCCTCCTCCTCCTCCTCTTCCTGTGTGATCGGCGGGCACGCAGGAACACTGTCTGGATAAAGGAGGCCTTGAGAGGTAAGGAAGTCCTCCTCTTCCTCCCTCTGTTCTGCCTCAAGTTCCCTGTGCATTATTCCATGCAGCGTGTGCTCCAACAGGTGGACAAGGGGGACAGTGTCACAGATGCATGCACTGTCACTGCTCACCATCCTCGTGGCCTCCTCAAATGGTGACAGGACAGTGCATGCATCCCTGATCATGGCCCACTGGCGTGGGGAAAAAAAAATAAGGTCCCCTGACCCTGTCCTGGCGCCATAGTCGCACAGGTACTCATTGATGGCCCTCTGCTGCGTGTGCATGTCACAGATTAGGCGGTTCTTGGGCAGGTTAAACTCCTTTTGGAGGTCCCTCAGCCGAGCACTGGCATTATATGACCGGCGGAAATGCACACAGACTTTCCTGGCCTGCCTCAGGACATCCTATAAGCCCGGGTACCTGCCCAAGAACCACTGCACCACCAAGTGAGACATACCCATGCCGTTTGTCTCACTGATTTTCATCCATATTGCCAGGACCCGACATTACATTAAACCCGCAAGCAGTTTTAAATGAGATTTTTTCCTTTAAAAATGACATTTTGTGCAGGGACTGTTCTAAACACGGGAAACACACGCCACTTTACAGGCATACTATAGACACACCCCAGGTACGATATTTAAAGGAATATTTCACTTTTGTTTTTTACTTTAAGCATCATTAAAATCACTGCTCTCGAAAAAACTGCAGTTTTTAAAAGTTTTTTTTGCATCGATACAAGTCCCCTGGGGTAGGACCCGGGTCCCCAAACCCTTTTTAGGACAATACCATGCAAATTAGCCTTTAAAATGAGCACTTTTGATTTTGAACGTTCGAGTCCCATAGACGTCAATGGGGTTCTAACGTTCGTGCGAATTTTCGGTCCGTTCACAGGTTCTGGTGCGAACCGAACCGGGGGGTGTTCGGCTCATCCCTAGTCTTGAATAACTGAAGATAATGGTGAAAAGAAAAGGGGGTATGAGAGTACCATTAATTGGGTGAGTATTCTCTCCAACTGGATATTACTAACAGTTTATGGCATAGAGATGTATCAGTATCTAAAGAACTGGTAGGGTTTTGATAGAACTGAGCTATCGTTAATTAACTAGTGTCATATGCAGTAAGGGAGATTATAATGGTTTATAGTATGATTGGCCAATCAGGCCAGTCAGAACAGACCATAGAGAAAATCTAGATAGAGAAGAAAGTTTCTTGAATAGACTAAATAGATAAAGAAAACATTGTTATTTTTAGACAAGCTGAATCAAGCCATTCAGTGGTGAATAGTGCCCTACCACATAGCAGGTATGGATGCAGAGGGTGGAATGACACATTAATCATTAATAAATTAGCAGCAGCAGCAGCAGCTGGGGCAGGGAAATTTGCCTGGTACAATCTGACATTGGTGTACCAAAAGCAGATTGCTCACAAGTACTTGGCTGTGACATACCTAATTCTACACCTTCATTCCTCTCAGTGCAGGTCTCAGAGAGGACTGAAGGTATAGTGGGGTTGGAGATCTCAGCTGATGAGGAGCAAGGAGAGGTCCTCTTTGTTCTTTGGTGTGGGTCTTTTAGGAACGCTTGCCAACAAACTGCATGGCAGGTCAACATATGTCTGGTTAAGCATGTGGTGCCCAAACGGGAGATGTTTTGGCCACACGAGATACGCTTGAGACATATGTTGCAAACAGCAGCGGTGCGATCTGATGCACTCGTCTCAAAAAAGGCCCACACCAAAGAACTTTTGGAATAACGTGCAGAGACAGCAGCGCCCTGCACATGCAGAGATTTGCGGTGTGATGCAGTCAGTGTGCTGTCCTTAGGCTGGCCCCTGGAGGGTATCCTGCCTCATTGGTGATGTGCCTCCTCCTCCTCTCTCCTATCAGGCACCCACGTTGAGTCAGTGACCTCATCATCCCCTCCCTCCTCATCACTGGAGCAAACCTGGCAGTATGCTGCAGCAGGGGGAGCATGACTGCGAGATTTCTGTTCTTCTTGGGCACCCCCTCTGTCCATGCTCATGTTACTGCCTTCATCTAGCTCAGTATCATCATCAGAGCCTTCTAAACGCTGGGCATCCTCCTGGAGCATGTACCCAACACTGTGGTCAAACAGTTCGAGGGACTCCTCAGGAGAAGATGGTGGGGCTAGGGAAGGAGTCACTGATGCCATTGAGCCGAGGGAAGAGGCCGCGTTGGCAGCTGCTTTGCCAGACAAAGTACTCTGAGCATGGGCGAGAGAGGATGAGGAGGATGAGGACGGCTTGGTCATCCACTCGACCAAGTCTTCCTCATGTTGCAGCTCAACGCGGCCAACTGCCAAAAAAAGGGCCAAGCGTGTCCCACGGCTACGTGCTGATGAGGATGCACCGTGTCCACGACCAGCACTGTTGCCTCTAGACACAGACTGCTTGCCCTATTTTATTGGCTTGTGACTGTCTGCCTCTCCTTGTTGGCCTTCCAGACATACTAATGGCCTGCAGCGAGATGTAGCTGCACTAAGCTGGGAGATATATATATATATATATATATATATATATATATATATATATATATATATATATATATATATATATATATATATATATATATATATATATATATATATATACACACACACACACACACATACATACATACACTGATACTGCAGCTAGCAAAATCAACTGCCTGCCTGTAGTATGAGAACACCACCAATCTTCTACAGGTAGCTTTAGATGAACACTGTGCAGAGGTCGCACTACACTAACTTGTAGCTTTAGCTGAACACTGTGCAGAGGACGCACTACACCAACGTTAAAATAATGTAGCTGCCTGCGGTAGTGATAGGATCAGGAAAACACCACCAACCTTCTACAGGTAGCTTTAGTTGAACACTGTGCAGAGGTCCCACTAGACTAATGTGTAGCTGAACACTGAGGAGGACGCACTACACTAACTTATATCTTTAGCTGAACACTGAGGAGGACGCACTACACTAACTTGTAGTTTTAGCTGAACACTGTGCACTACACTAACTTGTAGCTTTAGCTGAACACTGTTCAGAGGATGCACTACACTAACTTGTAGCTTTAGCTGAACACTGTTCAGAGGATGCACTACACTAACTTGTAGCTTTAGCTGAACACTATAAAGAAAAAAGAGAAAGGTCTGGTGTCCCCAGTAACACACTTCCATCCCTATAACATATAGTAAAACAAAGGATTCGCCCTGGGACTTTAAATGAAGTGGGTTCCGTTTCTACCAGTAAACATAACAGTAGTAAATACAGTATATGGTTTATTCAAGTAAAATTGTTTACATGCATAGATAACACCAACAGTTGCCAAAAAAAATATATAAAACAAGAAATATTGATACATGGATGTAATAGCAGTCATAGTACATGGGCATCATACTACCCAACTAGTTTCGCGAGATCCAGCTCGCTCTTCAGGGGTGGATGTGTGTAACATTGTACCTAAGATAAAAAAGTATATAGTTGGCAAAATGGCACAGTATTAGTTATAAAGGCACAGGGTAGGAGGGGTTGTGGGTCCCCATACTCACCACTGAGATTGACAATGGCTACAGGTGTGCGGCTCCAAGATAGCGGCAGCAGGTGCTTCACCAGGGAGCTGAGGGGGCGAAGTCAGATGGGACCCCACCAGGGGCCAAACGGCGAGCAGGCATGGCATAGGTGTGGTGATGTAACCCTAGAGACCTCGTTAGTTCATAAAGAGTGTAGGCTGTAAACATAAGTATGTTTGTCAGGCATCTAAAGTAATAAAGTAGAATCAATAAGTACTAGCATGAAGATATATATGCATGAAATGAGAGGCCTGGACCCAAAGATGGTAGGGAACATGGAGATGGTAGAAAACATAGGATAACAGAGGGATACTAACAGGTGCAAAGATAAAAAAGAAAAGGAAGTGAAAGAGGTGGACTGTGATTGTGTAATAGTAGGGTAGTGACGTATCCCTAAAAAACTCATTAGTCCATAAAGATTATAGGCTATAAACATGAGTATGTTTGTCAGGCATCTAAAGTAGTAAAATCAATGAGTATTCACATACAGATATGTATATATAAGTAAAAGACCTGGGCCACGGATGGTAGGGACATGGAGATGGTGGAAAACATAGGATAGCAGAGGGATACTAACAAGTGACAAGATGAAAAAAATGGAGAGGAAAGAGGGGTGGATTGTGATAGTGTAGTGAGATGTGTGATATCAAAAATAAATAAAAATAACTGCTCAAAAAATAAATAAAAATGAATAAAATAAATAAAGCTATGTATGAGGTATGCAAGTATGCCTAAAGGTAACAAGTATCAAAAGGTGAAGATGGTAAATACCTGAGTGTGGTGCATATCTTGAATATAAGAGTAATGAGACACAGCAGGCAACCTCCACAGCTGTGTATGTCCTCAATGAAGAGTGAAATTAAAATGCAAGCCATGCCTGACCTCCAATTTAATCCCGGGAGAGCCCAGGAGGGCCTGACAAACATACTCATGTTTATAGCCTATAATCTTTATGGACTAATGAGGTTTTTAGGGATACATCACTACCCTACTATTACACAATCACAGTACACCTCTTTCACTTCCTTTTCTTTTCTATCTCCTTTTCACCTGTTAGTATCCCTCTGTTATCCTATGTTTTCTACCATCTCCATGTTCCCTACCATCTTTGGGTCCAGGCCTCTCATTTCATGCATATACATCTTCATGTTAGTACTTATTGATTCTACTTTATTACTTTAGATGCCTGACAAACATACTTATGTTTACAACCTACACTCTTTATGAACTAACGAGGTCTCTAGGGTTACATCACCACACCTATGCCATGCCTGCTCACCGTTTGGCCACTGGTGGGGTCCCATCTGACTTTGCCCCCTCAGCTCCCTGGTGAGGCACCTGCTGCCGCTATCTTGGAGCCGCACACCTGTAGCCATGGTCAAGCTCAGTGGTGAGTATGGGGACCCACAACCCCTCCTACCCTGTGCCTTTATAACTAATACTGTGCCATTTTGCCAACTATATACTTTTTTATCTTAGGTACAATGTTACACACATCCACCCATGAAGAGCGAGCTGGATCTCGCAAAACTAGTCGGGTAGTATGATGCCAGTGTACTATGACTGCTATTACATCCATGTACCAATATTTCTTAAATTAAAATAATTAACAGAACCACGCTAATAGAGAGACATTTTATATAATTGTGAATAATCCACATTTAGGTAAAATTACCATTATCAAAACATCTCACAAATTGTGCCACGATGAGGACAACACAATATAAAATGAAACCCAAATATTAACATTTGAACACCATGTGTGACTAAATAAATAAAAATAAATACTTAATAAAAAATCTGTGAATATGGTGACTGTAATGTAAAGGTCCTTAGGACAAATGAATCCTCAAAAAGTGATAAAAAAAGTGGGTCAGTGAGTGATGGTGACTTCAATATAAAAGTCCTTAAAACAGATGATTCACAAATAGTGATTGAAGACTTAATCAGCAAACACCCAGTGAAAAGAATTCACCACCTATAATGATGTACGCTTACCAGAGGTAAGCTTTATTCAAGCTTATGTTAGAAATCCACTCTGCAGGGACACCACCATCGGTCTCATCACAGGGGGAGGACAACCCGGAACTCTCCGTCCGAAGAAACCAAAAATCAGCAGGAGGAACCCAGGGAAATGAAAGACACATCCTCCATAGTGTAAATCCGCATAGACAATTTATTAAATAAAAATAATTGCACTTACATGGAAAAAACGAATTAAAAGCATGTATCGTAGGACAGCCGGCCGGCCTGCCTGCACCCGTTCACAGTGGAATAGAAACGATGACATCAGCGCGTCTGCCTTCCGACGTACGTTTCGTCCTATTGGACGTTGTCATAGGAACAGTTCCTAGTGCATGCTTGGCCAATCATCAGCTAGCAATGCACTGCGATGCCGCAGTGAATTACGGGCCGTGACGCGCCACACAAATTTGGCGGGAAAGGCCCATATCATTCTCAATTCGGTGAATGGGCAAACAGCCAATGTTCAAGTCGAACATGGGTTTGACTCGAACATGAAGCTCATCCCTAGTTCTGAGTAATTTGCTAGCAAAGAAATTATGATTTTTACATGTAGGAGAGGAGTGCCAGAATAGGCCCAGTATGGAAGTGGTTAAACACAGCAAAAAAAATAAACATGATACACTCACATGGTTCTAATGAAAACACGCCTGTCTCAAAGCTGTAGATGCAAGCCGGAGTGATCCAACCAACCCAGTCTGGTGGTTGTCCTTAGAGGTACTCATGGATCCAGCCAAGAGCTCTGAGCCAGGATGCTGCTGCCAGAGCCAGGACGAAGACACTCGGAGCCCCTGAAGCCTGAGATCGTCAGAGTGCTCTCAAGCCTCATCTCACCTACCACAGTGGAAAAGTCAAGATTGAATGAAGAAGGCCACACCCTCGGGAACGCATTGCAGTATCCGCGGTAACCAGAAGCATATGTACCTGTGTCCTGTGGCTACCCTAGCACAATGGTTTGGTGTCTGCAGCCAGCTTGGCTTTTCCACTGCGGTCGAGGCTTGAAAGCACACTAACTATGTCAGGCTTCAGTGGCTCTGAGTGGCTCTGTCTTGGCTCTGGCAGAAGTGCTTCCCTTGTTTTTTTCCCTTTCCTATTTTACAATAAATAACAATAATATCTATTTTTCATTGTAGTAGAGGAAAGCTTGTGCAAATGTTCCTGTGACATATGTTTGAGAAATGTCCACTCAAAGAAACCCTGTTTACTTGTGATGAATAAAATATTTTATAGAGAGTCATTAGAAAACAACAAACATTGCCTCCCCTTTGTCCATTCATTTAGTTTTTACATTCAATGACCATATCTATTAACTTTAGTCATCATTTTATTTTGCCAGTTTGACCACAGAAGTATTTTTTGGCAGTTATACCCACAAAACTGGATCGCAGTCTAGGTTGGCACAGAGAGTGATAAACTGCTGTTAAAAATGTCTGCTTCACTATAGCTGAAAGCATAAAAAAATTGTTTTCTAAATCTACAGATTTTCTAAATCTACCCACAGTAAACTCAAGACATTTTGAAATAATGCATGAACTATTTTTAGATGCCATAATAAAACTTTTGAACCCATCGGCAGTACTTGCCTTGGTTTATCACTTCTGTATCACTTCTATTTTCTTTTCACTTGGGCTTTATGGCACTATGCTTTGTTGTTTTTTCCTTAAAACTTGCTCTTGTCAATTTATATACAAGTATATGTTAAGATTAGGCCATTAACTTTGCTCCCTGGTCATTCATCTCCTTGAGGCCCATACAGTAAGCTCTTGAATTTTTGCAAGGACATGTAAATACTATTTTCTGTAAAATAATGTAATCTATCAGGAATATAAATGGCAGGATGTCTTTTTTCTCAATAACTAAGGTTAAAAAAAAATATTATTGTATAATAAATATTTTAAAGGACCCAATTTGAAATATTTAGCTTCTATGGAAGTATGTTTGTTCTATGATCTTAATGTATTTCCCCTCTAATCTGGTATAGACCAGGTTATTAGCCTTATATAATCTGCTGTAGTTTAAATAGCAAAGGAAACTGTGTAATTAATTGTCTAATTCATTTGTATAATTCTATGCACATCAATACAGCACAATCTCAAATAAATATCTTTTTTATTCCACACAATCAGTAAGCACTAAAGCTGAACTACATCCAAATTTCTTTCGATAAAACAGGGAAGGGTTGAAACTTCTGTTGGGTTTTTTTATTGTGGTTTGTGTCCCAGATAGGGAGATCTCCTTCCACTTATTGTAAGAGAAGGAAGATATAGAAAATATCTGCAATGGGAGAGAAATTGAGATGCCTCTGCTCAAATGCTAATAGCTGATGCAGTTGCTCAGCTTGAATGTTTTTTTTCTGTACGTGAAGCAAGAGTCCCTGTATTCATGCAAAAGTTTGCTAAAATATGTAAGGATGTAAAGCAGTGTGTAGAAGGTTAATCGAGAATCTTCAAAAGGAATATCTGGCCATACCCCATAGCACTTCATATATTTGATAAATATGTAAAGCAGTTTTAAATTGAGCACAGACAATTCTGCAGTTCTACAACATATTTCATAGTGCAGATCAAAGGCATTACTGGTGCCAAACCCCCCGGAACACATGCCCTACATCTACTGGTAAGTGCCCCAGATCCTTTCACTGTGACTTCCCAGGTTTTCTTGCTTTAATAGTCATAGCTACCTATGCAGCTGCTGACCCATCCACTGCCAAAGGTTTTGGAGCACTTCTCTCAGCTACAGTGGCTGCTGGTGCTCAACATTTTTTTTTTGGGGGGGGGGGGGGGCAAACAAACTGAAAGATTCTGAAAAAAAAAAAACATCAATTGTGGCCTCACTGTGCCCATCGATTGCAGCCACTGTGCCATCAAGCACACCCACTGTGCCCAAACGCAGTCACTGTGCCCATCAATGGCAGACACTGTGCCCATTAAATGCAGACACTGTGCCCATCAAATGCAGACACTGTGCCCATCAAACGCTGCCACTGTGCCCATCAAACACTGCCACTGTGCCCCATCAAATGCTGCCACTGTGCCAAATAGTGGCACTGTGCCCAAATGTTGCCAATGTGCCCCATAAAATGCTGCCACTTGTGCCCCATCAAATAGTGCCACTGTGCCCCATCAAATGTTGTCACTTTTGCCCATCAAATAGTGCCACTATGCCCATCAAAAGTTGCCACTGAGACCCCCCGGCCTGCTCGCTGTCTGCTCAGCACTTACCCTGTCTCGGTGGTGGGTCAGGCAGCATTTGACGGCAGTGAGGGGTGGGACCTTGCAGTGGGTCAGACAGTGGCTCCTGTGTCCTCTGTGCATCTCCTCCCCTCCTCCTGATAGGCATCCAATTGCAGCGCCTGTCCTTTCAGCCAAGCAGGTGACGGGTAGCAGACCCACTCACCTGATTGGCGGAGAGGCAGTTTAGTGTTAGGAAAGCGAATATTCATTCGCTTTTCTAACACGCCTGGGTGGACTGCGAGCGCAATGCTTTGCACTCGCAGTTCACATTTTTTGAAGCCTATTAGAGCCTATGTGCTTCAAAAATACCCCCCGCTTCGTAATTCAGGTGCCTGGCCCCTAAAAAGGGGCCAGATGCCTGAATAGGGGGTGGCGGCGACGGCCATGGATAGATCATGCTATGCATGAATCTATTCATTATACACAGAGGGGGTGGCTGGAAAGAGGGGGCGGTGCCCATGCACTCTTAATGGATGCACCAAAACTGTTCAGCTACTGTATGTGTTACAAGTCTGACAGATAGCAGCAATCCAGACAGAAGCCAGCAGCTGCATAAGTGACATACTAACACTTAATACACAAACTCATAAACACTGAATCTGTACTGAAGTCATCTCGCCATCTACATATTTTGCAGGAAGCTACTGCTACTCTTGTTGCAAGGACTTGTTGCCAGGCCTGGTCCCTAGGTGGACCCTGTACCACAGTGGATCCCAGTATGCAGGGCTTTCTTTCTCAGAGAAATGGTGCAGGAACTCACCCCCCTCTCCTAGGTCATGCTCGTCTCTGCCACTACCTGCCCCTAGAACCACCCCTAAGACCACCCCTTAAAATATTCAGCAAAGAGACATCCCCAAATATTCTGCAAAGAGACAGCCCCAAATATCCAGCAAAGAGACGACCCATTCCAGCGAAGAGACTGTCACAGCACAGGTCCACAGATGTTGCACACACAGCCCCATTCAGCAGCATTGTCAATTTAATTTACCAGAAAATGTCTAAAAACTTGTTTCCAGGCAATTCCCACGGTGAACACTGAGCAAAGTCACCAGTCAATCAGGAGGACAGGCTACCCACACAACTGAACTGCAGCTCTTCCACACAGCTGAGCAGACTGGCACCAAAATGAGTATACAGTCTGCAGGGAGAGGTGGAGTGAAGTGCAGATGATATCACTCCGCCTTCCACTCTCTCAGGCTGCAGTCGGAACAGCTGGAAATGAGCAGTGTTGCCTTTTGCTTACTCTACAGCCACCCTGCTTTCCTACAGACAGTCCTAGGGAGAGTGCTTTGCTCCCATACTGTCTGTCACAGGTGCCGGAATGGCGTTCCAGAACGTTACACCTGAAAAAAAGCCCTGCCAGCATGAGTATCCAACTGCAATGTGATGGACATAAAGCACACCTGTCCTCCGACCCAACAGGGCCACCATCACTCACCACAGTCAATCACTTTCAGTTCAGACTGGTATAGTGTCTCAACCTTAAAGGTTTAAGTGTCATTAAACCCAGATACAAAAGTACCCCTACCATTTCACAAAAAAGCCGTCAAAAATGACAAGAGACAGTTTTTGACAAATCCTTTATTTAAAGTCTTCTTTTTTCCATCTTCTATCTTCCTTCGGTTTCTTTCTTCATATTCTTCTTCCTCCGATCCTCTGCTTCTTTCTCCGATGTTCTCATCCGGCATCTTCCTCCGCGGCATCTTCTTCTCTTCATCTTCTTTTTGGGCCGCTCCGCATCCATGATTGGATGGGAGGCTCCCGCAGTGTGACGCTTCTCGTCTTCTGACGGTTCTCAAATAACGGAGGGCGGGGCCACCCGGTGACCCCGCCCCCCTCTGACGCACGGGGACCTCCCTGTGGCATTCCCCGTGATGTCAGAGGGGGCGGGGTCACCGGGTGGCCCCGCCCTCCATTTAAGAACTGTCAGAAGACGAGAAGCGTCACACAGCGGGAGCCTCCCATCCAATCATGGATGGGGAGCGGGCTGAGAAGAAGATGAAGAGAAGAAGATGAAGAGAAGAAGATGAAGAGAAGAGAAGAAGATGAAGAGAAGAAGATGAAGAGAAGAAGATGAAGAGAAGAAGATGAAGAGAAGACGCTGCGAAGATGCCAGACGAGAACACCGGAGAAAGAAGCAGAGGATCGGAGGAAGAAACCGAAGGAAAATAGAAGATGGAAAAAAGAAGACTTTAAATAAAGGAATTGTCAAAAACTGTCTCTTGTCATTTTTAACCTTTTTTGTGAAATGGCAGGGGTACTTTTGTACCCCCTTACCATTTCACACGGGGGGAGCGGGATCTGGGGGTCCCCTTGTTAAAGGGGGCTTCCAGATTCCAATAAGCCCTCCACCCGCAGACCCCCACAACCACCGGCCAAGGGTTGTGGGGATGAGGCCCTTGTCCTCATCAACATGGGGACAAGGTGCTTTGGGGCCGCTACCCCAAAGCACCCTCCCAATGTTGAGAGCATGTGGCCTGGTACGGTTCAGGATGGGGGGCGCTCTCTCATCCCCCCCTCTTTTCCTGCGGCCTGCCAGGTTGCATGCTCGGATAAGGGTCTGGTATGGATTTCTGGGGGGCCCCATGCCAATTTTTTTTTAAATGTTGTCGCGGGGTTCCCCTTAAAATCCATACCAGACCTGAAGGGTCTGGTATGAATTTTGAGGGGGACCCCTATGTCATTTTTTTTTATTTTGGCGTGGGGTTCCCCTGTGGGGAATTCCCATGCCGTTTTTATCAATGAACTTTTATTTGCATTGTCGGACCGGCAATTCATTATAGCCGCGAGTAGTTTTAAATGACTTTTTTTCCTTTGAAATGTCATTTTGCTGTCAGACTGTTCTAAACACGGGAAACATGCGCCCCTTTACAGGCATACTATAGACACCCCCCAGGTACGAAATTTAAAGGAATATTATACTTTTATTGTTTGACTTTAAACATTATTAAAGTCACTACTCCTAAAAAAACAGACATTTTTAAAACTTTTTTTTGCATTGATCCATGTCCCCTGGGGCAGGACCCAGGTCCCCAAACACTTTTTTTGACAATACCATGCATATAAGCCTTTAAAATTAGCACTTTTGATTTCTACCATAGACTTTTAAAGGGTGTTCCGTGGCTTTTGAACACCCCAAACTGTTTGCTGTTTGGCAAACTGGCGAACAGCCGATGTTCGAGTCGAACATGAGTTTGACTCAAATTCGAAGCTCATCCCTACATGTGGGTATATTTAGTGGTAAATGACACTCCCCTCTCTCCCTCCTCCTATTGCTGAACACTATGGGAGCGTGATATAGTATGCTTATTGTCTAAATTCACTAAGAAACTCACAAACAGGCTTAGATTTAATTTATGGTTCAATTAGATTTTTATTAATTTTAAACAAGTTCATAACAAGGGAAAAATAACAGCAATGCAAGAAACCTGACATCAGGTCTCTTGGTTTACCAAGATACAAAAATATATAAAAGTCAAAATAGTGCAATCAATTAACCAATCATTGATCCATTACATTATTTCTTTGTCTGTGGATCATATGTATGAGACAGTAGACTTCAAGGCATTGAGTACTCTGGTCTAGGAAGCCCCAATGGGGATCTTCTGCTTCCTTGGTCTCAGAGAGACTGAGTAGGAAAACAAAGAAGAATATATGTCAAACTTATTATCTAAGATAAAGTGCAAAAACTTATAAGGTATAAGGCATGAATAATCCCCCACGGGGGGAAAGACAACTTTTAGAATAGATTGCAGTTGTAAAAGTCTTGGAAAACCTGGAAAAAGATTAGAAATCAGAAAAGAAATTAAAAAAAAGAAAAGATTAGAATTGTTCAAAGAAGAACAAGGAGGGAGGAGGGGGGGGAGGGGGGGAGACAGCGAACCTCGATCTGTCAAACCAACCATAGGGTACAACCTAAGTTTTACTACAAAGCCGTATGTAACATTTAGGGAGGATTCTTAGTCTTCAATCCCTGTTTAAGTTTGTCTGAAGTGGAGTAATGCCTCCAAACACTCCAGACATATGAAAATTTAGCTTGTTTATCAAGGACATTGGCCTGCATTTCTTCCATTAACATTATGTTGTTTACCTCGTTGACCCACTCCATTATAGAAGGGGGAGTAGTAGTTTTCCAGTGTCTGGGAATGAGCTGTCTACCTGCACTAATGAAAAACTTCAAAAGACTGTTTTTTTGTGACATTATGGTCCCGGGTAAAATGGAGAGGAGGGCAATGGTGGGAGAAGGTATTAGAGGTTTATCATAGATCTCTGAATAAATGTGGAAAATCTGTGTCCAAAATGGTAGAAGCACATCACATTCCCACCAGATATGTAAATAGGTACCTTTCATGGAGTTGCATCTCCAGCACATGTCTGAACTGGTAGGGAACATCATCCTAAGGGTTGTGGGGACTCGATACCACCTTGATAGGACTTTATAATTCTTCACTTGCATGTAACTCGAAATCGAGGTCTTACTCGTGAAGAGAAAGGCTTTACTCCAGTCCCCCTCAGTTATTTCAATCCCAACCTCCGCTGACCATTTTGTCGTGTAGATAGGAAGGACACCGTGAGTGTGTTCTAAGATTTGTTTGTATATAAGTGATAAAAGGTGCCGTGGAGTCTCCGGTAGAATGCAGAGTTGTTCAAATCCGGTTAAAGATCTGTGAGTTTGGTTAGAGTCGTGGATTTGTTTGCAGTATACGTTCAAATGTCTACGAGTGCGCCAAGTCACTTTAGAGGCTGTGTCAGTTTGAGTGGATGCAAAGGTACCTAAGGTGGGGTCGACAAATTGTTGTGCCGTGGGCCAAGACTCTCTATGATAGTTGTCTATGGAGTATATGAGTGGCCCTCCGGAAGTTTTGGGTTGTCAAACAAAGGGGTGAGTGGGCTGGGTTCCGAGGATAGAGCATAAGTAAGTTTCCTACGATACCAAATCGTCAAAGCATCTCTAGTGAGGGGGTACATCGCAGCGATTGATTTAAATGAAAGGTCATATCCCCAGAGGAGGGCTCTGAGGTTGTATGTAATTAGGTCTTGCTCTACGAATGTGGTAGCCTTGGTCATGGGGCGAGGGAACCATTCAAGGATACGGGAAATAACTGCGGACGTATGATATAGCTCAAAGTCCGGTAGACCTAACCCACCTTTTGTAACGGGAGAGCACAAAAGTTTATGTTTCAGCCTCGGGTGGCTACCCTTCCAGACAAAACGAATTGCCATTGATCGAAGGGAGCGGAAAAAGGCCGGGGGGAGGGCTATGGGGAGGGCCTGAAACAAGTATAGGAGTTTGGGGAGGATGTCCATTTTTAGTGCATTAATACGGCCCACCCAGGATACAGCTAAGTCCATTCGTGCTTCCATTAAGTGTCTAAGTTTTTGAAGGAGAGGGCTGAAGTTCAGGGCGTAAATATCTGAGGCGTTTTTTGGAATAGCCGTACCTAGGTAGGAAATGGAATTCGGTTTCCATTGAAATGAAAAGTTAGATTGGAGGGTTGAGAGTGTAGGTTGTGGTAAAGATATGTTTAGGGCCTTCGTTTTGGAGATGTTTAATTTATAATTACTAAAGCGACCAAATCTGTCTATCTCTGCTAGTATTGAGGGTATAGATATATGAGGTTTGGTTACGTACAGGAGTAAGTCATCTGCGCAAAGAGAGTTTACAATGAGATGAAGGGGTCTGAATGCCCTGTATGTTAGGGTTCGATCTAATAGCTTGGGTGAGGTGTTCAATGACTAGGGCAAACAGAAGAGGGGAGAGGGGGCAGCCTTGTCTGGTGCCATTAGTGATCGTAAAGTTACGTGATTGGATACCGTTAACTAGGACAGTGGCGGAGGGTGTAGAGTAGAGTGCCATAATACGTGTCAACATTCTCGGGCCTAGACCTATTTGGGAGAGTGTGGCCTGAAGGAAAGACCAACTGACCCTATCAAAGGCCTTCTCCGCATCACAGGAGAGGAGGCAGGTTGGCCTCTCGACCAGGGACAAAACCAACCTGATCCTTATGTATTAAATTCGGTAACAGGGGGGAGAGACGGTTAGCAAGTATTTTGGCATATAACTTTAAATCGATATTTAGAAGGGAAATCGGTCTATAGTTGGAGCAGATGGACGGGTCCTTTCCAGCTTTAGGGATGACTACTATTTGGGCTTGGAGAATAGAAGTGGAGAGGGCAACATTCCTGTCCAGAGCGTTAAAAGCTTTCGCTAGTAGAGGGGAAAGTTGAGGTGCGAAGAATTTGTAAAAACAAGAAGAGAACCCATCGGGTCCTGGGCTCTTGCCGTTCTTAAGATTTTTTTATGGCAGAGAGGAATTCTGTACCGGATAAAGATTCCTCCAGGTCCTGCGAGTCTGGTGTCGGGAGAGATGGGAGTGCTGTCTCTTGAATATAGGAGGCTAAATCTGGCGATGTGGATGTAGACAACGGGGTCTGAGGGGTGAGGTTATACAATGTTGAGTAATACTGGCGGAATTCTTCGGCAATAGCCGAATTCTGCCTGATTTTACCTTTGGTGGAAGAGTTTATGAATGGAATGGGCTTTCTAGTTTGGCGGGGCTGAAGGGTGGATGCAAGATGTCTGCCGCACCTATTGGCTTTAGAATAATAAGTGAATCTGCCTTTGTCCCTAGCTATGAGAGACCTCTCCGCATAAATGCGCAGGAGGTCCCTCCTAGCGTTGGTTAGATCAAGGAGGGTCGAGTCAATGGGATTTTGTTTGTGCGATTCTTCTAGGTTGGCAATGGTGGTGAGAAGACGCGTCGTATCTGCAACACGCGCACGTTTAAGTCTGGAACCATGTTGCATAAATTTACCCCCTGAGCACGCATTTAAGAGCTTCCCATTTCGTAAAAAGATTGGTGGAATCATGAGTGTGGTCTGCTACAAAGTGTTTAATAGTCTGTGCTATATCCTGAGAGCATACCAGGTCATTTAAGAGATTGTCATTCAATCTCCAAGATGAGTTTCGGTTGCGTGTAGGTGTGCGTCCCAAGCTCATGTGGATAGGGGCATGGTCAGACCAAAGAGTAATACCAATAGATGCGGACGGCGAGAAATCTAATAGGGATTGTGAGATAAAGAGTTAGTCCAGTCTACCGTAAGTGGCGTGTACAGGTGAGTAAAAAATGTAGTCTTTGGTGGTAGGGTGTAGCATCCGCCATACATCAACAAGAGATAAGTCAGACAGGAGTGTTCTAATTTTGGTCAGGGAGGTTGGAGAAATCGAGGACTTACCAGTTGAGGAGTCAAGTCGAGGTATCAAGGTGGCATTGAGGTCCCTTCCCAGAATCATGTTGACTGTACCAAATCTTTTCAGACGGGCGATCACGGAAGCGAGGAATTGTTGCTGGTTCTGGTTAGGAGAATACACGTTAACAGTATATATAACCTTCATGTATGACAATTTAAGAAAAATGTACCTGCCTAACGGGTCAATATGCCAGTCAAGGACATCTGGATTAAAAGATGCATGGAAGGCTATAGAGACCCCTTTAGATTTTGCTGTGGGGTTGGAGCTATGAAACCAAATGGGATATCGTTTATAGAGGAATTGCGGGATTTTATCTGATCTAAAATGAGTTTCCTGTAAGAGAAGGATTTGAGTTCGCAATTTATGAAAGTGATAAAGTATTTGTCGTCTCTTCTCAGGAACGTTAAGACCCCTACAGTTTAATGAGGAAATTTTCAAGGCGGTTTCTGGTGCCATAAGAAAATTGTTCTATCCGGCATAAAAAAAAACAGATAAAAGGGAGGCTCGCTCTCTCCAAAAACTGAGTGTGGGGGGTTGGGGATGGAGAAGGAGGACATCTAGTGGTGAGAAAAAAGAAGGACCTGAAGTTAAGGGTATAGAAAGGAAAGACGGAAAAGGAAAGAAGAAAAAGAGGCCAACACGGCTTCACCAGTGGTGTTGTCAGCAACGTATCAGCTAACACCCAAGGGGCGCTGAAAGACCTAAATGGGGAAACAGTGGTCAGCGCAAGGGGGAGGGCCCACACACGCCGGGTGGTAAAGTGTAAGATAACAAAAAATAATGGCTCTGGATAATAACATAAACTGGTAACAATGAACATAACATCTCAGGGTTCTGCATGTCTGTGTAAGCAAAACAATGTACTAGTGACCTCCTGGGAGGGGATATCTCCTAAAGGTTTCAGGATAAATGCACAGCATACAGAGCCATTTTCCCAGCAACAAGGGGGAAGAGAAGGAAGGGGGGGGGGGGGAGGGATGGGAGAGGATGAGACATTACATGGGGTTTGAAGGACGGTGTCCTTGTAACGGGACACCCTACGTCAAAGATATCAGGGAACACAAACTTTAATATAAATCCTGCATTAAGGAAGTAAAACATATTGGATTAGTATTCAAGTGTTCCAATTAGATTGTAACCGGGGACGACACCACCGGCTAGTAACCTGTGGGATAAAAAAAAAAGAAAAATTGAGAAGAGAGTTCATCCATCGGTCGCAGAGGAGAAGTCCAACTTGGGCCGTTTTTCTTTGATCGTTTCTGCCAGCCTGGCACAGCTTTGAAGCCCGGAGTGGCAGCATGGAGGGGCCAATCTGGAATGGAAATCTGTGGCAGTTCAAAAGTTCCAAGGAACTTGGGTAGATCACCTAACGTGCGGAACGTTGCAGATTTTCCTTTGTGGGATGCAAACAGGTTGAAGGGGAAACCCCAGCGATACTTAATCTGTTTAGCTTGAAGGGCTCCGGTAAGAGGTTTCAGAGCCCGTCGCATGTCCAGAGTCAGTTTAGATATATCAGGGAGGAGAGACACTGGGGTTTTGTTAAAGTAGATGGCAGATTGAGCACGTGCGGCTTGCATGATGGCGTCTTTGACCGCGTAGAAATGTACTCTACAGATCACATCTCTGGGGTGCTCCAGATTCGGATTTTTAGGGCCTAGGGCTCTGTGAACCCGGTCGAGCTTCAGCGGGTCATCTTTGTCTTTCTGAAGCAAGCCATTAAAGATGGCTGTGACAGCCGGTGCTAGATCTTTGGTTTCAACCGATTCAGGCAGACCGCGTATGCGTATGTTGTTACGTCTAGCCCTGTTTTCCTGATCGTCCTGATGATACATCAATTGCTGAATCTGAAGGGTATGCTCATGCAAAATAGTGTCATGCGTTTGCAAAGTGGATGCAGTCTCCATGTTGTGTTCTACCTCCTCAATTCTGTTAGTGATATCTCTGCGAAGCTCAGACATCTCCTGTTTGTATGAACGCTCTAAGCGTTGCACATCGGCCTCTAAATCATGTCTGGTGGGGAGGGCTTTGATATATGCTTCCATGTCCCATCCGGTATAGGATCAGTGGGATTCAGGGGAATGGCAGGCTGAGCGGGTGGATCCTGCTTCAGAATCAGGGGGAGATCGGGCCCTTTGCCTGGTTTTTATGTGTGGCATGGAGCACTGTGAGGCAGCCCCCTGTGAGGCAGCGTGTGAGCCAGAGGTCCGGGCGGGCACCATCTTGGATGAGGGGTGGCCAGAGCGGTTATGGCCCAAGTGTGTAAAGAAACGGTCTATGTCCCCTTCTGGATGTGGATCGGGGGTTCGGTGCCTGTCTCCCCCACCCTTCCTCCCCCTAACAGACCTGGATGGCGATGCTGGGAAGCGCTGAGAGCCGTGGTCGTGCCGGCATGTGCGGGAGCTCCAAGAGAGAGCGACTTACTCCTCCATGCGTCAGGCCACGCCCCAACCCCCAGGCTTAGATTTAATTTAAATCGGTATTATACTGTATGTCTAATGTAATTGCTAATACCTGTAAAGTAAAAAAGAAATTTGATTCAGATGCTGTATCTAAAAAAATCAAAGCTAGTGTCAATCATCTTTGACTCTGACTACACCAGATTATTGCACAAAAATATACATTTGATGTTCAATAAATGTGAATGGCACAGCACCAATCAGGGCAGTGCAGGTGCAGACTCTGTAGAGAGCAATGATCATCAGACTAATAGAAGCCCCTCCCAAAGACCTGTCCCTGCAGATGCCAAAGAACAGGAAAAGACCATGTGACCACACAACAGCGCTGCAAGAATAATGTAGTTAGATGATTTAAAAAAAAAAAAACACAGTGGCATGATATATATGATGTGAATGAATTGTAGCAATTAACACTTCTTCTGTTTAGTATCACTTTAAAGTGTATATAAATACAGATGTATTTGACTCCCATCGCAGCTCAAGACTCACCCCATAAGGCCGAATAGCTTGCTTGACTCCCAGTGTTAGGATCTTTAGATAAACAAATAGTAAAGGTCTTGCAAGCTACCAAATCAAAGTTCCCCTATCTTATAATAGTATAATGGCAGTTGCTAGCACTAATCACGTCCCATACTAACGTGTGAGAATCACAGATAAATAAATCATTGGCTGCGCTTAGAGTTGCCACCTCATCCCTTTAAACCCGAACACATATTGATTACACAGGTTCTGTGGCTGATTAAGGTGGTAATTAAACTCACTGGGTGCCTTATCTCAGAACCTGTATAATTTATATGTGTTCGGGTTTAAAGGGATGAGGTGGCAACCCTAGCTGCGCTATCCCCTTAATGATCTGCTGAACCTGCAGCAAAAACCTAAAAAACTAAATTGTTAATTAAAGTCATGTGCCTATAAATCAAATCCAAGAATATAATAATATATAAGCGAGTGCTTAGGACATTAGTGGCGTAACTATTGGTCAGGTGGAAGTCAATATTTATTGAATATCAATAGCGCTACAATATATATATATATATATATATATATATATATATATATATATATATATATATATATATATATATATATATATATATATATATATATATATATACACACACACACACATATACACACACGTATACACACACACCATTTATCATGGATAGATTTACTTACAGAATTTTTTTTTTAACCACTTGCCGACCAGCTGACGCCAATATATGTTGGCAAAGTGGCACGGGTGCACAAAACAACGCACCCGTATGCCGCTGCATGTCCACCGGTGGCCACCGGTGGCCCGTGATCGTGGCACGGAGAGGCAGTACGGGGAGATGCTTATGTAAACAAGGCATTTCCTTGTTCTGCCTAGCAACATGACAAGGATGCACTGCTCCCAGTGATCGGGAGCAGTGATCTCTGTCATGTTCTAGTGAGCCCATCCCCCCTACAGTTAGAACATGCTGAGGGAACACAGTTAACCCCTTGATCGCCCACTAGTATTTAACTCCTTTCCTGCCAGTGACATTTACACAGTAATCAGTTCATTTTTATAGCACCAATTGCTGTATAAATGCCAATGGTCCCAAAATAGTGTCAAAAGTGTCAGATCTGTCTACCGCAATGTCGCAGTCATAATAAAAATCTCATATTGCCGACATTACTAATAAAAAATTAATAAAAATGCCATAAATCTATCTCCTATTTTGTAGATGCGATAACCAAACGCTTATTGCAATTTTTTTACCAAAAATATGTAGAAGACTACATATTGGCCTAAACTGTGGAAGAAAGTTTTTTTATATATTTTTTGGGGATATTTATTATAGCAAATGCTTTTTTTTTTCAAAATTGTCACTTTTTTTGTTTATTGCGCAAAAAATAAAAACCGCAGAGCTGGTCAAATACTATCAAAAGAAACCTCTATTTGTGGGAAAAAAAGAACTTCAATTGTGTTTGAGTACAACATCGCATGATCGTGCAATTGTCAGTTAAAGCAACGCAGTGCCGTATCGCAAAAAAGGGCTTGTCAGGAAGGGGGTAAATCCTTCCGGGACTAAAGCGGTTAAAATATATATAAATATTCAATCATCTATCATATATGTTTTAAGAAATGTGGACATGTACCATAACAAAAGTACATCTACTGCATCTACCCAGTAGTTACAGCCTTAAACCAGCCAGCCTATTTAATTTTTGTTTGGACAGCAATGTTTAAGTTGAATGTAAATTATACCTGAACTAGTGTTCAGTGAGGATGATAAAATACATGCTACCTCAGAAGTAGAATACTTTTATGTTTGTTTTTCTGTGGAGCATCTGCATACTGTAGGTCAGTGGTTGGCAACCTTTTCCACATTATGCCTCAATTTACAAGCATTAGACAATGCCAGTGAACAACAGTGTATTGTAGTTTATGTACAATATTTGCAAATGCAAAAACGTTATTTAAAAATGTGATAAGCATGTCACACTTCAGCTTTAAAAGGTAGGTTAATCACTTGCTGTATGTATACTGCAGCAGAGTGGCTCGTATAGTCACTGTAACATACCTGTACGTCAGGGCTTTCTTCTGGGTCTGCTCGCTTATGTGTGTGAGCACCCAGTAACCTCCACTGTCATTGATTGTAGGACAAGTTTGTCAGTGGATCCCAGCCAATGATTTTGGCTTAGACCATGCTGATCACCTGCAGCCAATGACAGATCGGCCTGTCCCTGTATTTATAAACAAAGGCAGTAGATCGAACCTCTTTTTTTTGGTTCAGGAAGAGAAAAGAACACCACACAGTAAGTTGAAGCAGCACCCACACACCGTAGATAGGAATATTTAACCCCTTGATCAGTAATTGGTGGCCTGATACGCAAATCAATAGAATAGATAGAGCAGCCAACTTAAACTTGTCCCCACAGTACTGAATAAAGGTAAATGTATAAGCGGCACTCAGTAAAATAATTACAAATATAGAAATGAAAAATAAAGTGCAAAATACATGTGCAATAAATCCAAAGGTGTAAATAGAATAGTTCACAAAGAACAGTAATGTAAAAATAAAGTGCAAAAATGTGCAAAAAAATTGTGCAAAAAGGAGCAATGTGCAAAATAATGGCTGATATTCCAAAGACAATAAAGGTGAACTTTAATTAATATGTGATAAACATCACCTCCACCAACATTCCTGATCCACCAGAGGTGTGCCCCAGCCTCTCACCTCAAAGGAAGACTACAATAAGTCTTATGGCACTTCTGGTCACTGCAGACCATTACATAGGGGGTCATTTACTACAGTGCCAAAAAATAACTAAAAAAAAGGCCAGAAAGACTTCAACTCTCAGAAAGTCAGCGCTAATGCAAATGGAAAGCAGCGCTATTGAGGCAATAACGCCTGTCAGATCACATATGCTGGAATAGTGGAAGTCAATGGGGCTCAAACCTGCAAAATCCAAAGTTCTCACTGAAGGCTTATATGCAAGTTCTTTTCCATAAAAAGTGTTTGGAGACCCAGGTCCTGCCCCAGGGGAATTGGATCAATGCCAAAATTTTTTTTTAAAAACGGCTGTTTTTTTCAGGAGCAGTTATTTTAATAATGCTTTGAGTGAAACAATAAAAATGTAATATTCCTTTAAATTTCATACCTGGGGGGTGTCTATAGGATGCCTGTAAAGGGGCGCATGTTTCCTGTGTTTAGAACAGTCTGACAGCAAAATGACATTTCAAAGGAAAAAAGTAATTTAAAACTACTCACGGCTTATAATAAATTGCCGGTCCGACAATACACATAAAAGTTCATTGATAAAAATGGCATGGTAATGCCCTATGGCGTGGGGGTTTGTGCACAAATATCAATACAAATTGCACCCCAAAGTCACACCAATTAAAGCAGTGCAATTGTCACCACTTTGACATGTCAAATCGCACCAATGTGAACTAAAGCTGACACATACAACACTGCCTATCCACCAGCTGAATTCATTGCCTGCAATTCTCCACAGTTGTTATATATAAAGATTCCACCTTTATCATTAACTTGCAGGTGTGCAGAAGCCTAGGTTTACATTGGAGCGATTTGTCATGCGATTTGAGAGATCAAATCACATGACTATTGGCAGCAATAACATTGTTCCAATTGATGAAACATTTATTTTGTGGCACTGCACAAATTTGTTAAAGTAGTTCCTGCACTACTTTTGCCGATTTTAGGTGCAACTTCAATAGACATGTGTATGAAGCCACACGAATGTCTATCAAGTAGCACCTGAAATCACACTGACCTTGCTACTTTGAAATTGTGCTACTTCAAGTGAAGTAGCGCAATTTCAATGTAGGATCAATGTAAACCAGGGCAAAGAGATTTGTTTTTTGGTGCACAAATACATATTGAAATAAAATATAAAACATATAGCACTTTCCCAAAACCACCACCCACAAAAACTAAAGAGAAAAAAGTAGAAGGAACACACACACACACACACACTTTTATTTTACCAGCAGAAAAAACAAAAAAAAAAAATATTTATTTACTAGCTTCAAAAAAAATTTGGACAGGATATATGGTGCTACATTTAGCAATGGGATTTTAAGGGCCCTGCTCATAGGAGCTTACAATCTAAAATTTGACAAAACCTTAGAGTAGACACAGCTTTAATTTCAGGTGTATAATAGGCAACACATCACATTTTTATCTGCAAGATTATACAAACATACTCAACAGTCATTCTTACAAAGCATTCCAACATAATATTAAAAGACTTATTCAAAACACCCACCACCAGCCCAAAATTTACACATACATACATTGGTGACCATGTCCTGCTGGAAGCTGCATTTCGGTGTACACAATTAAATGAGATCAAAAAGAGTAGGTCAGCAGATGCTTCCAAACGATGTTTGCATGATCAGACAGGAACAATACACACACAACATTGACAGCATGGCCACATAAACCCACTTTTGATTGTAAAAATGCACAAGAATTTCATCAAATATCCCAATTTTTTTTTTTTTTTTTGTCAATTCAGTAAATGGACAACAACACACATATACTGTCAGTACTTAGTGACTGTGTCCTTCACATCATATGACAAAACAAATTAATACAGTGCACATTTTTAATCATGCAAATATATCAAAAGACATTCCACTTATCCCTCTTCCAATATCTCCCAGCTTCTTCCTCACCCATCCCTTTCACATCAAAAAGATAAACAATATACATCCTAGCCAAAAATATCCTCACCGCATCTTCTACAGAAATTAACCTCTTCCTTCCTACCCATATATTCCTAACATCCCACATTACTTCCTTATAGACGACAGAAAAGAACCACGCCTTCCTGACTGCATTTTTCTCCAATCTCCACAAGCCCAGAACCACCATTTCCTCCCTTACAAAAACCACCCCCACCACCTCCCTCAGGAAGCTCTTCAACTTTCCCAGCACTTCTTTAGCGAAGACACAGTTCCAAAACAAGTGGAACACGTCCTCCACTCCCCCACAGCCCTCCCTTGGACACAACTCCGATCTTACCAAATCCCTACTTTTCAGAAAACTCATGGTCGTCAGACACCCCATAAAGGTCATCCAGGCTATGTCCCTTTGGCGGTTAGTCACTCCTCTTGTGCTCATACTCTTCCAGATTTGCACACTTTCCTTCTCTCTTAAGTACTGTATCCCATTAGGAAAAATCTCCCCAGCAATCCAAGCTTTAAGTTTCTTTTTATCACCAACCTCCCTCCCCAGACCCCCCAACCTCCATCCTTCCCAGATCTTGGTTAGGACCAAAAAATACTAAGGAACGACCCATGCCTGTGGCTTTTCTAGGGCCCGCCTGTAGAGTCCCCATCTTGTAAACGATCTTCCTCCAAGGTACTGCATCATCTCCTTCCCAATTCCGTTACCTCTTAGGGTCCTTATCAACGTCACCCAGTAATGCAGCATCAAAAATTCCCCGATCTTTGGAAGTCCGAAGCCACCTTTGGCCCTTGGTTTTGTAATCTTCTCCCTTGCACACTTCTCCATCCTCCCTCCCCAAAAGAACAAGAACAGTAGCCTCGTCATCTTCCTCACCCAATCATCAGGAGGCGGGAATATAACAGAGACATACAACATAATCGGAAGGATCACTGACTTGATGATCAGAACTTTCCCGGTGCAGGACAATTCACGAAAACTGCGACTTCCCCTCAACTCCCTGTCAAAACACACACCCAGCACCTGCATCCTCTCCACCTTCTGACTGCGTCCCTCATTCACCTCCACCTCACGGCCCACACTACACACCTGACACTTACTCCAATTCACACTCATCCCAGACACACTGCAGAACAGACTCACCTGCAATCTTCCACGCCGCACATCAGCCATTCCACCAGCCACCAACACAACATCATCCATGTACCCCAACACTTTCACACTCCTTCCACCACTGCCAGGCACAAACACACCCTTGAATGCCTTGTCCTTCGTCACTGCATTCAGTAATGGCTCCATCACACAGATGAACAAAGGCGATAGGGGGCACCCCTGCCTAACACCAGACATCACAGGGATACTCCCCCCTAGGGTACCATTGACCAAAACCTGACTTGAGACACCTTTGTATAGTCCTCTGATAACCTTCATCAGCTGGTCCGGAAACCCTAGGACCTCCAGAATCTGAAACAGAAACTGATGGGAGACTTTGTCGTAGGCCTTTTCAAGGTCAATCGACTCTAGAAGGCACGGCAAGTTGTTAGATTGAGCGTAGTATACGACATCCCTCAGTAACGATAGATTGTCGGAAATTCGTCGACCAGGAACCGCACACACCTGCTGCTCCCCAATCACGTCACCAATCACACGCTTGACTCGATCTGCAATCAATCTTGCCACAATCTTGTAGTCAACATTCAACAGTGTAATTGGCCGCCAATTCCGAATGTCTCTCTTGTCGCCCTTTTTATAGATGAGGGTAATCACCCCCTCCCTTAAGGACTTTGGCATCTCCCCCACTTCAAACACCAGCCTCACCAACTCACACACCTCATTCTTCATCACCTCCCACGCTTTACAAAAGAACTCAACAGTCAACCCATCCTTCCCAGGTGTCTTATTCCGGTTCATCCCATCTATCACTCGCCTCACTTCCTCCTCAGACACAACCACACACATACCAAACCTATCCTCCTCAGACAATCTTGCATCCACTTTCTCGCAATACTCTCGCATCTCCTCAGCACTTACTCCACGTCCACCTGCAAACAAATCCGTATAAAACTCACTCACCGCCTCCATCGCCTTCTCACCATTCACTTCCTGTCCCAGCACCATCACCGATTTTATCACATTGCGTCCCCTCAAGAGTTTCTTGAAGAAGAACCGCGAACATGTCTCCCCTTCCTCCATGTCCTTCACTTTAGCTTGGAAGATTAGCTTCTTCCCTCTCATCACCCAAGCTTTCTTTATCTCCTCCTGAAGCTTTCCAATCTCCTCTTCTAACTCCCAGCCTCCCTGCCTTAATTTAAGCAGGAGTCTCAACCTATGCTGGAGAGCCCTCCCTTCTTGTTTCTCTTTCCTTGCCTTCTTTACACCTGCTTGAAGAAAGAAGAGCTTGATTCGCTCCTTCAGCCAGTCCCACCACTCGAAAAAGGATTCAAAATCCCCCTTCCTTCCCAACCACACTTTATATTGCAGAGCAAACTTATCAAAAATCCCTTGGTCTTCCAATAACAGATTATTTAATTTCCAGATTCCTCTCCCAGTCTTGACATCTTGATCAAAAATAAACTTTCCCACCAAAACCTGGTGGTCGGAGAAAGACACCTCCCATTGCTTCCACTCTGCGACCTTCAGTGCCCTGGAACCTAAAATAAAGTCAATTCGGGATTTCACACTTCCCTTATCTGAAAAAAAGGTTGCTGGGGCTTTACCATTTCCATAGTAGCAAATTGCTCCATCCTGCAAACAAAAATCCTGCAAAATTGCATTAAAAGCTGTGCTGGTGACATCGGTCTGGCTTTCACCTTGGCCTACTCTATCTTCAGCAGTCCTAATAAGATTAAAGTCTCCAGCAACAATGGTCTTTACTCTCCCCACAAGGTGAAGCCTCAAAATTTCCAACAAATCCATCCTGGCATTTTTTCGCACTGGTGCATAAACACATATCAACTTAAAGGATTCTTCCAGGTAGGTAAACATTACACTCAGAACTCTTCCTATCACCACTTCCTCCCATGATTCAACTTTAATTTCTGGGTTTTTAAAGAGCACCCCCACCCCTTCACTTCTATTTTCCGCAGCACAAGACCAAATCGCTTGTCCTGCAGACCAGTCCCCATGGCCTGGAGCATACCACAAACCACACTCTTGCAAACACAAGACATCACACTCAATCTTAGCCAACTCAGACAAAACAGCTGCACGACGATAGACAGATCCAATCGAACGCACATTCACACTACATATAGACAAAGCCATGAGAAGGATCAAAAAAATCCTGCAGAACACACTAAACCCCTCCATCAGGAAGCTGTTTTCCACTTCTGTTCCCTGTACCTTTTACAAGAGGATCAACTGATTCACTCTCCAAATATTGCATGGCAGGAGAACCTACCAAGCCCAATGGTGATGTTGCTCCACTTGAATCATCTGACACTTGTGAATCCATACTTAAACTTGGCAGTACACACCCTCCACCACCTGGGCTCGAACCCAGAGACAAGTCCCATTTAGGCTTCTTTCTCCGTGCCTCACTCTCCTGCTCCACCTCAGGCCCTGGTCTTTGAGTAGCCATTAAAAGGTCTTCTTCCGCCTCACCAACCTGCATCTCATTATCCCCCTCTGTCAGATTAATATTCACTCCACTTTTACCCATACTCCCTTGCAGTTCCTGTCCGACACCTTCCTTGGAGCTACTACTGGGGTTTTCAGCATCTGGGGGGGTCGGCGCCTTTCCACCTTCCATGCCGGCCACCTGCTCACCCCCGTCATCCGCCCGCTCAGTCTCCTGCTCCTCCGGTTCTCGGCTCACATTCTGCCCTGTAAACCGCCATCTTTGCACAGCCTCCGCATACGAGAACATCTTCCTCCCCACTATTTTCGGACAGTTTCTGACCATATGCTCCCCTGAACCACACAGATCACATTTCTTTTCCTTGCACTCCGCTGCATTGTGTCCCGGCTTCAAGCACACTCTACAGCAAAGCTTAGAAGGGCAGTCCTCACGAATATGTCCATACTGAAAGCACCCCCTGCAGTAACGGGGTTGCCCAGAATAGAAAACAGTACACCTCTCCCCAGCAATGGTAAATGCCGGGGGAGGGTGACACACTCCACAAAAACCTGATGCGTCCCTCTTCATGCGTACTTTAAAACGCAGTTTACCTCTATACATGCCATACTGGTTATAAAGCTTCTCTCCTCGATCAGCCCCCACACAATACCGCAACAAAAATTGTCTCACCAATTCCAGCTCCAAAAAAGGATTATAACAATGTACAGTCATGGTCTTCAATCCAGGATCAAACAATAAACTGACGTCCATCTTCTTAGTTAGCAAATTTCCTCCCAGATCCGCCTTCACCCAATTCTCATATGCAGCTTGGTAGGTATCCTCAGTATGAAAAGAAACATCGTATTGACCACTGACCACAAAATCTTGGAGAGCAAATATATCACTGACCTGTAAATTCAGCAACTTCTGTAAAACATCCACAGCGATCGTCTTCAGACCCACTTCACCACGATATTCAGGCTTTACCTGGATTCTCATAGAATTTCGCAAACGCATCGGACCTCGCGACATGGCAACGTCCTTTTTTGGTTCTGCCTTTCTTTGGCCTCTCGTTTATCCGGGGGTCCCCCCCGAAGAGGGGTCCCCAGAACACCCCCAACTCAAAACCTAGGCAAATATGACACCTGATCTTAAGTTAGGAAGCCGAGCAGCACTCCGTAAGGAAGATTTTAGCCCTCCTCCCCTACAAATCACAGTAAAAAACCTGACCTTCTCAGGCCAAACAAACCCCCCCCTACTGCAGGCCTTTATATAAGAGAGGTTGTATTGTTAGCACACTGACACACCCAATAGAAGTACACGCCCAATAGAAGTACACGCCCAATAGAAGTACACACCCACCAGTATCTTTCAATCTGTCTCTTCATGTATGTCTAAAGTGATTGCACCTGATGAGCAGGAACACGTAATAGTATTTGCAACTGTGTTAGCTCTTGGCTATGTGCATCAAATCTCCAACTACAGGACAAAGATCAAAGTCCATTTGCATCCACATAAACAAAGCAACAGTTTTCTAAGTATTTGTACCCATGCAGTGTAAACCCTAAAATTTGTCATATCAAAGTTCCTGAGCATGATTAGTGCTAATAAACATTAACATCAGTCCCTGGCTGCAATGAGCTTCCAATCTAAAGTCCAAAATTAACTTTCTTACATTAGAACCTATTTTGACAGGAGACAAATAGAATGCCAGCATCTCTTTGGATTGTGGTGAGAAACCCACACAGGGAGAACATATGAACTTCAACACAAGCATTAGCATGTTGGGGAATTGAACCAACATCCCAGGTGCTGCTAGATGGAATTGCTACCCACTTACCCACCAGGCATCCCCACACATGTTCTATGCATCTCTGTGGTGTGAACCAGCCCTAAGTCCATAGCCATGCTCAGTGTCACAAGCAATATACAATATATTGGCCTAAGTATTGGGACGCCTGCCTTTAAACGCACATGAACTATAATGGCATCCCAGTATAAGTATTGGGTTCAAAACTCATTTGGCCCACCCTTTGCAGCTATAACAGCTTCAACTCTTCTTGTCCACAAGGTTTAGGAGTGTGTCTATGGGAATGTTTGACCATTCTTCCAAATGCATTTGTGAGGTCAGGCACTGATGTTGGACGAGAAGGCCTGACCTACAGTCTCCTCTCTAATTCATCCCCAAGGTGTTCTGTTGTGTTGAGGTCAGGACTCTGTCCAGGCCAGTCAAGTTCCTCCACCCCAAACTCCCTCATCCATGTCTTTATGGACCTTGCTTTTGTGCACTGGTCCAAATGATTTGGTGGAGGGGGGATTATGATGTGGGGTTGTTTTTCAGGGGTTGGGCTTGGCCTCTTAGTTCCAGTTAGGGGAACTCTTAAGGCGTCAGCATACCAAGACATTTTGGACAATTTCATGCTCCCAACTTTGTGGGAACAGTTTGGGGAAAGCCCCTTCCTGTTCCAACATGACTGCACACCAGTGCACAAAGCAAGGTCCATAAAGACATGGATGAGCAAGTTTGGGGTGGAGAAACTTGACTGGCCTGCACAGAGTCCTGGCCTCAACCTGATAGAACACCCTTTGGCTGAATTAGAGTAGAGACTGCGAGCCAGGCCTTCTCATCCAACATCAGTGCCTGGCCTCACAAATGCACTTCTGGAAGAATGATCAAACTAAACCTTGTGGACAGCCTTCCCAGAAGCTGTTCTAGCTGCAAAAGGTGGGCCAAATCAAATTTTAACCCTACGGACTAAGACTGGGCTGCCATTAAAGTTCATGTGTGTATAAAGGCAGGCGTCCCAATACTTTTGGCTAAATAATGTATCTGGAAAAGACTTTCAATGGTGGTGGAACCCTCCTACACATAAATACTACATTTAGACATAGTTATAGGAGATGAGACAAATTCTCTACATGGTTGGAATTTGAACCCATACACTCACCTAACCTCTAAGCCACAGAGCTGCCACATGTGAGAACCTCCTACACATAACTACACATAAATACACATAAAAGCACATAAATATTGCATTTCTATGGACATACAAGTGATGGAATTACATTACTCAAGAGTTATTCTTCTTGATTTATTCTGTGATATTTTGTGTTTTTTTGTGGGTGAGAGTAGAATATTACCCTCAAATTTTTGGGAATTACATTTTGCTTTCTGATGTTGGTACACATATCACATTTTTTAGGTTCAAATTATGAATATTTGGAAATAATAAAAAGCACAAAAAATTGTGATTCATTTTAAATTTGCATCAGCAATGGTATTGTTTGTGGATTATAAAGACACCTGTGTGAGTTTGGGGTAAAGATTGTTGTGAGATTGAGAGTAACAAGTGAAAGTGACAGAGAAAAATATATTTTACCAAAACATCAAAACATTCCACATTCCAGTATTCTTCAAATCAAAATATTTTAAGTAGAAGCAACAATGTTGCAAAGGAAAATTTATTTCACAAATGTATCTTTATTTCAGAAAGATACATTTCATCTCAACATTAAAAGGTTTTTTTTGTGAAAGTTACAATTGTTCCATTAGAATCAATGGCTGATACTTCATTTTGACTAGAATAGAGCAGATTTTCATTTTAAAAAAATGCTCTCTAATTAGCTCTCATTTTGGTATTTACTATAGCGCCAGCTAAAAAAGACACTTAATTTAAAATGAGAGCTATTTGCAGGTCTGAGCATGCTCAGTTGTGTTGGCACCTAGTTGTCCAAAACGGGGAATTTTTCACTTCTCAGACTTTTAAAGATATTTCAGCGTAGAAATCACTTTTTCACACAGTTTAAAAGCAGATTATCTTTAAATAATATACCGCATATTTCAGTACCATTTAGGCAATTATATCATGCTCTAAACATTATTTCCATGTGCAATTCTCCAGGTTTTAGCAGAGTAAGGGTTTGGGCGCTATTTGGTTTCAGGGAACTATAGTAAATTCGATTTTGGGAGTATTTTCTCACCAGCGCTATAGTGAATACAGTTTTTGCACTAATTAGCGCTAATTAGCACTAATTAGCGCTATTAGCGCTAATTAGCGCTAATTTGCTGTAATTAGCGCTAATTAGCGCCGCAGCTCTATAGTAAATGACCCCCATAGTTACATAGTTAGTAAGGTTGAATAAAGACACCAGTCCATCCAGTTCAACCTGAGTGAGTGTGGGTGCATGTCTACAATTGTCCCTATCCCTGTACATTGTGTCTCATTAAGATGCTCATCTATTATATTATTATTTTTATTCAAGGTACCCATATAGCGCTGTCAATTTACACAGCACTCCACACATACATCGCACACTCACATCGGTCCCTACCCTCAAGGAGCCCGCAATCCAAGGTCCCCAATTCACATTAAGAAATCCTCTCTTTGTAACATCCCATAGAGCAGCGGTATAAGGAAATGGCAATGAATCAAAGTAAACTGATGTTCCTTCTGGGTAGATGAACTCTCCTTAGACTCCTCCAATCTTCTCCATTACACACTCATAAAAAAGGGGAAACAAAATCTCCATAGTGTAGTAATTCAAATAAAACACATTAATTCAATAGTAGCAACTCACATAAAATTCACAGTCATCAGCACAGATCTACTCATGAACTTCTGGTCTCTGTGATGCGTTGCATCACAGATCAGGTGACCATCTCAAGGGTTTCTTGAGAAAGTCACGTGATCTTTGACGCAACACGTCGGAAAGGAGCAGGGGGACATTCTACTTCCAGTCGCGGCCAAAACCGGAAGTTTATTAATAGATTGATGCTGATGACTGTGAATTTTTATGTGAGTTACTACTATTGAATAAATGTGTTTTATCTGAATTACTATACTATGGATCTGGTAAGACCTGGTAAATTTTATATGTATTGGTTCAAACAGTCCCTGACAGCTAGGAGCTCCTTTTCCCATGAGTTGCACTAGGTACCTGTAAATTTTGTGCCCAAAATTTCCAAAGAAAGGTACTCTAGTGAAGAGGCCTACAAGATTCTGAGCATGTCAGATAAGAGCGAACAGGAAACCTCATTGCCAGAATCAGGCTCACAATACGGACCTATAGAAAGCAGCAGCACCTAACAGGGAGCTCAGACGATGGGGAAGAGGTCCCTGCTAAGGTCAAGTGTACCCGGCCCCAAAGATCTGAAGTCCTAGGAATGCATGACTTGTCTCATATTCAGCAGGGTGCCAATACTAGTGCTGCACTAACTTTTCGTGGACTGGCAGGCAGCAGCCACCTAGTAGGTCCTAGCATTTTACACACCAGCACTGCAGTATCACACAGTGATGTGGCAAGTCCCAGAAGTCCAATCCAAGCTGGTGAGGTACCTAGCACTTGTAGCATCCCGCAGCCACCAAGAAACTGGGCACAGGCCCGTAGAGCCCATAGCATCCTTCAGAGGTGCTTGCAAATCCTGATTGGCATCCCACAGATTCAGCAGCACCTGTTCTTCCCCCAGTCACTGCCCAACTCAGAATTCAGGTGAAAATAACAAATTTAATAACTCCCCTTGATTTTATTTACCTGTTTTTCATGGAAGATCTGTATCAATTGATTGTGGACCAAAGCAAGCTATATGCACAACAATACACTGTGCTAGGGTTGTCCCGATACAACTTTTTTAGGACCGAGTACAAGTACCAATATTTTTTTTCAAGTACTCGCCAATACCGATTACTGATACTTTTTTTTTAATGTCACGTGACAGTGTTTTTTTTTTTTTTTTTTAAACAATGCTTTCTTTTTTCTCTTTTTTTTAGGGGGGGGGAGTGAACGGTGTCAGTGTGTTTTTTTTTATTTCCATTTTTATTATTTTTTACAATAATATTTTTTTAATTATTTATTGCAATATGTGTTTTTTTTTTAACCACTTCCGGACCACTGCACGCCGATGTACTTCCAAACTTTGAAGGGGGATATCGTTGTTATGGCAGCAGCTAGCTGCCATAACCCTGGTATCCCCGTTTTCGTGCGGCGGTCCTCTTTCTGATAAAAGTGGTCCCTGTGGTGGATTCGTCACGAGATCACTTCTATCGGTGCCCTCCGCTGCTTACAGGAGCCATCGGTAGCGGTGGAGTCGATTGCGTCCATCTCCCTCCTGTGCCTGGAGACGAGTGAGGCTAAGATGGTGCCCACTTGTCTCCATGACACTGCTTGGTGGAAGCGACATCAAAACGTCACTTCTGCCCACGCCTCTTAAAGGCATATTTTTTTCAATGTCATTTTTTTAAATGACTTTTTTTATTGCATTTTAGTGTAAATATGAGATATGAGGTCTTTTTGACCCCAGATCTCATATTTAAGAGGTCCTGTCATGCTTTTTTCTATTACAAGGGATGTTTACATTCCTTGTAATAGGAATAAAAGTGACACATTTTTTTTTTTAAATGGTGTAAAAATAAATAAAATAAATAATAAAAATACATTTAAAAAAAAAAAAAAACCCGTCCCGACGAGCTCGCGCAGAAGCGAACACATACGCGAGTAGTGCCTGCATATGAAAACAGTGGTCAAACCACACATGTGAGGTATCCCCGCGACCGGTAGAGCAATAATTCTAGCCCTAGACCTCCTCTATAACACAAAACATGCAACCTGTAGAATTTTTTAAATGTCACCTATGGAGATTTTTGAGGGTAAAAGTTTGACGCCATTCCACGAGCGGGCGCAATTTTGAAGCGTGACATGTTGGGTATCAATTTACTTGGCATAACATTATATTTCACAATATAAAAAAAATGGGCTAACTTTACTGTTGTCTTATTTTTTTATTCAAAAAAGTGAATTTTTTCCAAAAAAGTGCACTTATAAGACCACTGCGCAAATACAGTGCAAAAAAAGTATTGCAACGACTGTCATTTTATTCTCTAGGGTGTTAGAAAAAAAAACATATATAATGTTTGGGAGTTCTAAGTAATTTTCTTGCAAAAAAAACTGTTTTAAACATGTAAACACCTAAAATCCAAAACGAGGCTGGTCCTTAAGTGGTTAATCAGCCCTGTTGGGGGGCTTTGGTGAGATATCAGGGGTCTTAACAGACCCCTGATATCTCCCTCTTGAGACAGAGAAAGAGACTGAGGATAGAGATTCCCCAGTCCCTTTCTTTTCAGCCTCAACTGCACTGAGAATGAATGGAGAGAAGACAGCGGCTCCTCTCCATTCATGAACTGAGACATCGTAATCACAGGAGATTACAATGTTTCAGTTATGTGAATGGACAGAGTCAGCTGAAATAAAGGAGGAGGACATGGAGAGACAGCAGAACGGAGGGGGACAGCAGAACGGAGAGGGACAGCAGAACGGAGGGGGACAGCAGAAAGTTGGGGGGCAGCTAAACGGAGAGGAACAGAGGAAGAGAGAGGGACAGTAGAACGGAGGGGGACAGAGGAAGAGAGGGGGACAGTGGAACGGCGGAACGGAGGGGGACAACAGAACGGAGAGGGACAGAGGAACGGAGGGGGACAGCGGAACGAAGAGGGACAGAGGAATGGAGGGGGACAGCGGAACAGAGGGGGACAGTGGAGGGGGACAGTGGAATGAAGATGGACAGCGGAGGGGGACAGCGGAACGGAGGGGGCATGGAGGATGCAGTGACAGTCAGCGGTGATCGCTTGTGGGGGAGTTACAAGCACCGATCACCGCTGTATGTCACTAAGCAACTGAAAGCCGCGGGGGGGAAGAAGCTTGTAACTCCCCCAAGTGCCGATCACTGCTGACTGTACAGGTATCGGCGGAAGTATCGGGAGCATTTGCCCAAGTACAAGTACTTGGGCAAATGCTCGGTATCGGTGCCGATACCGATACTAGTATTGGTATCGGGACAACCCTACACTGTGCCCACCAAAATTCAACTCTTGCCAGACAATTCTCATAGAAATCTATCACAGTTTCCGAATTTAAAACTTTTTTGGGCCTAACTCTTAACATGGGCATTACAAAAAAGAGTGAAGTGCAGTCATATGGGTCCACAAACCGATTAATTATGCCCATGTTCTCTACTGCAATGGCCATGAAACAATATGAGATGATAATGCCTTTCATGCATTTTAGTGATAATACACTCTGACGTCCTCTGGTTGACCCTGAATACGATCGGCTCTCCAAAATTCAGCCCCTCATAAACTACCTCTATGAGAAATTCATAAATATGTATAAGCTCCAACAAAATATCTGCGTACACAAGTCCCTCATACATTTCTAAGGCCTCCTTGCATTTAGGCAGTATCTCCCCAGCAAGTGTGTCAGATCTGGGGTCAAAATGTATAAGCTCTGTGAGAGGCCAACAGGCTTTACATACAATTTTAGAGGGAAAGGACAGTGAAGCAGAGCCCCCTGACTGCCCAGACTACATGGGGTGCAGTGGCAAGATAGTATGGGACTTGGTGTCTCCCTTGTTCCGGAAGGGGTACAATTTGTACGTGTACAACTTCTATACAAGCGGGCCACTTTTTAGACCCTTATTTAATCTTGAAATTGGCTGCTGTGGTACCATGCAACCTAATCACCGGGGGTTCCCCCAGTGGCTCATTAATAGGGATGAGCCGAACACCCCCCTGTTCGGTTCGCACCAGAACATGCGAACAGGAAAAAAGTTAGTTCGAACACGCGAACACCGTTAAAGTCTATGGGACACGAACATGAATAATCAAAAGTGCTAATTTTAAAGGCTAATATGCAAGTTATTGTCATAAAAAGTGTTTGGGGACCCGGGTCCTGCCCCAGGGGACATGGATCAATGCAAAAAAAAGTTTTAAAAACGGCCGTTTTTTCAGGAGCAGTGATTTTAATAATGCTTAAAGTCAAACAATAAAAGTGTAATATCCCTTTAAATTTCGTACCTGGGGCGTGTCTATAGTATGCCTGTAAAGGGGCGCATGTTTCCTGTGTTTAGAACAGTCTGACAGCAAAATGACATTTTGAAGGAAAAAACTCATTTAAAACTACCCGCGGCTATTGCATTGCCGACAATACACATAGAAGTTCATTGATAAAAACGGCATGGGAATTCCCCAAAGGGGAACCCCGAACCAAAATTAAAAAAAAAAAATGACGTGGGAGTCCCCCTAAATTCCATACCAGGCCCTTCAGGTCTGGTATGGATATTAAGGGGAACCCCGGCCAAAAAAAAAAAATGACGTGGGGTTCCCCCTAAATTCCATACCAGACCCTTCAGGTCTGGTATGGAATTAAGGGGAACCCCGCGCCAAAAAAAAAAAAAAAAACGGCGTGGGGTCCCCCCAAAAATCCATATCAGACCCTTATCCGAGCACGCAACCTGGCAGGCCGCAGGAAAAGAGGGGGGACGAGAGTGCGCCCCCCCTCCTGAACCGTACCAGGCCACATGCCCTCAACATTGGGAGGGTGCTTTGGGGTAGCCCCCCAAAACACCTTGTCCCCATGTTGATGAGGACAAGGGCCTCATCCCCACAACCCTGGCCGGTGGTTGTGGGGGTCTGCGGGCGGGGGGCTTATCGGAATCTGGAAGCCCCCTTTAACAAGGGGACCCCCAGATTCCGACCCCCCCCCTGTGTGAAATGGTAAGGGGGTACAAAAGTACCCCTACCATTTCACTAAAAAACTGTCAAAAATGTTAAAAATGACAAGAGACAGTTTTTGACAATTCCTTTATTTAAATACTTCTTCTTTCTTCTATCTTCCTTCATCTTCTGGCTCTTCTGGTTCTTCCTCCGGCATTCTCGTCCAGCATCTCCTCCGCGGCGTCTTCTATCTTCTTCTCCTCGGGCCGCTCCACACCCATGGCATGGGGGGAGGCTCCCGCTCTTCTCTTCATCTTCTTCATCTTCTTCTCTTCTTCTTTTCTTCTCTTCTTCTCTTCTTCTCTTCTTCATTTTCTTCTCCGGGCCGCTCCGCAATCCATGCTGGCATGGAGGGAGGCTCCCGCTGTGTGACGGCGCTCCTCGTCTGACAGTTATTAAATAACGGGGGGCAGGGCCACCCGGTGACCCCGCCCCCCTCTGACGCACGGGACATGACGGGACTTCCCTGTGGCATTCCCTGTGACGTCACAGGGAAGTCCCGTCAAGTCACCGAGCGGCCCGGAGAAGAAAATGAAGAAGAGAAGAAGAGAAGAAAAGAAGAAGAGAAGAGCGGGAGCCTCCCCCCATGCCATGGGTGCGGAGCGGCCCGAGGAGAAGAAGATAGAAGACGCCGCGGAGGAGATGCTGGATGAGAACGCCGGAGGAAGAACCAGAAGAGCCAGAAGAACCAGAAGAACCAGAAGATGAAGGAAGATATAAGAAAGAAGAAGTATTTAAATAAAGGAATTGTCAAAAACTGTCTCTTGTCATTTTTAACATTTTTGACAGTTTTTAGTGAAATGGTAGGGGTACGTTTGTACCCCCTTACCATTTCACACAGGGGGGGGCCGGGATCTGGGGGTCCCCTTGTTAAAGGGGGCTTCCAGATTCCGATAAGCCCCCCGCCCGCAGACCCCCACAACCACCGGCCAGGGTTGTGGGGATGAGGCCCTTGTCCTCATCAACATGGGGACAAGGTGTTTTGGGGGGCTACCCCAAAGCACCCTCCCAATGTTGAGGGCATGTGGCCTGGTACGGTTCAGGAGGGGGGGGGGCCGCACTCTCGTCCCCCCCTCTTTTCCTGCGGCCTGCCAGGTTGCGTGCTCGGATAAGGGTCTGGTATGGATTTTTGGGGGAACCCCACGTCATTTTTTTTTTTAATTTTGGCCGGGGTTCCCCTTAATATCCATACCAGACCTGAAGGGCCTGGTATGGAATTTAGGGGGACTCCCACGTCATTTTTTTTTTTTAATTTTGGTTCGGGGTTCCCCATGCCGTTTTTATCAATGAACTTCTATGTGTATTGTCGGCAATGCATTAATAGCCGCGGGTAGTTTTAAATGAGTTTTTTCCTTCAAAATGTCATTTTGCTGTCAGACTGTTCTAAACACAGGAAACATGCGCCCCTTTACAGGCATACTATAGACACCCCCCAGGTACGAAATTTAAAGGGATATTACACTTTTATTGTTTGACTTTAAGCATTATTAAAATCACTGCTCCTGAAAAAACGGCCGTTTTTAAAACTTTTTTTGCATTGATCCATGTCCCCTGGGGCAGGACCTGGGTCCCCAAACACTTTTTATGACAATAACTTGCATATTAGCCTTTAAAATTAGCACTTTTGATTTCTCCCATAGACTTTTAAAGGGTGTTCCGCGGCATTCGAATTTGCCGCGAACACCCCAAATTGTTCGCTGTTCGGCGAACTTGCGAACAGCCAATGTTCCAGTCGAACATGAGTTCGACTCGAACTCGAAGCTCATCCCTACTCATTAACAACTGACTTAGAAAGGGAGAGAAAGCCTGCTTGAGGAATGGTGCATTACTCGTAGTGAAGTGAAAGAACAAACGGGATGTTTTCATCCTGTCTTCCATTCACACAGATACGACAGTCAAAATTTGCACAGCATCTGGTGTTGTTAAAAAACCTCTCTGTGTCCACGATTATAATCTTGATATGGAATGGTGGACTTCAAAGATCAAATGATGAAGCTGTACTTAGTTTCCCACAGAGTAGACACTGGTACAAAAAGGTGGCTACATATTTATTTCAATTGGCTATATGTAACGCTAGTGTGCTTTACAAAGGTGCTGTGACCCAAAGCCAGATGCAGTGAGCCGTCTGCATGAGTGACATTTTCCTGATGTCCACCCTGGCACCCTGACCCAAAGGTCACTCCAAATAAGATGTTGTGTCTGTGGAAGACACGGAAAAAAGATGAGACAACCTTTATTTCTGTCCCTCCTGCCCCGGCCAACTTGGTCTCTGCATCAACAACTGCTTCTGTCGCTACCACACACTGGTGGAGTATTAGTTTAGGGTACGGCACAGTCTAGGGTACACAATTCACACACAAGGGTCTCAAAAGAAGTTAGTCAGGAAAATGTCTATCACATTTTGACAGATCCTAAAATCAAAGGATGGAAAGTTTATAGTTACAGTTCTGATAAGTTACAAAAAAAGTAAAAAGAAATACGTTGTTGTGTTATTGAGTTAATGGTATATTGTTGTGTTTTATTGTTAACCGTTGTTTTTTGCTTTGCAGGAACGCCAATCTGCAGCACTAATCTGTCTATACTGAAAGCTACAGGGTGCTGTGCTGTGGATACATACATCAAAGCCTGCAGTGCTGCAGGAGATTTCTCCTCCACAGTTATAAAAAAAAGTGTATGCCCAAGCATGAGGAGACTGGGGTGGTCAGTGCGCGGATCACTCCTATGCTTCAGCATATCATTATTTCACTTTTTTTCTGGCAGAGATTTCTTCATCCACATTGATCAAAAAGAACATTGCATGTATGCCCAACATTAGAAGTGGGTGAATGCAGGCTACCTATAGGCAAGGTAGGCACCGGCCTAGAGAGCACATCAGTCGGGGATGCCTCTTTTGGCGAAGGGCCTCGTGGCCGCCTGATTTGCCTACCCTGTGTGGTAGTGGGAGCAAAATGTCCCCCGGGCAAGTGTTCGCATGTCCTAACTAGAGCTGGCTATGGCTGCTTAGACACTTCACCCCACACTCTGCCAATTAGAGATTACATCACACTGCAGAGCACTATTCCCTATCCAATGAAACATAGAAAAGTGACAGCAGAAAAAGAATGAGTGTGATCCATCGAGTCTGCCCATTTTATTTATTTTTTTTGTTTTTGTTTTTTTTGGGGGGTTTGTTTTTTTCATTAACCTTGTTGTCTGGCTATATAACTATGTTTATCCCAAGCATGTTTGAAGCCATTTACTGTTGACTGTTGCAGTACCTCTGTTGGTAGTTTATTCCAATCATCAACTACACTTTCAGTAAAATAATACTTTCTAAGATTCATTTTCAACTTTCCTCCAGTTAGTTTGCGGTCATGTCCCCGTGTTCTTGATTTTGGTTTCATATTGAAAAGACTGCCTTCCTGAACCTTATTAACCCCCTCTATATATTTAAAGGTTTCAATCATGTCTCCCCTTTCCCTTCGTCCCTCCAGACTGTTATATATTAAGTTCCTGAAGTCGCTCTCAGTATGTTTTATCCCCCACACCTTTCACCATTTTTGTTACCCGTCTTTGGACTCGTTCTGTCTTATCAATATCTTTCTGTAAGTGAGGCCTCCAGAACTGAACACAGTATTCTAAATGAGGTCTCATTAAAGATCTATATAGGGGAATCAGGACCTCCTTCCTCCTGCTGGTGATCCCTCTAGTGATGCATCCTAGTATTCTATTTGCTTTTCCCACTGCCTGGTCACACTGTTTGCTCATTTTGCAATCATCTGAAATTAACACCCCCAAATTTTTTTCTTCTGTAGTGCTGGCTAACACTTTACCCCCAATGTTGTACTCTCTCAGGGGATTCTTTTTTCCTAGGTGCATTATTTTACATTTAGAAATATTGAACTGCAGTCTTCACTGCTTTGTCCAATCTTCCAGCAATGCTAAATCGTGCTCCATGTTACAGACACCTCCCGGGATATCAACCCTATTACACACCAAAGGGGGCACTGCTGACATCTCCCTCCTCACCCACCACATGTGCCTGGTTCTCAGTACTGTGTGTATGTGTGGCAAGTGCTCTGAGGAGCATGAAGATGCCGGGAGGAGGGGGAGACTGGAAATGACAGAGGCAGTGTGCCTAGGAACAGACACAGGTGAGCTGTGCCATTGCTGCTTATTATCATTGTGTCTCTGTACAGCATTGTCAATTGGGCACTGTATAGTGTGTGCTGGGGGCAGACTGAATCTGTATTAGGACAGACCTGAAGTGTGGATATGGGATGGGCACTTCAAGTTACTGTCGTCTATTCTCTGCAGTCTCTGACCATCTCCTGTATCATGTCCACACAGTCTCTGACCATTTCCTGTATCATGTCTGCAGTCTCTCACCATCTCCTGTATTATGTCTGCACAGTCTCTGACCATCTCCTGTAGCATGTCCGCACAGTCTCTGACCATCTCCTGTATCATGTCTGCACAGTCTGTGTCCATCTCCTGTATTATGGCCACACAGGCTCTGACCATTTCCTGTATTATGTCCCTACAGTCTCTAACCATCTCCTGTATCATGTCTGCACAATCTCTGACCATCTCCTGTATCATATCTGCACAGTTTCTCACCATCTCTTGTACGATGTCCGCACAGTCTCTGACCATGTCCTGCATTATGGCTGCACAGTCTCTGATCATCTCCTGTATCATGTCTGCACAGTCTCTGACCATCTCCTGCATCATGGCTGCACAGTCCCTGACCATCTCTTGTATTATGGCCACACAGTCTCTGACCATCTCTTGTATCATGTACGCACAGTCTCTGACCATCTCCTGTATTATGGCTGCACAGTCTCTGACTATCTTTTGTATCGTGTCCGCACAGTATTCACTGACTGTATAGAAAATATGACATTACCCCCTCTATGTACCAGGTTCATGTAGTCTTAATTCCTAAGCCACAAAAAGACAGATCCCACTGCGCCTCATATAGGCTCATCTCCCTATTAAACTATAATCTTAAAATTCTAGCAAAAATTCTGGCCACTAAACTAATGCAAATTCTTCCTAACCTGTTGAGCATTGACTAAACCGGCTTTATGCCCGGGAAGGCAATTGATAATATTATACGCAGGGTATTTACCCATTTGCAATTGCCATCAGCTGACTCCACCTTCAGATTTATGGCTGTACTCAACATTGAGAAGGCCTTTGATTCTGTAGCATGGTCATACATGCATAAGGTACTAGAGCTTATGGCCTTTGGGCCAGAGTTTTGGAATTGGGTTAAACTACTATACACTTCCCCTACTGCCCAGATTAAGCTGGGAGGAGAGCTCTCAGCGCCTTTCCGGGTTGGGAGGGGCACGCACCAGGGATGCCCACTCTCTCCAGCGTTATTTGCTATGGGGATGGAGCCAGTGGCAATAGCTCTAAAGAAGGCTCCTGCAGTTGTTGGAATCCAGGTAGGAACGTTGTGGAAAAAATAGCCATGTACACGGACAATCTCATATTATTTCTTATCAAACACGGATCGTCCCTGAAGGAGGCCTTGCATATCCTCTCAAATTTCTCTAGTTGTTCCGGCCTAAAGATTAATTGGGACAAATCACAAATTGTACCTATTGACCCCGCTGTGCGACTTATGGCTGATCCCATTCTTCCCCTCCTCTGGACTGACAAGATTAGGTACCTAGTTATTGAATTTTCCCTAGACTCGACGGATTATAGTGCATTAAACTTGCTACCACTAATACAAAACATGCAATCCAGATTAAAAGCATGGGTTAACCTCCCCCTGTCTCTGGTAGGACATATCAACCTATTCAAGATGAAATTGCTCCCAGGTTTTCTCTATGTGCTACGCCACTCCCCGATTTGGATCCCTAAAAAATATTTTAAGATGATCCAACCAAGCCTTGTCTCCTTTTTGTGGGGTTCACAGCAGCCAAGATTCAAGTTGGTGGTGCTTCAGAGGCTGTGGCTGCAAGGGGGACTAGCATGTCCCAAACTCTATAAATATTTTTTGGCTGCCATGCTAACACATGCACATAACTGGCTAATAGAGTACAGCTCTAATACAGCTGTGGCCCTAGAGGCTGCATATGTGGGCTCTTATGAGTCATAAAAAAAAATCTGGTTTATAGAAGTCTAACCACACCACTTCCTCTGACATTGGCGATGAAAGCAGTCCTGAAAGCCTGGCCTATGGCTCAAGCAGAAAGACCCACTCCTTCTGGGTACTTATCACAATATACTCCACTATGGTTTAATCCGCTGCTCCCTGAATTCACCCCCATACCTGATTCACGGGTCTGGGTGGTAAAGGGCATTAAATATCTGGATCAAATTTGCTCGGGGGGGTTTGAAGACATTTGATGTTTTGAAATCACAGTTTGACCTCCATAATAAGTACTAATAAGCAATGGAGAAACTGTTGGAATTAGTGAAGCCTTTGTACCCCAGGGCAAACCTTAATTCTGTGAAGAGCAAAATTGGGAACCTTGAGGAGCACAAGAATGTCCTGGTCTCTGAGAGATTGGGAGCAGCAGCAGATGACTGGTATGTCCCTAGGCTGTGCTATTACAACAGCCTGCACTTTTTTTACAGACCAGACCGAACCCAGGACATCGCTGTCAACGCTTCCTTCCACATCGGCTGAGGCCATTTTTTTTGCATTGTTCCAAAAATAAACTCAGATAAATTAGACATGTTATCTGCCACCAAAATCAAAATTCAATAACTAAAACAAAAAGTGCATTTTCTGCATACAAAAATAAATAAAGTATAACAGCTAAAATCATAATAAAAAAAAGGAAATTAAAAATTGTATGGATGAAAATCCCCAGCCTAGCAGCCTTGTTGGGGGTCTTGGGGCTGGAATTGCCAATGTCCAGAATGCTGCTGTGGTGGGTGGGGTTGCTGTGGTGGCTGTGGAGGTGGTGGAGGTGTGGCATCCAAATCTTAAATATGTGTTTTTGAGGAAATGTGTCCCCTCCCACACTTGTTGAGGAGCTTCAGAATTAATTCCTCACACATCCTCCTTTGCTCCCCATCCATGTCTCTTAACTTATTCGCTGTCAGACAGCCAAATGCCTCAGCTGCATCTTGGGCCATACCGATGGGCGTTGTTGCATGGCTGAGGTAGGCAGCTGTGGCCTCATCTAGGTTCCTGCTCTTCCTGGCCCTTTTAGCAGGAGGGCATAGGGGAGAGATCTGGGACTCTGTGTGGCAGCTGGCCACTGGATCCTCCAAACTGCCACTTTCCTGTGTATGAAAATGGGACCTAATTAGTATTTGTTTTTGGTCATCAATCACACACAATTTTGAGCTCATGACTGTTGCAAATTGAATGTGGAAAAATAGAAAAGACTATCATTCTGACCCCAGTATTTTTCCTTCTTGTCCCAATCATTTTTGGCCACTACTGTCTATTGATATGGAAACCACTTTGTTAAGGCAAAATTTTTTTAACAATAACATCTAGTTATCATCATTCTATTTTTGGATACAAATATGTTCAACAATGCTATACCTGGGTCAAGCTGGGCTCCTCCAAATATTCCTCCTGTGATGAAGGACCAGGGTGGACCTCAGGAGCTGTGGCCTCATCCGATGTGGAAGGGAGTGTTGAGAGTAATGTCCTGGGTTGGGTTGGGTTTGGTCAGACAAAAAATGCAGGTTGTTGTAGCCTGGGGACATATATGTCATCTGCTGATGCTCCCGATTTCTGTGATTCCTGGACCTTCTTATGCTCCCTATTAAACATACTCCTCAGGTTCCCAATTTTGCTCTTCACAAAATTGATGTCTGCCCTTGGGTACAGAGGCTTCACCAATTCCAGAAGTTTCTCCATCGCTGCCTTCCTCTTGATTTTTTTAGAGTATTCCCTACTTTTCACCTTCCACAGACAGGGCAGCTCTCGGTATTGGTCGATGAATTGAGGCAAAAAGTTGGGCACAAAGAATTTATCTACCATTTTCAATTATTTATCTGATGCTTGCAAGACAGAACACAAGACAAACCATAATGTCAGGCTTAACTCATAATCTGGTCCCAATATAGGCCTCAATCTAAGCACTAAAGGCCACTAACCACCGATGTCCCAATTTACAATTATACCTTTGTTTTATGGCTCCTTTTGCGTGTTGGTGATGGCGATTGTTTGTTCTCGACTCCCAGGTTGTTCCTACTGCCATTACATCAATCGCGCGTATGGCTTTATATACACTGCGCATGCATGAAACTCTGCCCCTATCCTTCTTTCTAGTGTATTCCCTGCCTCTTCTCTTTTGGGGCAGTGGGAGAGCAAATGGCGGCGAGACAGCAGGTGTGTGGTGAGAGCAGCAATAATGAAAACCCGGAGAAAGCGACTTCCAGATCCAGGAGGAGCTATAAGGTCACAAATATGTCGTTTGAAGAAAGGATGGAGATGGTGGACATCTTAGTGAGGACAGACTATGATGGGAAGCATGGACCTTACAGAACCCCAAATGCCAGAAAGGCCAAGATCATGGCTAAAGTTGTGAGAAGTCTGCATTGGAATTTTGGGGTACGACGAAACAAGGATCAGTTGAGAAAACGCTGATCAGACCTTAAATTGAGAGAGGAAGATCAGTATAGAAAGATCAGGAAAGTGCTGTGAAAAAGTAAGTATTTGTCCTGTGTTCCTATTATTACTTTTGTGCTGTTCCATGTTCTTTTCTTTATTGTTCTACAGTTTAAAATGCCAAGTTTTATTTTCGTGGACTCTTTAAACATGAAACATCATTTTGATCGACCACTAATACCTCGTTATTGGGAGTTGCGCGTTAAATGCATTTGTTATAGCCTATTTTGATGTAACATAAGTTCATTAGATTTTTGTCTAGATGTGTTCGTAACTAATGAAATGTCAACTTTATTCAGTGTCAGTAGAGGACACTCAGCAGCTGTTACACAGCTGGCCGCAGGAGCACCAGTGTGGGACACCATAACACCCTTGTTATGGTGTCCCACGCAGGTGCTCCAGTGGATACTGGGGGTATCTCCATGTGTGAAACGTGTACAAAACAGATAAGTATCCCTGCTTTGGAAAGGGAAAAAATCATGTATTCAGCTTGGATATCTGCCAAAACAGACAATTGAAATACGCTTCCAAACAATGTTTCATATTACTATTTCTAGCCTAACATATCTGCCTGCTAAGTATACCTTTTTTGGATTCACATAGGGGAGAAAAGAAGAGGAACATCTGAGCTGTGTGTGGACACCGGTAACCCAGCACCTTCTGAAGATCCAGAAAGTTAACTCACCACACACTCTGAAGAAGAGGTTGATGCTGATGTGCAGGAAGTACTGTGTGATGTCCCTGAAACTGTGTCGACCACAGGTCAGTGTCTGAGACCACAGCTTCCAGTAATAAATGGATGCCTGCATATTTCTAGTTACAATAGCTTTTTATTAATTTTATCAAAGAAGATACAAAAAAATATACAGAAAATACGGTATTATACAAAAAGAATAATACAAACATTTTACAAAATAGGATTTATGTACTTATAATGTCTAGCAGCATGTGTTCCTTCGTACCGTGTAACACGTAAGATGCGATTGGATGTCATGTGGTGTCACCAAATCCTTGTTTATTATTTTTGTATTGAAGTGAAGTATGATGAGTCCTCTCCCTCCGACACCCCTTCTGGGTTCATGCTGTGCACTTGGAGGGGGAGACCCATCAATCCTGTGTAAGGACTAACTTTCGGTACAAGGTTTGCAAGATTTGTAAACTTACCTATCACTGTTAGGGTTGTTTCGAGCATGAAATACTGCTATTTGAAGCATATTATACTGTATTATTAACAATTATGAAAAAGGAAAAGAAAATTGAATAAAGTGAAATAGCCTAAATATTAATAAAATAAATAATAATAGTATTTGGAGTCAAGCAAAATGTAATTATACTTAGCTCATCAACTGTGATTATTCGAAAATCATTAACAGTCCTCAGAGTGACCTTGATTTATACCAATCAGTCCACGGTTTCCATTGAATATGTGACATGTGAAGTTTACCTTGGGATGAAGCGAACATTATTTCGTAAGTGATATGTGTGTTGGTAGTTAGAATTATTTCTGTTATTGTTGGGGGGGTTCCTGATCTTTCCAATGTCTTGTGATTACCAGTCTGGTGCTCAGTAAAACATGGAACACTATCATCCTGGTAGCTTTAGGAAGCAAGTCTATACCTAAAGAAAGAATAACTAGTCCCGGATTTGCGTGGAGCTGTTGTTTTACTATTTGTGCAAGTATGTTAAATACTTTATCCCAAATCTTACGCACTTTTGGACATTCCCATAATATATGATATAGGGTACCTATATTGTTACATTTCCTCCAACATATAGGGGAGGCATTATGATCAAATTTAGAAATTCTATATGGTGTGAGATACCATCGCATTAATACTTTCTGTGTTAATTCCCGTAAATTAATGCATTTAGAGGAGGTGTATGTGATTTGAAGTGCGTGTTGCCATTGATCCGGAGTATAGTGTTCTTTTAGCTCCCTCTCCCAAGCCTCAATATGGGAATGTTTAGTAAATGTTAATTTATTGTTCAGGGCATTGTAAAATAAAGAGATGCCTTTGATATTAGTGGAGTGTTTGGTAAGGTATAGTGTTATTCTCCAGGGAAGGTTTATGGAGAGAGGAGGGTTGGTTCTGAGGAAATGACAAATCTGGATGTATCGATGCCTGCATATTTCTAATACATGGTATGTTTTATATTTTTTAGGTGATGTGGATGTTGTGGAAGACCAAACTCACTTCAGCAGTGCAAGTGCACAAATACTTATCAGTGAGCTCTTGTTTGCAATAGGGAATTGGAGAAAATGAAAGAAAACATGCATGATCTCCAACACAGAGTTATCAACATCATCGATATTTTGGCTTAAATTTAAAAACCTGACATGTTTTTTTTCGTTCTGTTGTACATGTGCTTGTACAGTTTTAAATTGACTAACCTTTGCATATTTTTTTAATAGTTGCAACTGTTATATTTGAATGTACGATTTCACTGAATGGAGTTGCAGGTTCATATGTCAAAAGATTGACATATGAACCTGCAACTCCATGACTTGTCATGATCTTTTTTGTTGCCTACATCATGTTAAACATGATCAAATCGATGCGTTTCAGCACTTGCAGCCTTCCCCAGATGAGTAATTATGTTTTAGATGAAACACATCAGCTTGTTTCCTATTTACATTTTTGGTGAGAAAAAGAGGAATCATCGAGTTGCCAGCTCCTATTTTAACTTTGCCCATTTCTCAGGGTGGTTTGCTCCCCCAGCTACAGCACCAAATTGGACACTGCACATTGTTGAATATGGTGGGGTAGCTTGTCCAAAAGTATTGTCATGTACAAAAAGCTTGAAGGTGTGCTTTCACACACTGTACAAATATCCGTGTTTTGTATATTAATATTTCACCCAAAAACTTGAATACCTTCACGAGTTTTAGTTATATGTTTACCTGTAATTTTTGTAGTTTTCTAATAAACTTTTGTAAGAAATGTGGCTGTTAGCCAAGTTACATCTAAAAAAGTAGAAACCAACCTTGTGTCTGTCCTTGCTTCTTTAGGAATGCTGTATTTTGTTTGCAGGAAAGTACTTTGTTCATTTGGGATGCAAATCGGTTTGGGTAACAAAGCCTTATGTGGCGAGTGAAAAAATCAATGTAAGCCCTGGTTCACATTGATGCTACTTTGAAATACTTCACTTGAAGTTGCGCAATTTCTGAGGAGCAAGGTCAGCGAGAGTTCAGGTGCTACTTGATAGACATTTGTGTGGCTTCATGCCCAGATGTCTATTGAAGTCGCACCTGAAATCGGCAAAAGTAGTGCAGGAACTACTTTTGCAAATTGGTGCAGCACCACTAATTCTGTGTCACACCGATTGGAACAGTGCCATTGCCTCCAATAGGCTGCGACTTGTCATGCGATTTTATCTCCCAAATCGCATGACAAATCGCTCCAATGTGAACTTAGGCTTTAGTGTCCGAGGTCAGTGTTTCTCCACTCCACTTCTCTAGGTGCACCACCAGGTCCTGTTTTCTGTATTTTCCTCAATATAAAAACCACTGTGTGAATTACTAACCTTGAAAATGACATCATCACCTGTGCAAAAGCAAAAAATATAGAAAACATGACCTGGGGATGCATCTGGAGAAGGAGAGTTGGGAAACACTGCCCTAAGTAATGTTAATTGTAATCTTTATGTGTTTTTAAGAATTGCAAAGTCAAAATCTGAAGATGCCCACAAATAGTGACAAAATATTCTTATTTGCCTCATGATCCCATGCCTAAAATGTGTGTCTTTCCCTACATCTAGTTTGCTAAAGCCACAAAACACACAGTGGATCAACGTGTGCTAGCTCCCATCATGGGGTATCAATGAACGCGTTTTGGGGGTGCAACCCCTTACTCTTACCTACTTTAGTTATGAGGAAGGGGTTGCACCCCCAAAACACGGCCATTGATACCCTGTGTTGGGAGATAGCACATGTTGACACACTGTGTGTTTTGGGGCTTTAAAAACTAACCTGTTTGTACCTACACACATTTTAGGCAGGGGATCATAAGGGACATTTAACAGTTATGCCTCTATGTGGACGTGGCTTGAAAATTTTAGCTTTTAAAGGGGTGAGATCACCCCATTTGAGGAAAGCAACATCAACACAGTCTTGAGATACTAATGTCTCATTTGGCCTTCACTTTAACAAACTCGAACTTTGTAAGTTCCTGAGTTGGGGATGTGTATCTTATGTTTTCAAACATGCCTGTTTAGCCCCAAACAGGCATGTTTATACACCAAGATGTTGATTTGTTATAAAACCTTAAAACACACATGTGAATGTGCTCGGAGTAAAACGTTTTTTCCTAAACAATGTGTGGCTTATTATTCATTGTTTATTTAATATCAGTGTATTTGTTAAGTTGGTGTAGTCACAGTGATAATGTGCTCTAAAATGTGCCCAACTCAGGCAATTTTATGGTCTCAAAGAAAGTTGAAAAAGCATAATGTTTTCGAATTTAACGCATTAGATAGATAAGGAATAAAAAAATTGTGTGTGTGTAGCAGACCCACAGCACATCAGAATAGTTAGCTTAAGAAGAGATTGTCACCTCAAGTAGCAAATAAGGTACGTTTGTACTAGTATATAAAATGGACAAAAAAAAGGCCATTTGACAACCTATTGTACAGATAAGAAACACAGACAACAGTAGTTCAAATAAAATTGTAGTTTATGATAAAATAAAATTATGATTCTGGATCAGCTACATTTTGCTGCTAAGCCAGTGCTTCAAAATTTTCCATATATTTTTGGCGGATATTGCGGGAATTTTGGGAGGAGAACCCAGCACGGACAGGTTCAAGAGCCGTCATGTTACCCACCATCAGACGAGCTGCAGCCTCTTCAGCTGGGCCTGATACTGCTGGGTCCACATCAGCTGGCAGTGAGGAAAGGTAGCTACTAGCATTCCTCCGTAAAAAATTGTGCAGGATGCAACAGCACAAAACAACATCATTTATTTTATATTATGCCAGGTTATAGCTGACAAAATACATTGTTAAGTTACTAGGCTAGGTGTGTATGGGCCCAGGATAGCATGCTGGGGAGGTTAGTGAAGGAAAATATGCATGAAGGACAAAAAGAAGCATAAAAAGCTTACAGCATGCATGAGGACAAAGAGGACATTCACAGCATATTGCAATAATGGTAACTATGGAATCAAGAAATTAATACAATACCTTAGCAAACATTAAATACATAGAATGTGATGTTCAAGGCTAAAACTTACCCAAATATAGTCCTTCTGCAGGAATTGAATAATGGCAGAACAGGTCTCTGGAATAATGAGTCCCAGAGCCTGGGGGGAGATCCCAGTAGTAGTCGCACGAACTGAAAAGTGCAAATCGACACTCACCAAACTTCTACTAACACGAAATTAGCAGCAGAAGCCCAAAGGATGGCACATAACAATTGAACTTCTTCGTTATTGGCTCATAATACATCTAGTACGTCACTTAGTTCGGGTTTGTTGGCCGACAATTGTGTGCCATTTGTATGCAAGACAAGTTTGGAGCCAATGCCCTTTGGACAAAAATGCGTGGTTTTGTCGGCAGAAAATCCGATCGTGTGTACAAGGCTTAAGTGCCAGTTAGGACACTAATGTTTTTGACTGTTCTAAGTCATATTATGTTGTCTAAAGCTTCCAAGCCTGGATATGCCTGATAGGCTCTGTTTTTGTATGTTACTCTTTTTCAAAAACCTCAATAAAAAGATTAAAAAAAAAAAAAAAAAGTTCATGTGCATGTAAAGGCAGGTGTCCCAATACTTTTGGTAATATAGTATAATATAGTATAGTATATAGTATATATATATATATATATATATATATAATGTTTGGGGTTCTAAGTAATTTTCTAACAAAAAAAGACACAGATTTTTACATGCTGTACATGAGAGAAATGTAAGAATTGGCCCGGTTGGCTAGGGATTAAAATCTTTCTCCTTCACCCCTCTTTTCCACCCCACAATCTGTATATATCACCCTCACTTCTGTCCTCTCCTTATTACTGCACTCATCACCTCCTCCTAATTCTAATCCCACATGCTAATAAAACCCCCAGGATGCTGAGGCATGTCCCCTCATAGAAATCACACTCTCATATTACCTCCCCCACCCTTCTGCTTCTCCTAACCTCTGGAGCTATATCCCCAAACCCTGGGCCCACATCATCTAACTGTACCCAATACACCCATCACCCAGTACCCTCTGGTAGCAGCCACAATCCAAATAATTTAGATTTAATTCCTCTTCTTCCCAAAACCAGCCTCCTCTTCTCCTGTGCCCTCTAGAATGAACACTCTGTCTGCAACAAACTCACCTCTGTTCATGACCTCTTTGTCACCAACTCCTTTAATCTATATGCTGTCACCGAAACCTGGCTTCACAAATCCAATACTTCTCCTGCTTCACTCTCCCATGGTGGCCTTCTCTGGACTCACTCCCCTAGACCTATTGGATGCAAGGGAGGAAGCGTGGGAATCCTCCTATCACCACACAGCACCTCCCAGGTTCTTCACTTCCCTCCCTCTCTGTCCCTCTTATCACTTGAAGCTCACTACATACGTCTATTTTCTCCAATTTCCTTAAGAATTGCTGTGGTCTACGAGCCCCCTGGATTGATATCAACGTTCCTTAATGACTTCTCTGCCTGGCAACCCTACTTTCTTTTTTCTGAAATCCTAACAATCAACATCCCTGTTAATACTAATACTCCTGCTACTTTTAAACTTCTTAGTCTAACCTCCTCATTTGGCCTGAAGCAAAAGATATATGTTTCTACTCACTCTGATGGCAATACCCTTGTATTCTCCTACCTATGCACTCCATGTAACCTCTCCAACAATCCTTTAACTCTCTCTGATCACCACCTTATTAATTTCGCTCTCTCCCTGTCTTCCACCACCTCTCCCCCCAACCACCTAACAATTACCCATAGAGACCTTTGTCACAGTATTCTGCTGCTAGAAACAACTCAGGGAGCGCTGATTCAAAGATTGGTAAAATGTCACAGATAACAACCGTGTTCACCATAATAATTTATTGGCAAATATAAAAAATGTGTAGTAAGTTTTAAACAGATGATGAAGCATTACAGGTAAAACAGTAATCAGCCAAACAAAATGAAATAAAATGCCCTGTGGACACCTGCACTCACAGTAGCTGTGACCCTCACTCGAGAGCCAGAAGGATGGATGAATGGCTGTCCCACCTACACCCCTGCAAGGAATAGGATGCTAGGGGTCCAGAGGTGCCCGTGGACATCTATCTAGGTAACAACCCAGGGATTGTGGCCAGATATCCAGGGTGCACCAGGGGAGGGGGACAATATGTGAGCCCCTGGAGTTGTTTTTATTTGCTTGTGCCCATTTGGTCTTTTGAGTTTGGGTGTAGCGGCCAGAGTTTGGTATTTCTCAAGGCTTCCTGGGTTTCCATTTTTGCACCTGGCTCTTTGTGGAATTTTGTATTCTGCTACTGGCCACCTCTATGACAAAATCTCACCCCTGTCCTGCCCAAATCTAGCCACTTCTGTCTACAATAGATCCCTGTCCTCTGCCCTGGACAAGCTCACCCCCCTCACTACACACCAAATCAGTCCCTGACCCCTACAACCCTGGCAAACAGATGACACCAAAAGTCTCAAAAAACATAGCCACACTCTTGAGCGTCTGTGGTATAAGACTATAGTTCAGTAAGCAGGTCAGCATAGTGTGCAGTGGACGGCCCAGTTGCAAAGGCCGAGGGGGGACCCTGTGAGCCCTCTCCGTTGCATTCAAGGGGGAAAATGCCTGCTTTCAAAAAATGTCCAGCAGCCGTCTCTCCACAAATTTAGTAGGATCTCTACCCTCCACCTTCTCAGGAAGATCCAAAGTGCGAACGTTAGTCCACCGCAGGCGGTTCTCAATATCTTCTGCCCTTAAATCTGTCACTTTGGCCAGTCTCGCTGTGATCTGAGACTCTCTTACAAGGGGAGGCAGTTGTTCTTCAATGTCACTGATCCTGCCTTCTGCTGCTGTTATTATCTCAATGACCTTCTGCAAGTCTTGTCTGACCAGAACGACTGCCACCTTCAGCCCTCCAAATTGTTCTTTCAAGTGGTCCACAGAGGCAGTACACTTATTTACTGCATGCAATATGTCAGCAATGGTGGGTTGCTCACTCCCCTCTCCCCCAACTTCAGTGTCTGCTGGCAGCATGTTTTTCTGGGCCATAATGGCATCTTGACTCAGCTCTGCTCCCTCCAACTTTGCTCCTGGTGACCTAGGGTGGCACACCAACCCCTTCTCTACCGCTTTCTTTGCTGATCCGGGTGCTTTTTGGGCAAAGAAGCGCATGTCATGCTGTTGCTCTTTAGGGGAGGACTTGGGAGATTTGACTTGTTTACTCACTGTGGTACGCTTGTCTGCTCTCTCAGGGTTCCTCTGTGGGAGGCCGGCCGTGGTGCCATTTTGGGTCCCAGACATGATGGTGTCTTCTTTATTCTTCCAGCTCTGCATCGCTTCTGAGCAAGGGAGTAATGTCTCAGATTGCCTGCAGAAGGTAGTGGTACATGTGCAGGTTACCAGGGGCTGTGTCTAGTAGACCGGGAACAAGATCTATGGTAGGATCCCTATGATAATAAAGGGAGCTCCGTGAGCTTCCAGATTCCGATAAGCCCCCCGCCTGCAGACCCATACAACCACCGGCCAGGGTTGTGGGGATGAGGCCCTTGTCAATGTTGAGGGCATGTGGCCTGGTACGGTTCAGGAGGGGGGGCCGCACTCTCGTCCCCCCCTCTTTTCCTGCGGCCTGCCAGGTTGCGTGCTCGGATAAGGGTCTGATATGGATCTTTGGGGGGACCCCACGCCGTTTTTTTTTTTTTTTTTTTGGTGCGGGGTTCCCCTTAAAATCCATACCAGACCTGAAGGGCCTGGTGTAGAATTTAGGGGGACACCCACGTCATTTTTTTTTTAAATTTTGTTTCGGGGTTTCCCTGTAGGGAATTCCCATGCCGTTTTTATCAATGAACTTCTATGTGTATTGTCGGCAATGCAATAGCCGCGGGTAGTTTTAAATGGGTTTTTTCCTTCCAAATGTCATTTTGCTATCAGACTGTTCTAAACACGGGAAACATGCGCCCCTTTACAGGCATACTATAGACACCCCCCAGCTACGAAATTTAAAGGGATATAACACTTTTATTGTTTGACTTTAAGCATTATTAAAATCACTGCTCCTGAAAAAACGGCCGTTTTTAAAACTTTTTTGTGCATTGATCCATGTCCCCTGGGGCAGGACCCGGGTCCCCAAACACTTTTTATGACAATAACTTGCATATAAGCCTTTAAAATTAGCACTTTTGATTATTCATGTTCGTGTCCCATAGACTTTAATGGTGTTCACGTGTTCGAGCGAACTTTTTTCCTGTTCGCATGTTCTGGTGCGAACCGAACAGGGGAGTGTTCGGCTCATCCCTACTCTCTACCCACCAGGCAGCAAGATCTATCGATTAGGTCTGCCCATTGTGCTCAGCTGCAGCTCAGCTTGTTTGACTGTCTCTCACTGGTCCAACATTGAAGCATATTGGACAGTGGGAGGGGACCTGACAAATGAGTCCACAGGCTTTGTTACAACTGGCAATTGGCAGAGGAAAAGTGCTGCATTGCATGCTGGGATACTGTATTAAAGCCCCGGATGCATGTGCTCAGAGTTAGTTGAGCGGGGGGAACAGAGTCCAGGAGGGAGGGGGCAGGTGCCCGCTCCTCTGCGGAGGTAGTCGTGCGGCCCTGGGTGGTCGACCCAGGGGCCTAGAGAGAGAGAAGCTGAACTCAGAGGTCCTGCAGAGCTGATTCAAAAAAGTGGGGTAAATATTGTGTTTTGTTTTTTTTTTCATTCATAAAAGTGTATTTTTTTAAAAAGGAGCATTTGAAAAATTGCTGCGCAAATACCGTGTGACATACAAAAATTGCAATGACTGCCATTTTATTCCCTAGGCTCTCTATGTGGAAGAGGAGGCCTTGCTTGCAGTCTCTGCTCTAATTCATCCCAAAGGTGTTCTATCGGGTTGAGGTCAGGACTCAGGCCAGTCAAGTTCCTCCACCCAAAACTCACTTATCCATGTCTTTAGTGACCTTGCTTTGTGCACTGGTCTAAATCATTTGGTGGAGGGCGGATTATAGTGTGGGGTAGTTTTTCAGGGGTTGCACTTGGTCCCTTAGTTCCAGTGAAGGGAACTCTTACGGTATCAGCATACTGGGACATTTTGGACAATTTCATGCTCCCAACTTTGTGGGAACAGTTTGGGGATGGACCTTCCTGTTCCAACATGACTGCGCACCAGTACACAAAGTAAGGTCCATAAAGACAAGGATGAGCAAGTTTTGAGTGGAGGAACTTGAATGGCCTGCACAGAGTCCTGACCTTGACTCAATAGAACACCTTTGGGATGAATTAGAGTGCAGACTACGAGCCAGGCCTTCTTTTCCACATCAGTGCCTAACCTCACAAATGTGCTTCTGGAAGAATGGTCAAACATTCTCATAGACACACTCTTAAACCTTGTGGACAGTAGGGATGAGCCCGCGGTTCGAGTCGAACTTTCACAGGACAAAGTATACAGCCCCAGCATCACAGGACAGAATATACAGCCCCAGCATCACAGGACAGAATATACAGCTCCAGCATCACAGGATAGAGTATACAGCTCCAGCATCACAGGACAGAGTATACAGTGCCAGCATCACAGGACAGAGTATACAGCCCTAGCATCACAGGACAAAGTATACAGCCCCAGCATCACAGGACAAAGTATACAGCCCCAGCACCACAGGACAGAGTACATACCTCCCAACTTTAGAATGAGGGAAACTTGAGTCTGATGTAAATAGGGATGAGCCCGATGTTCGAGTCGAACGTAAGTTCGACTCGAACATCGGGTGTTCGCCTGAACATCGAGTGTTCTGTTACGTAAACGGGTGGCCCCAACCCCCTCTGATGTCCTGGGAAAGCCATAGGGAAGTCCCTGTGCGTCAGAAGGGGGCGGGGTCATCTGGGAACATCACGGTGTGGCCCCGCCCTCAGTTATAAAAGAACTGTCAAAGCAAAGATGTGTCACACGGCGTGAGCCTCCCATGGAGGTGGGTCAGTCACGTTTTTTTTTTTCAGTTCATTGGCGGAGCAAGAGAAGAAGAAGACTTCGTGGGACATTTTTATTTTTTTATTTTTTAATAAAGGACTTGTCCCAAGCCGTGTCTTGTCATTTTTACCATTTTGACACTTTTTTATGTGAAATGGTAGGGGTACATTTGTACCCCGTTACCTTTTCACGCGGGGGAGAGGCCAGGATCTGGGGGTCCCCTTGTTAAAGGGGGCTTCCAGATTCTGATAAGCCCCCAGCCCGCAGACGCCCACAACCACCAGGCAAGGGTTGTGGGGATGAGGCCCTTGTCCCCATCAACATGGGGACAAGGTGCTTTGGGGGGCTACCCCAAAGCACCCTCCCCATGTTGAGGGCATGTGGCCTGGTATGGTTCAGGAGGGGGGAGCTCTCTCATCCCCCCATCTTTTCCTGCGGCCTGCCAGGTTCCGTGCTCGGATAAGGGTCTGGTATGGATTTTTGGGGGGACCCCCATGCCATTTAAAAAAAAAATTTGGCACGGGGTAACCCTTAAAATCCATACCAGAATGTATGGATTTTTAGGGGAACCCCCATGCCATTTTTCTTTTAATTTTGGCACGGGGTTACCCTTTATATCCATACCAGACCTGAAGGGCCTGGTATGGAATTTGGGGGCACCCCCATGCAATTTTTTTTTTTAATTTTGGTTCGTGTTCCCCTTAATATTCATACAAGACCCAAAGGGACTGGTAATGGACTTGGAGGATCCCATGCCATTTTTTTCAATGACTTCTTTTATCTGTATTGCTGGAACCGACAATACATTATAGCCGCAAGTAGTTTTAAATGTCTTTTTTTCCTTTAGAAATGTCATTTTGCTCTGGGACTGTTCTAAACACAGGAAACATGTGCCACTTTACAGGCATACAATAGACACCCCCCAGGTAGGAAATTTAAAGGAATATTTTACTTTTATTGTTTCACTTTAAGCATTATTAAAATCACTGCTTCTGAAAAAATGGCTGTTTTTAAAACTTTTTTTTGCATTGATACATTGATATTGATATTGCATTGATGATTGCATTGATGTCCCCTGGGGCAGGACCCAGATCCCCAAACACTTTTTATGACAATAACTTGCATATAAGCCTTTAAATTGAGCACTTTTGATTATTCATGTTCGTGTCCCATAGACTTTAACGGTGTTCGCGTGTTCGAACAAATTTTTTGCCTGTTCGCATGTTCTGCTGGGTGTTTGGCTCATCCCTAGATGTAAACATGCGGCACATCATGCCAAAAAGTGGGTGTGGCCAGACTGCTAACAGTGGAAGGGGCTTAAGGGGCATGGTTAAACAAAACCAATCCCCCCTACCACCATCCCTCTCCCCATTATTACACAGGACCCCTTCCTCAACACTACCCCCCCATACTAACCCATCATTAAACACTGAGGTTATTTGTTTAGAGTGGAGAGGTGGGGGGGTGTTTAGGGTGTAGAGGCATGAAGGGGGTTATTGTTTAGGATGGAGAGGCAAGAAGGAGGGTTATTGTTTAGGGTGGAGAGGTGGGGAGGGAGGTTATTGTTTAGGGTAGAGAGGTGGGGAGGGGAGGTTATTGTTTAGGGTGAAGAGGCAGGAAGGGGGGTTATTGTTCAGGGTGGAGAGGCAGGGAGGGGGGTTATTGTTTAGGGTGGAGAGGTAGGGAGGGGGGTTATTGTTTAGGGTGGAGAGGCAGGGAGGGAGGTTATTGTTTAGAGTGGAGAGGCAGGGAGGGAGGTTATTGTTTAGAGTGGAGCGGTGGGGAGAGGAGGTTATTGTTTAGGGTGGAGAGATGGGGTTATTGTTTAGGGTGGAGGGGCAGGGAGGGGGGTTATTGCTTAGGGTGGAGAGGCGGGGGTTATTGTTTAGGGTGGAGAGGCAGGGGGTTATTGTGTAGGGTGGAGGGGCAGGGAGGGGGGGTTATTATTTAGGGTGGAGAGGCAAGGGGGGTTATTGTTTAGGGTGGAGAGGCAGGGGGTTATTGTTTAGGGTGGTGGGGCAGGGAGGGGAAATGCAGGAAGGGAGGGGGGAGGAATTTGGGGTTTGGGTACCCCACAGCTGCCGGTCACTGCCATGCAGCACAACACTCAGCAGTAACATGAAGCTCTGCAGAAGCTGAGAAAAGTGATCAGAGGTAGGGGAGGGGGAGCCAGGCTCACGGCAGGACACACACAGTCACTCCGTAGCCGCCCTGCAGAAGAGTCCGAGGAGGGGGAAGCATGATGCCGTCTGCCAGGGGAGAGAGAGAGAAGGACATGCCAATAGCAAATAGAGAACTGCAGGTCATCTGTTGCAATCCTCTCCAATCCCCGCACTCACCTGGTGCTCTGGCTCTGGTATAATGCTAGCTCTGCGCCCATCCACCGCATCTGTGATCCGCTCCCTGCCTCACATCACAGGGTCCAAGACAGTTCCAGTCAAGTCTCTGCACTCCACAACACAGTGAGTCAGCCGGGAAACTGGAAGTGACGCCGCGGTGTCACTGTCCAGTCACCCTCTGGTCCCGGCCAATAAAAAAAAAGGACAGGAGCCAGGGACAAATTAGTGTAGAGTGGGAGTTTGCACCCAAAACACTCCCTAAACATGGGTAAATCAGCTTCCCAGCTTACAATAAGCTGATTGCAAGCTGGGAAGCTTCCCATAGACTGCTGTGTTTCCGGTGCCCTTTTTTTTAAATTTTTTTTTGGCAAAAGCTTGGGGGAGCAGCGTCCGTGTGCCCCCTATGTACAGGCCACCACTGGCATTGATACATGTCCCCTGTTTATGGCAATAACTTGCATATAAGCCTTTAAAATGAGCACTTTTGATTTTTCACGTTTGTGTCCCATAGACTTTAATGGTGTTCGCATATTGGCATGAATTGGCATGTTCAGGTGTGAACCAAACCAGGGGTTGTTCGGCTCATCCCTAGTGGACAGCCTTCCCAGAAGAGTTGAAGCTGTTATAGCTGCAAAGTGTGGGCCAACTCAATATTGAACCCTAAGGACTAAGACTGGGATGCCATTAAAGTTTATGTGCGTGTAAAGGCAGGTGTCCCAATACTTTTGGTAACATAGTGTATATGTATATATAATGTTTGGGGGTTCTAAGTAATTTTCTAGCAAAAAAACCCACAGATTTTTACATATAGTATATCACAAAAGTAAGCACACCAAGCACACGTTTGTAAATATTTTATTATATCTTTTCATGTGACAACACTGAAGAAATTACACTTTGCTACAATGTAAAGTAGTGAGCATACAGCTTGTATAACAGTGTACATTTGCTGTCCCCTCAAAATAGCTCAACACACAGCCATTAATGTCTAAACCGCTGGCATCAAAAGTAAGTACACCCCTAAGTGAAAATGTCCAAATTGGGCCCAATTAGCCATATTTCCTCCCTGGTGTCATGTGACTCATTAGTGTTACAAGGTCTCAGGTGTGAATGGGGAGCAGGTGTGTTAAATTTGGTGTTACCGCTCTCACTCTCTCATACTGGTCACTGGAAGTTCAACATGGCACCTCATGGCAAAGAACTCTCTGAGGATCTGAAAAAAAGGATTGTTGCTCTACATAAAGATGGTAGGCTATAAGAAGATTGCCAAGACCCTGAAACTGAGCTGCAGCATGGTGGCCAAGACCATACAGCGGTTTAACAGGACAGGTTCCGCTCAGAACAGGCCTCACCATGGTCGACCAAAGAAGTTGAATGCACGTGCTCAGCGTCATATCCGGAGGTTGTCTTTGGGAAATAGACATAGAAGTGCTGCCAGCATTGCTGCAGAAGTTGAAGGGGTGGGGGGTCAGCATGTCAGTGCTCAAACCATGCGCCGCACACTGCATTAAATTGGTCTGCATGGCTGTTGTCCCAGAAGGAAACCTCTTCTAAAGAGGATGCACAAGAAGCCCACAAACAGTTTGCTGAAGACAAGCAGACTAAGGACATGGATTACTGGAACCAAGTCCTGTGATCTGATGAGACCAAGATATACTTATTTGGTTCAGATGGTGTCAAGCGTGTGTGGCGGCAACCAGGTGAGGAGTACAAAGACAAGTGTGTCTTGCGTACAGTCAAGCATGGTGGTCGGAGTGTCATGGTCTGGGGACGCATGAGTGCTGCCGCCACTGGGGAGCTACACTTCACTGAGGGAACCATGAATGCCAACATGTACTGTGACATACTGAAGCAGAGCATGATCCCCTCCCTTCGGAGACAGTATTCCAACATGATAATGACCCCAAACACACCTCCAAGACGACCACTGCCTTGCTAAAGAAGATGAGGGTAAAGGTGATGGACTGCCAAACATGTCTCCAGACCAAAACCCTACTGAGCATCTGTGGGACATCCTCAAATGGGAGGTGGAGGAGCGCAAGGTCTCTAACATCCATGAGCTCCATGATGTCATCATGGAGGAGTGGAAGAGGACTCCAGTGGCAATTTGTGAAGCTCTGGTGAACTCTATGCCCAAGAGGGTTAGGCAGTGCTGGAAAATAAAGGTGGCCACAAAAATATTGACACTTTGGGCCCAATTTGGACATTTTCACCTAGGGGTGTATTCACTTTTGTTGCCAGCGGTTTAGACATTAATGTGTGTTGAGTTATTTTGAGGGGACAGCAAATTTACACTGTTATACAAGCTGTACACGGACTACTTTACATTGTAGCAAAGTGTCATTTCTTCAGTGTTGTCACATGAAAAGATATAATAAAATATTTACAAAAATTTGAGGGGTGTACTCATTTTTGTGAGATACTGTGTATGAGAGAAATGTCAGAATTGGCCCGGTTGGCAAGGGATTAAAATCTTTCTGCTTCACCCCTATTTTCCACCCCACAATCTGTATATATCACCCTCATATGCCAGTTCAAACACTCCCCAAATGACCCCTTTTTGGAAAGTAAACACCACAAGGTATTTGCTGAGAGGTGTATTGAGTCCATGGAAGATTTCTTATTTTGTCACAAGTTTTTGGAAAATGACAAAAAAAACTTTTTTTACACAAATTTGTCACTTTAATGAGATATTTCTCACACATACTATGGGTAACTGTGGAATTACACCCCAAAACACATTCTGCTGCTTCTCCTGAGTATGGGGACACCACATGTGATTGACTTTTTGGCAGCCAGCCATGTACAGGCCCCCCAAAAAAAGGGCATTGCAGTGCCTTGAAAAAGTATTCATATCCCTTGAAATGTTCCACATTTTGTCATGTTACAACCACTGTCAAATGGTGATGATACAGTGATACAGCATGCATATTTTATCAGCAGCCATTGGCATGGGGGAAAAAAGACAGCACTCTGCTGCATGTGCAGCGGCTGCAGCATCGCCAAATTCGAGTTCCGCCTGGTGGACATGTCACAAATCAGGCGGTTTATGGGCAGGTTGAATTCCTGCTGAATTTTAGCCAACCAAACACTGGCTGTGTATGGCCGACTGAAATGGCTACAGACTCTTCTTGCCTGCTTTAGCGGATCTTCCAACCCTGGGTACCTGCTTAAGAAACGCTGCACCGCCAAATTGAGGACATGTGCCAGGCATGGCACATGTGTCAACTTTCCCTGTCTAAGGGCAGACAGGAGGTATGTGACACCACCATTCCTGGCTCCAACTGGCGTAACGTAAACCACCTCTGGGCCTGCTCGTGCAGAGCTGCAATAATCTTTGCTCCGGCGTGGCTCCTGTCCCCTAGACAGACCAGCTGAAGCACTGCATGGCACCTTTTAGCCTGACTCATTAAATAAGCCCCTTGAACGCTTAGGGGGTCCTTGTGATTCATAGGACAATTCAGCAGAGGAGGGTATGGAGGAGGAGGAGTAGGGGGTGGAGCTGACAAATCTCACATTATTACCACTAGCTGTATAGAAATGTGTCAGCACAACAAGCTGCAGCACTGAGCCCTGTCCTGCATTCTTCTGATTTGCAAGCAGAGTTACCCAGTGTGCTGTGAATGAAATATATCGTCCCTGACCATGCTTGCTGGACCACGTGTCAACAGTAATGTGAACCTTGCAGCTGACTGCCTTCCCAACGATGCCACAACCCAGAACAATTTGTAAAAGCAGGATTTGGGACTTTTAAGTGTTAAGTGTCTCCATCCCTGTCTCAGGTACATAACAAAGGGAAATTGGGACTTTAGATGAAGCAGTTGGAATGCGGAGTTAAAATATGTATGTAATCTGACCAGATGTGCGACCGATGGCAAAACTAAAAATATACTAGTTTGCTGCAATCATGTAAGCCTACACAAAAATGGTAGAGTAACAATATAATATAAAAGTGGATTGCGCTAACTTCTGTGTATGATACCACTGCTGAAATATGCAAAAATAGGATATCTATCCTATATAGCGTGCTTTTCTGTATCAATTAATATTGTGTCAAAAATATACTGTCCACTTAGTGTTTACTAGTGACAAAATAATATTCCAAAAAACTGTTTAAAGTGCTAGTGCTAAAAAATAAAATATGACAAATATTAAAAAATGTGCAATGTGCCAATATTACTTAGTGACCATCAAATATCACATATCAACATGCATATAAACTACTTGCTGAAAAAAATGTCCTCAGCATGTGCTACAGCACTACAGCCCACTAGATGTCCTCAGTGGGTAATTACTTCTGTGCAATGACGTAGGTGCTACCAAAATACTTCCGATATTGCACTAGGAAACCAAGATGGTGGCCAAACCACTTCCAGTTTCGTGTCACAGCCGTTTTTGACTGATTGACACACAAAATCATAGGGGGTGTAAATGGGGACATGGGTATAGACACAGCAGCTTTCTGATGACGCAAATTACATTGCGAAATGCGTAGAGGCTGCTGGGAACTTTCTCATCGCATGCCGCTGTGAGGAGACACAGTAACAGAGGGGAAACTGACTGAGACACCGCTCAGAATTTGACTAGAATTTATAGTCAAATTGGACAATGAACTTAAAAATAAAAAAGTTAAGAAATATCAGAGGGACGAGAAAGACTATGTAGCAGGGGGAGTGTATAAATGGCAAGAGGATGAAGCAATACCAAATTCGAATAACACTTCCCTTAGTGAGGATATGAAAGTACGGGAAATAGGAGTAGAGAATGTGAAAGTTGGGGATACCCGCACACCTGCTCCCAATGTTGACAAAAGACCGGTATCCACCCCCAGTAGTAGCACTCAAAACAAAACCACCAACGTGAGGGTGGACCAGGGTGGTTACACAGCATATCCCCCTCACCCACCTACAGGTACTCAATACACTAGACCCTGGAGAGGAGGATTCAGGGGTAGGGGTAGAGGATATTACCACCATTACTATGGAGCCCCACAATGGCAGGGGGAATGGAGGGACTGGGGGAACCTTACAAACCCCCGATGCCTGTGTTCCAAACCAGCAGGGGAGGCTGGAACAGGAATCCACAGGAAGGAGGATGGAATGGAAACCCACAAGAAAGAGAGGTTGTAGAGGGGGAAGCAAAAAGAAAAAGAGAAAATTAGGCGAGGGTATATTCAATCTAACGAACATAACCTTTTCCCAGGAAGAATTAGCAGTATTAGACAAAGGAATAAAATATGCACCTAGCAAGTCGTTTAACCGGTTTGAGGCATTTATTGATTTACAAAAATTCATCAGGAAGCTTAATTTAAAAAAAACATTTTTTATAAAAAGGAGAAAATAATGTACAACAAAATAGCACTTTGTATACCCATAGCCATCTAAAGAACAAATCCAAGTTCAATCCCAAATCGAGTTCTAATCAGCATATTGAAGTTTTTTTAAAAAAAATGGTGGAAAAAGAAATAAAAACTATTGTACCAGAGCAACCGAAGAAAACAGACAGGGTATGGCAGGGAAAAAGAAAGCTTGAAAAAAGGAAAAACATAGTGATAAGGCCTGCGGACAAGGGGGGGGGGTTGGTGGTCTTGACCAAAGAGGATTATAAGACGGAATTAGAAAGATTGGTTAAGGATAATACCACATACCAAATATTGAAAAAGAACCCGAACAAAGAATTAAAATCTAAACTAAAAGAAATTTTAAATAAAGGTATTGCAGATAGAATATTGAATAAAAAGGAAGGTAGGTATCTATTACCAGACACACCCAAGGTGCCAATCATATACCAAGTACCAAAAGTTCATAAACATAAAACAAAATCACCAGGAAGGCCCATAATTAGTGGAATAGGGTCTGTCCATTCCAGACTAGGTGAATATCTGGATGTGTTCCTCCAGCCCCTGGCAGGAAAGCGACAGGCCTTCATTAAAGATAGCAAAGACATCATCCAACTACTCAAACAGATCAATGTAGGCGACTCCATGTTGTTGGTTACAATTGATGTGGAGTCGTTGTACACCAATATTAAACAAACGGACGCATTAGCGGCAGTGGCATGGTCCATGAAACATTTTTCTGACCTGAGATTAAAGCAGAGGAGGTTCGTCCTAGAAGGATTGAGAATGGCCATGGGAAACAACTTAAAGATAAAGGGGGTTGGAATGGGGAACAAGTATGCCCCAAGTGTGGCCAACATTTTCCTGAATAAGTGGGATGAGGAGGAGATATTGGGAAACTGTTGGCCACACATAAAAGTCTATAAAAGATTCATAGATGACATCCTGATCATATGGGAAGGCAGTCAGGAACAGTTAAATGAATTTGTCCAGCATATAGGTGCGAAACATTATGGCATCAAATTCACAGCAAATGCACACCATGAGACCATTAATTTTTGGACCTGGAAATATTCAAAAACATAGACAGACTATATACCAGAACACACTTTAAGGAAACTGATAGAAACGGATATATACCGTTTAGTAGTTGCCACCATCCGCAATGGAAGAGAGCAATACCCAAGGGACAATTCATTAGGATTAAGCACAACTGCGATTTAATGGCAGACTATCAGGAACAAACAGGGATCTTAATAGAAAGGTTTGTGGATAAAGTTTATGATAGGAGAGAATTGGAACGAATAAGAGAGCAAATTGGGCAGCTTGATAGAGATGGTTTATTACAAGGAAAAAATAGGTAAAAAAACTCAGAGGATAAGGTACCATTTATTACAGGATTTAATAGTCAATTCAGAATATTAGAAGGGATTGTGAAAAAGAATTGGCCGATAATATGTAATGATCCACATTTGAGCAGAATCCTTCCATCAAAACCCATATTCATTTACAGGAGAGCGAAGAGAATAAGGGATATGATTGTGAAAAATGTACCTGACCCCCTCAAAAGAATGACAACCTTTTTTTAGATGTGGTAAATGCAAACCATGTAGACTTACTAATAAGACAAATAAAAAAATCACAAGATTGCAATCTTATGCAACAAAACTGGAATTTTAATTACTGGAACCTATTTCTGCTACACCCTGTAGGGATATTTTAGCTTGCTGTCCTCCATTTTAGCTATAAAAATGTGTATCCATTTTAGAATAATATGTATATGTGACGTTTATCAAAAGTTAGTTTCAAATTCTTATAAATGGTTTGATTTCCCCGAAATGACGCACAAAGTTTTTCTTGTTGACAGTTTCTGTATGAAGAAATTATGTTCTATTTTTGTTCGTTTCAAACATCCTGTACGTCTGTATGTCTGTAACTTTAGCATATATTAATGAAAAGGTCAGACTTTTCTTGTGATGTCATTTTGGTTATGTAAGCGAACGATTATGGAAATAAAATGCAGAACATTCCATGTATTGACTGTTGTGTCATTATTTTCTTATTGGAATGATCTCCAGGCCTGATTGGGTTTGAAGGAACACTCTAGTCAGGATATTTCAGGAGACGAGGGTTCACTAGCTCCTAGAACATCTTTACACCCCATCAATTTGGTGGCAGCAGTGCGGCGGTCATCATCTAAGTCTGGTAAGTTTGATTTAATAACTATTATTTCTCTTGCCATGACTTTTAGTTTAAAAGACCGTTTCCCTATATGGGGGTTAACAGAAGGTGTAGTGTTAAAAACATTTATGTAAATGTATGAACCTCGGTAGAAGTCCATTCGGGTGATGGAAGAAAGGACTCCGAGTAGTTCCAAAAAGAAAGGACTCTGAGTAGTCCAAGGGGTTCTGAAAAGCCCAAAATAATATAATACAGTACTGTAAGAAGTTTTATAAAGATATCTGATAGAGTGTCCATGAAAAACCCAAACCTCTTTGCTTACCTTATCTATCGCTTAGAAGATATAAAATAAGATAAGATAATCTGTACGTGTATTGTGTGGATTTTGTCGGACGCTGCGAGGTGAGGTGGCGTTCACCACTGTATTGTTATGGGTCAGTTTTCAGGGAAGAAGATTCCCCCTCCAGATGTAGGAGAGACATGTAAATGTTATGTAGCCAGAATATGTGGAACTGATTATGTGTATATTAACCCTTGGGTAGATAATCTGGCAGGATGGACTGAAGTCATGAGGAGTAGTGACCCGATTCCCCGACAGGGCCAGAATGATATTTTTCACATGGACATGGTCAAGGGACTTTGCTTAGGAGATAGGGAAGCTTTCCCATATTATACGGGAGACCCCCAATGGGATAAGGAATATAGGAGGAAATGCGGGGAAAATTGGTTATTGTATGCCCCCTACTGGTATGAGAGAGCGGATAACAAAATAAGAAAGAAAAGTCTAAATCCAAGGGACAAGGAAGCCCCGGGGTTACATGCTTGTGAGAAGAGACTTAAATCAGGTTCCCCGTCCTTAGTTCCATGTGCACTAGCTCTTGCCCCAGTTCCCTGTGCCCCGCCACCTCCACCTTATATACCGCAGCCAAATAAGGGATCACCAAAACAAATATACCCCTCATTCTCAAAGGAGGACATGGAGTTTTTGGCTGCAGTTGCAGCAGTTCGTCCATTTGAGAATAGAGTGTCACCTGCAGAGGCACCTGCTCTCCCTGTACCCATTCCACAGCAGGGTGCAGTGGTGGGTCAGGCACTGCCTGTGGTCCTACCAGAATCATAGGTTGCTGTCCTATCAGATCAGCCACTGCCTATAGTTTCACAAATGCAACAGCCGATTGGTGCTGCATCCTCCACTATGGATGAGGAGTTACCTGAAAAGACACCTGCAGGGGAACATAAACTAAAGATGCCCCGTGGACCCTATAGGGGGGACCATGCTCAAACCAGAAGTGCAACGCAGAAGTTAAAGCAAGCTGCAGAGGGTGAGATCACACAACACGCAGTTTTAGAACAAATAGCTGACAGAAAGCAGCCGGGAGAAAAAGAGGAAGTAGCTACGCAGCTAGCAATGCAAAGTTTTCCTTTTCTAACTGTCGGTGACGTTCTAGTGATAAAATGTATTGATATTGAGGATATCAGTCGTATTATCAAACATTGCCCCAAACCTTCCACATCAGCTTTCGGGGCGATAGCTTATTTAAAGAAAGCTTGTAAAGGTAGAAATTATACACAGGAATATATATGGATCATTATAGACAGTTTGGTGGGAAGTACCTCCCCTTGGGATTGGACTAAAGTGCCCACAATAGATGTCCTAGAGGCACCCACTACCAAGGCAGAGGCTTATTCACTAAACACTGTTGAAGGAAGGAACATTGTGTGGGAAGAGCTAGAGAAGGAAATGAAAAGAGTTTTCATTAACAAGTCATCACTCCCTACTGCAGTAGCTTGTAAACAGAAATCATCAGAGTCAGTGTTGGAATTTTGGAAAAGATTTCAGGAGGTCTGGACACAAGATGCCGGACTTAATACTCAAGATGGAATGCATAGTTTTTTAATACAGACTTATCTTAGCAACCTGACCCCTAAATAAGCACTCACTGTGAGACAGCAGATTTCAGACTGGGCTACAAAGAGTATGACTGACTTTCAAAAAAAATTGACTGAAAAAGAGGCCGCGGGGTGTTTTGACATCCCCAAGCAAACACCAGCACCGATACATTACCAGGATAATTTCCCAGGAAATCAAAGAGGAAACTTTTATAAGAAAAGGGGACAGGACAGAGTGGGTTATACAGGTGGATATGGGGGAAGAGGACGGCCAAAAAGAGCGGACTTCCAGCAGAGGTAACCTAAGACAGGGTGTTTTAATTGTGGGGACCCCTGACATTGGAAAGCTCAATGCCCCTGGTATGACCAGGAGTGTACAAATTCAGGGCCACCCGCTGCCCCTACTCCCCCTCAGGCACCAACCCCAGTACAGCAGCAACATGGTGTTAAGTACCCCATTTCTTGGAAACAACAGCAGTCACAATGAAGCTTCCCGGAAGGTAGTATCCCGGCATTTCCACTTGTCTCTCATTCTTATCATGAACAGCCTATAATTTCATTGCTTGTAGACAGGCATGAGGTACCATTCGTGCCCGATTCAGGAGCGACATGCAGTACCATTAGCAAGGATTTTTATAGGGGAGAGGTCGTGGATGCTGAGCCTTCAATGGGAATAAATGGGATACTCACCAAAACTTTTAAAACACCTCCGCTTTCACTAAGCACCCGTACTGGTGCTGATTGTAATCTGCAAAATTGCTTCAGAATTATTCCTGATTGTCCCGTGAGTCTCTTGGGAAGGGACTTGCTGGGAAAATTAGGCATTACAATGAAAATTACTGCAAAAGGAGGGTTATATGTAAAATCTGACAAGGTTCACCTTTTTACATCGCTCTCACAAACAGAAGAGGAAGATGTCAAATTGAGTGAGGAGGGAATATGGGCAGTGAATCCTCTTGATGTAGGGTTCATTTCCTGTACGCCCTATAAAGCCACTTTGAAACCAGGAGTTTTACCTGTGTATCATAAACAGTACCCCATATCCAGAGAAAAAGAAGAGGGTATAGAGCCCATTGTGGAGGATTTCTTGAAGAAAGGTATTTTAAAAGAAATCATTTCTCCTTACAACACTCCTATCAATCCTGTTAAAAAGCCAGATGGCAGTTACAGGTTTGTACAGGACCTTAGGGCCATAAACAACTTAGTGGTACCAATTGCCCCAACAGTGTCTGATGTACCATTATTGCACACCTCCATACCATCTGATGCTGAGTATTTTTCTGTAATTGATCTCTCAAATGCATTTTTTTTCAATTCCTGTGGATGAGGAAACACAGCCACTTTTTGCATTCCGATTCAAAAATCGGACGCTGACCTGGTGTAGATTGCCCCAGGGCTATATAGACTCACCTGTTGTCTATTCTATTGTCCTCCAAACCACTCTTAGAGCTTGGACACCTGAACATGGTTCAGTCTTGCTGCAGTATGCGGATGATCTGCTACTCTGCAGCTTGACAAGGGAGGCAGCCCTGGAGGATGGGAGAAATCTTTTGAAATGTCTTTCCTGTCGCATCATGGCAGCATACACGTTGGGTTGTGACTCCGCCCCCACAGCCTGATAGGACCACATAGCTATAAATTAATGAGTAGACACCCGTCCCAGTATTCTCTTATTTTTCCTCACCTGTCAGGACCGCACGGATCAGCACCCCCTTACCGCCTCACCCCAGCCAGGTTCTAGCCTCTCCTGGGTGGAAGTCCTTCTTGTACAGCCTCTAAATGAGCTAAATGGAAGGAGCCCCGCTCTGGTGATCTCAGGGGCACTCTCTTTCTCACTGTCTGACTGACCACGATATAAGCCTTAAACAGGCTTCATGTGTAGCAGCCCATATAAAGCCTTAAACAGGCTTGCTGGAGGAATGGCCATGGAGTCCTCAGTTTGGCCTCATGAAATAAGCCTTAAACAGGCTTAGTTGTGTGCAGCGGTCTCCCCCTCTCCCACTTCTTTCCCCCTTCTACCTGCTGGGCTCTGTTGTCCTCCATAATGCCCCCCGTGGGTGCCGAGCGTTCCTCGGCATTCTCGCGCATGCACGGTGCGTCGTTTCCAGCTTCCAAGATGGCGCTGAGTGTTCCGTGGGGCTACTGCACATGCGCAAGCATCCGACGCTAATGGCGGCGGTTTTAAAAAGCCCAGCATCAGCTGTGTATTGCTGCTGCTGGATGACTGAACTGAGACAGTTTGTTTCTTCCCTGTAAACGCTCTACAAAGGTAAGTGGCTTGTCCTTTATTCAGCTGTCAGCCTAAATATCTTGCTCCCTCTGCATATCTCTTCTTACTATATCTGCAGGTTTCCAATCCACTCCTTCACCATAGAGACCGCTGCCCCAGTAGATCACTGCCAGCCTAATAGGTAAGGGGTGGAAGACAAGGGTAAGTAGTGAAGATCGAAAAAGAGAGCACTACTAATGCTACCTACCAGGTCCTCAGGAACGTCTGCTTCAAGACAAAGAGAGACCTCGCATAGAAGAAGTCGCTCCAGACACAGACAGAGCCGTTCCTACCATAGGAGAAGCCGCTCGAGAGGAAGCCGCAGAAGGAGCCGCTCTAGATCTTATTCCAGACATAGTCAATCCCACCATAGAAGGTCGCCTTCACGCAGACCTTGTTCCCCTGCACGCCATTCCCATCCTGCCGGGAACGCCTGCTGGATTTGTGGTGTGGCAGCTCTCCCGGATAAATTGGCCTGCCAAAAATGTCTAGAGGAGGCCACAAGAGAAAGAGTCTCGGATACTGGAGATTCCGCTGGGGCCTTAGCTCCGCAGGCCTCGATACCAGACGTGGATTTCTCCACCACTGCCTCTCCAGCCCGGGCCAGCACGTCAAGGGAGCAAGACTCTCTGTCTGATAATGAGGGCCTGGAGGTATCGGCCAGATTCGACTTCTCTCTGTTAGAACCGTTTGTCAAATCGGTCAAAGAGGCGATAGGATGGGAGGAACCCCAGGAAGTTCAACCAAAGCAAAGGAAATATTTCCCTCATCTTAAAAAGGATCCAGAAGCCTTTCCGTTCATAGACGAACTGGATGACCTGATTAAAGAGGAATGGCAAAGACCAGAGAAGAAATCTAGTCTGAATAACAGACTTCTTAAACTATACCCACTCAAGGAGCCTAAAGTGAACCCTCTGGTATCCCATCTGGTGGTAGACGCATCCTTGATGCGCCTAGCCAGGCATGTTACTCTCCCGCTAGAAGACGCAGTAACATTCAGGGATGTGCTCGACAGGAAGATCGACACGGATCTTAAGCGGGCTTACCTGTCAGCAGGAGGTGCCTGCAGGCCTGCGATAGCACTCGCAGCGGTGGGAAGAGCCATCTCGAGCTGGTCTGCAAGCACAGAGAAGCTTGTATTGGAGGGTGCAGACCAAGAAAAAATAATGAAAGCTTTGCAAGAACTAAGCTTGGCAGGTGACTTCGTGGCAGAGGCTTCGGTCAATACCATCAGGTCTGCATCAAAATCTATGCTGGCCTCGGTAACGGCCAGAAGAGCACTATGGCTGAAACCCTGGACGGCGAACCCAGTCTCCAAGTCTAATTGGTGCCGTATCCCATTCGACTGAGAAAATCTCTTCGGAACGAATTTGGACTCAGCCATCTCTAAGGTGACTGGTGGCAAGTCTGGGCTCATCCCCTCGGACAGGAGGCCCAAACAACAGAGACCTCCTCCTTTTAAGCGAAACCTTCCGGAGAGGTATAGGGACGCGAAAGCGTACAGACCGGGGAAAGAGTACCGAAGGAGCTGGAAGAATCTTCAATCCTCCTTTATGAAATTCCAGAAGCCTAAAACTCCCGCTTCCAGTGACCAGAAGCCTTTCTGAAGGTGCGCCCGTCCGGCCAGCGGTAGTGGGAGCAAGACTCTCCAGATTCAAGCTGGTCTGGGCGGAGACCATAAAGGATACCTGGACTCTGGCCACCATCAGTTTCACCCACAGGTGGTCCTTCAAAATTGACCCCCAAGGGATCAATTTTGTCCAACCCGTATTCCTCCATCTCGGGAAAGAAGGTTGTCTCTACTAAACTATATTCAGGATCTTCTCCAAAAGCGGGCAATAGTAAAGGTCCCACCAGCACAACGTGGCAGGGGATTCTATTCTCCACTATTCCTCGTCAAGAAAAAGTCAGGGGACCTTCGACCAGTTCTAGATCTAAAGAACCTCAACAAGTCCATCAGGGTGGAGTCATTCAGGATGGAAAGCTTGCAGTCTATCCTCCAGGCCATAAATCTGGGAGACTGGATGCTCTCCATAGTTCTCCAGGATTCCTACCTGCACATTCCAATCCACGTGGCATTCCAGAAATTCCTGCGATTTTCGGTGGGTCAGGGGCACTTTCAGTTTCAAAGCCTTCCTTTTGGGATCTCAACAGCCCCCAGAACATTCACAAAAGTCTTACTACCAGCAATAGCTTACTTGAGAGAGAAAGGTCTAAGGGTCCACCACTACCTGGACGACATCCTCCTCCTCTCAAGCAGCCAGGAGTCACTCGTGCAGCATCGCGAGATCCTAGTCTCCACCCTAATAAACCTGGGATGGATAATAAACCGGCAAAAAAGCAACATCCAACCTACCCAAAGGATGGTCTTCCTGGGGGCTGAACTAGACACTTGAGCAAATACAGTGGAGCTGCCAGGGGAAAAGATGTCTCTACTAATCCAAAAAGTAAAGAATTCTATCCCGGCACCGTGCCTACCAACCAGAGCATACCTCAGCCTTCTGGGTTCCCTATCAGCAACCATTCCAATGGTCCGATGGGCGCAATGGAACACCAGACCCCTGCAAGCCTCCTTCTTGCGCCAGTGGGACGGCTGGTCCATGTCCCAATTGATTCGCATCTCGGAAGAAGCCAGTCTATCTCTGCAGTGGTGGACTCACCCCTACAACCTCAGGAGATGCAAACAGATAGTCATTCCCCACCAGGAGGTAGTAACTTCAGATGCCAGTCTGGAGGGACGGGGGGCACATTACCTACACTATGCGGCTCAGGGCCGCTGGCACTTCAGAACCAAGGACCTGGTCTCAAATGTTCTAGAGATGAAGGCAGCCTTCCAAGCCCTCTTGGCATTCAGCACCCTTCTGAGAGGAAAACAAGTTCTCATACAGATGGACAACCGAGTGGCTGTAGCCTACATCAACAGGCAGGGGGGTACCAGAAGCATCTCCATGATGCAGGAGGTTGGCCCGGTGATGCGGTGGGCTCAACTGAACCTTCAGGATCTGAGGACGGCCTATATTCCGGGTGTCCAGGACCTTCTGGCAGATTCACTCAGCAGAACATTTGTTTACAACAATGAGTGGTGTCTGAGCCCCCAAGCATTTGCCCTCATATGCCAGACATGGGGTCATCCGGACATAGACCTCGCAGAAATGCCAGCGAACAAGAAATGTCAGAGGTTTCTGTCAAGGACCCCCTTCCCCTCAGTGGAGGGAACAGAATGTCTCCAGCACCCCTGGAACTTCCGCCTAGGCTACATTTTTCCACCAATTCCTCTTATAGCCAAGTTTCTTCTGAGGCTCAAGCATTCAGCGGCCCTAGTGCTGGCTGTGATTCCCTTCTGGCCACGGAGGCCTTGGTTCACCACCCTCCTACAGCTGAACACAGCAGATCCACTTCCACTCCCAGTGACAACAGATTTACTAACCCAGGGTCAGCTACTCCATCCGAGTCCGGAGAAGTTACACCTAACGGCCTGGAGGTTGAAAGGTCTAGGTTCCTAGACCAAGGCTGCTCTCAAAAGGTAGTCGATACTCTGCTCCAGGCTAGAAAGTCTACCACAAATAACACCTACGGAAGAGTCTGGGAAAAGTTCACTTCCTTTGCCCAGGAACAAGGTTGGGACCCTTCTTCCCCATCAGCAGTGCAAGTGCTCGAGTTCCTCCAGTCAGGTCTGGACAAAGGCCTTAGGTCCAGCACCCTAAAAGTACAAGTAATCGCCATCACATCAGCGAAGAGGGTCTCAGAAATGCAAGCCTTGCTAATCAAGGGACCGTATTTGATGGTCCACCCAGACAGACTAACCCTGAAGCCTTCAGATAGATTTATTCCAAAGGTCTCCTCTTCATTTCACTTTAACCAGGAGATTGACCTCCCGGCTCTAGTCACGGATCAGGGCGTCCCCCATCCTCTGGATGTCAAGGGTAGCATTCTGCAGTACCTCTCTATAACCAAGCCATTCAGAAAATCCGAGAACCTTCTAATCATCCCACACGGATTCAGGAAGGGCCAGGCGGCTTCTGCCTGTACCATCGCCTCATGGCTCGTGAAAATTATCAAGAAGGCCTGCTCCTTGAGCACCTTGCAGATTCCAGAAGGCTTAAGAGAAAATTCCACCAGGGCAATGGCTACTTTATGGGCAGCTTACTGTAAAGTCTCAGCAGAAACCATTTGTAGAGCGGCCACCTGGTCTTCTAGAAACACCTTCATATCCCATTATAAAGTAGACGCTGCACGCTTATCAGCAGTCAAATTCGGGAGGGCCGTTATACAGGCCAACTCTTCTGTTTCTTGTCAATAAATTTACTTTGCATTCCCACCCAGTTTGGCGAGTTACTCCCCAATGTGTATGCTGCCATGATGCGACAGGAAAACGGAAAATTGTATACTCACCTTTCCGTAATTTTCCTTTCCTGTCACATCTTCATGGCAGCATACAATCACCCACACTTCTGAGGTGACATATGTATATATATACAGAGAATACGGGTGTCTACTCATTAATTTATAGCTATGTGGCCCTATTAGGTTGTGGGGGCGGAGTCACAACCCAACGTGTATGCTGCCATGAAGATGCGACAGGAAAGGAAAATTACGGAAAGGTGAGTATACAATTTTCCGTTTTTTGAAAGTGGTCATAAAGTGTCAAAGAAAAAGTTGCAATGGTGTCAGAAAACAGTTGAATATCTAGGGTTTGTTCTCACAAAAGGAGAAAGAATAGTCAGTCATAAAAGAGTTGTGGCTCTGATGAGTCTGCCCCGCCCACTCAACAGGAAGGACATGCTCACCTTCCTAGGTATGATTGGTTACTGCCGCCAATGGATACCTGACTGCTCTTACTATGACAATCTCCTGAGACAGGCCACAGGTTCAGATATGCCAGACTGTGTTAAATGGACAGATGAAACGTGTAATGCTTTTGTGTATTTGTGTATTGTGTATTTTGTGTAAAAATGCTATGGTAACAGCTCCAGGACTCGGCCTTCCTAAATATAATGTGATGTTTTATTTAAAATTGTACAACGATGGCAGGTGTCCTCACTCAGGAGCATGGAGGCAAGCTTCGCCCTGTTGCTTTTTTTCCAAGGTGGTACCGGTACCAGTTCAGGGCATGCCCGCATATTTCAGAGCTTTAGCATCTTGTGCTATGTTGGTTGAAATGGCTACAACTTTCACTTTGGGCCATGATACTACTTTGTATACTACTCATAATGTGTCCACATTACTGAGGAATATACATACGCAACATATGTCCGCCCAAAGGTTGAGCGGCTATGAGGTGATACTGTTTTCAAATCCAAAATTGCATATTAAATATGCTTCCCCTAATGCAGGCCCAGCTCCAATTTTAAATGCCCTGCTAGGATTAAAAGGAGAGCAGGATGAGGTGGTGCCACAACATGACTGCACCAACCTCATTCACCAAGACACATCTCCCAGACCTGACTTGTCCCCTACTGCTTTGCCAAATGTGCAAAATGTGTATGTGGATGGATCTTGTTCTAGGCCAAATGATCACACATATCATGCAGGATATGCGGTTGTGCAACTTCCAGATGTCATACTTGAGGCCAAGCCTATCCTATATCAATCAGCACAAGCTGCAGAATTGATTGCTCTTACCAGGGCATGCCAAATGTTTGAGGGTCAAGATGTGAACATCTACACTGACTCCAAATAGGGGTATGGGGTGGTATATGACTTTGGTGTCATATGGAGTAGGCGTGGCTTCATTGCAGCTGATGGAAAAAGCATTTCCCATTCCTCTCTAGTAGTGTCATTGTTAAAAGCCATTCAGTTGCCTAGAACTCTTGCCATAATACATTGCAGAGCACATACAGGCCAACAAACAGAAGTAGCTAGAGGAAATGCTCTAGCTGACTCAGCAGCCAGACAAGCAGCTATCTCTCAACCAGCTCAAATCCAAATGCCAATGTTGGAGCCTGAACTATCTTGTTTTGACCATGTACTGTCTCACCTACACGATTATGCCTCAGAGGCCGACATGAGAGATTGGGAAAAAGTAGGTGCACAAATAGATCCAAAAACAGGACTATTGTGCAAAGAGGGGAAGGTATGTATTCCAATGGCAAGTGCATCACTTTTTATTGCCCAGTATCATGGAATAGGTCACAGAGGCTGAAAGGCAACTTGTGAATTACTAGGCAAGGACTTTTACATTTCAGATCTCCCCTGGTTGACAAGGGATTACGTGTCCAGGTGCATTACTTGCATTAGGAACAACCCAAACATCCCAAACAAAGCGAAACACGAACATTTGATATATCCCAGTACACCTTTCACTCACCTACAAGTTGATTTCATACACATGCCCAAGTTAGGGAAAAGACAGGAATATCTTTTGGTAGTCGTGGACATGTTTTCGAGATGGGTTGAAATTTTTGTAACTACAAAGGAAGACGCACAAACAGTAGTGAAAATTCTCACACAGGAAATTATTCCTCGATGGGGATTCCCACTTCAGATAAACTCAGACAGAGGTCCTGCATTAACTTCAAAAGTATGTCAGGACTTGGTACACTCACTCCAAATAGAATGGAAGTTTCACATTCCATATCATCCCCAAAGTTCAGGGATAGTGGAAAGGGTAAATAGGACCGTGAAAGATAAAATAAGGAAAGCCACAGGAGGAACTTTTGTTCATTGGAAGAGGGTTCTCCCAGCGGTTTTGGCTGAGATAAGAAGTACTCCTTCCAAAACTATAGGCTACTTTCCTTTTGAAGTGTTGATGGGTCCTCCCTTTCCCACTCCCTGGGCCAGAGCACCTCTTATGATAGAGCAGGGGGATTTGGATCTAGTACAGTCAGAGTATGTGAGGAAACGAATTTAAACTTTGGATACAGTTGAGAAAAATGTTGCTCGCACCTCTCCTTTTTCTTCGCAGGACCTACCCATCCTTTTAAAGTAGGAGACACGGTGGTGGTCCAGCAGTTGAACAGAAGCAAGAAACGGGAATATCCTTTTGGACCTCCTACTACGGTGATTGCAATGACCAGAACGGCTATCCTGGTGGAGAATTGCCAATCCTGGATCCATGCCAGCGGAGTGAAAAAGGTTGCCTAAAGCCCCAAGAGCAGGAAGGAGATCTTAAACACAGGAGGCCCTCAAGCAGAAGTCCAAGCAGATGAAGGAGGAGTTCCTGGAAAAGCAGGTCCGGCCAGAGAAGATGACCTCGCTTATTTCACCACAGACTTCTGGCAAGGCATTCTGCCTCCTGTTCCTGATCACCCTGATGGTGCTCCTGCCCATTTGGATCATCACTAACTGTATCTACCACCCTGAAGATTTGGGTGCCATTAAAAGTATTTGTGGGAACACACATACACAGGAGAATGTTACAGTGATACAAGTTAGAAAAAAGAGAGATAATTTTGCTGATAAAATGCTTTTGCTAAAATTTAAATATGCTTATGCTCGCAAATCAGGATTTCAAATATGTTGAATCTGTAGTAAACTGCACCCTAGCACTGTTAGGATAACCTTAATGGCTATACCTTTAAATACTACTCCCCTTTTGAGAGGAGAGATTCTCCTTGACCTTTTGAATGTCAGCAGAAGAACTAATGACACAATTTCCTTTCAAATCATCAATAGAAGTCATAATCCTACCTGGTGTTTCAATTTAGGGAATTCTACTAGAAATGCTCATACCTGTAGTCAATCGGTTTTGAAAATTTCTAATTGCTATGCCCCTAGTGGGAAGTCTTGTTCTTTATATCAAACACACCATGATGAGGTCAGAGTACGGGCTGATTTTAAAAAGATTCTTGCCTCTGAAGATGATAGTAGTAAACCTGTACAGTATTTGTTTCAGGTTCTAGCAACAGTTACAGCAGTAGATCAAGAAGCTGCTGTGAATATGCCCTTCTCGTTTGGTAACCACACTTATGTTTGTTGTGGAAAGACTTGTTATCCCTGGATTCCACAAGAGGTCCAAGGCTGGTGTTATCTGGCCTCGCTGGTGCCCATAATGGGGTGATAGGTGATAGTGATGGGAGTCATTTACTTGAAGCTAGTATACACCCAAGGTATCCATTAAAACATCGTAACAAGAGAGTTATTCCTTGAAAAGGATATGGCCTGGGCATGGTTCCCTTCCTGGACAGGATGGGGAATAGATTTGATGAAAAGGTTAAATAATTACTCAGGAATTATTGATGAGATGATGGAAAAGAATTCTGATGACATTTCTAAACTTAATGTTGAACCAAGGCTATTAGAAAACAACTAGAATTGCATGACTTAGCCATTGAAAGCATGAGTTCAGCCCTTACAAGATTATGTGAAATGACTGAGGATTATGAATGTTGTACTTGGGTACACAATACCAGTATAGAGGTACCAGATTATTATGATGTGATAGCTCAGCATAGAAAAGAGGTGGCCAAGCTGCAACAAGAGGCTCGCAACATAGCCCAGACCTGGAGTCCTTTTGGAAATGTTGATTTTGGATTTGGAGGGATATTCTCTTGGATAAGAGATATTGCTATAATTTTAATCATGATTGTGTTCTTTTTCCTTTTCCTTTATCTTGTGTATAAGTTTGTTATGTGCCTTATTAATAGAGCCTCTCGCATTTCAGATCCCTCATCTCCCAATAAAACTTATCTCAGTATGTATCATCAGAAGCAGGCTGAGAATACCACCATGATAAGGAAGTGAGATCACACATTTATGATCAAAGAGGGGATTGTAGGGATATTTTAGCTTGCTGTCCTCCATTTTAGCTATAAAAATGTGTATCCATTTTAGAATAATATGTATATGTGACATTTATCAAAAGTTAGTTTCAAATTCTTATAAATGGTTTGATTTCCCCGAAATGACGCACAAAGTTTTGTCTTGTTGACAGTTTCTGTATGAAGAAATTATGTTCTATTTTTGTTCGTTTCAAACACCCTGTACATCTGTATGTCTGTAACTTTAGCATATATTAATGAAAAGGTCGGACTTTTCTTGTGATGTAATTTTGGTTATATAAGCGAACGATTATGGAAATAAAAAGCAGAACATTCCATGTATTGACTGTTGTGTCATTATTTTCTTATTGGAATGATCTCCAGGCCTGATTGGGTTTGAAGGAACACTCTAGTGAGGATATTTCAGGAGACGAGGGTTCACTAGCTCCTAGAACATCTTTACACCCCATATTTTTCTCTTACCACTTGGAGTTCTTTTCACTCACTTTATTATTATTCTTAATTAGTTTAGCAACATGCACATCAGTCATCTAGTTAACTTCCTCCTTATACCACTACTTCACACATTCATACTGGGTTTATTGTCTATTAATTACTCTAAAATAATTTACTACTGTCTTAATTACATATTATATTCAATATTTATTCCCAGATACTCTTGTTTGATGAGCCACATACCACCACTGTGTTTATATGGATATCGTCCTTATACCCATGCACTCTCCCACACCATCCTATGCTGCAATCCTACATACACGCACCTCAGCCCCCGTGGAGAGGTCTGTGCCTCTGACTCACCTTGTGCCATTTACCACATGCTATACCAGCTGCCCGACTTGGTAAGTGTGCTTGGCTAACTACTTATAGTAAAAGCTTACCTATCTTACTCCCCTCTTTACTGAGTGTGGTTTACCTTATCTATATATATTCTACAGGCAATTGTCGCATCTGCTCCTGACGAGTTAAGGTATTCACGAAACGCGTTGAGCTATTAGTTAAATCTGATGCCACATTTATATTAGTTATGCCCTGATATACCTGCATATCATATGATCACGGACACAGTTATCGGGCATGCCACCCCTGGTACTTGCAGGCCATATTATCACTTTATATGCAATTATTTTTACTATCATGTATCCATTATGATATGTGTTTATTAATACGTTTTCTCTTATCTACTATGCCTACATCTGGTGTTATTTATATGTGTTTATATATATATGAAACCTCCTCTTCAATCATTACTATGTTATGTATTAAAAACCTTTTTACTCCTACCACCGTATTCCAACTGCTTCATCTAAAGTCCCAATTTCCCTTTGTTATCAACCCAGAACAATGATGACATGATGATAGAGAGCTGGAATGGCCTCATCAATGCCACAATGATGACACGATGATAGAGAGCTGGAATGGCCTTAGATAATAGAATTAGTGACTGGGAACCTGTCATTGTGGTACAACGCATTCTGCAAATTCATGGAAGGGGCAGAATCCACCAGACAGAAAGGCAGGAGTTATAAAGTCAGCAGCTTTGACAAGCTTGAATTTAGATGCTGGGCATGTAGGTGGCAGTGACTGTATTTTTTTTTCACAGCAGCAGATGGGGCAGAAAATTTTCCTGCTATATTTTCCAGCTGGTGGTGTGTTACTGGCAGACGTGTTGCATGGACCTGGGACACCCTGCGCTATACCATCATCCCTGTCAGTGGAGGCTGCTAAGAGGTCATCATTTGGTATAGTGGGGGTAGACCGGAAAGGTAAGGAGTGAGGAGGAGCAGAATTGTGTCTATTAAAAAACAAAAAAGGAACACGATATACACACCCTATTGAGTAGACCACAATAATTTATTGAAAACTTCTATAAAACCAAACAAATCCTACCTATACCACCGACTAGATCCCCTCCCAATCCAAAACTCTAACTGGTCTAAAACACACCCCAATTGGGAGCTGGTGGATCTTCCCATAATGGGGTCCCCCTCCCTACAATAGAAAACCTGCACCACAAAAAACACTGATGAAAGCACCTCAAGGGGCCAGCACCTCCCCATAAAACCTCAATGGGTGAAAGTAGTGCTGGAGACCTTGGGTACACCAATAATCAGATTTAGAAAAGATCCTATATTGTTACAACCAAATGATAAAGAACAGTCCAGGGGCCATTATACCACTGAAAATGTTGGCAAGGTCACATAAAGAAATCCTGCTGAAAATATAAAAAGATGGCAACATGAATCCTCAGGTTTGAGGTAAAGTAGATGACAAAAATATTGGCACATATGCACAATAGAGGGTCCATGAATTCCTACATGAACATATAAGCAGTTAGGATGAACATCACATTAGAGATGGTAATATTACTGCTGGATTATATTGTAGTCAACCTTGTTACAGCAAAAATGGAGACTGCTCAGGCAGTCCATGCATCAAAGTGAGACAGTAGGAGACTCTCCAGGTATAAAGTCATATAAGATCCATTCCAGATAGTCCCCATGCTGGTAAATGATCCACAGGTAAAGGATAGCCAAAAAACTGAGCTGGTGATTTACAATCAAAAGTAAAACGTGTGATGACACAGGGAGGTGGGGACCCACCACCCCACCTCCCTGTGTTACCAGTTCAGTCCATGCATCAAAGTGAGACAGTAGGAGACTCTCCAGGTATAAAGTCATAGAGATCCAGTCAGATAACTGATCCCAAAATCAACTGCAGCTGATATGATCCCATGTACATCTGGGGTCTATATGGTATATGTTACTCACAGTCCTGCAGCAGAATCAATCCTGTAATCGAGCAGCCATCATTGGTGGTATTGCTCAGAGCTTGATCTTTAAGCAGGGCACAATCCTGAGGTTCAATCCCTGCTGATGTACTGATGATACAGTCAATGGTGACACTGAATCCAAACATTCCAGATAGCCCTCATAGCGCTTGTAACTGTTCAACAGGTAAAGGATAGCCAAAAAACAGAGCTGGTGATTTACAATCAAAAGCAAAATGTCTCCCTGTGTCATCACATGTTTTACTTTTGATTGTAAATCACCAGCTCAGTTTTTTGGCTATCCTTTACCTGTGGATCATTTACCAGCATGAGGGCTATCCGGAATGGATCTTATATGACTTTATACCTGGAGAGTCTCCTACTGTCTCACTTTGATGCATGGACTGCCTGAGCAATCTCCATTTTTGCCGTAACAAAGATGACCACAATATAATCCAGCAGTAATCTTACCATCTCTGATGTGACATTCATCCTAGCTGCTTATATGTTCATGTAGGAATTCATGGATACTATTGTGCATATGCGCCAATATTTTTGTCATCTACTTTACCTCAAAGCTGAGGATTCATGTTGCCATCTTTTTATATTTTCAGCAGGATTTCTTTATGTGACCTTGCCAACATTTTTAGTGGTATCATGGCCTCTGGACTGTTCTTTATCCTTCGGTTGTAACAATATAGGACCTTCTCCAAATCGGAGGATTGGTGTCCCCAAGGATTCCAGCACTCCTTTCACCCATTGAGGTTTTAAGGAGGGGTGCTGGCCTCTTGAGGTGCTTTCATCAGGGGTTTTTGTGGTGCAGTTTCTATCACAGGGAGGGGGGACCCCATTCTGAAAGGATCTACCAGCTCCCGTTTGGGGTGTGTTTTAGACCAGTTAGGGTTTTGGATTGGGAGGGGATCTGCTCAATGTTATAAGTAGGATTGGGGTCTGGTACTGGCATGTGGGGGGAGATCTAGTGCTGTGGGGGGCAGGGAGTACATTTTGAACTTGATGCTGGTTTTATAGAATTTTTCAAAAAATTATTGTGGAATCTACTCAATAGGGTGTGTATATCATGATCCTTTTTTGTTTTTTGTTTTTTGATAGACTTAAAGTTAGATGATCACCCCCCTCTTATTATGAGGTGAGTATTCCTCCCCATTCATACAAGTTACTAAGCAAGGTTCCCAGGCTTATTCTCTTTTGTTTGTGAGCAGAATTGTATCCCTTTTGTGTGACTTTCAGGTGCTCTTGCCAACAGGCTGAGTGGTGGGAGTTAAATGCCTTGTCAAGCATGTGATACCTAAATGGCTGGTGTTTTTGCCACCCTTAATCTGTTTAAGGCAAAGTTTGCAAATCAGCTGCACATGTGTTAAAAAAGGCCCAAACAGCTGAGCTGTGGGAAGTGGGCCGGGAGATAGCAACTCCACGAGTTCGTGGAATAGGGTGGCTGCTCTCTACTCTTCCATGTTGGCTGTTTCTTTGGGGTTGTGCCTCACCCTCACTTTCCTTCTCTGCTCTATCCGGCACCCAAGTCGTGTCAGTGACCTCATCATTAACCCCCCTATCCTCATTATCACTGGAGCCAACTTGGCAATACACTGCGGCTGGGGAAACATGACTGTAAATTTGTTGTTTACCATTGTTCTCCCTTCTCTGTAGGTTCATGTTCCTACCTTTCTCAACCTCAGAACCAAGATCTGAATCAAGGAATGGCTGTGCATCATCAAGGTGCAAGTGGCTGACGCTGTGTTCAAATAACTCAGCTGACTCCTCCATGCCTGATGCTGGGGCTATAGCAGGAGTAGCTGTGGACAAGGAGGCAGAAGAAGCCACTCTGGCAGCTGCAGTGGACTGTGCACTAGTCTGCTTGTGTGACGGAGAATGAGAAGGATAAGGATGTTTTAGTAAGCCAGTCCACCACCTCCCCTGCATGCTGTGGCTGGATAGCACAAGCAACATCACTAAATAGAGGAAATTTTGCCCTGCCTGAGGATGGACCACGAGCACCTTTGCCTGTGGATACATATGCTGCTGGCCCCCTCAGAGTGCCATGTGAACATTTGCCTCTTTTTGTTGGCCTCCCAGACATGATGGGGGGGGTGCTTATTAACAAATGTAATATAGATGTGAAAATGTGTAGATGGATGCATTTTAATCAATGAAAAGTGGTATTTGATGCACTTCAACTTGAGTACTCACTACACAGACATACTCCACTGACACACTACAATACACTGCAGTAAAACTGCACTGATGCAGTGCAATATACTGTGGTAAATGTGCACTTATGCACTGAAATATACTGCGTTAAACATGTACTAATGCACTGAAATATACTGCAGTCAACGTGCAGTAATGTACTGAAATACACTGCATTAAACGGGCACTACAGTATCGCACTGAAATATGCCGCATTAAACGTGAACTTACGCACTGGAATATACTGCATTAAATGTGCACTAACGCACTGACATATACTGTGGTAAACGTGCACCAACACACTGAATTATACTGGGTTAAATGTGCAGTAACACACTGAAATACACCACATTAAGCGTGCACCCAGGCACTGAAATATGCTGCGTTAAACATGCTCTAACGCACTGAAATATACTGCGTTAAACATGCAGTAATGCACTGAAATATACTTCAGGAAACCTGCACTGACAAAATAAACTGACACTAAAGTAAAAATAAATTGTCAAACTACACTCACACTGCGTTATCTGCTCTCCACACCAATGTTGCACTGCAAATGGTCGCTGTGGAGAGAATATATTATAGTGGGGGGGTGGGACTAAGAGCAATAAGCCATGATTGGGCACAGTCATCATTAGTTTCTCCAATCATGGCTCTGACAGTGCTCTGTTCCCTGATTGGGCAAAGCTTTTATTGCTTCAGCCAATCAGGGCTTCCAGTGCATTGTGGTCGTTCGGCGAGGCGAACAAATGGTTGAACGCCCTGACAATTCAAGTTTTCATCGAACGTGCGAACAGCCATTGTTCGGCTGGGGCCGAACCGTTGCCCAACTTTAGTGAGAAATATTTAATTAAAGTGACAACTTTGTGTGAAAAATGTTTTTTATGTCATTTTCCAAAAACTGTGGCAAAAAATAAAATCTTTCATGCACTCAACATGCAAATGCCTTGGAGTGTCTACTTTCCAAAAAGGGGTCATGGGTGGGGGTGTTTGTACTATCCTGGCAATTCTGGGCCTCCAAAACTGTGATGGGTACTCAGGAAATTAAGTGAGGGAATTATGCCCTTTGAAAGCCTGAAGGTGCTCATTGGTTTTGGGTAGACATGTGCAATTCGTTTCGGTGCGATTTTTTTACAAATTTTTGACACATTCGTAAATTCTAAAATTTGAAAATCTGAAATAATGACTAACTAATAATAACTTAACTATTACTAACTATTATATTATAGGTATTGGAATTTCCTTTCAAATTTGGCTGTTAGTGAACGTAACGAATACAAATTTATCCGAAGTTACAAATTATCCAAAGTAACGAATTCCGTATCTAAACAAATGGAATGCAACAAATTAATAATAAATAACAATAATAATAATAAAAACTTTTTATTATTATTATTATTATCCACTTGCCAACCTGCCGCCATCATTATACAGGTTGGCTTGTTCCCGTGAATCGCCATACCTGTACATCGGCTCCTTTAAAAACCATAGCAGGCGTGCGCGCACCTGCTGTATGGCAGGGGACCCGATGCACATGGCCAGCAGCCGTGATGTCCTCCGGCCATCCACGATCGCGGGCACAAGAGCCAGATTGGGGATTTGTGCGTGTAAACACACAAATCCCCGTTCTGACAGGGGAGGAGAGACAGATCTGCTGTTCCTAGTAATTATAAACAGCGATCTGTCTCCTCCTCATCCCCCCAATTAGTAACACACCCTTGATTGCCCCCTTAGTGTTAATCCCTTCCATTTACACACTAATCAGTGCATTTTTATAGCACTGATCGTTGTATAAATGTCAATGGTCCCAAAAAAGTGTCAAAAGTGTCTGATTTGTCCAACGCAATGTGGCAGTCCTGCTAAAAATCGCAGATTGCCGCCATTACTAGTAAAAAAATAATAATAATAAAAATGCCATAAATCTATCCAATATTTTGTAGATGATATAACTTTTGCGTATAAGAAAAAATAGATGCGCAACCAAAAATATATGCAAACAAAAACCAGCATAGGTTAAACCATATGCAAACAAACATGCGTGTGAAACCAACATGAATTAAGCGCAAAAAAATGCCCCAATAGAGTTACTGTCAGGTCACCTGTATCCAGGTGACAGATGCACCCCGTTGGGATCAGGAGTGCACCGCAAGGTAGTGGACCCTACGGCCGACTTCTGCGGATTGAACCCTGGGAGGTTCAGGAAGCAGGTCTATTGGATCACTGACACAGATCCCACTGGGAGCTAGAGCATAGATTCCCCAGGGCACAGAGTCTAAGAGCCAGCAGGTGTTCACCAGAGCCTTTAATGGTAAGGATGGACTGAGCTGCAGTCTGGCTCCAAGTCGCGGCCCCCAGGGTCTCACAGCTCACGCTCATGGTAGACTACAGGAGAAGAGGAAGGAGGCAGCGGGCTGGAACAACAAGGAAAGTAAGGGACAAGCCAAGGTCGGGGCCACAAGCAGACAAGGACAACAGAGTACACGCCAAGGTTCAGGGTCATAGGCAAACAGGGATGGTCGGGAACACGCCAAAGGTCAGGGTCACGAGCAGACAGGAATAGTTAAGAACAGGCCAAAGTCGGTAACAGGAATCAAACGTAGGAACCACAGCAAGTACACACAGAGGCTAACACACAATGGTTGATCAGCACTGCTGGCTTGCAGTGCACAGGTTAATATAAGGTTCCCTGACAGGGCCTGGGGTGGGGCCATGCTTAGAGGAGAGGTTACAAAAGCAGTCAGGTGAGGGTCAGCTGGTCTCTAGAGATGAACACATGGAGACAGGTATGCTGATCAACAAACTCTATTGCATAACCATGACAGTACCCCCCTCTTAAGACCTCCCCCTCCCCCGCCTGTGCCCAGGCTTAAAGGGAAACTCCAGATGGAACCTCCTCAATAGACAAAGAGCAAAGACCTCAGATGCAGTGATCCAAGACCTCTCCTCAGGACCAAACCCTTTCCAATGTACGAGGTACTGAAGAATGCCTCTACAGCGCCGGGAATCGAGAACTTGACTAACCTCGTACTTAAGATTATCCTCAGAGACCAAAACTGAGGTAGGGAGAGGACGAGAGGTCTTATTGAGGGCTAAAGGCTTCTTAGGAATGGGTAAAGGCATAAGAAGACCATCAGGAGTCTGAGCAGGGTCCCCCAGACCCTTAAAGATGAGCTGGACATCCAACACAGGATCATCAGACTGGGCAGAAGTCAGTGGATCCCTGAGGCCAGGTTGTTTAGAAAGTGATGTGTCACAGAAGTCAAGCTGGATAGCTTCACTGGGCATAGTCTGAACTGGTGCAGAGGCCGACTGAACAGCATTGCCAGGTGCAGCGATCACCAGAATCGCATCACAGGGCGTAGCGACTGTGGAACTGGTAGACGAGTCAGCCTGGGTGTGCGTCCAAGGCGGTCCAGGAACAGGCAAAGGTAAATGACCATGCAAACTGGAGTGAATGATCGGCTCAAGTTTACAGGTGGGCTCCTCATCCAGAGTGCCACATGACCCAGAAAGTGCCTCAGCCCGACTATTGCAGGAGACATTCCAGAAATCGCTATATGCAGCGGGAAGAGCAGAAGATACTGGGATGGTGGCAACAGGAAGTTTCTCTTTTGGGGTAACCTTGAGTAGGCAGGAAGAGGAACAGGAGGAACCCCAAGCCAGGATCCGTCCAGCAGTCCAGTCAATGTGTGGAGAATGGAACCGTAACCAAGGAAGACCTAATATGATAGGAGATGAAGCTTTAGGCAAGACAAGGAAGGATATCCACTCCTGGTGGAGTGTCCCTACCGACATCTTAACAGGAAGGGTCTGGAAGCAGATAGGACCCCCTGGGAGAACAGTGCCATCAATCACCAAGACCACCAATGGCGTTGAAAGGGGCAAAAGAGTAAGTCTCATGGAAGATGCAGCTTCCCAATCCATGAAATTGCCAGCGGCTCCGGAATCCAGATGTGCCGAGACCGAACGAGAGGAAGCGCCGACATGAAGGAACACAGAAAGAAGAAGACGAGAAGGTGAAGGTGATAATTCAGGGTCTAATACTCCACCTTCCAGATGTATTAGCCCCGATCGTTTTTCCAGACGAAGAGAACAAGTGTCACAAAAATGACCTTTGGCCCCACAATAGAGGCACAAGCCCAGAGTTCTGTGCCTAGCGTGTTCTTCAGGAGACAACTTGGTCCAGCCCAGCTGCATAGGTTCCTCAGCGGGCAGGGGGTGCTCCTCGGACCGAAGAGGAGGGACTGGGAGCTGAGGCTGCCTAAGGAACGGGGAGTGCCGGCGTCTTATTTCCAGGGCCCTCTCCTGAAAGCGAATATCGATCTGGTTACACAAGGTGATGACACCGTCCAGATCAGCAGGAAGGGATCTTCCTGCTAATTCATCCTTCACTCTATCAGAGAGGCCATGTAAAAAGGTTGCAACTAGGGCCTTATTATTCCAGCTCAATTCAGCTGTGAGGATACGGAACTGAAGAGCATACTGTCCCACAGAAGCGGACTCTTGACGGAGACGTAAAAGAGCGCTAGCTGCTGAGGAGACACGACCCGGTTCCTCGAAGATATTCTGAAAGTTTCAAGAAATCAAACAGGCTAGAAACCACTGGATCATTCAGTTCCCACAGAGGGGCAGCCCAAGCTAGCGCCTCGCCGGACAGTAGGGATATGATATAGGCTACTTTCGCCCGATCTGACAGGAAGTTTTGGGGCTGAAGTTCAAAATGAATCGTGCACTGGCTAAGGAACCCCCTGCAAGCCTTGGAGTCCCCAGAGAAACGGGCCGGAGCTGGCAGTTGTAATGAATGTGTGGCTGCGACTGGTGCGATAGGTGCAGCTACAGATAGCGGTTGAGGTTGTTGAACGGGGGGTCCTAATGAGGCCTGAACCTGTTGAAAACGGGATGCCAAATCCTGAAGGAATCGCATCACTTGGGTCTGATGCGATTCCTGGGTCTCAAGTCTGCGAACTAAGCCTGTCAACGGATCATGTGCGGGTAGCGGCACATTAGCCGGGTCCATGGCTGATCAAACTGTCAGGTCAATTGTATCCAGGTGACAGATTCACCCCGTTGGGATCAGGAGTGCACCGCAAGGTAGTGGACCCTACAGCTGACTGCTGCGGATTGAACCCTGGGAGGTTCAGGAAACAGGTCTACTGGATCACTGACACAGATCCCACTGGGAGCTAGAGCATAGATTCCCCAGGGCGCAGAGTCTAAGAGCCAGCAGGTGTTCACCAGAGCCTTTAATGGTAAGGATGGACTGAGCTGCAGTCTGGCTCCAGGTCGCGGCCCCCAGGGTCTCACAGCTCACGCTAGCGGTAGACTACAGGAGAAGAGGAAGGAGGCAGCAGGCTGGAACAACAAGGAAAGTAAGGGACAAGCCAAGGTCGGGGCCACAAGCAGACAAGGACAACAGAGTACACGCCAAGGTTCAGGGTCACAGGCAAACAGGGATGGTCGGGAACACGACAAAGGTCAGGGTCACGAGCAGACAGGAATAGTTAAGAACAGGCCAAAGTCAGTAACAGGAATCAAACGTAGGAACCACAGCAAGTACACACAGGGGGTCATTTACTATAACTCCAGGAAGTACTGGGCACTATGGCAAATAATAGAGCCCATTTTAGCCAAATGGAAACAAAACGGCGAATTTGCGCATGAAAATCAGCGATATAAGCGGAGAACAAACGTTTGTAAATTCTAAATTGCCGCTAATTCGCGCTTCCGCGTATATACAAATGCCAATTCTTATCAAGTTGTTATATAGCACTGTACTGTAGCCATGATCCATGTATGTGAAAGAAACATTTTTTATCAGAGATGTGCTCTAGTTCCCGTGCATCTATTGATTTATATTGCAATTAGTATTCCTAGTTTTTGTTTCCTTCTTTTGCTAAGAAATGCAGTTCTGAATGATTATTACATAGTAATGTCTGCTATTCTGTAAAGTTACATGTATCAATCATTTAGGTTACCTATTTGTTGTATGTTGTTTTTTTCATGTTTTTGATATATTATTTATTAATTTAGTTGACTATAAAGCAGTAATTATTTATGTTCATTCTTTAATAATACTACACTATTATGCAGGTCTTGTACTTAGCACAATGGCTTAGTGGTCTGCTTGGATATCTCCACACCACTCATGGTATGAGTTCAAACAACAGCCAACCTACCATCCACCAGCTGTGTTTATTTTTTCAGTGCACAAGTGAATTAAAATAAACAAACATAGAAATGTAAACTGCCCTTTAGCTAGTGTGTGGTGTTTGGAATGTCACATCATAATATAATTGAATACTTACATACCATTGCATGCATTTAAAGAGTTAATACAATAAAAACTTTTACATTAAACTGCATTGGCTACTTGGCAATCACCTATTTTCAGTAAATATATATACACGTATAATTGTGTTGCTTCGGCTAATTGGCTAACTGGCATTCTCCTTTTCCCACCAATGCAATCTTTTAGGATTTTTCTGTGGGATTTGAACCCATGAGTCTTTCAATACCTGAATGTTTGAAGGTAGAGGTGCTAACTGCTAGCCTATTGGGCTGAGCACAATTATACATACAAAATACTTTTACTAGTGTTTGATGTGTTATATACTATACAATAAAGTTTATCAAATGTAAACTGCTTGTTAGCTAGTGTGTGGCGTTTGGAGATTCACACCATAATATTAGTGAATACTTACATACCATTGCAAGCATTTGAAGAGTTAATACAATAATATCAACCACATTAAAGTGTATTGGCTACTTGGCATTCACTGTATGCTGCTTTGGCTAATTGGCTAACTGGCTAACAGTAATTCTCCTTTTCTCCACCAAAAGTAATAGGATTCTCCTGTGGGATTTGAACCCATGAGTCTTTCAATACCTGAATGTTTGAAGGTAGAGGTGCTAACTGCTAGCCTATTGGGATGAGCACAAAGTCTTAGACAGGTATCTGCACCCCCCTCCCCCCTGAAAGGTGCCAAATGTGACACCGGAGGGGGGGAGGGTTCCGAAAAGCGGAAGTTCCATTTTTGTGTGGAACTCCGCTTTAAGGTACTTCTATAGTGCCGTCAATTTACGCAGTGCTTTACATAAACATTATACACTAATATGGGCCCCTACCCTCAAGGAGCTTACAATCTAAGGTCCCTAACTCACATTCATATACTAGGGCCAATTTAGACAGAAGCCAATTAACCTACCAGCATGTCTTTGGAGTGTGGAAGGAAACCGGAGTACCCAGAGGAAACCCACGCAGGCACAGGGAGAACATGCAAACTCCAGGCAGGTAGTCTTGTGGTGTGGTTGGGAATACGAACCAGCGACCATTTTAGCCAAATAAAATTTCAACAGGCGAATGTGCGAATGAAAAACTAGCGCTATTAGTGAGAAACACATGTTAGTAAATTCTAAGCTGGCACTAATTAGCGCTTCCGCGTATATGCAAATGCCAATTCCTACCAAGTTGTTATATAGTACTGAACTGTAATCATGATCCATGTATGTGAAAGAAACATTTTTATGTGAGATGTGCTCTACCTCGTGTGCATCTATTGATGTGTGTTGCAATTAGTATTCCTAGTTTTTTCCTTCTTTTGCTAACTAATGCAGTTATGAATGATTATTACATAGTAATGTCTGCTATTCTGTAAAGTTACATGTATTAAACATTTAGGTTATCTATTTGTTGTATGTTGTTTTTTATTTTTTTATTTAGGTGACTATAAAGCGGTAATTATTTAATTCATTCTTTAATCATACTACACTATTATGCAGGTCTCATACTTAGCACGATGGCTTAGAAGTCTGCTCAGATGTCTCCACAGCACTCATGGTACAAGTTCAAATACCAGCCAACCTACCATCCCCCAGCTGTGTTTATTTTTTCAGTGCACAAGCGAATTAAAATGAACAAACAAAAAAATGTAATCTGCCCATTAGTTAGTGTGTGGTGTTTGGAATTTCACACCATAATAGTATTGAATACTTACATATCATTGCATGCATTTGAAGAGTTAATATAATAGAATCAGCCAAATTTAAAGTGCATTGGCTAAGTGGCATTCACCTATTTTCAGCATATGCTGCTTTGGCTAATTGGCTAATAGTCATTTGCTTTTTTTTCACCAATTCAATCTTTTAGTATTTAGTGGGATTTGAACCCATGAGTTCTTCAAGTGCTGACCACTAGCCTATTGGGTGTAGCACAGTCATACATAGAAAATACATAGAAAATACATTCACTAGTGTTTGATGTTTCTTCTCCCCGAGCTGTCTCTCCTGCTGCCACCATCTTCTCCCGCTGATGTGTTCTTCAGCGCAGCCGGTTACCCACTAATAAAAAAAAGCCGCTCTTCTTGTGGCGGTCTTCTGTGGCCATCCGATAATGTCACCCGGAGAGTCCGCTCCATGGCTATGTAAGAGACACTACACAGCGGGTGACAACACAGCGGAGGAAGACCACCATGGAAGAAGAGCAGCTTTTTTTTATTAGCGGGTAACCAGCGGTGCGGAAGAACACAGCAGATGGCGGCGGCAGGTGAGACGGCTCTGGGAGAATACAGCTCGGGGAGAAGATGGAGGAGGGAGAGACAGTGTCTGGAGAAGATGGCTCAGGGAAGAAGACAGCTCGGAGCTATTCTACAATAAAGGACTTGTCAAAAACCGGCTATTAATTTTTTTACATTTCACTGCTTTTTTTGGTGAATGGTTAGGGGTAAAATGTACCCCATACCTATTCACATAGGTGGCAGGATCTGGGAGCCCCCTTGTTAAAGGGGGCTTCCAGATTCTGATAAACCCCCTGCCTGCAGACCGACAACCACCGACCAGTGTTGTCGGGAAGAGGCCCTTGTCCCCATCAACATGGGGAAAAGGTGCTTTGGGGCATGTGGCCTGGTAAGGTTCAGAAGGGGAGGGTGCTCACTCGTCCCCCCCTATCCTGACCTCCAGGCTGCATGCTCAGGTAAGGGTCTGGTATGGATTTTGGGGGCCCCACATCAAATTTATTTTACATTTTGGTGTGGGGTTCCCCTTAAAGTCCATACCGAAGGGCCTGGTATGTACTGGGGGGACCCTACGACATTTTTTTCCTTGAATTTTGGAATTCCATACCATATTATTGAATAAGTACATACCATTGCATGCATTTGAAGAGTTAAAATATGGAATAAAGCAAGCTGATGTGCTTTGCCTAATTATGCTTCTGAGTACAATGCACACTTCTGGGAGGTGATGCTGTCCGTGGGATTTGAATTCATGGCTTGAACTTTTGGGGGCAGCAGGGTATACCGCTATGCTACAGAGCTGAGCACTTACCTACAGAGAAAATACATTTACTAATGTTTGCTTCAATACAATAATGTTTTGCATTTCAGACATTAATATTATAGTAACAACCATGCTCGTGCCGATGTGGCATTGGCTAATAGGCATTTGCCTCTTTTCAGCATATGCTGCTGAGTACAATGCAAGCTTTCAGTAGGTGATACCATCTGTGTGTTTTTCAGCCATTTGAGCACAATAATATTGAGAACATATGTTTACTAGTGTTTGATGGTGGGACTACTTTATATTCTAGGTATAAAATAGTACTCAGCACAGTGACTTAGGCACCTTTCACACTTGTGCGACCTGAAAGTTGCGAGATTTTTAATGCAACTTTAAGCAATGCCTATGTAATCTTGAGGTCTATGGACACAGGAGTCACAGGGAAAGACACGCAACTTTCCCATGATTTTGCATCAGCAATTTTGCCGCAATTCCAGGGAATGCCTGTGTAAACTTGAGGTCTATGGACCTCAACTCGCATCAAAGTCAGACCAAAGTAGTACAGGGACTACGTTGAAGTCAGTGTTACTTGAAGTTGCACAGATATGAATGGTACACATTAAAAATCATGGGGTATGACTTGTCATACGACTCTGATATCCAAAGTCGCACAAGTGTGACTCAGCCCGACTTTGTCAGCGATTTCAGAGACATCAGTGCACTTTCCTGCACAGATGTCTAGTGAAATCACATAGGTCCCAACTGTTCTCCTTTAAGAATGCCTACCTACTTTTGCTAATAGGTGTCCCTTATACCCATCTCAAAAAGTTGGGAGGTAAGAAATCGACCCCTGAAGTCGCCCAAAGTAGTGCAGGAACTACTTTTGGGAATCGTTGTGGCGTCGCACCAATTCAGACAGTTCCATTGCCATCAATAGGCGCCGATTTGGCCTACAATTTGACATGTCAATTCAGACCTATGTGAACATGGGTGAAGTTGCATAGATATTAGAGCTGCACGGTTCTGGCCAAAATGAGAATCACAATTTTTTTGCTTAGAATAAAAAGATCACGATTCTCGCGACGTAAAATCTTTCACATTATCCCACAAAAAATTGGGCTAACGTTTCTTCTTTTTTTTTTAAATTCATTAAAGTACTTTTTTCCCAAAAAAAAATTGCATTTGAAAGGCGCAAATACAGTGTGACATAAAATATTGTAACAACCACCATTTTATTCTCCAGGGTCTCTACTAAAAAAATATATGTATAATGTTGGGGGGTTTTAAGTAATTTTCTAACAAAAAAAAGATTTTAACCTGAAACCAACAAATGTCAGAAAAATGTTTAGTGTTTAAGTAGTTAAACTTTCCTCACTTACACAGAATTCTATTTAATTGACAAATTGTTACAAGGTTTCTAGTTAAGTTCACTGATAAAGAATGTTCTAATTCTTGGCAGACTTCCTGGTTTTTCGACTGTGGCTTCAGAAGAGCAGAGAGAGTTCTTTGCATAGCAAGAATCGTGAAACTCTTTTTTCAAGATCGTAAAGGGGAAAAAAATCACGATGACGATTAATCGTGCAGCTCTAATAAATATGCATGGAAATCAAGGGGGACAACTTTTCATGTGACTCTGAGGTCCAAAGCTCCATGAAAAGTCACCCAAGTGTGAAAGTAACCTAATGCGATTAATTGATAACACCTTTGAATAAGGCCCCATTTGCACTTGTGCAACCTTAAAATTGCACAGCTTTGTCATGACTTGAAGCAATGTCTGTGTAATCTTGTGGTGTATGGACCTCAAATTGCATCAAAGTCAAACCAAGGTAGTGCAGGGACGAATTTGCTACACTTTCAGGATGCACAAGTGACAATAGGGCCAAATTTAAAGGTGTTATCCTTGAATCTCATTCACACTGCTGCGACCTGAAAGTCACACTATTTTGCTGCCACTTTGCCGCTGCAACTTGGCCCCAACTTCTGGGAATGCCTGTGTAATATTGTACCCGATTTACCTTAAGTCACACCAAAGTAGTACAGGGACTACTTTGAAGTTGGTGCGACTTAAAGTAGCACAGATATGAATGGTTGTCATTGAGAATCATGGGGTACAACTTGTCATGCAACTCAAAGGTCCAAATTTGCTGGAAAATTCGCCCAGCTGTGAAACAAGTCATATATATTTTAATAAAAGGAGCTCTCATTTATACTTGCATAGTCCTTACTGATTTACATCAGCAGAACAAATGCAGGAAGTGATGTGAGCACATGGGACGGAAGCAAATGTGTGGTGATGCCAAACAAATCAATGAACCCCCCCCCCCCACACCAAATCTAACTATGACATCCACCCCGCATTGATTAAGTACAAGTACATAGCCTACACTTATCCGGCCAATAAGCAGCGCCTCCTCTCTGCTAAAGAGACCTCGCCATGTCCACCTAGATGGAGATCCTGATCAGCACAGGAACTTCCAGGTGCATACAATGAATAATTTCCAGGTCAGAAGGTGAAACCACGCTTTTGATTGCAGCTGCGAATATTTGATCTCAACCATGATTAGTATTTTTTTATTTTCAGATATGCAAATCTGTATTTCTACATATATTTGAAGGTAAACTTAAGGGAGTTTGCTAAGAAATGGTGTCCCTGGGTTAGCAGCAGGTGAATTACAAAGGCAAAAGGCCCAGTTTGAGCCCTGGTTCACACTGACAGCAGGAAGAAAGCGTTCAGCTGAACTCCCACAACTGAACTCCCACAATTTCATTCCTGCATGTCAGTCCCGACTGTGGAGGCAACATCAGAGACATCAGTGCAGGTTTCTGCACCAATATCAATACAAATCGCACCAATTAGAACAGTGCAATTGCCACAGATTTGACAGGTCAAATCACACCAATGTGAACCAGAGCTGACACATTCAAACACTGCCTATCCACCAGCTGAATTCATTACCTGCAATTCTCCACAGCTGTTAATGATAAAGGTGGAATCTTTACATATAACTTGCAGTTGTGCAGAAGCCTAGGTTTACATTGGAGCGATTGGTTATGCAATTTGAGAGATCAAATCGCATGACTATTGGCAATGGCACTGTTCCAATTGATGCAACATTTTTTTTGTGGCACCGCATCAATTTGCTAAAGTAGTTCCTGCACTACTTTTGCCGATTTCAGGTGCGACTTCAATAGACATTTGTGTATGAAGCCACCTGAAATCACGCTGACCTTGCTACTTTGAAATCGTGCTACTTCAAGTGAAGTAGCGCAATTTCAAAGTAGCATGTGAACCAGGGCAAAGATTAGTTTTTTGGTGCACAAATACATATTGAAATAAAATATAAAAGATATTGCACTTTCCCAAAACCACCACCCACAAAAACTAAAGAAAGAAAAGTAGAAGGGGAAAGAAAAGTAGAAGGGAAAAAAAAAAAAAAAAAAAACCCACACACCCCCACACCACAACAAAAGCTCAATGTACTTTTATTTTACCAGCAGAAAAAAAATAAATTTACATTTACTAGCTTCAAAAAAATTTGGACAGGATATATGGTACTACATTTAGCAACGGAATTTTAAGGGCCCTGCTCATAGGAGCTTACAATCTAAAATTAGACAAAATCTTAGAGTGGACACAGCTTTAATTTCAGTGTATAACGGGCAACACATCACATTATTATCTGAAAGATTATAGAAACATACTTAACAGTCATTCTTACAAAGCATTCCAACATAATATTGCAAAAGACTTATTCAAAACACCCACCACCAGCCCACAATCCACACATACATACATTGATGACCATGTTCTGCTGGAAGCTGCATTTCGGTGTACACGATTAAACGAGATCAAAAATAGTAGGTCAGCAGATGCTTCCAAACGATGTTTGCATGATCAGATAGGAACAATACACACACAACATTGACAGCATGGCCACATAAACCCACTTTTGATTGAAAAAATGCACAAGAATTTCATCAAATCTCCCAATATCATTCCTTCTCCCTCACAACAAAAAACCTGACCTTCTCAGGCCAAACGAATCCCCCTACTGCAGGCCTTTATATAAGAGAGGTTGTATTGTTAGCACACTGACACACCCAATAGAAGTACACGCCCACCAGTATCTTTCAATCTGTCTTTTCATGTATGTCTAAAGTGATTGCACCTGATGGGCAGGAACACATAATAGTGTTCACAACTCTGTTAGTCCTTGGCTATGTGCATCAAATCAACAGTTTTCTAAGCATATGTACCCGTGCAGTGTAAACCCTAAAATTTGAAATGTCCAAGTCCCTGGGCATGATTAGTGCTAATAAACATTAACATCAGTCCCTGGCTGCAATGAGCTTCCAATATAAAGTCCAAAATTAACTTTCTTACATTAGAACCTATTTCGACAGGAGACAAATAAGGTGCCAGCATGTCTTTAGATTGTGGTGAGAAACCCACACAGGGAGAACATATAAACTTCAACACAAGCATTAGCATGTTGGGGAATTGAACCAACATCTCAGGTGCTGCTAAACAGAACTGCTACCCACTAAGCCACCAGGCATCCCCACACATGTTCTCTGCATCTCTGTGGTGTGAACCAGCCCTAAGTCCATAGCCATGCTCAGTGTCACAAGCAATATACAGTATATTGGCCTAAGTATTGGGATGCCTGCCTTTAAACACACATGAACTGTAATGGCATCCCAGTATTAGTATTGGGTTCAAAACTCATTTGGCCCACCCTTTGCAGCTATAACAGCTTCAACTCTTCTTGTCCACAAGGTTTAGGAGTGTGTCTATGGGAATGTTTGACCATTCTTCCAAGTGCATTTGTGAGGTCAGGCACTGATGTTGGAGGAGAAGGCCTGACCTACAGTCTCCTCTCTAATTTATCCCCAAGGTGTTCTGTTGTGTTGAGGTCAGGACTCTGTGCAGGCCAGTCAAGTTCCTCCACCCCAAAATCACTCATCCATGTCTTTATGGACCTTGCTTTGTGTACTAGTCCAAATGATTTGGTGGAGGGGGATTATGGTGCGGGGTTGTTTTTCAGGGGTTGGGCTTGGCCTCTTAGTTTCAGAGAAGGGAACTCTTAAGGCGTCAGCATACCAAGACATTTTGGACAATTTCATGCTCCCAACTTTGTGGGAACAGTTTGGGGAAAGCCCCTTCCTGTTCCAACATGACTGCACACCAGTACACAAAGCAAGGTCCATAAAGACATGGATGAGCAAGTTTGGGGTGGAGAAACTTGACTGGCCTGCACAGAGTACTGGCCTCAACCCGATAGAACACCCTTTGGGTGAATTAGAGTAGAGACTGCAAGCCAGGCCTTCTCATCTACCATCAGTGCCTGGCCTCACAAATGCACTTCTGGAAGAATGATCAAACATTCCCATAGGCATACTAAACCTTGTGGACAGCCTTCCCAGAAGCTGTTCTAGCTGCAAAGGGTGGGCCAAATCAAATTTTAACCCTACGGACTAAGACTGGGCTGCCAATTAAAGTTCATGTGTGTGTAAAGGCAGGCGTCCCAATACTTTTGGCTATATAGTGTATCTGGAAAAGACTTACAATGGTGGTGGAACCCTCCTACACATAACTACTACATTTAGACATAATTATAGGACCTGGGAGATGAGACAACTTCTCTACATGAAGTAACATGGTTGGGATTTGAACCCAGACCCTCAGAGATACTAAGCAGAAATTCTATCCTCTAAGCCACAGAGCTGCCACGTGTGAGACCCTCCTACACATAACTACACATAAATACACATTAATACTGCATTTCTATGGACATACAGGTGATGAAATTACATTACTCAACAGTTATTCTTCTTGATTTATTCTGTGATATTTGCTGTTTTTTTGTGGGTGAGAGTAGAATATTACCCTCAAATTTTTGGGAATTACATTTTGATTTCTGATGTTGGTACACATATCACATTTTTTGGGCTCAAATTATGAATATTTGGAAATAATACAAAGCACAAAAAATTGTGATTCATTTTAAATTTTCATCAGATGGTAATACAATGGTATTGTTTGTGGATTGTAAAGACACCTGTGTGAGTTTGGGTAAAGCTTGTTGTGAGATGAAGAATAACAAGTGAAAGTGACAGAGAAAAATATATTTTACCAAAACATCAAAACATTCCACATTCTAGTATTCTTAAAATCAAAATATTTTAAGTAGAAGCAACAATGTTGCAAAGGAAAATTTATTTCACAGAAAGATACATTTCATCTCAACATTAAAAGGTTTTTTTGTGAAAGTTAGAATTGTTCCATTAGAATCAATGGCTGAAACTTCATTTGGACTAAATTAGAGCAGATTTTAACTCCCAAAAAATGCTCTCTAATTAGCTCTCATTTTGGTATTTACTATACCTCCAGGTAAAAAAGACACTTGAGTTAAAATGAGAGTTATTTTCAGGTCTGAGCATGCTCAGTTGTGTTGGCACCTAGTTGTCCAAAACGGGGAATTTTTCACTTTTCAGACTTTTAAAGATATTTCAGTGTAGAAATCACTTTTTCACACAGTTTAAAAGCAGATAATCTTTAAATAATATACGGCATATTTCAGTACCATTTAGGCAATTATATCATGCTCTAAACATTATTTCCATGTGCAATTCTCTAGGTTTTAGCAGAGTAAGGGTTTGGGCTCTATTTAGTTTCAGGGAGCTATAGTAAATTCGATTTTGGGAGTATTTTCTCACCAGCGCTATAGTGAATACCGTTTTAGCGCGAATTAGCGCTAATTCGCGCTAAATTGCCGCGAATTAGCGCTAATTCGCGGCAATTTACGCGAATTAGCGCTATAGCGCTATAGTAAATGACCCCCACAGAGGCTAACACACAATGGTTGATCAGCACTGCTGGCTTGCAGTGCACAGGTTAATATAGGGTTCCCTGATAGGGCCTGGGGTGGGGCCATGCTTAGAGGAGAGGTTACAAAAGCAGTCAGGTGAGGGTCAGCTGGTCTCTAGAGATGAACACATGGAGACAGGTATGCTGATCAACAAACTCTATTGCATAACCATGACAGTTACAATAAAAAGTCTATAGTAAGTATCACTCCGTATAAATCCGTGGAGGTTGAGCCCTTCAGCAGAAAGCATAATTGCTCTATTCACCATATATTTCCACAGAAACAGCCAGGGAATAATAAAAGCCAGAGGGCCGCATCCCATCCCAGGCAGGGATGGTATATTCACACATCTATCCAATCTCGGGATCTTCTCCACCGACAGTTCTAAATGCTGTGGTATCTTTCGTGGGACCCTTATCAGGGTAGGTATGCTCATGAAGTGTATTAAAAAAGGGAAGAAAAAAGACTTCATGGTGCAGTACCGCTAAAATCAAAAGTTCCTTTATTCAATTGATAAGCGACTGACATTCAAATAAAAACAATAGGTTCAACGAGACTAACAGCCGCGGCTCAAGCCAGCCAGCTGGCGCATGGTGACGTCAGTTCCTACAGCTCCACCTGACACGTTTTTCTGTATTAGGCATCGACTAGGAAAGGAGGCTAGGGCTGAATGTCACACACCACGCTATAAATACGCATCGGCAAAGGAGAGACACTGAAAGCACAAACAGGCACTCATACCAATGTGTCACCGGTGTATATAGAACAGAAAGTTGCCAATTCCTTAAACAGCTGTATCAAACTTGCTCATAATACTGCAGCATACCCAATGTTCATCAGCATATCAATTATGATTACAATTCATGCATAAAAGAATTCTTCATATATAAAAAAACTTTTTTCTGCATAAAAAATGTATACATAAAAATTCATATATAAAACAATTCATACATAAAACATATACATAACAATTTTGCATATGTAAAAATACATCGAATCCCACATAATAAAGAATTGATCTAGTATTTACTAACATTTCGTCACATTAAATCAGGAACAGATACCTGTGTATCTGTATTGGGGCATTGTTTTATTAAAGAAAGAAGACTATTTGAAAGAGATGGAACTTTTACTATCAGATAGGGATACTTATACCATCCTTAAGAAGGACCCTATTAATATTTACAAAAAATCTCTCAATAGTATAGTTCAGGATGAGTTGGACTTTCTTATTCCGCTAGCCCCATGAACACATATCATTTATTATATCCCCAAAGATCACAAAAACCCAGCCCAACCCCCCCAGCTGCCCCATAGTGAGTGGCATAGAGTCTCTCACCTCACGGGTGGGAACATTTGTTGACTGTTTTCTTCAGCCGGTGGTGATGAAAACACCAGCCTTCCTAAAAGATTCTATGCAAATAATTAGGGAAGTGTCAGATTATACAATGGAGGAAGACGTCTTGCTGGTAACAGCAGACGTTGCCTCCCTATATACTATTATATTATATATATATATTAAATTCTTTCTCACAAAGAGCCTTCCCTCAAGACCTCCACGTTGGAATTTGTCATGAAATTGCTACAGTTTGCCATTAGGGATGAGCTTCGTGTTCGAGTCGAACCCATGTTCGACTCGAACATCGGCTGTTCGATCGTTCGCCGAATTGCGAACGTTATGGGCCGCTCGCGCTAAATTCGTGTGGCGCGTCACGGCCCATAATTCACTGCGGCATCGCAGTGCATTGCTGGCTGATGATTGGCCAAGCATGCACTATGACCCGCATGCTTGGCCAATCACAGCGCCGTCAGTAGAGAGAGCTGTAATTGGCCAAAGCCAGGGTGGCTTTGGCCAATTATGGCTCAGGGGATTTAGTACACACCCCACACTATATAAGGCCGCCTGCACGGCGGCCCTGTGTAGTGTGTGTTCCGGTGTGCTGAGAGATAGAGAGAGAGAGAGACAGTGTCATTTGATTTGAGTTAGATAGATTAGGCAGAACAGTCAGTCAGTTAGCTGCACTTACAGTGTATTGTGTATATATATGCATCCCAGGTGTTGCATATATATATATACACTGTATTCAGTTTAGCTAGATCCGTTCCTGTTATCTTCTATCTAGACTATTTACATTTAATGCAGTGCGTCCTGCTCACAGTGTTCAGCTAGATCCGTTCCTGCTATTTACATTTAGTGCAGTGCGTCCTGCTCACAGTGTTCAGCTAGATCCGTTCCTGTTATCTTCTAGACTATTTACATTTAGTGCAGTGCGTCCTGCTCACAGTGTTCAGCTAGATCCGTTCCTGCAATTTACATTTAGTGCAGTGCGTCCTGCTCACAGTGTTCAGCTAGATCCGTTCCTGCTATTTACATTTAGTGCAGTGCGTCCTGCTCACAGTGTTCAGCTAGATCCGTTCCTGCTATTTACATTTAGTGCAGTGCGTCCTGCTCACAGTGTTCAGCTAGATCCGTTCCTGCTATTTACATTTAGTGCAGTGCGTCCTGCTCACAGTGTTCAGCTAGATCCGTTCCTGTTATCTTCTAGACTATTTACATTTAGTGCAGTGCGTCCTGCTCACAGTGTTCAGCTAGATCCGTTCCTGTTATCTTCTAGACTATTTACATTTAGTGCAGTGCGTCCTGCTCACAGTGTTCAGCTAGATCCGTTCCTGTTATCTTCTAGACTATTTACATTTAGTGCAGTGCGTCCTGCTCACAGTGTTCAGCTAGATCCGTTCCTGTTATCTTCTAGACTATTTACATTTAGTGCAGTGCGTCCTGCTCACAGTGTTCAGCTAGATCCGTTCCTGTTAAATTCCTACTGACAGGCAGGCTTGTCTGGTTACAGTATATAAAGCTACCTGAAGAAAATTACAGGTGTTCTATTTGATCCTATTAGTACCACGGTCAGGCAGCTAGACTATTTACATTTAGTACAGTGCGTCCTGCTCACAGTGTTCAGCTAGATCCGTTCCTGTTATCTTCCTACTGACAGGCAGGCTTGTCTGGTTACAGTATATAAAGCTACCTGAAGAAAATTACAGGTGTTCTATTTGATCCTATTAGTACCACGGTCAGGCAGCTAGACTATTTACATTTAGTACAGTGCGTCCTGCTCACAGTGTACAGCTAGATCCGTTCCTGTTATCTTCCTACTGACAGGCAGGCTTGTCTGGTTACAGTATATAAAGCTACCTGAAGAAAATTACAGGTGTTCTATTTGATCCTATTAGTACCACGGTCAGGCAGCTAGACTATTTACATTTAGTACAGTGCGTCCTGCTCACAGTGTTCAGCTAGATCCGTTCCTGTTATCTTCCTACTGACAGGCAGGCTTGTCTGGTTACAGTATATAAAGCTACCTGAAGAAAATTACAGGTGTTCTATTTGATCCTATTAGTACCACGGTCAGGCAGCTAGACTATTTACATTTAGTACAGTGCGTCCTGCTCACAGTGTTCAGCTAGATCCGTTCCTGTTATCTTCCTACTGACAGGCAGGCTTGTCTGGTTACAGTATATAAAGCTACCTGAAGAAAATTACAGGTGTTCTATTTGATCCTATTAGTACCACGGTCAGGCAGCTAGACTATTTACATTTAGTACAGTGCGTCCTGCTCACAGTGTACAGCTAGATCCGTTCCTGTTATCTTCCTACTGACAGGCAGGCTTGTCTGGTTACAGTATATAAAGCTACCTGAAGAAAATTACAGGTGTTCTATTTGATCCTATTAGTACCACGGTCAGGCAGCTAGACTATTTACATTTAGTACAGTGCGTCCTGCTCACAGTGTTCAGCTAGATCCGTTCCTGTTATCTTCCTACTGACAGGCAGGCTTGTCTGGTTACAGTATATAAAGCTACTTGAAGAAAATTACAGGTGTTCTATCCCAGCTTAGTGCAGCTACAGGCCATTAGTATGTCTGGAAGGCCAAGAAGGAGAGGCAGACAGTCACAAGCCAATAAGAGAGGGCAAGCAGGCTCTGTGTCTAGTGCTGGTCGTGGAGACGGTGCATCCTCATCAGCACGTGGCCATGGGACACGCTTGGCCTTTTTTTCGGCAGCTGGCCGTGTTGAGCCGCAACATGCGGAAGACTTGGTCGAGTGGATGACCAAGCCGTCCTCATCCTCCTCATCCTCTCTCACCCATGCCCAGGGTGCTTTGTCTGGCAAAGCAGCGGCCTCTTCCCTCAGCTCAATGTCATCAGTGACTCCTTCCCTAGCTCCACCATGTCCTCATGAGGATTCCCTTGAACTGTTTGACCACAGTGTTGGGTACATGCTCCAGGAGGATGCCCAGCGTTTGGAAGGCTCTGATGACGATACTGAGCTCGATGAAGGCAGTAACATGAGCGCGGACAGAGGGGGTGCCCAAGAAGGACAGCAATCTGGCAGTCATGCTCCCCCTGCTGCAGCATACTGCCAGGTTTGCTCCAGTGATGAGGAGGGAGGGGATGATGAGGTCACTGACTCAACGTGGGTGCCTGATAGGAGAGAGGAGGAGGAGGAGGAGGAGGAGGAGGAGGCGGCAGCACATCACCAACGAGGCAGGATGCCCTCCAGGGGCCAGCCTAAGGGCAGCACATTGACTGCATCACACCCCAAAGCTCCACATGTGCAGGGCGCTGCAGTCTCTGCGCGTTATTCAAAAAGTTCTTTGGTGTGGGCCTTTTTTGAGACGAGTGCATCAGATCGCACCGCTGCTATTTGCAACATATGTCTCAAGCGTATCTCGCGTGGCCAAAACATCTCCCGCTTGGGTACCACATGCTTGACCAGACATATGTTGACCTGCCATGCAGTTCGTTGGCAAGCGTATCTAAAAGACCCACACCAAAGAACAAAGAGGATCTCTCCTTGCTCCTCATCAGCTGAGATTTCCAACCCCACTAGACCTTCAGTCCTCTCTGAGACCTGCAGTGAGAGGAATGAAGGTGTAGAATTAGGTGTGTCACAGCCAAGTACTTGTGGGCAATCTGCTTTTGGTACACCGACGTCAGATTGTACCAGGCAAATTTCCCTGCCCCAGCTGCTGCACCGCCGAAAGAAGTTTGCTCCCAGCCATCCACATGCCCAGCGGTTGAATGCTAGCTTGGCAAAATTGCTAGCACTTCAACTGCTGCCTTTTCAGTTGGTAGACTCTGCCCCCTTCCGTGAGTTTGTGGAATGTGCGGTTCCTCAGTGGCAGGTACCCAAACGCCACTTTTTCTCACGGAAGGCGATTCCGGCTCTCTACCGGCATGTGGAAGGCAATGTCCATGCCTCGCTGGACAGGGCGGTCAGCGGTAAGGTGCATATTACCGCTGACTCATGGTCCAGCAGGCATGGACAGGGACGTTACCTAAGTTTCACGGCGCATTGGGTGACTCTGCTGGCAGCTGGGAAGGATGCAGGACAAGGTGCAGTAGTGTTGGAGGTTGTTCCGCCACCACGCCTCCAAAATGCTGATTGTGACACACCTCTCTCCTCCACCCCCTCCTCTTCTTCTTCCTCCATGGCCTCTTCCTCGGAACCAGCGGTGCTCCGTAGGCGTTCAAGGGGCTACGCAAGTACGCAGGCCAAAAGATGCCATGCGGTGCTTGAGCTGGTGTGCTTGGGGGACAGGAGCCACACTGGGGCAGAGGTTCTGTCAGCTCTGCAGGGGCAGGTTCAGAGGTGGTTGACGCCACGCCAACTTAAGGCAGGAATGGTGGTTTGCGACAATGGCACCAACCTCCTCTCTGCCCTCCGACAGGGACAAATGACCCATGTGCCCTGTTTGGCTCACGTCCTTAACTTGGTGGTGCAGCGGTTCTTGGGCAGGTACCCGGGCTTACAGGATGTCCTGAGGCAGGCCAGGAAAGTCTGTGTGCATTTCCGCCGGTCATATAATGCCAGTGCTCGGCTGACGGACCTCCAAAAGGAGTTTAACCTGCCCAAGAACCGCCTAATCTGTGACATGCCCACCAGGTGGAACTCAACGTTGGCCATGCTGCAGCGGCTGCACACGCAGCAGAGGGCCATCAATGAGTACCTGTGCGACTATGGCACCAGGACAGGGTCAGGGGAGCTTGTTTTTTTTTCCCCACGCCAGTGGGCCATGATCAGGGATGCATGCACTGTCCTGTCACCATTCGAGGAGGCCACGAGGATGGTGAGCAGTGACAGTGCATGCATCAGTGACACTGTCCCCCTTGTCCACCTGTTGGAGCACACGCTGCGTGGAATAATGGACAGGGCACTTGAGGCAGAACAGAGGCAGGAAGAGGAGGACTTCCTTAGCTCTCAAGGCCCCCTTTATCCAGACAGTGTTCCTGCGTGCCCGCCGATCACACAGGAAGAGGACGAGGAGGAAGAGGAGGAGGAGGAAGATTGTGTCAGTATGGAGGTGGAGCCTGGCACTCAGCATCAGCAGCAGTCTTTAAGGGATCAGTCCCAAGAAACACATGGACTTGTACGTGGCTGGGAGGAGGTGGCTGCGGACCATGTCGTTCTTAGTGACCCAGAGGACTCCGGACCAAATGCCTCAGCAAACCTACGCTGCATGGCCTCCCTGATCCTGCAAAGCCTGCGTAAGGATCCTCGTATTCGTGGTATCAAGGAGAAGGACCAATACTGGCTGGCAACCCTCCTTGATCCACGTTACAAGGGTAAGGTTGCGGACCTTATCTTGCCATCGCAGAGGGAGCAGAGGATGAAACATCTTCGGGAGGCCTTGCAGAAAGGTCTGTGCAACGCGTTCCCAGAGACTGGGAGGTTACAAACTCCTGTTTCTGGACAACGTGTTGCTGAGGCTTCGGTCAGTCAAAGAAGGAGCGGTGGAGAAGGTGGCCGTCTGACCGATGCGTTCAGACAATTTTTTGGTCCGCAGCCCCAAGGTATGATCGGTTCCAGCAACCATCGCCAGCGTCTGTTTTACATGGTGCAGGAATACCTAGGGGCAAGATCAGACTTGGACACCTTTCCCACCGAAAATCCTCTGGGTTACTGGGTCTTGAGGATGGATCACTGGCCAGAGCTTGCACAGTATGCAATTGAGCTACTGGCCTGTCCTGCATCCAGCGTTCTTTCGGAACGCACATTCAGTGCTGCTGGAGGCGTGGTAACCGATCACAGGGTGCGTCTGTCCACCGACTCGGTCGATCGGCTGACCTTCATAAAAATGAATGAGTCTTGGATCACCACCAGCTACCAAGCACCTGATGCTGATGTAACCGAATAATTTTTTTTGAAATCTCAGATCCCTTCAAAGACTGCCTATGCTGATGCTGAGTGACTATCCCTGAGTAATTATCCTCTTCCTCCTCAATCATCACGCTGATAGCTTGTAAGAACATTTTTGGTTCTGGGCGCCACCACCAGTGCCTAAGGCACAATTTTTCAGCCCCTGTTTAACAGGGGCGTGTAATTACAATTTTTGATGTAATACTTTGCAGCAGGGCTCGTTCCTGCATTCCAACTAGAGTGTCTGTGAGGGGTTGCAGTGTTGTGGCACCAGCACCAGTGCCTAGGGCCCAATTTTTCTGCCCCTGTCTAACAGGGGCGTGTAATTACAATTTTTGATGCAATACTTTGCAGCAGGGCTCGTTCCTGCGTTCCAACTAGAGTGTCTGTGAGGGGTTGCAGTGTTGTGGCACCAGCACCAGTGCCTAAGGCCCAATTTTTCTGCCCCTGTCTAACAGGGGCGTGTAATTACAATTTTTGAAGCAATAATTTGCAGCAGGGCTCATTCCTGCGTTCCAACTAGAGTGTCTGTGAGGGGTTGCAGTGTTGTGGCACCAGCACCAGTGCCTAAGGCCTAATTTTTCAGCTCCTGTTCAACAGGGGCATGTAATTACAATTCTTGATCTAATATTTCACAGCAGGGCCCTGTGAGGGCTTACAGTGTTGTGGCCACAGCAACACCTAAGGCCCAAATTTCTGCTGAGTATATAGGGCAGGACCCTACTTTCAAACATCTAACTTACAAACGACTCCTACTTGCAAACGGAAGGAGACAACAGGAAGTGAGATGAAATCTACCCCTAGGAAGGGAAATTCTCTCCTGTAAGAGTTAATATGGGAAAACAATTTCTCCTTTCCACTGATGCTTTCCAATCCTTGTTCCACAAAAAAACCCAAATTTTCAAAAAACATTTTTCATTGGGACAAAAAAGTGAGGTGAAATCTTCTGAAGAGGAGGAAAGACAGCAAAACAAATGTCACAGGGGTGATAACCCTTCCCTATGTTTTCCAAAAAGCTTAGAAAAGATTTTTTGGCTGGAGCTAAACACGTTAAAAATGTTCAAAATTACAAACAGATTCTACTTAACAACAAACCTACAGTCCCTGTCTTGTTTGCACCGCCTGTATACTGCTGTTCAGAGTATATAGGGCCTGGTGGCCCCACACCTTTCCTTATTTTAATTTGGGTGCGGGGTTCCCCTTAATATCCATACAAGACCCAAAGGGCCTGGTAATGGACTGGGGGGTACCCATGCCGTTTGTCTCACTGATTTTCATCCATATTGCCATGACCCGACATGACATTAAACCCGCAAGCAGTTTTAAATGAGATTTTTTCCTTTAAAAATGACATTTGGTGCAGGGACTGTTCTAAACATGGGAAACATGCGTCACTTTACAGGCATACTATAGACACCCCCCAGGTACGATATTTAAAGGAATATTTCACTTTTTTTTTTTTACTTTAAGCATCATTAAAATCACTGCTCCCGAAAAAACGGCCGTTTTTAAAAGTTTTTTTTGCATTGATACATGTCCCCTGGGGTAGGACCCGGGTCCCCAAACCCTTTTTAGGACAATACCATGCAAATTAGCCTTTAAAATGAGCACTTTTGATTTCGAACGTTCGAGTCCCATAGACGTCAATGGGGTTCTAACGTTCGTGCGAACTTTCGGTCCGTTCGCGGGTTCTGGTGCGAACCGAACCGGGGGGTGTTCGGCTCATCCCTATTTGCCATGAAGCACAACTATTTTTTCTATGGCGGTCAGTATTACTTACAAAGCACCAGAGTGGCCATGGGGGTGAAATTTGCCCCTAGCCTGGCAGGCTTATTCATGGCCCTCTGAGAAAATGACAAACTATTTTCTTTAGGAGAGCCGTGCCTCATCCTATGACATCACTACATAGATGACTCCTTCTTTTTATGGAAAGGAGATGAGGTGTTGGTTTGTGCGTTCATGACAACTCTCAACACTAACAACTGGGGGATCAAATTTACCTATGAATATAGCACTACTTATGTTAACTTTTTGGATTTAGTAATATTTATAGAACAAGGTGCTTTGTTAAGAAAACTTTCTTTAAAAACACTGACAGAAATGGGTATATCCCAATGGACAGTGGCCATCACCCTAACTGGTTCAAGGCCATAACCCAGGGAACAATTTCAACACATCAGACAAAACTGTTCACATCTACAGGATTTTGAGTCCCAGGCTGATGTGTTGAAGAGTCGGTTCATAGAAAAGGGATATAAGCCTCTTCTCCTTGATAAAGAATTCTGAGAGGTTTCCCTTCTTGATAGACAAAACCTTTTGGTTCCCAAGAGCAGAGATAGAGAGTGCTCCAGACGTGATTTGGAATGGTCCTTTCTGACTACCTTCTCATCCCATTTTTGGTGAGTGAATAAAATAATATAAAAACATTGGCAAGTCCTGAAGTGTGACATGATTTTGGGGCCCACATTTCCTGACCGACCTAAGGTGCTATATAGGAAAAATCAAACCCTAAAAGATATAGTGGCACTCAGTGTCATAGACCCACCTCCTAAAGTTAGCATGTTTGGTAACCTAAAAGGTTTCTTTCCATGCAAGAGATGCACAGTGTGTGCATCCTCTAAAACTATTAAGACCTCCACTTTTTCATCCCATGTTACCTCTAGGGTCTATCCAATTACTGAGTTTATCACATGTGGGACTATAGGGGTGATATGCCTTCTTCGGTGGTCATGTGGGTTTCAGTATATTGGCAGGACCACTAGAGCACTTAAAATCAGAATAGGGGAACATCTCTCCAACATACGCAGGGGTTTCATTGGTCATAGTGTCTTGTGGCATTTTCGCCAATATCACAACCGAGACCCTTCTTTGTTAGAGGTGATAGCTATAGAGAGATTCATTCCCCACTGGAGAGGAAATAATTTAAAGCGACATATCTCTTGTAGAGAAACTCAACGGATATTTGATATGTAGTGTTATTGTCCCCTGGACCTTAACATCGAGTGGGACATCAACCACTACATAAATAACAGCTAAGATATGTGTGCATGACATACTACGGTGGTTCAACCATTCTTTTTCCCCTTGTGTTTTTTTCCCCCTCCCCTCCCCCCCTATTTTTCTTCTTTTTGTCTTTTCTCTTTTCTTTTTTCTTTTTTTTTTCTCTTTTCTTCTTGAGTCATGGCGCATAGGTATCTTGACACTATTAGCTCAGTTTTTCTCATTCCCCCCTTGAATATATTCCTGCATTGGGGAATGCATTTAGCCATGCATATTGGCAACATTTTCCCTCTTATTAGTCCAGGTAAATTGTTTTCATCATCCGAAGTTATCGATAGATGACAGGATGGAGTATAATGATAAAGTGCAGGAATTTGTCTGGTTGCCAGATAAATATGATGGGAGTGTATATACATTTATTTTTAAATACACATATTTGCATATGGTTTTTAGTTCTGCATGTGGATTTTATCATACATACATTTATACAGCTTATATGGGCACACAGATAAATCCATGTGTCCGCATATATGCCTTTTTTTATATATGTTATACATACACATACACCTTTTGAGTGTTTGAAATCCAATACAGATACACAGTAGCTGTGTTCCTCTAAGAACCCTCCTGATTTAATGTGACAAAATGTTAGTAATTACTAGATTAATTTTTTATTAGGTGGGATTCGATGTATTTTTAAATATGCAGAATTGTTATGTATATGTTTTATGTATGAATTTTTTATATATGATTTTTTATGTATACATTTTTTATGCAGAAAAAGTTTTTTTTATATATAAAGAATTCTTTTATGAATTAATTGTAATCATAGTTGATATGCTGATGAACATTGGGTATGCTGCAGTATTATGACCAAGTTTGATACAGCTGTTTCAGGAATTGGCAACTTTTTGTTCTATATACACTGGTGACACATTGGTATAAGTACCTGTTTGTGCTTCTGGTGTCTCTCCTTTGCCGATGCGTATTTATAGCGTGGTGTGTGACGTCCAGCCCTAGCCTCCTTTCCCAGTCGATGCCTAATACGGAGAAACGTATCGGGTGGAGCTGTAGGACCTGGCGTCACCACGCACCAGCTGGCTGGCTTGAGCTGTGGCTGTTAGTCTCGTTGAACCTATTCAAATTGTTTTTATTTGGATGTCAGTCGCTTATCAATGGAATAAAGGAACTTTTGATTTTAGCAGTACTGCACCATGAAGTCTTTTTTCTTCCTTTTTAAAATACAATTCATGAGCATATTTACCCTGATAAGGGTCCCACAAAAGATACCACAGCATTTAGAACTGTCGGTGGAGAAGATCCCGAGATTGGATAGATGTGTGAACATACCATCCCTGCCTGAGTGATTCCTCCTGTGTGTGCTCATACGATCTCCAAAATTAGAGATCCAACAGATCTGGTAAGCGGCCCTCTGACTTTTATTATTCCCTGGCTGTTTCTGTGGAAATATATGGTGAATAGAGCAATTGTGCTTTCTGCTGAAGGGCTCAACCTCCACGGATTTATACGGAGTGATACTTATTATGGATTTTTTATTGTAACTCTATTGGGGCATTTTTTTGCGCTTAATTCATGTTGGTTTCACGTGCATGTTTGTTTGCATATGGTTTAACCTATGCTGGTTTCACATACATTTTTGTTTGCATATATTTTTGGTTGGGCATCTATTTTTTCTTATACACGTTCACAAGCCGAATATTCTGTTTTTTTTAGTTGCAGCACCTTCTTATTGTTTATTCACAATACATATATATATATTTATATATATCCATATCTGTACATGGTTTAAGGGGTTAGCGTGGATTTTCCACTTTACACAGATATAACTTTTGTGCAAACCAATCAATATACGCTTATTGCAATTTTTTACCAAAAATATGTAGAAGAATACATATTGGCCTAAACTGAAATTTGTTTTAAAAAAAAAAAAAATGGGGGATATTTATTGTAACAAAAAGTTAAAAATCTTTTTTTTTTTTTTTTTAAACTGTCGCTCATTTTTTATTTATAGCTTAAAAAAATAAAAACCGCAGCTGTGATCAAATACCACCAAAAGAAAGCTCTATTTGAGGGGAAAAAAAGGACGTCAATATTGTTTGGGTACAACGTCACACGACCGAGCAATTGTCAGTTAAAGCGATGCAGTGCTGTATCTCAAAAAATGGCTTGGTCAGGGGAAAAATCTTCCGGGCTGAAGTGGTTATTATTATTTATTATTATTTTGTTCTGTTCCATTCGTTTAGATATGGCATTCGTTATTTCGGATAATTCAAAGATTCGTATTCGTTACATTCACTAACAGTCAAATTTGAAAGGAAATTCCAATACCTATAATTTAAGAGTTAGTTATTATTAATTAGTTAATTATTCTTCCGAATTCTCTTTCTTATTTTTATATTTTCGAACTTTCGAATTTACAAATAGCGATCATAACGAATGACCCAAAAAACTGAAAAAAAAAGGAATGAAACAAACAAATTTTTTGACAGTGCACATGTCTAGTTTTGGGCACCCGTACGTAGCTAAGCTCTCAAAAAGTCTCACACATTTGGTATCCCCATACTCAGGAGAAGTAGCAAAATGTGTTTTGGTGTGTAATTCCACATATACCCATGACATATATGAGGAATATTTCAATAAACTGACAGCTTTGTGTAAAAGTTGTCATTTTCCAAAAACTTGTGACAAAAAATAAACTCTTCCGTGCATTTAACATATCTCTCAGCAGATACTTTGGGGTGTCTACTTTCCAAAAAGAGGTCATTTGGGGCTGTTTGTACTGCCCCAGCATTTTAGCACCTAAAGAAATGTGATCATCAGTCATCAAGTAAAAGCTGCCTAAATTCCAGTATATAAACCATAGTTTGTAGATGCTATAACTTTCTCACAAACCAACACTTATTGGGATTTTTTTACCAAAGACATGTAGCGGAATAAATTTTGGACTAAATTTAATATTAAATTTGATTTTATTGGAAATTTTTTATAACAGAAAGTAGAAAATGTTAATGCTTTTGTTCCTCCATCAATCATGTTAAATAGTTACATAGTAGGTGAGGTTGAAAAAAGACACAAGTCCATCAAGTCCAACCTATGTGTGTGATTATGTGTCAGTATTTCATTACATATCCCTGTATGTTGCGGTCATTCAGGTGATTATCTAATAGTTTCTTGAAGCTTTCAATGCTCCACGCTGAGACCACCGCCTGTGGAAGGGAATTCCACATCCTTGCCACTCTTACAGCAAAGAACCCTCTACGTAGTTTAAGGTTAAACCTCTTTTCTTCTAATTGTAATGAGTGGCCACGAGTCTTATTAAACTCTCTTCTGCGAAAAAGTTTCATCCCTATTGTGGGGTCACCAGTACAGTATTTGTAAATTGAAATCATATCCCCTCTCAAGCGTCTCTTCTCCAGAGAGAATAAGTTCAGTGCTCGCAACCTTTCCTCATAACTAAAATCCTCCAGACCCTTTATTAGCTTTGTTGCCCTTCTTTGTACTCGCTCCATTTCCAGTACATGTAAACTCTGTTTTCTTAAGAATTATTATTTTGCATAGTACAAATTATATTACATATCTTTTTTGTACATGTCAGCCTCATCAGTGCCCACCAGTGCTGCCTCATCAATGCCCATCAGTGCCACCTCATCAGTACCACCTCAAAATTAATAAAAAAAAATTAAAAAAATAAAAATGCTTGCAAAATGTTATAACATCTGAATTTTTTTTTTCAAAATTTTCGGTCTTTTTTTGTTTGTTTAGCAAAAAAAAAAAAACCCCAGTGGAGATTCAATACTACCAAAATAAAGCTCTATTTGTATAAAAAAATGATAAAAATTTCATATGGGTACAGTGTTGCATGACCACGCAATTGTCATTCAAAGTATGACAGCGCTGAAAGCTGAAAATTGGCCTGGGCAGGAAGGGGGTAAAAGTGCCTAGTAGGCAAGTGGTTAAAGTAGCACATTGCTGAATAGCAAAGATGCACTGGACATGAAAGGGGTAAATACTTTCAGAGCTCAAGTGGTTAAGCAAAAAAAAATATATATTGTTAGAAATTCTGTATATAGCCCTACAGAACAAACAGACAGTGCACAGTCCACATGCTGCTTAACTGCAGACAGGAACTATTTTTATAGCGAAAAGACACAGAGTTTACAGTATCATAGATGCAGCTGCAAATTAATAAACACTGCCATCTATTGGCTTATGTAGTTTGCTGCACAAACTAAATGAATAATGTATTTACATACGGTATCTCAAAAAAGTGAGTACACCCCTCACATTTTTGTAAATATTTTATTATATCTTTTCATGTGACAACACTGAAGAAATGACACTTTGCTACAATGTAAAGTAGTGAGTGTACAGCTTGCATAACAGTGTAAATTTGCTCTTCCCTCCAAATACCTCAACACACAGCCATTAATGTCTAAACCGCTGGCAACAAAAGTGAGTACAGCCCTAAGTGAAAATGTCCAAATTGGGTGTTACAAGGTCTTGGGTGTAAATGGGGTGCAAGTGTGTTAAATTTGCTGTTTTCGCTCTCGCTCTCTCATACTGGTCACTGGAAGTTCAACATGGTACCTCATGGCAAAGAACTCTCTGAGGATCTGAAAAAAAGAATAGTTGCTCTACATAAGGATGGCCTAGGCTATAAAAAGATTGCCAATACCCTGAAACTGAGCTGCAGAACAGTGGCCAAGACCATACAGCGGTTTAACAGGACAGGTTCCACTCAGAACAGGCCTCGCAATGGTCGAAAAAAAAAGTTGAGTGCGCATACTCAGCATCATATCCAGAGGTTGTCTTTGGGAAATAGACATATGAGTGCTGCCAGCACTGCTGCAGAGGTTGAAGGGGTGGGGGGTCAGCTTGTCATTGCTCAGACCATACGCTGCACACTGCATCAAATTTGTCTGCATGGCTGTCATCCTGGAAGGAAGCCTCTTCTAAAGATGATGCACAAGAAAGCCCGCAAACAGTTTTCTGAAGACAAACAGACTATGAACATAAATTACTGGAACTATGTCCTGTGGTCTGATGAGACCAAGATAAACTTATTCGGTTCAGATGGTGTCAAGCGTGTGTGGCGGCAGACAGGTGAGGAGTACAAATACAAGTGTGTCTTGCCTACAGTCAAGCATGGTGGTGGGAGTGTCATGGTCTGGGGCTGCATGAGTGCTGCCGGCACTGGGCAGCTACACTTCATTGAGGGAACCATGAATGCCAACATGTACTGTGGCATACTGAAGCAGAGCATGATCCCCTCCCTTCGAAGACTGGGCCGTAGGGCAGTATTCCAACATGATATTAACCCCAAACACACCTCCAAGACGACCACTGCCTTGCTAAAGAAGCTGAGGGTAAAGGTGATGGACTGGCCAAGCATGTCTCCAGACCTAAACCCTATTGAGCATCTATGGGACATCCTCAAACAGAAGGTGGAGGAGTGAAAGGTCTCTAACATCCACCAGCTCCGTTATAGCTCCGTGATGTCTTCATGGAGGAGTGGGAGAGGACTCCAGTGGCAATTTGTGAAGCTCTGGTGAACTCCATGCCCAAGAGGGTTAGGCAGTGCTGGAAAATAAAGGTGGCCACACAAAATATTGACACTTTGGCACAATTTGGACATTTTCACTGAGCGGTGTACTCACTTTTGTTGCCAGCGGTTTAGACATTAATGGCTGTGTGTTGAGTGATTTTGAGGGGACAGCAAATTTACACTGTTATACAAGCTGTACACTCACTACTTTACATTGTAGCAAAGTGTCATTTCTTCAGTGTTGTCACATGAAAAGATATAATAAAATATTTACAAAAATATGATTGGTGTACTTACTTTTGTGAGATACTGTATATGTGTGTGTGTGGTTTCCCACATAGGGGTTCTTCTGTTCTTCTGCAGCAATATGCATAACTGAAAAATGCTAGACCACCTGGGTACTCCCTTTAGCAGTACCTCTGCTCTTTCCACTGGTCACCCAGACCATAGGTTCTTCAAAGCCGACAGCTTCACTCTAATGCACACAGCTTCTCTCGAGCCTCAGTCCCCAGATCATTTACTGTCTCTTGCAGACAAACATGCTCTGGCTGCCTCCTGCAGACTCTCTGCCTCCTGGAGATCTCCTGTCTCTATTGCGGTATTACTAAACCTCCATTATAAGGGCTGTGTTCACCTGAGCATGCACCCTGCTAGTCCTCCACAAAACCTGGACACAGGGTTGGAGTCTCCATCCCACCCAAGACACTATGGAATCTGCAAATTACAGAGCCCCATCCAGGTATACCAAAACCTGAGGAAAGCTGAAAAAGCAATATTCTCCACTCCACATCTACACTTTGTAGTCCTGCACTGAGCCAATGTGCACACCCTGTGTCCTTTAAATAACCAACTTCACATTGTAAGCATTTCATACTGTCACATATCCCTTCCCTCTCCTTTGTTTCGACCCAGTAGGGGCGGAACCCATCAGCCCAATTTCTTGATTGGGGCACCTCTGCGCTAGCTGTCAGCTGCGTAGGCCCAATCTTTTTTTCAGGTGGGTTTTCAGGCATGCCCTAGTCATGGGGTCCTGCAGTTTTTAATACCTTACCTACCTTACCTCTCACTGCTTTGCTCATTATACCATCACAATCACTAAAACCATTGTTAGCAGTACCAATCCCCAAAAGCTCACACTTTTCCATGTCACCATTTTTGATATCCTCAGCACTATATTTTAGAGTGTCTCCAGGTACGTCAACTTGCACCTCTTTGAAGGTGACAGACAGAATGAGGTCTAGCGAGTAAGGCAGTATGCGCACCATCTACTAATACCTGCTCAGCCGGACTGTAACGACACCCCGAGTATGAAAGGGGTTAAAGTCGTTTAGGACATTCCATACCCGAACACAAAGGCAGCTACAGAACACTCTGATCAGCCGGACAAGAAACCCATACAAATAATTCTCCCCAAAGTATGAGACGAGGCTCTGTATTGAGGTTCAAGCAGGAAAGAATCTTTATTTTGAGATCTCACACAAATATATACAGCAGGATGAAAATACAACCTGTAAGCAGACACCTAATTAACATGAGCTAATTATCTATTCTTTTAGACAGCCTAGGTGACTCAGACATGACCGTTAGGACAGATTTCATGTCTCCTAGCTCACCAACTATACAATACACATTATCATACATCTCAATACAATTGCAGGGTTAATTAGCGAACTGGATGAAAAGACTCTTTAGAAGCTGTGACAAGTCATATAGACTAATTTACATTATAGCAGACACAGACAGAGACAGGTGGCTGGAATTGACATCAGCATCTCCTCACAGTATGTGTCCCAACAGTATGAATCAGTCACTATTTGTAATATGGCACATACAGGGTCCCCAGAGTCTGTGTCTCTTGGGGGGATAAGGACCCGAATCTAAAGTAATGCCCCCTCAAGGGTCCCCAGGCATACAGCTCACAAAGAGCACCGTTTCCCCAAATGCCAGGGCCCATAATCGGTAGGAAAGAGTCTAGCATTCAGTCCCCTCCAAAAGCCTCTGTCCCAGCTAGGTCTGTCACACGGACCTTGGACCGCACTAGCAGATGTGTCCATCACTGAAACAGGCAGAGAGACCTCTCGATATTTCTAACAGTTCTCCTGAGTGCCTTTCATCCAAACCAGTCACTGGAAGCACCCTCCTAGGGAACTGAGATGACCTGCCATATTGTTAGTAAACATTGTGCCAACCAATTCCACTCATGATTATTGTTACTAAGCACAGATTATATTACCTGGCTCCTCCAATTGGTACTCCACAATACCAACAAATCTGACTGTAATGGAGACAACACGGTATACAAGGAACGTGCTTTTACCAGTTCAAGCAGTTCCAATAGCATATTTGTCACTTCAATGCACTCCACATCAATAGTATAGACCTTCTTAGGGACCTTTCCCTTGTCAGAAACGTGGATGGGCTCATCCACTGCAGCCTGAGAGGTTGAGACATTTGAAGAGATCTCCACCTCCTTGGAAATACCCATCTTCACATCCAGAGTGCTGTCAGACACGTCTCCTACTCATCCTCTCTAACTCAACAATGAGCAAGTCAACATTAGTTACATGGTCACCTTGACACTTGACATTCAGCTGTTGGGCGGTTGACTAGCCGAACACCCCCCCTGTTCGGTTCGCACCAGAACCTGCGAACGGACCGAAAATTCGCACGAACGTTAAAACCCCATTGACGTCTATGGGACTCGAATGTTCAAAATCAAAAGTGCTCATTTTAAAGGCTAATTTGCATGGTATTGTCCTAAAAAGGGTTTGGGGACCCGGGTCCTACCCCAGGGGACATGAATCAATGCAAAAAAATTTTTCAAAATGGACGTTTTTTCGGGAGCAGTGATTTTAATGATGCTTAAAGTAAAAAAAAAAAAAGGGAAATATTCCTTTAAATATCGTGCCTAGGGGGTGTCTATAGTATGCCTGTAAAGTAGCACGTGTTTCCCGTGCTTAGAACAGTCCCTGCACAAAATATCATTTTTAAAGGAAAAAAAGTCATTTAAAACTGCTTGCGGCTTTAATGTAATGTCGGGTCCTGGCAATATGGATGAAAATCAGTGAGACAAAAGGCATGGGTACCCCCCAGTCCATTACCAGGCCCTTTGGGTCTTGTATGGATATTAAGCGGAACCCCGCACCCAAATCAAAAAAGGAAAGGTGTGGGGCCCCCAGGCCCTATATACTCTGAACAGCAGTATACACAGGGACTGTAGGTTTGTTGTTAAGTAGAATCTGTTTGTAATTTTGAACTGGTACATTTTTAACGTGTTTAGCTCCAGCCAAAAAATCTATTTTAAGCTTTTTGGAAAACATAGGGAAGGGTTATCACCCCTGTGACATTTGTTTTGCTGTCTGTGCTCCTCTTCAGAAGATTTCACCTCACTTTTTGTCCCAATGACAAATGTTTTTTGAAAATTTGGGTTTTTTTGTGAAACAAGGATTGGTGATAAAGCATCAGTGGAAAAGAGAAAAGTTTTTCCCATATTAACTCTTATGCCGCGTACACACGGTCAGACTTTTCGTCTACAAAAGCCCGACGGACACCAACGGGCCAAAGCTGGCTGACAACCCGATCATGTGTGGGCTTCCCCGGACTTTCAGCTGAATTTTTCAGCCGCAAATCTGACGGACTGAAACATGCTTCAAATCTTTACGTCGTAACTACGCCGGACCCAGAAGTCCGCTCGTCTGTATGCTAGCCCGACGAACAAAAACCGACGCTAGGGCAGCTATTGGCTACTGGCTATCAACTTCCTTATTTTAGTCCGGTGTACGTTATCACGTATGAATCTGTTGGACTTTTGTGTGATCGTATGTAGACAAGTCCGTTCGTTAGAAAGTCTGCCGCAAGTCCGTCAAAAGTCTGTTGGACGGGCTGTCGGACTTTTGTAGCCGAAAAGTCCGACCGTGTGTATGCGGCATTACAGGAGAGAATTTCCCTTCCTAGGGGTAGATTTCATCTCACTTCCTGTTGTCTCCTTCCGTTTGCAAGTAGGAGTCGTTTGTAAGTTGGATGTTTGAAAGTAGGGGCCTGCCCGATATACTCAGCAGAAATTTGGGCCTTAGGTGTTGGTGTGGCCACAACACTGTAAGCCCTCACAGGGCCCTGCTGTGAAACATTAGATCAAGAATTGTAATTACATGCCCCTGTTGAACAGGGGCAGAAAAATTGGGCCTTTGGTGGTGGTGGTGGTGGTTCTGGTGCCACAACACTGTAAGTCCTCACAGATACTCTTGGTGGGCGCAGAAACGGGCCCTGCTGTGAAATATTAGATCAAGAATTCTAATTACATGTCCCTGTTGAACAGGGGCTCAAAAATCGGGCCTTAGGCACTGGTGCTGGTGCCACAACACTGGAACCCCTCACAGATGCTCTAGTTGGAGCGCAGGAACTAGCCCTGCTGCAAAGAATTGCATCAAAAATTGTAATTACACGCCCCTGTTAAACAGGGGCTGAAAAAATGGGCCTTAGGCACTTGTGCCACAACACTGCAAACCCTCACAGATACTCTAGTTGGAGCGCAGGAACTAGCCCTGCTGCAAAGAATTGCATCAAAAATTGTAATTACACGCCCCTGTTAAACAGGGGCTGAAAAATTAGGCCTTAGACACTGGTGCCACAACACTGCAACCCCTCACAGATACTCTAGTTGGAGCGCAGGAACTAGCCCTGCTGCAAATAATTGCATCAAAAATTGTAATTACATGCCCCTGTTAAACAGGGGATGAAAAATTGGGCCTTAGACACTGGTGCTGGTGCCACAACACTGCAACCCCTCACAAATACTCTAGTTAGAGTTTAGGAACTAGCCCTGCTGCAAAGAATTGCATCAAAAATTGTAATTACACGCCCCTGTTAAACAGGGGCTGAAAAAATGGGCCTTAGGCACTGGTGCTGGTGCCACAACACTGCAACCCCTCACAGATACTCTAGATGGAGCGCAGGAACTAGCCCTGCTGCAAAGAATTGCATGAAAAATTGTAATTACATGCCCCTGTTAAACAGGGGCTGAAAAATTGGGCCTTAGGCACTGGTGGCGGGACTGGCGGCGCCCAGAACCAAAAATGTTCTTACAAGCTATCATCATGATCATTGAGGAGGAAGAGGATAATTACTCAGTATAACAGGATAGTCACTCAGCATCAGCATAGGCAGTCTTTGAAGGGATCTGACATTTCAAAAAAATTTATTCGGTTACATCAGCATCAGGTGCTTGGTAGCTGGTGGTGATCCAAGACTGATTCACTTTTATGAAGGTCAGTCGATCGACCGAGTCGGTGGACAGACTCACCCTGTGATCGGTTACAAAGCCTCCAGCAGCACTGAATGTGCGTTCTGAAAAAACGCTGGATGCAGGACAAGCCAGTAGCTCAACTGCATACTGTGCAAGCTCTGGCCAGTGATCCATCCTCAAGACCCAGTAACCCAGAGGATTTTCAGTGGGAAAGGTGTCCAAGTCAGATCTTGCCCCTAGGTATTCCTGCACCATGTAAAACAGACGCTGGCGATGGTTGCTGGAACTGATCATACCTTGGGGCTGCGGACTAAAAAATTGTCTGAACGCATCGGTCGGACGGCCACCTTCTCCACCGCTCCTTCTTTCACTGACCGAAGCCTCAGCAACATGTTGTCCAGAGACAGAAGTTTGTAACCTCCCAGTCTCTGGGAACGCGTTGCACAGACCTTTTTGCAAGGCCTCCCGAAGATGTTTCATCCTCTGCTCCCTCTGCGACAGCAAGATAAGGTCCGCAACCTTACCCTTTTAACGTGGATCAAGGAAGTTGCCAGCCAGTATTGTTCCTTCTCCTTGATACCACGAATATAAGGATCCTTCCGCAGGCTTTGCAGGATCAGGGAGGCCATGCAGCGTAGGTTTGCTGAGGCATTCGGTCCGGAGTCCTCTGGGTCACTAAGGATGACATGATCCGCAGCCACCTCCTCCCGGCCACGTACAAGTCCATGTGTTTCTCGGGACTGTAAATGATCCCTTAAAGACTGCTGCTGATGTTGAGTGCCAGGTTCCACCTCCATACTGACACAATCCTCCTCCTCCTCTTTCTCCTCATCCTCTCCCTGTGTGATCGACGGGCACGCAGGAACACTGTCTGGATAAAGGGGGCCTTGAGAGCTAAGGAAGTCCTCCTCTTCCTGCCTCTGTTCTGCCTCAAGTGCCCTGTCCATTATTCCACACAGTGTGTGCTCCAACAGGTGGACAAGGGGGACAGTGTCACTGATGCATGCACTGTCACTGCTCACCATCCTCGTGGCCTCCTCAAATGGTGACAGGACAGTGCATGCATCCCTGATCATGGCCCACTGGTGTGGGGAAAAAAAACAAGCTCCCCTGACCCTGTCCTGGTGCCATAGACACACAGGTACTCATTGATGGCTCTCTGCTGCGTGTGCAGCCGCTGCAGTATGGCCAACGTTGAGTTCCACCTGGTGGGCATGTCACAGATTAGGCGGTTCTTGGGCAGGTTAAATTCCTTTTGGAGGTCTGCCAGCCAAGCCCTGGCATTATATAACCGGCAGAAATGCACACAGACTTTCCTGGCCTGCCTCAGGACATCCTGTAAGCCCAGGTACCTGCCCAAGAACCGCTGCACCACCAAGTTAAGGACGTGAGCCAAACAGGGCACATGGGTCATTTGTCCCTGTCGGAGGGTGGAGAGGAGGTTGGTGCCATTGTCGCAAACCACCATTCCTGCCTTAAGTTGACGTGGCATCAACCACCTCTGAACCTTCCCCTGCAGAGCTGACAGAACCTCTGCCCCAGTGTGGCTCCTGTCCCCCAAGTACACCAGCTCAAGCACCGCATGGCATCTTTTGGCCTGCATACTTGCATTGCCAACCAATAGTGATCCTTCTCCTTGATGCCACAAATTCTCAGGTCTTTTTGTAGGCTTTGAAGAAGAAGGAAACCCATGCACCACAAGTTTGCAGAGGCATGAGAAACAGGGTACTTGGAGTCACTGAGGATTGCAGTATCTGGAACTGCCTTCCCCCAGCTACATACTACTCCCAAGGGTTCCAGGTTTGGAAAAAATCTAATGTTTGACGTATGTCTTCCTCTACTTCAATGCGTCCAAAATTGCCATAATCCTCCTCTTGTGTGTTCTGTGGCATCACAAGAATGGTGTCTGCATAAAGCGGGCCTTAAGAGGAAAGGAAGTCGTCCTTTTCCTCCCGTTGCTCTGCATCGAATGCCCTGTCCATAATGCCACCCAGAGTCTGCTCCAGCAGGAACACAATAGGGATCCTGTCACTGATGCATGCATTGTCATGGCTCACCATCCTTTTTGCCTCCTCAAATGGTGATAGTACAGTGCATGCATCCTTTATCAGCAGCCATTGGCATGGGGAAAAAAAAACAAGCCGGCCTGAGCCTATCGTTGTGCCATACTCACACAGGTACTCATTGACGGCTCTCTGCTGCATGTGCAGCCACTGTAGCATTGCCAAAGTTGAGAACCACCTGGTAGACATGTCACAATTTATTGTGATACAGCATACAGCATTGCTGTATGATGATTGGCCAAAGCATACACCTGACCTGCATGCTTTGACCAATCACAGCATTCGGCGGCGTACAGTTTCTAATACAGTGCAGGCAGTGTACACAGTATATAATATAGTGTGCACAGTTTCAAATACTCTTCAGGTGGTGTACACAGTATATAATACATTGTAGTGCGGTGTTAAAAAAAAAAATACCCATCATGTCCAGAAGGCCTCCAAGGAGAGGCAGACGCTCACAGGCCACTAAAAGAGGGCAAGCAACCTCTGAAATAATATTTAACAGCAGGGACCATTGCTGCACCCAACAAAAATAACTGTGAGGGGTTACAGTGTTCTGGAACCACCAACACTTAAGGCCAATGTTTCTACCCCTGTTTAACAGGGGCATTTAATTATAATTTTTAAAATAATATTTAACAGCTGGGACCATTCCTGCACCCAACAAGAGTAATTGTGAGGAGTGGGGGGAACCCCCACGCCATTTAAAAAAAAAAAATTGCCGTGGAGTTCACCTTAATATCCATACCAGACCCAAAGGACTTGTGGGGGAACCCACGCTGGTTTTTTATGTATATTGCAGGGATCTGGCAATGCATTACAGCTATGAGCCATTTTAATGTTTTTCCTTTAGAAATGTCATTTTGCTGCGGCACTTTTCTAAACATGGGGAAAATACGCTACATTACAGGCAGACTAAGGGGACCCCCCCAGGCATGATATTTAAAGGAATATTTCATTTTTATTGTTTCACTTTAAGCATTCTTAAAATCATTGCTCCTGAAAAAACAGCCATTTTAAAAACTTTTTTTTGCATTGATACATGTCCCCTGGGGCAGTATCCGGGTCCCCAAACACTTTTTATGGCAATAACTTGCATATAAGCCTTTGAAATTAGCACTTTTGATTTTTCATGTTCGCACAAATTTTTTGTCTGTTCGCAAGTTCTGGCGTGAACCGAACTGGGGGGTGTTTGGCTCATCCCTATTCATCAGTATTCATAGACCTATCAACAGTGTTATAAGCTTTAGCAGGCTGTCTTTGCTCATTACCCACTGCAAGCTGTGTGCCACTCAACACACCACCTTTCCTCTTCAAAGGGATTCTTTTGCCCACTAAGGCGGCTCCTCAGTTGTCCTGAGAAGCCACGTGCCTCACCACTGCGGGCTCCTGGGAGGTTTCCCTGTGAAACTCTGCAGCACCTGTCACTATGGAACATGGTACCAGGACTGTTTTGGTCACCCTTAGTACATCTCTCCCAGGCAGCACACCTGTGCATCCAAAATCTATATGTACTTTTCCATCTTTGACCTTGCAGCAAGCTGGATTTTAACCTGTGTCTCCCCACTGTTCTGGGTAGCACACTACAGCAAGTCCATTTTCACATGTAGCACGGATCTCCCTGCTGGACATACTCCCATTTCACTGGGATTAGCCCACAGTTTATTCACTCATGGATGAATTCTCTGACCTGGCTGGGGCATGTGTTAAAATACCCTCCAGTCATAGTAGCCTTTCCCTTTCCTCAGCAAGGATTGCCTCCTTTTTCTGCTTTGACCGTCCCATCCTTGCAATCACGCACACAGAGACCTGTTACACAGTTCACAGCAGAAAAAAAAAATTCTGTCCTTTTGCAGGTACACCACCTACACGCAATGCTTATTGCCTGACTGCACTTCCACACACAGCCAAGGGTTCCTGACATGAACCCACTGTGGAGCAGGGCCCCGGATTCCACCTCTTGTGCCCACATCCAACAACCAATTGTAACATGAAGGATCATTAGCTCTAGTGGTAAATGCATTTTCAAGTGATTCATGTCAGTCAGCACTTCAGTTTTAGGGTATAGCAGCCCATGTTTATTAAAAGGCACATGGAAAGTCCAAAACATAAGGTTTCCAACACAGGGGTTCTTCTCCAGCAATATGCATATAATAACCCAAAGCTCAAACACACATGTCTTTCTCTGCAGCCTCAGTTGCACGAGGCAGTGAATAAATAGGGAATGCTCTGTGCTGAGTGGCTTCTTGTTCATTCACAAACTGAAGCATAGTAAACACATTTTTTATGCTTCAGTTATGATTGGACACAGTGAGCGAGTGTTTTCACTGTGCTCATTTAGAAAAGGAAGGGGGGCAGTAAATTAAATATTTACTAGCCCCTTTCCCCGCTCTTCATCCTAGGAGCACTACGAGGAGGGGGGCGAAGCCCGGGCAGTAGGGGGAATCAGCACCACACATAATGATGCCTGCGTATGCTTATGATAAGGTGGTGTGAACCTGAGCACACACCCTGATGGTTCTCCACAAAACCTGGACACAGGGTTGGAGATTCCATCCTACCCAATACACTATGGAATCTCCAAACTACAAAGCCCCATCCAGGTATAAAAAAGGAGTATCTGGTGGCACTTGGGAAGCAGGCAAGGGAGACTAGATATAAAATAAAAGATGGGTCTGAAATCAGTACTCAGAAGATAATGGTAGTAAAAATTAAAATAGTGATGCAAAAGATTAAAACATAATAGTTGTTGAAGCAATATCCAAAGATAGTGGTTGTAAAAGGAATTAAAAAATAAAATACATGTCAACAGGTGTCCATAACAAAATGTCCAATTAAATCATGAGCTCAGAATCAGCAGCCAGCTGTCAGAGTTGAATAGGTTCTGTGAGACAAAGAAAGCAGGGGAACCACAGTAGCGCTATCTGCATGTAGTAGATTAGTAAGGAAAAAAAAATAATAAATTATGTTTTATTACTAATCTACTACACTCTGCTGTGTTTTCCCTGCTTTCCATCCAGGTATACCAAAACTGCAAAAGCAGTATTCTCCACTCCACATCTACACTCTGCAGTCCTGCACTAAACTAATGTGCACACTATGCAAATTGTGTCCTTTAACCACTTCAATATCGGGCACTTTCACCCCTTCTTGACCAGACCAATTTTCAGCTTTCATCTCTGTTACACTTTGAATGACAATTGTGCGGTCATAATATACTGTACCCAAACAAATTTTTTATTATTTTGTTCCCACAAATACAGCTTTCTTTTGGTGGTATTTGATCACTGCTGGGGTTTTTATTTTTTGCGCAACAAATAAAAAAAAGATCAAAAATGTATAAAAAAAGTTTCTCTTTTTTTCTGTTTTAAAATTTTGTAATTAAATAAGTTTTCTCCTTCACTGATGGGCACTGATGAGGCTTCACTGATGGGCACTGATAAGGTGGCACTGATGGGCACTGATAAGGTGGCACCAATGAGGTGGCACAGATGAGGTGGCACTGATGGGCACTGATGATGGGCACTGATAGGCGGCACTGGTATTCAGCACTAATGGGCACTCATAGGCAGCACTGATGGGCACTCATAGGCGGCACTGATGGGTGCTTATGGGTGGCACTGATAGGTGGCATGGATGGGCACTGATGGGCACTAATAGGTTTGCACTGATGGGCACTAATATGTGGCACTGATGGACACTGATGGGTGGCACTGATGGGCATCACTGATGAGGAGACATCTGGCAGGCATATGTAGTTGGCATCGACTGGCACCATTTCTGGGCACTGATTGGCATCTTTTAGGCCACTGTGTGGCTTCCCAGGTGGCCATGAGGGGCATACCTGATCATCCAGGTGTGCTGGCCATCCCTGGTGGTCTTGGCTGCATCCCTGGGGGTCCAGTGTGGCTGGTGGATGTTTTTGTGCTCCTCCACCTTCAGTTTGAGGATGCCCCACAGATGCTCAATAGGGTTCAGGTCTGGAAACATGCTTGGTAAATCCATCGCCTTTACCCTCAGCTTCTTAAGCAAGGCAGTGGTCATCTTGGAGGTATGTTTGGGGTCGTTATCATGTTGGAATACCAGTGCACAAAGCAAGCTCCATGAAGACATGGATGAGTGAGTTTGGGGTTGAGGAACTTGACTGGCCTGCACAGAGTCCTGACCTCAACCCGATAGAACACTTTTGGCATTAATTAGAATGGAGACTGTGAGCCAGGCCTTCTAGTTCATATCAGTGCCTGACCGCACAAATGCCCTTCTGGAAGAATGGTCAAACAATGCTATAGACACACTCCTAAACCTTGTGGACCTCCTTCCCAGAAGAGTTGAAGCTGTTATAGCTGCAAAGGGTGGGCCAGCTCAGTATTAAACCCTACGGACTAAGACTGGGATGCTATTAAGGTTCATGTGCATGTACAGTAAAGGCAGGCGTCACAATACTTTTGGGTATATAGTGTATTTATGGCACTAAATCAAGTCTGGGCTAATCTAATCTAAGTATAATCTTAAATCTGCTCCCAACCCCTCCCCCGCCCTTTGTAACTCCTATTCTAATTATGTGCACTATATACTCCGAATTGTATTATATATACTCCGAACTGTACTATATATACTATATGGACTATATATAGTACAGTCACTGTAGTATATATAATGCAGTGGAGAGTATGTAGTGCCATCAGTGTAGTATATATAATAAATGGCAGAGTATATAGTACAGAGTATATAATACAGTGTATTAAGTGTTAAGGGGAACCCTATGACAGAATTAAGAAAAAAACGGCGTGGGGTCCCCCCGAATATCCATACCAGGCCCTTTGTGTCTGCTATAGATTTTAAGGAAAACTCCATGCCAAAATGTAAAATAAAATTTGGTGTGGGGTCCCCCCCAAAATCCATGTCAGACCCTTATCCAAGCAAGCAGCCTGGCAGTCAAGGAAAGGGGGGACGAGCGAGCGCACCCCCTCCTGAACCATACCAGGCCATTTGCCCCCAATATCTTTCCCTCAATATCCATATTATATATTAACAAGGGGGCCCTCAGAATCCCGCCCCCCCACCCCCTATGTGAATGGGTAGGGGTACGTTGTACCCCTACCCATTCACCAAAATGTGTAAAAAAAAACACAATTCCTTTATTAAAAAAGAAAAAAATGTGTCCCACGATGTCCATCCATCCATCTTTAATCACGCCGGCCGACAGACCCAAAAAATAGAAAAAATTAAAAAACCTCCGCCTCGATGGGAAGCCTCCCGGCAACTGCTGTCTCTTGGCTTTGATAGCTGTTATATATGCAAGGGCAGGGCCACCCAGTGGCATAAACAAGTGACCCTGCCCCCTTCTAATGTCATGTGGCACCATGTGATGCTCGCCTCCCCTATCCTGACTTTTAGGCTGCATGCTCTGATAAGGGTCTGGTATGGATTTTGGAGGGGACCCCCACACCATTTTTTTTTTATTTTGATGTGGAGTTCCCACTTAATATCCATACCAGACCCAAAAGGCCTGGTATGGACTGGGGGGGACCCTACACTGTTTTTTTTCCTTGATTTTTCATCTACATTACAGCCGCGAGCAAGTTTACCTTGAATTTTTTGCTTTAGAAATGTCATTATTGCTGCGGTACTGTTCTACACATCGCACACAATGCGTCACTTTACAGGCAGACTAAGGGGACCCCCAGGCATGATACTTAACCACTTGCCACCCGCCGGCTGTCATATGACAGTTAGAATCACTCCCTAGGAAACATAATTAACCCCTCGATCACCCCCTAGTGTTAACCCCTTCCCTGCCAGTCACATTTATACAGTAATCAGTGCAAATTTATAGCATGGATCGCTGTATAAATGTGAATGGTCCCAAAAATGTGTCAAAAGTGTCCGATATGTCCGTCGCAATATCGTAGTCAATTTAAAAATCGCAGATCACCGCCATTACTAGTAAAAAAAATGAAATAATAAAAATGCTATAAATCTATCCCCTATTTTGTAGACACTATAACTTTTGCGCAAACCAATCAATATACGCTTATTGCAATTTTTTTACCAAAAATATGTAGAAGAATAAATATCGGCCTAAACTGAGGAAAACATTTGTTTTAAAAAAAAAATGGATATTTATTATAGCAAAAAGTAAAAAATATTTGGGCTGATTTACGAAGCATTTGCGCCATGAGTTGCGCCGATGCGCAAATGACATTTTCGTATTTACAAAACATATGCGCCAGTAACACAGTGCAATTCCCCATTTACTATTCTCTTCCCGGCGCATGAGAAGAGACGATCGGTACGCCACTATAGACATGACGCATGGCATCTTTAACTGAAAATTTAAACAAGCTGGAAGTACCAATATTATGGGGGGTGATGTGGGTGATGTGAGGAAGTATGGTACTAACTGCCCAAGTCACAAATATGCCCAAAATAGAATGAGAAAGTAACTTTCTCCAAACAAGCCTGCTGCGCCGGCAAATACATTTCGTACTGCGGGAGGTCAATTTATGCACTGCACATGTTCAAAGGGCATTTGCGCTTGTTCAAATGTGTTGGTTCAGTGCGCTGGCAAAATCTTAGTAAATGTCAAGCAACATAAATGCATTTGCATAGGTTGAACGGGCGCACCTCTACACTTTTTTTTTTTGTTAATGCTGGTTCACTTCGCGGCTATAATGAAATGTTGGTCCGGCAATACACATAAAAGTTCATTGATAAAAACAGCATTAAGAAAAAAAACAAAATTAAGAAAAAAAAGATGTGTGGGGGGGTCCCCTGAAATTCAATACCAGGCCCTTCAGGTCTGGTATGGATATTAAGGGGAACCCCACGCCAAAAAAAAAAAATGGCATGGGGGTGCCCCTCAAAATCCATACCAGGCCCTTCAGGTCTGGTGTGGATTTTAAGGGGAACCCTGCGCCAAAATTTAAAAAGAAATGGTGTGGGGTCCCCCTAAAAATCCATACCAGACCCTTATCCGAGCACGCAACCTGGCAGGCTGCAGGAAAAGAGGGGGGACGAGAGAGCCCCCCCTCCTGAACCGTACCAGGCCACATGCCCTCAACATTGGGAGGGTGCTTTGGGGTCCCCCCGAAGCACCTTGTCCCCATGTTGATGAGGACAAGGGCCTCATCCCCACAACCCTTGCCCGGTGGTTGTGGGGGTCTGCGGGCAGGGGGCTTATCGGAATCTGGAATCCCCCTTTAACATGAGGACCCCCAGATCCCGGTCTCCCCCCTGTGTGCAATGGTAAGGGGGTACCTACCATTTCACAAAAAAGTGTCAAAAATGTTAAAAATGACAAGAGAAAGTTTTTGACAATTCCTTTATTTAAAGCCTTCTTCTTTCCATCTTCTTCGGGTCCTCTTCCTCTTCCTTCGGTTTCTTCCTCCATCTTCTTCTTCCTCTGCTTCTTCCTCCGATCCTCGGTTTCTTGCTCCGGTGTTCTCGTCCGGCATCTTTTTCCGCGGCATCTTCTTCCCGGCTTAGTTCTCGGGCTGCTCTGCATCCATGATGGGAGGCTCCCGCTGTGTGATGCTTCTCTTCTTCTGACACTTCTTAAATAATGGAAGGCAGGGCCATCCGGTGACCCCGCCCCCTCTGAAGCACAGTTCCATTATATAAGTGTCAGAAGAAGAGAAGTGTCACACAGCTGGAGCCTCCCATTATGGATGCAGAGCGGCCCGAGAACTAAGCCGGGAAGAAGGCGCCGAGGAAGAAGATGCCGAACAAGAACACCGGAGCAAGAAGCCAAGGATCGGAGGAAGAAGCAGAGGAAGAAGAAGATGGAGGAAGAAACCAAAGGATGAATGAAGGAAGAAGACCCGAAGATGAAAAGAAGAGACTTTAAATAAAGGAATTGTCAAAAACGGTCTCTTGTCATTTTTAACATTTTTGACACTTTTTTGTGAAATGGTAGGGGTACTTTTGTACCCCAATACCATTTCACACAGGGGGGCCGGGATCTGGGGGTCCCCTTGTTAAAGGGGGCTTCCAGATTCCGATAAGCCCCCCCGCCCGCAGACCCCCACAACCACCTGGCAAGGGTTGTGGGGATGAGGCCCTTGTCCTCATCAACATGGGGACAAGGTGCTTTGGGGGGACCCCAAATCACCCTCCCAATGTTGAGGGCATGTGGCCTGGTACGGTTCAGGAGGGGGGGCACTCTCTCGTCCCCCCCTCTTTTCCTGCGGCCTGCCAGGTTGCGTGCTTGGATAAGGGTCTGGTATGGATTTTTGGGGGAACCCCCACACCATTTTTTTTTTTTTTTGGCGCGGGTTTCCCCTTAAAATCCATGCCAGACCTGAAGGGCCTGGTATGGAATTTTGAGGGGGACCCCCATGCCATTTTTTTTTTGCAGCAGGGTTCCCCTTAATATCCATACCAGACCTGAAGGGCCTGGTATGGAATTTCTGGGGAACCCCACACAATTTTTTGTTCTTAATTTTGTTTTTTTTCTTAATGCTGTTTTTATCAATGAACTTTTAAGTGTATTGCCAGACCGACATTTCATTATAGCCGCGAGTAGTTTTAAATAACTTTTATTCCTTAAGGGCCAGTTCACACCACATGCAGTCCAGTGCATTTTTTTCTGCATCAAAAAAGCATGGAAAGTAGGTTATATGGTTTTCAATGGCATAGTTCACACCAGTGCTTGCAGTTTCAGTGCGTTTCCCAAAAAAAAAGTAGAACATGCTGCATTTTTTCTGCACTGAACTGTACTGGAATGTTGTAAAATGCATCAAAAACGCACTGCAATGCACCTAAATGCACCAAAAAATGCACTGCAAACACTTGTCCTTAAGGTTAAGAAAAAGAGGGGGGGGGGGAGCACTGGACTGCATCAAAAATGCACCAAAAATGCACTGGAACGCATCAAAAACATGCATGCAGAAAAGCACCTGGAACGCATTCGGACTGCGTTTCTATGGTGTGAACTGGCCCTCAGGGCCAGTTCACACCATAGAAACGCAGTCCGCACGAGTTCCAGGTGCTTTTCTACTTGCGCGTTTTTAATGCGTTCCAGTGTGTTTTTGGTGCGTTTTTGATGCAGTCCAGTGCTTTTTTTCCCCCCTCTTTTTTCTTAACCTTAAATAAGGACAAGTGCGATCCAGTGTGTTTTTGATGCGTTTTACAGCTTTCCAGTACAGTCCAGTGCAGAAAAAATGCAGCATGTTCTACTTTTTTCAGGAACTGTAACGCACTGGAAATGCAAGCATGGGTGTGAACTATGCCATTGAAAACCATATAACCGACTTTCCATGCATTTTTGACGCATAAAATATGCACTGGACTGCATTGGTGTGAACTGGCCCTTAAGCAATTTGGCATATTTAAAGGCATTTCTCCTTGTTTCGTTTTTGGGGTTGTCCAATTGGTGACATTGATATATGTCCCCTAGGGTGGGACCTGGGCCCCCATACCCATTTTAAGGCCAATAACTAGAAGATAAGCCAGCCAAGTGGGGACTAGTAAAATTACCAAGTCAGTTCCCTTAGACTGCAATGGTATTTGTTGTATAACTTTTGCACGTTAGGCTCTTTAGTTGCCCCCCTGGACTGGGGGGTGTTTTGTCCCATCTGTAATTTTGGTGCATGCTGGATGATGTGCTTAATTTTGGACAGGGGGTGGCTTATTTTGTGCTAGCTGCATTTGGGTTGTTCTGGGCATGCTCAGGGACTTTGTTTTTTTGGTGGTGCTTTTTGTGTGTGAACAGCACTTGGATGTTTCTGGACATGCTCAGAGTGTGTTTTTTGGGTTAATGATTTAAGGACATCCTTAACAGGTGTACTCACTTTTAAGTTCTCTCTACATTGGGTGAACTTGCATTTTGTGTGTTTCATGGACTGTCCATGTGTTTGCAATTGCCTCATTAGCACACAAACCTATGTTATATAAAGCTTGCAGAGAGCATTCTTTACTTTGCCCTGAAAAGAGCCAAGATTTTGTGTGTGTGTTCGATTTTCTATTTGTATTTTGTTTATGTTGTTGCAAAACGGATGTGTTTTTCTGCAAATTTTTTGTTACTTTGGTTTGTTGTATTTTTTTGGATGGTGGTTATTTTACCATGAAATCTTTTTTATGTTGGCCATTTTTGTTGTTTTTACGTTGTTCACTTTGATTTAACTGTCTGTGCTGCATTATTTTTAAAAATTTTTCTCAAGATGTTGTGCCTAATGTTGTTTTAATCCGTAATAGCTGTCCATTTGTGGGTGCACTCCTTTTAACTCCTGTCAATTTACACTGCAAAAGGGTCAAACCTCAAACATATTCTGTTGGTGTCTCAAATTACCATACATGTGTGTATTTTGCTTTCCTTGTTTCTTTTCCAAGTCCTGTTTTTTTTTTTTTTTTTTTGGTTGGGCTTTGTGTCCCTTTTCTTAAAATTGGCTTTGCTTCCTGTCACATAGCCAAACAGGAAGTGAGAGTAAAACCCTAACAATATTTTTCCTCGGGTTCACACAGGTCAATCTAACTAGTGTCCCCATTATGCAAATCTAGCACTTTGTTGTGTACACCCCATATTATTAGGTATTTTTGGGTTTAGTAAAGGCAAATCCTTTCTGCAATACAAGTGTAGTTGATGAAAATCGGAGGGTGAGCACTGGTGATTTTATCATCCAATCATGTAGAGGCAAAGATGCTGTTCTTTTTTTTCCTTTTCCTTGCATGTCCCCCTTGGATCTCCAGCAACTGCACTTCTAAGTGCACTTGTAGTGTAAAGTGGATTTACCTTTTAGTAAATAAACCCCAAGATACATAATAATTTGGAATGTACATTACAAAATGCTAGAGTGCAATTTCCAAAATGGGGAAACTATTTAGATTGACCTGTGTGTCCCCAAGGACATACATTGGTAGGGTTTTACCCTCACTTCCTGTTTGGCTATGTGACAGGAAGTGAATAGTTTTGAATGAGAAATTGGCAAAATTTGGGAGGTGTCTTCACCCTATCAGGGGTGTAGACGTCTGACAAAACTTCTAATCCCTCTGCAGTCTATCCCCAAGCAAAAATAAGAAAGGATTTTAATTAGTTTAACTTTGCAAAGACACATTCCTAAGTTCAATTGTGATGCATGTTAATGGCCCATTTAGACCTTTTAATAGAAAGAAAGTCATCAGTTGCCTTTGATTTTAAATATTATTTTTGGCCAGTCTTAGAAATCTGCATCTGTTTTTCTATTAACCACTTGGTGTCTGTGCTATAGCCAAACGCCGGCCACAGCGTGGACCTGACTTTCTGGGAGGCTGTCATAGGACGGGCTCCCTGCAGGGGTGCAGCGCGCGCTGAGACTCGGGTGATCACAGATCGAAGTAAGGGCCAGCCCCTTACCACGCTGTCAGCCAATGACGGCTGATCACATGATGTAAACTAAAGCTCGGTAATTGTTTATTTTTTTCCTCACGCTGACAGCATGAGGATAAAAATAAAAGCTGATCACCGGCTTAGGTCTAAGGGACATTAGTCCCGCAGAGGCAATTCTGCCTCATCTGTGCCCACCAGTACCACCTGCCAGTGCCACCTATCAATGCCCACCAGTGGTCCCAATCAGTGCATATCAGTGTAACCAATCAGTGCTGACCCATCAGTGTACATAAATTAATGAGAAAAATTACCTGTTTGCAAAATTTAATATCAAAATATACAAAATTATTTATAAAAATCTGTCTTTTCTTTTTTTTTTTTTTTGAACAAAAGAACAAAAAAAAACACAGAGGTTATCAAATACCACCAAAAGAATGCTCTATTTGTGGGAACTTTAAAAAAAACCCAAAAAAAAACATTTGGCTAAGTATGACCGCGCAATTGTCATTCAAAGTGCATCAGCGCTGAAAATTGGTCTGCACAGCAGGGGGGTTTAAGTGCCCAGTAAGCAAGTGGTTAATTTCCATGCCAAATATGGATTTCTGTAATAAAGATGTGTGCCCGCTGTGTATACAGCATGTGCGTAAGCAAGTTGTACACATATGAACGGTACTCATTGTAAATCATGGGGTAGAACTTGTGATGCAGCTTTTCAGTCCCTAGTGGCCTTAGACTCTCTTTCCACTACTGCGAGTTGTTGTGCGACTTGACACATGTGAAGTCGCAGGACAAGTCAAAGCACATGTATTTCAATGTTCCCCGTTCTAAAAAGTTCTTGCACTACTTTGTTCCAACTTCAGTGCGACTTTTTCTCCAATGTTTTGAACTAGTCACATGACATGGCATTAAGGCTCAGTTTCCACTATTGCAAGCCCAAAGTTGCGTGTTTTTTGCCACGAGTTTCCTGCAACTTTTTGCCAAAACTTGAAGCAATGCCTTTGTATTTTTTAGGTCTATGGACCTCAAGTCGCATCAAAGTGGGACCGAAGTAGTGCAGGGACTACTTTGAAGTTGCTGCGACTTGAAGTCACACACATATGAACGGTACTCATTGTAATTCATGGGGTAGAACTTGTGATGCAACGTTTCAGTCCCTAGTGGCATGGCAAGTTTCAATAGTGGAAAACAAACTGAAAAAGCACATTGTAAATCATGCAACTTTGGGGTTGAAATAGGGGAAAGAGAGCATTAGGCTAAAGCGGTAATAGGAAGATGCACTGTAAGAATTACTTCTAATTGTAGAAAACCAAACAAGCTCTTGCACTGAATCTAATTTATGGAAGATCTAACTGATTGGCCAGTGTATGGTGACCTTTAAAGATATGAAAACTTGAATTTCTGGTGTTTAAGCCTCATACACACGATGGGACTTTGTACAAACTTTCCCGTGGATTTTTGTACAAAGCGCGTTGGCCTTAGGGTTCTTTCACATGGACGTGTCTGTGTACAGAGCCCGCTCTGCTCCGCGGGGGATCGCTCCGTGGATCCCCGCTGAGCAGGCAGATGACAGGTCTGTCTCTGCACACTGTGCAGGGACGGACCTGTCAGAGTGCCGCTCTTCTCTATGGGGGATCGGATGATGACGGAATGTAGAGTCCGTCGTCACCCGATCCAATCCGCAGATGGATGGAAAAATAGGTTTTTCCTCCGTTACACTTTTTCGGATTTGAGTGGGTCGGATGTCAGCGGACATGTCACCACTGACATTCAACCCTCCATAGAGGTCTATGGAGTGTCCGTTCAGGTCCGCAGGTCCGCGGCGGCCCTGAAAGGTTCCTCCGTGTGAAAGGGGCCTTAGGGCCCTTTCACACTGGGGCGGTGCAGGCGGCAGCGGTAAAACGACGATATTTTTAGCGCCACTTTACCGGTGGTATTCGGCCACTAGTGGTTTTAACCCCCACTAGCGGTCGAAAAGGGGTTTATATAAATCCGCCCACAAAACGCCGCCGCAGTGGCGCTTTGCCGGCGGTATATCCGCGCTGTCCCATTGATTTCAGTGGGCAGGAGCAGTTTATACACCGCTCCAATGGTGCTGCTAGCAGGCCTTTTTTAGGCCCCTTTCACAATGGGGCGTTTTTAGGTACTACAGCGGTAAAAATAGCGTCTGAAAAATGCCCTAAAGAAGCGGCTCCATTCACTCCAGTGAGGGCTTTCACACTGGAGCGGTGTGCTGGCAGGGCATCACAAAAACTCCTGCCAGCAGCTTCTTTGGAGCGGTGAACTCACCGCTCCTCCCCATTGAAATCAATGGGGCAGCGATGTGATACCGCCAGCAAAATGCCGATCCAGCGGCGTTTTGCGGGTGGATTTAACCCCTTTTCGGCCGCTAGCAGGGGGGTTAAAACCGTCCCACTAGCAGCTGAATAATGCCGCTAAAATGACAGTAAAGCAGCGCTAAAAATAGCGCCGCTTTACCGCAGATGCCCCCACAGCCCCAGTGTGAAAGGGGCCTTACTGTCCTGCTAGCGCACCGCTCCAGTGTGAAAGCTCGATTCACACTGGAGTGAATGGAGCCACTTCTTTAGGGTGTTTTTCAGGCGCTAATTTTACCAGACCCTTACCTGAGCATGCAGCACGGCCGGTCAGGAATGGGGGTGGGGACGGCGAGCGCCCCCCCCCCCGAACCGTATCAGGCCCCATGCCCTCAACATGGGGGATGGGTGCTTTGGGGAAGCACCTTGTCCCCATGTTGATGAGGACAAGGGCCTCTTCCCAACAACCCTGGCTGATGGTTGTCGGGGTCTGCGGGCGGGGGGCTTATCAGAATCTGGGAGCCCCCTTTAATAAGGGGGCCTCCAGATCCCAGCCCCCCACCCTACGTGAATATGACGCTCTCTCCCACTGTAATGCCGTCTGCGAGGTGTGCGGCGACTTATATAGGCATGGGGCGTGGTCACGTGTGATGTCACCGGGTGACCCCGCCCCTTATGACGCCCTAGTCCCATTATGCCCCGGGACTGTGCCGTCATAAGGGGTGGGGTCACCTGGTGACATCACACAGTGACCACGCCCCATGCCTATATAAGTCGCCGCACACCTCGCAGACGGCATTACAGCGGGAGAGAGCGTTGCGTCAATATCGGAAGAAGAGAAGAGGGAAGAAGATGACGAAAAAGAAGACCGGGCCCCCGCTAGCAAAAGAGCTGGAAGAAGATAGCGGGGGAGACCGGCAGAAGATACCGGAGAAGAACCGGACAGCAACAGAAGAACCAGACAGCAGCTGAAGACCGGGCCCCCGCTAGCAAAAGAGCGGCAAAAGAGCAGAAGATAGCGGAGGAACCTGGCAGAAGAACTGGACACCGGGAGAAGAGGCCGGACAGCGCAGAGAAGAACCGGACACCAGGAGAAGATGAGGAGAAGAGGCTGGAGAGCGCGGAAGAGACCCACGAAGTCAGAAGAAGACCTCCGGAGCTTCCTAATAAATTACTTTAAAAACCTGTCTAGTGTGTTTTTTTCTTGTCACTTTTCTCCCCCAGGTGAATGGGTAGGGGTACCATGTACCCCATACTCATTCACGTAGGGCGGGGGGGCCGGGATCTGGGGGTCTCCTTATTAAAGGGGGGCTCCCGGATTCTAATAAGCCCCCGACAACCAACGGCCAGGGTTGTCGGGAAGAGGCCCTTGTCCTCATCAACATGGGGACAAGGTGCTTTGGGGTGGGGGGGCCGCAGCGTGCCCCCTTCCCCAAAGCACCCATCCCCCATGTTGAGGGCATGCGGCCTGGTACGGTTCAGGGTGCTTGCTCATCCCCACCCCCTTTCCTGACCGGCCAGGCTGCATGCTTGGATAAGGGTCTGGTATGGATTTTGTGGCAACCCCCCATGCGGTTTTTTCGGCGTAGGGGTTCCCCTTACAATCCATAGGAAGATGTGTTTTTCCTATTGCAGCGAGCGCGAGATGTACCTCGCCGAGAACCAGTGCGATGGGATTGATCTGGAAACATTCTCACAGGCAGGTACTGCTGTGCGCACAGTGGTTCACATGCTCAATTAAGGATTTATCCAGCGTACCAATTAAGGATGAACCGGCGCAGCACATTCATCTTAGTAAATGATCCCCATTGTGTTTTTTTCAAACTTGTCACTCTTCTTTTGTTTATAGCGCAAAAAATAAAAACCGCAGGGGTGATCAAATGCCACCAAAAGAAAGCTCTATTTGTGGGGAAAAAATGATAACAATTTCATCTGGATACAGTGTGGCATGACTGCGCAATTGTCATTCAAAGTGTGACAGCACTGAAAGCTGAAAAATGGCTTGGGCAGGAAGGGTGTGAAAGTGCACTGCATTGAGGTGGTTAAAGGAATATTTAATTTTTATTGTTTTACTATTGTTTAAAAGGCAGGTATTCTGCCACCCCATTGCCCGTATGACTGCCCCATTGAACTGTGGCCTGGTTCTGAAATTCCTTTTGGGCACATTTTTCCCCTCTCTGAACTGGAACTTAAGGTACTATGTCAGTACATTGATGAAAGCCTGGAGAAAGGTTTCATCCAACCTTCCACGTCCCCTGCAGGTGCTGGAATTTTCTTAGTGGAAAAAAAAGATCATACCCTGCGCCCTTGTGTTGACTGCCAGGAATTAAATAAAGTCACCATCAAGAATAGATACTCTTTGCCCATGGTTCCGGAACTTTTTCAACGTTTTAAAACTTCTGTGTTCACAAAACTTGACTTACGAGGGGCATATAACCTAGTACGAATCTGCAAAGGGGATGAATGGAAAACAGCCTTCTGCACTAGATTCGGGCATTATGAGCACCTTGTCATGCCTTTCGGGCTGTGTAATGCCCCAACGACATTCCAGCGTTTTGTTAACAATATTTTCAGAGACTTCCTTGATTTATTCCTTATTGTATATCTAGATTATATCCTCATCTTTTCTAATTCCCTCTCGTCACACCGTGAACATGTGAAAAAGTTTCTCGGTCAGCTAAGAGACCATGGACTATATGCAAAGGCCGAGAAGTGCGAATTCGAGAAGGACACTATCCAATTCTTGGAACTTATCATCTCTACTTCAGGCATCTCCATGGATCCTCAAAAGGTCAAATCCATGCTAGAATGGCCCACTCCTACAGACAGGAAGAGTACTCAGAGGTTCATTGGATTTGCCAACTTCTACCGCAAGTTCATTAAGAATTTCTCCACCATTATCGCTCCTGTCACCCAACTGACAAAACAGAATACCCGCTTCCAATGGACACCTACAGCGCAAGCCACCTTAGACCAACTAAAAGCTCTGTTTACCTCAGCTCCCATCCTACAACATCCAGACCCTGCATCACCATATGTTCTCGAGGTGGACGCTTCAGAGAATGCTGTGGATGCCATCTCGTCACAGCGCCAGGGCATGATGTCCCTACTGCATCCCATTGCCTTCTTTTCCAGGAAACTTAGCTCCGCAGAGAGAAATTATGACGTGGGTGACCGTGAATTATTAGCCATAAAGACAGCCCTGTAAGAATGTCGTTATTTGTTGGAAGGAGCAGCCCACCCCATTTTGATCTTTACCAATCACAAAAACCTTGAATACCTTAAAACAGCCAAGCGGTTAAGACCTCGCCAGGCCAGGTGGGCGCTATTCTTTTCTCGCTTCTCCTTCCACATTACTTTTAGACCAGGTTCCAAGAATGGCAAGCCTGATGCCCTATCACAAATGTACCCAGAAGAAGGATAACCTCACCGGGCAGACACAATCCTGCCAGCTCAAAGTTTTTTTACCTGATCACTCAGCTAAAGCAGGCATCCACAAGGGACATTCTACCACCAGGTATCTGTTTTCAGGAACAAGAGGGATTATTCCTACACAATCAAAAGGTATAAAAATGTAGAAATACCGCACTAGTAAAACAGTGGCAAAAAGCAGCAGCATACAATGCGATAACACCAAAAAGACTAAGAAATGGGGGAAGCTGCGCTAAAAAATGAAGTCCATAACGGTTGACATCAGGGAAAACAAAATGTCCATTGGGAACATGCAGAGAAATAATAACACCACAGTATGCATATACAAGCAGTGTGCCCAACCACCGTAGCTGTTGATTGAGCTTACCAAATGGCAAGCTTAAAAGGCAGATGGCTATAGCCCAGCCAAGGCTTGCTGATGATCACGGTGTTCGGATGACAGGGGATCAATCTCTAAGGCCCACATCCGGTATCCACGTATTCAATTGAAAACCCAGGTAGCCCAGACGAGAAAAAGACTGGCCATAGTGTGATATCTTCCAAACATTTATTTAAAAAAAATAGTCACTTACAGTTAAAACAGCAATGTCGCGCATACGAACGCCGGCCGGCATAAACAAGAAAAACGGAGCCCGTTCTACTCCAATGACGTGGTGACGTCAGTGCGTGCCTTCCCAGATGCGTTTCGTCATCATCTGACATTGTCAATGGGGAGTTCCCCATTGACAACGTCAGATGATGACAAAACGCATCTGAGAAGGCACAATCAAAAGGTGTTTGTACCTCTGAATCTGTGCCCCAAGATCCTGGGTCTCTGTCATGACCATCCCTTGGCAGGACATTTCGGGGTAACCAAGACAGTGGAGCTCGTGCAACGTTCCTTTTGGTGGCCAGGTTTAAGGCCTGACTGCAAGAGTTATATGAGCACCTGTGGGGTCTGTCCCCGGAAAAAAAAAAGAAAACCAAGGCCTAGGGTCTGTTGAAACCACTACCCATTCCCAAGAGGCCCTGGGAAATGATTAATATGGATTTTATTGTCGAACTTCCACCATCCCAAAAATTCACCATTTTTGTGATCGCAGACAGATTGACCAAGATGGCCCATTTTATTCCTTTGTTAGGAACAGAGACTGCTTGCACCTTCATCAGGGAGGTAGTTAGACTCCATGGGGTACCCAACAGCATCACCTCGGATCGAGGGGTGCAATTTACATCCAGATTTTGGAAAGAGCTTTGTCGGGTGTTGAAAATTGAAACTTATTTTTCTTCAGTGTACCACCCCCAGACTAATGGCCAAACTGAACATACAAACCAGACTCTAGAACAATATCTTCAATGCTTCTCATCCTTTGCCCAGGATGACTGGGCATCACTTTTACCCCTGGCAGAGTTTGCATACAACGATGCAGTTCACTCAGCTATGGGACAAGTCTCATTTTTTGCTAACTATGGATACTTCCTGACCTTCCTACCTGACATCGTGCCTGATTCCTTGGTTCCTGCAGTCCAAGAAAGGTTAAACACCCTTCTATCGAACAATTAGGTATTACAAAGAAACCTCTCCGAAGCACAACAAGACAAAAAGAGATTCTTTGACAGGAAAAAAAGAGGAGACCTAAAACTTCAAGTTGGAGACAAGGTCTGGTTATCCACTGCCAACTTAAAATGATCTTGTCCATCCAAGAAGCTCGGACCTAGATATATTAGATCTTTTCCCTTTTAAAAGGCAGATCAATCCGTCAGCCTATGAACTGTCACTCCCTGAGAAAAACAAAATTCATCCGGTCTTCCATGTCTCATTACTGAAAAATGCAATCCTTTTCCTGGTCGTGAGTCGGGTCCACCTGCACCTACTCTAGTCAACAGTAATGAGGAGTATGAGGTTGAAACCATTATGGACTGTAGAAAGAGGAGAAATGTAATCCAGTTTTTGATAAAATGGAAAGGCTACAGAACTGAAGACAACTCTTGGGAACTAGATTCCAATTTACATGCCAAGTGGTTGTTACGGGCTTTTTTTCAGGCTCACCCCGAAAAGAAGTTACAGATGGGAATCTGGAGGTTGCCCATTAGGGGGGGCAATGTAAAAGAAGTCCGGTGGATAAACGCATGTTGGCGCACAGGCGTGGGCACATTAGTGTGTGCGCCAAGAATACTGTGTACTGGCGCATGCGTGGACACGCGCGACTGCGAACAGGTACACGTGCACACACTGGCACCAACCGGTCTATTTAAATGGAGCAATGACATACACACATTGCTGAGTGGTCTTTCAGCTCGTTCCTGCTTACCTGTGTTTGATCTGTTCCAGTCTTCCTGTGTTTGACCCAGCTTGTACCTAAACCTTCTCTTGGACTTCTGCCTGCTTTCCTCTGACCCCAGCTTGTGTTTGACCCTGTTCCTGATTCATGATTCTGTATTTCGCTGCCCGACTGTGTACCAAACCCGGCCTGTATCCTGTCCTTGCTTCTGCCTCACGTTCCGGTACCTGCTTGACTGTTGATGATCCCCTGGCTTATGTTCCAACCACGCTTCCGCCTGCTGGTCCAGCAACACTGAATTCCTGTTCTCAGTGCCTATCCGGTGATCCATGGCTATCGGGTTCCTGCCAAGACCCAACCAGCTTTACTTGCTACATCGGCCCTCGTGCCACTCTGTGTCTTTCACTCCCTGTCATCTCTACCAGGGGTGCTGGTGTAGCCTTCTCTACAGCTCAATCTCCACCAGGTACGTAACAGAACACAAGAACAATTTTGACAAAACTGAGTTTTATAGAACATTTGTTTAACTTGTTAAATGAAAGTAAAGTTAATGATATAACTTAGATTACAAACTCCTCAGTTTTATTCAAAATAGTTGATGCAAAAATGAATACACCCCACAACAAAATCTACTACATCTAGTATTTTGTATGAACTCCATGATTTGTAAGGACAGCACCAAGTCTTCTAGGCATGGAACTAGGCATGGAATGAACAAGTGGGCGACATATTGCAACATCCATCATTTTACATTCTTCAAGAATTACCTCTTTTAGAGCCTGGATGCTGGATGAAGAGTAATGCTCAACTTGTCTCTTCTGAATTCCCCATAGGTGTTCAATGCGGTTCAGATGAGGTGACATACAGTACTTGGCCACTCTATCAATTTCATCATGTTCTTCTTCAGAAATGCAGCAGTGGCCTTAGATGTGTGTTTTTAATCATTGTCATGTTGGAAAAGTGCACGGTGACCAAGGGGAAGGAGTGATGGTAGCATCTTCTCTTTCAATTTGTGTTGAGCGAACTGTTCTGGGCCAAGCAAACGTTTGGCCCAAACATCGCTTTTTTGCCCGTTTGGCGAACACGCAAATTAGCGGGGCGCAATGTGGGTTGTGCGCTCGCCCAGCGCCCCCCAGTGCTGGGAACTGATGAGTCATCAGCTATCAATGGGCTTCCCTGCTGACAGCTGAATAAAAGAAACATTGCCGACAATAAAAGATACATGGCGTGGGGTCCCCCCAAAATCCATACCAGACCCCTATCTCAGCATGCAGCCTGACAGTCCAGGAAAGGGGAGGATGAGTGAGCGTCAGAGACTGGTGCATGCTGGGTAGGCTAAAGACTTTCATTGGGGTGTATTCATTTTTGCAACATGGTCTTCAATGAATTTGTTTGGAATAATACTTTTTTTGTGCGTGGAAATTAACAAAACTTGGTTGCAATCAATGGCCCCATTTGTGGGAGTATTTTGTAGTATAGTATCCCATAGAAAATGTTGATTCTGAAAGGGAAGAAAAGGTTTTCTGACAAATCTGTTAGGGTGTACTCATTTATGCTGAGCACCGTAGCATTGAGCACTGTATGTATAGAGCAGGGATATGCAATTAGCGGACCTCCAGCTGTTGCAGAACTACAAGTCCCATGAGGCATAGCAAGACTCTGACAGCCACAAGCATGACACCCAGAGGCAGAGGCATGATGGGACTTGTAGTTTTGCAACAGCTGGAGGTCTAATTGCATATCCCTGGTATAGAGTATACTGTATATACAAAGTATATACTTTATAGATAGCAACATTCTCAAAGTGCTCTCTTATTTATTGTGAACGAAAAAGATCATTCATCAGTCTCATATTACTTATGAAAATCACTGTGATTGTAACCAAGGGCAATTGTCATGCTTGAGCATTTGTGATAACTTCTTTGTTAATATCTGCACACCAAATTTATAAGAGATCATTGTGATTACATTGGAAGCAGTGTAAGCGCAAAGGTTTCAATATATTAAGCAAGTCAGTTAATTATGAAAACATTACAGTTGGACTATTTCCAGCTACTACTATGATTCTTTATTAGGAATAATAATTGCAAAGCTGGAAGTTGCACACTATAGATACTGTATGTGGAAACACTGCTCCCTGTTTTTTGTATGTGTATTTGATCATTGTATATGGAAAAATAATGTGCTTAGTGTGTATGTGAATTGAATAAATCATATGATCAAATTGACAGCAGCACTCACAGCATTGTACACAGCAACATCCAGAAACATAATAAAAAAATGTGTTGCACTGTCCTATACACTTATTTTAGGCCTGTTATTTCTCTGTAAAAGTCTCTATTATGTAGACATCCAAAACTCCTGTCACTGTTTCTGCTTGCAGCCATTTTGGATGGGAGGTCAGCAGCCCCAACAGAGCTGTTACTCAGGAGACACTCTATACCAGTAATGGCGAAGCTTGGCACCCCAGATGTTTTGGAACTACATTTGTAGTTCCAAAGCATCTGGGGTGCCAAGGTTCACCATGACTGCTCTATACTATTCCTCCTTGTTCCATCCCCAGCATCTACATAAAAGTTTAGGCCCCATTCACACTTCAGAGTTTTGTAGCTTGAAGCTCCAAAATGCTGGAGGAGAAAAAATCAATTATTCTCTAGGGAGTTGGTTCACACCTCAACTCCAAGTCGCCTGAAGCCAAACGCCTGAAGCTCAAAAAAGTTCTGGAGCTTTTTTTGTAGCTCAAATTGGGCAGATTTGTGTGTTTTTGGAACTTTTTTCCAACAGAAATGAATGGAAACACTTTCTATCTTCACACCCCTTACCTTGAAAAACTTCTCCATTACTCCCTAGACAGACCATAGAATGTGACACAGGAAAAAGTTTACCAGATGACCTCATTAGTACACACCCTGCATCATCTACCCTCCTACTCCTGTAGATCACTACCACCCCTAATCAAGTAGCTCATGGGACATTTTGGCGTGTTGCGGGTTACACATTTTTTCAGCGTGTTTTGCTGCCTTTTTCACTCATTTTTTCATGTGGCAAAATGTGTGTTTGATTCTGTATTTGGGGTGTTGTTAACAATTAATGGCACCAGAAGCACAACTAGTTAATTTTAGGTGTATAAAGGGGGCCATACACTATACAATCTTATTGTACAATCTCCTTTAGATTTAACAAAACTATATAATAGACATGCACATTCGTTTTCGTCCGAATGCATTTTCCTCCGAATTCCGGGTATTTTCGTTATCGTTTTAACAAACGATAACGAATGTGCAGAATCCGAAAACCGAAAGATCCGACATAAACAAATGCTTTATTTTAGTTGCGACAACAGTTCGATATAGATAGGTGATTCGACATGACGCTGACAATAGCGATCTGTGTCCATTGAACCTGTGGTCGAATGTGCATAACCTTACCTCTATTAGTCCAAGATTATTCTACATAGAGAGAAAAGATTCGACATAGAGAGAAAAGATTTGACATTATAGAGACAATAGCAAAAAGGTTGACTGTGCCTAACCTAACTCTATTAGTCCAAAATTATTCGACATAGAGAGAAAAGATTTGACATAGAGAGAAAAGATTCAACATTATAGAGAATATAGTAAATAAGGTCGAATGTGCCTAACCTAACTCTATTAGTCCAAGATTTTTCAACATAGAGAGACAAGATTCGACATAAAGATTCGACGAAGCAGTCGCCGCGAGCGGACATTTATGGTCAAATGCTCCGCCCATAGGCTATAGAAGAATTCTAATGTTGGTTGACTAGTAATAATAATTAATAAATATAATTATTACTAGTGTCATACAACATTAGAATTCTACTATAGCTTGTAGGCGGAACATTCGACCTTAATTATATCGGATTTTCGGACGAATGCATTTTTTTTAACTAAACGAAATAAATAAAAACGAATTTCGGGAGTAACTAAATAAAATTTTCGTTTAGTTTCGGTTCGTTGTCATTCATAAAGTACATAATTTTGTTCTGTTATATTCGTTATGTTACCTTAATACATTTTCGGATAATTTGTTATTTCTGTAGAGTGTCGATATTCGTTATACTGAATCTTGAATCATGTCGAATTCATTTACTATATGCACTATAATTTCATTTGTATTCGTTGAAATTCGATATTTATGTATGTATATATATTCGTGATAATGATTCATAGTTTGGAAAGTCGTTTGTTTATTGAATCTTTTAACACACACAATGACAATATCTCTTCTTCTCTGCTCAAATACAATACAGTACCCTTCTCGTTCAGTTCTCAGGAATGCACTTTGCCAATAATCCAACCTCCAGCGCAAAATTAATCAGCTGATTGGACTGTAAGATTTACTTTGAGTTGATCTTTTGTTTCATTAGATCTTTAGCAAATTACCGAATCATGTCGAATTCATTCATATCCGTTATAATTGCTTTTGTATTAGTTGAAATTCGTTATTTTATTCTTCGGACATTTGGATCCGAATGTCCGAAAGATGCAAAATTCGGCCGTATTTTGATTTGTTACGAAACGAATTGCACAAGCCTAATTAATAGGGACTGCGGGTAGGGGGCTCATTGGAATCTGGAAGCCCTCTTTAACAGGGCGGCCTCTAGACCCCCCAACCCACCATGTGAATGAGTATGAGGTACATTGTACCTCTACTTATTCATCAAAAAAAGTGTCAAAAGGGAAAAAAAAGCCCACACACAGTTTTTGACAATTCCTTAATTTAAAAAAAAAACAATGTTTCATGATGTAGATCCAACTATGCTCGCTGCACTGCCGGACCCAAAAAAAAGGAAAAAAGAAGAAAAAAGCTCGGCCCGCGACAAAGGCTAACCACCGACTACCTTCCCCATCTGACAGTTCTTAAATAGGTAAGGGGCGATGTCACCTAGTGACTTTCTTTGATGAGAATTTTTAGTTATCCCATCATGAGTCTTGGGAAGAGAGATGTGTGAGGTCCTATCACTGACAGCAGAGGAGGACATTCAGAGAGGATAAACAGGCTAGCACTTGGCCAAAAAGTTTGTGGTAGCCATTGTCCACTGCTCTCATGAACAGCATCCAAGGATCTATGCTGTAGTAAGCCCCCTCATGAACAGTGGAACACACACATGTGGCACCCAGGATTAAAGCACACTTCATAAACTCTGCATATATGTGTTACGCAGTCATGAATGGGTTAACTAAACTTGACTGATTATATTTGAAATATGGCTGAAATTTCATTACTTTCACCTAAGACATACTGTAAATTACAAATAATTCTGTAAAGAGAGAACAATCCTGTCTGAAGCAATGTGTGAGCTCTGCAAAACACCCCCAATCATATTTGTACAAGTAACTAATATTTATACCAGTATATATTTTGAATACTAGATTTATACATTGGCCTGGTTTGGAAGAAAGGAAAATAATCATTTCTAATTAACAATGCACAAGAAAACATTTCCCTATTTACATTTTTCCACAAAGCATACTACTATCTATAAAAACTTCAATAAATGACCTTCATGTCAAATAAAAGCAGACGTTTTTTTTTCCATATATCCTGGGAATGTAACCATATGAATGTATTCTGGAATGAGGTCTTGAACTACATTAAGACCCAATTGGGATTATCAATAGCATTTGATCCTAGAGCCTGTGTATTGAGCTTTTGGTGCTTTAAATCATGTTCTTTAGCAGATAAAACTCTGATGTCACTTCTGTTTTATTACTTTAGTAAATCCACATTAATGTGTTTGAAATAATTTAAACCTCTCTCCTTGGGCTCTTTTGATAATTTTGTTAATTCCATGCTTACGAATTACAATATTAATTTTCTCAACACACAGAGCATCGTGTGAGTTCTGCAAAACACTCCCTAGCATCTTTGTGCAAGCAACTGATATCTAAACCAATCTGTATTTCCAATACTAGATTTTTATATTGTCAAAGTTGTAATTAAGAGAAAAGAATAATTTCCAATCAACAATACACAAAGGAGAACATTTCCCAATTTAATGAGGGGGGTCTGGAGTGAAGTTCATCTTTACATACATTTTTATATGTAAATGCATACAGTGCTAACAACTGGCTGCGGTCAGGTTAGGCTAGTGTGCATGTAGCCTTATATCTATGAAGAAAAATTCTACTGCCCAGTGTGGTCTCTAGCTCATACCAATGCTTTTAATATATTCTCTTTTACTCAAAGAACCTAGTATACATTATGAAGGAAAAGGGAAGGAAAGAGAGGCGCCAAGCAGGTTATGGTGTAGCACAGTTTAATAAAAATATGTATAAAAAATGCACAAATGCACTCACAAAGTTTGTGGGGGTAACAGGTGAAGGACTGTGAAGGATGTGTATCCGGGATGGTCCAATGGGTGTTTTATCAGATTTAATACCTAGGGTACTGGTACAAGGGTAGCGCTGAATAAGAGACTTTTTCTGTGTGTACACTATGAAGGTTTCCCTCTTCTCTATTTTATTATTGCTAGAGTATACTAAGGTGATCTGAGGAGGAGATTCCTAAAGCCTGGATATCCTGGTCATCTTTAACAGGCTGTAATGCCCCGTACACGCGAGCGGAATGTCCGACAGAAAAAGTCCGATCGTGTGTATGCCTCATCAGACTTTTTACGTTGAAAATTCTGATGGACCTAGAAAGAGAACATGTTCTAAATATTTCCAACGGAACCAATTCCTATCGGGAAAACCGCTCGTCCGTATGCTGTTCCGATGTACCAAAAATGACGCATGCTCTGAAGCAAGTACGAGACGGAAGCTATTGGCTACTGGCTATTGAACTTCCTTTTTCTAGTCCCATCATACATGTTGTACAATACCGCGTTCTTGACGGTCGGACTTTGGTGTGATCATGTGTACGCAAGACAGTTTCAGCGGAATTCCGTCGGAAAAACCTTCAGAGTTTATTCCGATGGGAAAACCAGTCGTGTGTACAGGGCATGAGGGTCTGGATCTGAACCTTTGACCTCTGTGATGTCTGGCTGTGGCTCTTCTCATTGTGCCACCCAAGATGCTGGACGGCTTCCTGTCTCATCTCTTAGGATAATCTTGCCTTGTCTCTTGTTTCTGGGGAACCTTGAACTCCTTGCTCCTCTCATGAACTTCCTGACTTAAGTCATGTCTCTGCATTTCCTGTTTGCCATATTATATGTTTAAAAATATGTAGCACTTACATTCAAGAAAACTGTGAAAATCATGGTAATAACACAGCCGCGGTGTCATGTCACCTGAGGCCAGGTGACAGATGCACACTGTTGGAGTCAGGCGTGCACCGCTAAGGTAGTGAACTCTACGGCTGACTGCTGCGGATTAAACTCTGGGTGGTTCAGGAAGGCAGGTCCACTGAAGCACCAACACAGATCCCACTGGGAGCTAGAGCATAAGATTCCCCAGGGCGCGGAGTCTAAGAGCCAGCAGGTGTTCACTGCAACTGGCTCCAGGTCGCGGTCCCCAGGGTCACCCAGCTCACGCTCACAGTAGGCTACTGGAGGATAGAGAGGAAACAGCAGTCCAGGACAGCAAGGGATAATCAGGAGATAAGCCAAAGGTCGGGGCAACAGCAGACAAGGATAGACAGAGAACACGCCAAAGGTCAGGGTATCAAGCAGGCAGGGATAGTCAAAGAACAAGCCAAGATCGGTGAACAGAAACAGATGTAGAGCACACGGCAAGAAGCACACAGGAAAGCAAACACACAATATTGCTCAGCATGGCAGGCTTGGAGAACACAGTGTTAAATAGTGGTTCCTGTTGAGGCTAGGGTGGAGGCACGCTGAGGGAAGATTACATAAGCATGCAGGTGTGAGAGTGCAGGACCTAAGGCTGATGCACAGACCAGAGGAAAGCAGGCAGACAGGGCATGAAAGTATTACTGCAGATTCATGTCACATGGATTTTGCCAGCAGGCTGATGTGTGGTGACCTCAAGGAATGCTGCTCCACCCAACGTGTTTTCCCGTAAAAGGCATGGACTGGAACCGGAGGCTCATAGCCATATTATCATTTAGCCATATTATTCTGCTCTTTTCCATCGATATCTTGCTTTTTTGCATACCTGCAGCTGTTCTTCAATACCATTTGTTATCGACCTTTGGTTTGTTTCTCCACTATGATTCCACTAGATCCCAACATACAAGCACTTGTTACAGACACTTTTGCTTGATCCCTACCTGTTATAACTGCTACTGGACCCTGGCTTGTACATCTTTTTGGTGGGGCAATCCTGAGGACTGTGATCTGGTTCTAATGATAAGCAAAACCCATCTCCACCATCAGGAGCTCTGATGAATACTGGTTAGGACTTAGAACCCACTCTTTGTTTGAGCCCGCATCATCTACCTGGGTAACCTGCTTGTGTGCTCATCCTGCTGGTCGGTGGGAGCCTTTCTACTGCTATAGTTACTGGTCTCTGAGCCTTATCCCTGACAATGACACAAGTGCTATTTCACCTACTTATTTAAAGGTTTTATAAACTCAAAACATCTTTTACCCTAATGCGTTCCCTGCATTAAGGTAAATAACGATCTACTAACTGTTCTAGCTCTCCCCGTCCCTAAACACTGACTCCTCTCACCACTTCAGCACTCTCCTGGCTGCAGCACCACTCCTCTCACTTCCTAGTCTCACAGGAGACACTGAGAGCACCGAGAATCAAACTCCTGTGAGGAAGGAACAGAGGTGTTTCCTCCCGGCACTGTGTGTGTCTATGGATACATACTGTTCAGCTCAGGAGCACAATTGTTCTGGATGAATATTGACAGTGGATACCAGTTTTGTACATATCTTCCAGCACTCTGAGGTTGTGTTTCAGGAATCAGCAGCAAGGATGGCCAGATCAGCATGACTACACTTAGCAAACTTGGACTAGACTATATATATATATATATATATATATATATATATACACACACAGTATCTCACAAAAGTGAGCACACCCCTCACATTTTTGTAAATATTTTATTATATCTTTTCATGTGACAACACTGACGAAATTACACTTTGCTGCAATGTAAAGTAGTGAGTGTACAGCTTGTATAACAGTTTAAATTTGCTGTCCCCTCAAAATAACTCAACACACAGCTATTAATGTCTAAACCGCTGGCAACAAAAGTTAGTACACCCTAAGTGAAAATGTCCAAATTGATCCCAATTAGCCATTTTCCCTTCCCGGTGTCATGTGACTTATTAGTGTTACAAGGTCTCAGGTGCAAATGGCGAGCAGGTATGTTAAATTTGGTTTTCTTTCACTCTCTGTCATACTGGTCACTGAAAGTTCAACATGACACCTCAAGGCAAAGAACTCTCTGAGTAGGGATGAGCCGAACACCCCCCTGTTCGGTTCGCACCAGAACATGCGAACAGGAAAAAAGTTCGTTCGAACACGCGAACACCGTTAAAGTCTATGGGACACGAACATGAATAATCAAAAGTGCTAATTTTAAAGGCTTATATGCAAGTTATTGTCATAAAAAGTGCTTGGGGACCTGGGTCCTGCCCCAGGGGACATGGATCAATGCAAAAAAAAGTTTTAAAAACGGCCGTTTTTTCAGGAGCAGTGATTTTAATAATGCTTAAAGTCAAACAATAAAAGTGTAATATCCCTTTAAATTTCGTACCTGGGGGGTGTCTATAGTATGCCTGTAAAGGGGCGCATGTTTCCTGTGTTTAGAACAGTCTGACAGCAAAATGACATTTGAAAGGAAAAAAGCCATTTAAAACTACTCGCGGCTATTGCATTGCCGCTCCGACAATACACATAAAAGTTCATTGATAAAAACGGCATAGGAATTCCCCACAGGGGAATCCCGAACCAAAATTTAAAAAAAAAATGACGTGGGGGTCCCCCTAAATTCCATACCAGGCCCTTCAGGTCTGGTATGGATAATAAGGGGAACTCCGGCCAAAATTTAAAAAAAAATGACGTGGGGGTTCCCCTAAATTCCATATCAGGCCCTTCAGGTCTGGTATGGATTTTAAGGGGAACCCCGCACCAAAAAAAAAAAAAAAAAAATGGCATGGGGTCCCCCCAAAAATCCATACCAGGCCCTTATCCGAGCACGCAACCTGGCAGGCCGCAGGAAAAGAGGGGGGGATGAAAGAGTGCCCCCCCTCCTGAACCGTACTAGGCCACATGCCCTCAACATTGGGAGGGTGCTTTGGGGTAGCCCCCAAAACACCTTGTCCCCATGTTGATGAGGACAAGGGCCTCATCCCCACAACCCTGGCCGGTGGTTGTGGGGGTCTGCAGGCGGGGAGCTTATTGGAATCTGGAAGCCCCCTTTAACAAGGGGACCCCCGGATCCCAGCCCCCCCCTGTGTGAAATGGTAAGGGGGTACAAGTACCCCTACCATTTCACTAAAAAACTGTCAAAAATGTTAAAAATGACAAGAGACAGTTTTTGACAATTCCTTTATTTAAATGCTTCTTCTTTCTTCTTTCTTCCTTCATCTTCTTCTTCTTCTTCTGGTTCTTCTGGCTCTTCTGGTTCTTCCTCTGGCGTTCTCGTCCAGCATCTCCTCCGTGGCCTCTTCTATCTTCTTCTCCTCGGGCCGCTCTGCACCCATGGCATGGGGGGAGGCTCCTGCTCTTCTCTTCATCCTCTTCTTCTTCATCTTCTTCTTTTCTTCTCTTCTTCTCTTCTTCATTTTCTTCTCCGGGCCACTCCGCATCCATGCTGGCATGGAGGAAGGCTCCCGCTGTGTGACGGCGTCTCCTCGTCTGACGGTTCTTAAATAACAGGGGGCGGGGCCACCCGGTGACCACGCCCCCTCTGATGCACGGTGACTTCACGGGACTTCCCTGTGACGTCATGGGGAATGCCACAGGGAAGTCCCGTCATGTCCCGTGCGTCAGACGGGGCGGGGTCACCGGGTGGCCCCGCCCCCCGTTATTTAAGAACCGTTAGAAGAGGAGACGCCGTCACACAGCGGGAGCCTTCCTCCATGCCAGCATGGATGCGGAGCGGCCCAGAGAAGAAAATGAAGAAGAGAAGAAGAGAAGAAAAGAAGAAGATGAAGAAGAAGAGGATGAAGAGAAGAGCGGGAGCCTCCCCCCAGTGCCATGGGTGCGGAGCGGCCCAAGGAGAAGAAGATAGAAGACGCCGCGGAGGAGATGCTGGACGAGAACGCCGGAGGAAGAACCAGAAGAGCCAGAAGAACCAGAAGAAGAAGAAGAAGATGAAGGAAGATAGAAGAAAGAAGAAGCATTTAAATAAAGGAATTGTCAAAAACTGTCTCTTGTCATTTTTAACATTTTGACACTTTTTTAGTGAAATGGTAGGGGTACATTTTACACAGGGGGGGCCGGGATCTGGGGGTCCCCTTGTTAAAGGGGGCTTCCAGATTCCGATAAGCCCCCCGCCCGCAGACCCCCACAACCACCGGCCAGGGTTGTGGGAATGAGGCCCTTGTCCTCATCAACATGGGGACAAGGTGTTTTGGGGGGCTACCCCAAAGCACCCTCCCAATGTTGAGGGCATGTGGCCTGGTACGGTTCAGGAGGGAGGGGGGGCGCACTCTCGTCCCCCCCTCTTTTCCTGCGGCCTGCCAGGTTGTGTGTTTGGATAAGGGTCTGGTATGGATTTTTGGGGGACCCCACGCCGTTTTTTTTTTTTTGGCGTGGGGTTCCCCTTAAAATCCATACCAGACCTGAAGGGTCTAGTATGGAATTTAGGGGGACCCCCACGTCATTTTTTTAAAAAATTTTGGCCGGGGTTCCCCTTAATATCCATACCAGACCTGAAGGGCCTGGTATGGAATTTAGGGGGACCCCCACGTCATTTTTTGTTTAATTATGGTTCAGGGTTCCCCTGTGGGGAATTCCCATGCCGTTTTTATCAATGAACTTCTATGTGTATTGTCGGACCGGCAATGCAATAGCCGCGAGTAGTTTTAAATGGCTTTTTTCCTTTCAAATGTCATTTTGCTGTCAGACTGTTCTAAACACGAGAAACATGCGCCCCTTTACAGGCAAACTATAGACACCCCCCAGCTACGAAATTTAAAAGAATATTACACTTTTATTGTTTGACTTTAAGCATTATTAAAATCACTGCTCCTGAAAAAACGGCCGTTTTTAAAACTTTTTTTTGCATTGATCCATGTCCCCTGGGGCAGGACCCAGGTCCCCAAATGCTTTTTATGACAATACCATGCATATAAGCCTTTAAAAATTAGCATTTTTGATTTCTCCCATAGACTTTTAAAGGGTGTTCCGCGGCATTCGAATTTGCCGCGAACACCCCAAATTGTTCACTGTTCGGCGAACTTGCGAACAGCCAATGTTCGAGTAGAACATGTGTTCGACTCTAACTCTAAGCTCATCCCTATCTCTGAGGATCTGAAAAAAAGAATTGTGCTATACATAAAGATGGCCTAGGCTATAAGAAGATTGCCAAGACCCTGAAACTGAGCTGCAGCACGGTGGCCAAGACCATACAGCGGTTTACCAGGACAGGTTTCACTCAGAACAGGCCTTGGTCGACCAAAGAAGTTGAGTGCACATGCTCAGAGTCATATCCAGAGTAATGATGGGCCGGACACCCCCGGTTCGGTTCACATCCAGAACATGCGAACGGACTGAAAGTTTGCATGAACATTCGAACACCGTTAAAGTCTATGGGACTCAAACGTGAGAAATCAAAAGTGCGAATCTTAAAGGCTAATATGCAAGTTATTGTCCTAAAAAGGGTTTGGGGACCCGGGTCCTGCCCCAGGGGACATGTATCAATGGAAAAGAAAGTTTTAAAAACAGACCTTTTTTCGGGAGCAGTGATTTTAATGATGCTCAAAGTGAAAAAATAAAAGTGAAATATTCCTTTAAATATTATACCTGGGGGTGTCAATAGTATGCCTGTAAAGTGGTGCGTGTTTCCCGTGCTTAGAACAGTCCCCGCACAAAATGACATTTCTAAAGGAATAAACTGCTTGAGGTTTTAATGTAATGTCGGGTCCCGGGAATATGGATGAGAATCAGTGAGAGAAATGGCATGGGTACCCCCCCAGCCCATTACCAGGCCCTTTGGGTCTTGTATGGATATTAAGGGGAACCCCGCACCCAAATTAAAAAAAAGAAAAGGCGTTGGACCTTCCGAAAAAAAATTGGCGTTTGGGAACCTGCCACTAAGGTACCGCACATTCCACAAATTCTCAAAAGGGAGCAGAGTCTACCAGCTGAAAAGGCAGCAGTTGGAGTGCTAGCAATTTAGCCAAACTAGCATTCAGCCGCTGATCATGTGGATGGCTGGGACCAAATTTCTTTCGCCGGTTTAGCAACTGGGGTAGGGAAATTTGCCTGCTACAATTGGATGTTGGTGTACCGCTAGCAGATTGCCCGCAAGTGCTTGGAACACCTAATTCTACACCTTCATTCCTCTCAGTGCAGGTCTCTGAGAGGACTGAAGTTATAGTGGGGTTGGAGATCCCAGCTGATGAGGAGCAAGGAGAGGTCCACCTTGTTATTTGGTGTGGGTCTTTTAAGTACTGTTGCCAATGGACTGCATGGGAGCTCGAATATGTCTGGTCAAGCATGTGGTGCCCAAGTGGCTGCTGTTTTGGCCACGCTTGATACGCTTCAGATATATGTTGCAAACAGCAACGGTGCGATCTGCTGCACACGTCTCAAAAAAGGCCCACACCAAAGAACTTTTGAAAAAATGCACGGGGTCAAACATGCGGAGCTCTGCAGTGTGATGCGGTCGGTTGCCTGCCCTTAAGCTGGCCCCTGGAGGGAATCCTGCCTCATTGGAGATGTGCCTCCTCCTCCTCTCTTCGATCTGGCACCCATGTAGAGTCAGTGACCTCATCACCCCCTCCCTCCTCGCCACTGGAGCAAACCTGGCAGTCAGGGCTGTGTTTTGGCCTAGGCCGACTAGGCCTAGGCCTAGGGCGGCACTTTGCGGGGGGCGGCAAAAAGGGCCGCCCCCCCCCCGCATGAGAGAAAGCCCCCCCACCTGTCTTGCTGATTCCCGGCTCCCGCTGCCACCTCCCGCACACATGCAGCGCACGGCGGCCGGCTTTCTGTAGCGGCGCCGTGGTGTATGGGCATTTGATGGGCACAGTGGCTGCGTTTGATGGGTACAGTGGCTGCGTTTGATGGGCACAGTAGCTGCATTTGATGGGCACAGTGGCTGCGTTTGAATACTAAAAAATACTGTAGCTACTGACTTTTAATATTAGGACACTTACCTGTCCAGGGATTCAGCGATGTCGACACCTCAGCCGATTTTCGGATTGGCTCTCGTTTTTTGCCACTATCATTCATGGTAAGGGAAACCGACCAGTTCCCTACTGCACATGTGCGAAGCGCGTTGCACTTTCTGAATGGCCCAGTGGAGGAAGGAGGAGGGGGGGCAAACTTCAGAGGGGACAGCGCAGTTTTCCAGAAGTGGGGAAGGGTACCTGTCAGAAACAGGTACCCGTTCCCCCCTGAAAGGTGCCAAATGAGCCTAAAGAGGAAGGGGTGTTGTTTACAGATGATAAGGTGGGTCTTAAACAGGAAGGGGTGTGGCCTCGGCAGGATGGGGTGGGTCGTATTTAAATTAGGGGGGTGCATACGTTTAGTCAGGCCTAGGGCAGCACAAAACCTAAATACACCACTGCTGGCAGTATGCTGAAGCTGGGGGAACATGACTGCCAGTTTCTTGTCCTTCTTGGGCACTCCCTCTCTCTGGGCTCACATTACTGCCTTCATCGTCAACCTGTGTACCATCATCAGAGCCTTCAAAACACTGCGCATTCTCCAGCAGCATGTAATCTACACTGTGGTTGAACAGTTCGGGGGACTTCTCAGGGCATGATGGTGGGGCTAGGGAAGGAGTGACTGATGACATTGAGCCGATGGAAGAGGCCGCTTTGGCAGCTGCAGACAAAGTACCCTGAGCCTGGGTGACAAAGGATGAGGATGAGGACGGCTTGGTCATCCACTCTACCAACTCTTCTGCATGTTGTGGCTCAACACGGCCAGCTGCCAGAAAAAAGGACAAGTGTGCCCCACGGCCACATGCTGAGGATGCATCGTGTTCCTGACCAGCACTGTTCACTGTAGACACAGAGCCTGCTTGCCCTCTTTTAGAGGCCTGTGAGCGTCTGCCTCTCCTTGGTGGCCTTCCAGACATACTGTACAATTAGATTAGCAAAACAACGCCTGAAGTTTACTAAAAACAGTACACCAGGAATGGCCTACAGTCAGGTATAGGCTTGGCTAGACTATATATATATATACAAGCCTGTATATATACAGTCATGGCTGAAATTGTTGGCACCCCAGAAATTTTTCCAGAAAATCGAGTATTTCTCTCAGAAAAGTATTGCAGTAACACATGTTTTGCTATACACATGTTTATTCCCTTTGTGTATATTGGAACAAAAAAGAAAGGGTGAAAAAAAGGAAATTGGACATAATGTCACACAAAATTCCAAAAATGGGGTGGTCAAAATTGTTAGCACCCCTTCAAAATTGTGGATAAATAAGATTGTTTCAAGCATGTGATGCTCCTTTAAACTCACCTGGGGCAAGTAACAGGTGTGGGTAATATAAAAATCACACCTGAAAGCAGATAAAAATGAAAGAAGTTCACTTATGCCCCGTACACACGGTCGGACTTTGTTCGGACATTCTGACAACAAAATCCTAGGATTTTTTCCGACGGATGTTGGCTCAAACTTGTCTTGCATACACACGGTCATACAAAGTTGTCAGAAAATCCAATCGTTCTAAACGCGGTGACGTAAAACACGTACGTCTGGACTATAAACGAGGCAGTGGCCAATAGCTTTCATCTCTTTATTTATTCTGAGCATGCGTGGCACTTTGTCCGTCGGATTTGTGTACACACGATCGGAATTTCCGACAACGGATTTTGTTGTCGGAAAATTTTATAGCCTGCTCTCAAACTTTGTGTGTCGGAAAATCCGATGGAAAATGTGTGATGGAGCCTACACACGGTCGGAATTTCCGACAACAAGGTCCTATCACACATTTTCCGTCAGAAAATCCGATCGTGTGTACAGGGCATTAGTCTTTGCATTGTGTGTCTGTGTGTGCCACACTAAGCAGGGACAACAGAAAGAGGAGAAGAGAAATGTGTGAGGACTTGAGAACCAAAATTGTGGAAAAATATCAACAATCTCAAGGTTTGTAATAAAAAGCTTGATATAAGAAAAAAGCTTTTAATAATGATGACTGATTTTGAGACGAATTTCCTTAATTATGTCTGAGTCAGCTTAAATCAAACTGTGGGGGTCATTTACTATAGCGCTATGGCGCTAATTCGCGCAAATTGCCGCGAATTAGCGCTAATTCGCGGCAATTTAGCGCGAATTAGCGCTAATAGCGCTAATTCGCGCTAAAACGGTATTCACTATAGCGCTGGTGAGAAAATTCTCCCAAAATCGAATTTACTATAGCTCCCTGAAACTAAATAGAGCCCAAACCCTTACTCTGCTAAAACCTAGAGAATTGCACATGGAAATAATGTTTAGAGCATGATATAATTGCCTAAATGGTACTGAAATATGCGGTATATTATTTAAAGATAATCTGCTTTTAAACTGTGTGAAAAAGTGACTTCTACACTGAAATATCTTTAAAAGTCTGAAAAGTGAAAAATTCCCCGTTTTGGACAACTAGGTGCCAACACAACTGAGCATGCTCAGACCTGAAAATAACTCTCATTTTAACTCAAGTGTCTTTTTTACCTGGAGGTATAGTAAATACCAAAATGAGAGCTAATTAGAGAGCATTTTTTGGGAGTTAAAATCTGCTCTAATTTAGTCCAAATGAAGTTTCAGTCATTGATTCTAATGGAACAATTCTAACTTTCACAAAAAACCTTTTAGCCCGGGTTCACACCTATGCGAATTAGATGCGGCTTACACCGCATCTAATTCGCAGGACATTTTAAAATACATTCATATGAATGTATCTGGTTCACATATGTGCGTTGCATTCGCACTGCGCATTGCACAAAAAACGTGTGCCTTTTTTGGGCATTGCGGTGCGAACTACAAGCCTATTATCTCCTATGGGAACGCATCTGATTCGCAGATGCATTGCGTTCTGAACAAGGATTTTCTCTTTCTCCTCACTACACCTCCCCCTCCCTCCCCCTCTCCCTGCTCTCTAATCCTGAGCCAAAACGCAATGAATCCGTTGAACAGGAGATTGTTATCTCCCCAGTGAAACCTGAGCTTCAATTCGCACCGCACATGTGTGAAACCAGGCTTAATGTTGAGATGAAATGTATCTTTCTGTGAAATAAATTTTCCTTTGCAACATTGTTGCTTCTACTTAAAATATTTTGATTTTGTGGAATGTGGAATGTTTTGATGTTTTGGTAAAATATATTTTTTTCTGTCACTTTCACTTGTTACTCTTCATCTCACAACAATCTTTACCCCAAACTCACACAGGTGTCTTTACAATCCACAAACAATACCATTGCTGATGAAAATTTAAAATGAATCACAATTTTTTGTGCTTTGTATTATTTCCAAATATTCATAATTTGAGCCCAAAAAATGTGATATGTGTACCAACATCAGAAAGCAAAATGTAATTCCCAAAAATTTGAGGGTAATCTCACCCACAAAAAAACACCAAATATCACAGAATAAATCAAGAAGAATAACTCTTGAGTAATGTAATTCCATCACCTGTATGTCCAAAGAAATGCAGTATTTATGTGTTTTTATGTGTAGTTATGTGTAGTTATGTGTAGGAGGGTCTCACATGTGGCAGCTCTGTGACCTAGAGGTTAGAACTTCTGCTTAGTATCTCTGAGCCTCTGGGTTCAAATCCCAACCATGTTACTTCATGTGGAGAAGTTGTCTCATCTCCCAAGTCCTATAACTATGTCTAATTGTAGTAGTTATGTGTAGGAGGGTTCCACCACCATTGTAAGTCTTTTCCAGATACACTATATAGCCAAAAGTATTGGGACGCCTGCCTTTACACACACATGAACTTTAATGGCAGCCCAGTCTTAGTCCGTAGGGTTAAAATTTGATTTGGCCCACCCTTTGCAGCTAGAACAGCTTCTGGGAAGGCTGTCCACAAGGTTTAGTCTGCCTATGGGAATGTTTGATCATTCTTCCAGAAGTGCATTTGTGAGGCCAGGCAATGATGTTGGATGAGAAGGCCTGGCTTGCAGTCTCTACTCTAATTCAGCCAAAGGGTGTTCTATCAGGTTGAGGCCAGGACTCTGTACAGGCCAGTCAAGTTTCTCCACCCCAAACTTGCTCATCCATGTCTTTATGGACCTTGCTTTGTGTACTGGTGTGCAGTCATGTTGGAACAGGAAGGGGCTTTCCCCAAACTGTTCCCACAAAGTTGGGAGCATGAAATTGTCCAAAATGTCTTGGTATGCTGACGCCTTAAGAGTTCCCTTATCTGAAACTAAGAGGCCAAGCCCAACCCCTGAAAAACAACCCTGCACCATAATCCCCCTCCACCAAATCATTTGGACCAGTGCACAAAGCAAGGTCCATAAAGACATGTGATTTTGGGGTGGAGGAACTTGACTGGCCTGCACAGAGTCCTGACCTCAACACAACAGAACACCTTGGGGATAAATTAGAGAGGAGACTGTAGGTCAGGCCTTCTCGTCCAACATCAGTGCCTGACCTCACAAATGCACTTGGAAGAATGGTCAAACATTCCCATAGACACACTCCTAAACCTTGTGGACAAGAAGAGTTGAAGCTGTTATAGCTGCAAAGGGTGGGCCAAATGAGTTTTGAACCCAATACTAATACTGGGATGCCATTACAGTTCATGTGTGTTTAAAGGCAGGCATCCCAATACTTGCGCCAATGTACTGTATATTGCTTGTGACACTGAGCATGGCTATGGACTTAGGGCTGGTTCACACCACAGAGATGCAGAGAACATGTGTGGGGCTGCCTGGTGGGTAAGTGGGTAGCAGTGCTGTCTAGCAGCACCTGGGATGTTGGCTCAATTCCCCAACATGCTAATGCTTGTGTTGAAGTTTATATGTTCTCCCTGTGTGGGTTTCTCACCACAATCCAAAGACATGCTGGCATTTTATTTGTCTCCTGTCGAAATAGGTTCTAATGTAAGAAAGTTAATTTTGGACTTTATATTGGAAGCTCATTGCAGCCAGGGACTGATGTTAATGTTTATTAGCACTAATCATGCCCAGGGACTCAGACATTTCAAATTTTAGGGTTTACACTGCACAGGTACATATGATTAGAAAACTGTTGCTTTGTTTATGTGGATGCAAATGGACTTTGATCTTTGTCCTGTAGTTGGAGATTTGATGCACATAGCCAAGGCTAACACAGTTGCAAATACTATTATGTGTTCCTGCTCATCAGGTGCAATCACTTTAGACATACATGAAGAGACAGATTGAAAGATACTGGTGGGCGTGTACTTCTATTGGGTATGTCAGTGTTCTAACAATAAAACCTCTCTTATATAAAGGCCTGCAGTAGGGGGGGTTCGTTTGGCCTGAGAAGGTCAGGTTTTTTGTTGTGATGGAGTAGGAATGATATTGGGAGATTTGATGAAATTCTTGTGCATTTTTTCAATCAAAAGTGGGTTTATGTGGCCATGCTGTCAATGTTGTGTGTGTATTGTTCCTGTCTGATCATGCAAACATCGTTTGGAAGCATCTGCTGACCTACTCTTTTTGATCTCGTTTAATCGTGTACACCGAAATGCAGCTTCCAGCAGAACATGGTCACCAATATATGTATGTGTGGATTGTGGGCTGGTGGTGGGTGTTTTGAATAAGTCTTTTGCAATATTATGTTGGAATGCTTTGTAAGAATGACTGTTAAGTATGTTTCTATAATCTTGCAGATAATAATGTGATGTGTTGCCCGTTATACACTGAAATTAAAGCTGTATCCACTCTAAGGTTTTGTCTAATTTTAGATTGTAAGCTCCTATGAGCAGGGCCATTAAAATTCCGTTGCTAAATGTAGTACCATATATCCTGTCCAAATTTTTTTGAAGCTAGTAAATGTAAATTTATTTTTTTTCTGCTGGTAAAATAAAAGTACATTAAGCTTTTGTTGTGGTGTGTGTGTGTGTGTGTTTTTTTTTTTTTTTCCCCTTCTATTCTTTCTTTTTAGTTTTTGTGGGTGGTGGTTTTGAGAAAGTCCAATATCTTTTATATTTTATTTCAATATGTATTTGTGCACCAAAAAGCTAATCTTTGCCCTGGTTCACATGCTACTTTGAAATTGCGCTACTTCACTTGAAGTAGCACGATTTCAAAGTAGCAAGGTTAGTGTGATTTCAGGTGGCTTCATACACAAATGTCTATTGAAGTCGCACCTGAAATCGGCAAAAGTAGTGCAGGAACTAATTTAGCAAATTGATGCGGTGCCACAAAAAAAAATGCATCGATTGGAACAGTGCCATTGCCAATAGTCATGTGATTTGATCTCTCAAATCGCATGACCAATCGCTCCAATGTAAACCTAGGCTTCTGCACAACTGCAAGTTATATATAAAGATTCCACCTTTATCATTAACAGCTGTGGAGAATTGCAGGTAATGAATTCAGCTGGTGGATAGGCAGTGTTTGAGGCTGGGTTCACACTGGTCCGACAAACGCTCCGACATTGGGAGCTCATGTCGCATGACGTGTGAAATTTAATGTTTCCCTATGGGAGCCGTCCTAACTGGTCCGACACAAGTCGTTCCGACTTTAGAAATGCTCCCTGTACTACTTTGGTCCGACTTTGATCCTACTTCAGTCTATTGACTATCATTGAAGTCGGATCAAAGTCGGATTGCCGTCTTGCATGATCCGACTTTGGCACGCGACTTGTGCTCAGATGTTCTTGAGGGGGAACTCCGCGCCAAATTTTAAATAAAAAACCGGCATGGGTTCCCCCTCCAAGAGCATACCAGGCCCTTGGGTCTGGTATGGACCTTGAGGGGAACCCCCTACGCCGATAAAAACGGCGTGGGGGTCCCCCCCAATCCATACCAGACCCTTATCCGAGCACGCAGCCCGGCCGCACAGGAATGGGGGTGGGGACGAGCGAGCGCCCCCCCCCTCCTGAGCCGTACCAGGCCGCATGCCCTCAACATGGGGGGTTGGTGCTTTGGGGGAGGGGGCGCGCTGCGGCCCCCCACCCCAAAGCACCTTGTCCCCATGTTGATGAGGACAAGGGCCTCTTCCCGACAACCCTGGCCGTTGGTTGTCGGGGTCTGCGGGCGGGGGGCTTATCGGAATCCGGGAGCCCCCTTTAATAAGGGAGCCCCCAGATCCCGGCCCCCCACCCTATGTGAATGAGTATGGGGTACAGCGTACCCCTACCCATTCACCTAGGAAAAAAGTGTCAATTTAAAAAAAAAACACTACACAGATTTTTAAAGCATTTTATTAGACAGCTCCGGGGGTCTTCTTCCGACTTCGGGGGTCTCTCCGGTTCTTCTCCACGCTCTCCGGATCTTCTGCCGGGCTCCTCCGCTCTCTTCTGCTCTTTTGCCGCTCTTTTGCTAAAGCGGAGGAGCCCGGTCTTCAATCTTCTGCCTTCTGCCTTCTGCCTTCTGCCCTCTTCTCCTGATGTTGACACGACGCTCTCTGGGGCTAGAATGCTCTCTGTGCGCTCTGCTCTGACTTATATAGGCGGTGACCCCGCCCCCTTATGCCGTCACAGTCCCTGGGCATGCTGGGACTGTGACGTTTTAGGGGGCGTGGTCATCGGGTGATGACCACGCCCCCTAAAACGTCACAGTCCCAGCATGCCCAGGGACTGTGACGGCATAAGGGGGCGGGGTCACCGCCTATATAAGTCAGAGCAGAGCGCACAGAGAGCATTCTAGCCCCAGAGAGCGTCGTGTCAACATCAGGAGAAGAGGGCAGAAGGCAGAAGGCAGAAGGCAGAAGATTGAAGACCGGGCTCCTCCGCTTTAGCAAAAGAGCGGCAAAAGAGCAGAAGAGAGCGGAGGAGCCCGGCAGAAGATCCGGAGAGCGTGGAGAAGAACCGGAGAGACCCCCGAAGTCGGAAGAAGACCCCCGGAGCTGTCTAATAAAATGCTTTAAAAATCTGTGTAGTGTTTTTTTTTTAAATTGACACTTTTTTCCTAGGTGAATGGGTAGGGGTACGCTGTACCCCATACTCATTCACATAGGGTGGGGGGCCGGGATCTGGGGCTCCCTTATTAAAGGGGGCTCCCGGATTCCGATAAGCCCCCCGCCCGCAGACCCCGACAACCAACGGCCAGGGTTGTCGGGAAGAGGCCCTTGTCCTCATCGACATGGGGACAAGGTGCTTTGGGGTGGGGGGGCCGCAGCGCGCCCCCCTCCCCCAAGGCACCACCCCCCATGTTGAGGGCATGCGGCCTGGTAAGGTTCAGGAGGGGGGGGGGGGCGCTCGCTCGTCCCCACCCCCATTCCTGTCCGGCCGGGCTGCGTGCTCGGATAAGGGTCTGGTATGGATTGGGGGCGACCCCCCACGCCGTTTTTTCGGCGTAGGGGGTTCCCCTCAAGGTCCATACCAGACCCAAGGGCCTGGTATGCCTCTGGAGGGGGAACCCATGCCGGTTTTTTATTTAAAATTTGGCGCGGAGTTCCCCCCTAAAGATTCATACCAAACACAGTGCCGGCATTGGCGGGGATCCAAGTCGGATCCCCGTTCATTGAAAGTCGGACACATGCCGGCTTCATGTCGCAGGGCAAAGTCGGATCCAAAGTAGGACGGCTGTCGTGTCGCACCAGTGTGAACCCAGCCTGAATGTGTCAGCTCTGGTTCACATTGGTGTGATTTGACATGTCAAATCTGTGGCAATTGCACTGTTCTAATTGGTGCGATTTGTATTGATATTGGTGCAGAAACCTGCACTGATGTCTCTGATGTTGCCCCCCACAGTCGGGACTGACATGCAGGAATTAAATTGTGGGAGTTCAGCTGAACGCTTTCCTCCCTCTGTCAGTGTGAACCAGGGCTCAAACTGGGCCTTTTGCCTTTGTAATTCACCTGCTGCTAACCCAGGGACACCATTTCTTAGCAAACTCCCTTAAGTTTACCTTCAAATATATGTAGAAATACAGATTTGCATATCTGAAAATAAAAAATACTAATCATGGTTGAGATCAAATATTCGCAGCTGCAATCAAAAGCATGGTTTCACCTTCTGACCCAGAAATGAGTCATTGTATGCACCTGGAAGTTCCTGTGCTGGTCAGGATCTCCATCTAGGTGGACATGGCGAGGTCTCTTTAGCAGAGAGGAGGCGCTGCTCATTGGCCGGGTAAGTGTAGGATATGTACTTGTACTTAATCAATGCGGGGTGGATGTCATAGTTAGATTTGGTGTGGGTGGGGTTCATTGATTTGTTTGGCATCACCACACATTTGCTTCCGTCCCATGTGCACACATCACTTCCTGCATCTGTTCTGCTGATGTAAATCAGTAAGGACTATACAGGTATAAATGAGAGCTCCTTTTATTAAAATATATATGACTTGTTTCACAGTTGGGCGAATTTTCCAGCAAATTTGGACCTCTGAGTTGCATGACAAGTTGTACCCCATAATTCTCAATGATAACCATTCATATCTGTGCTACTTTAAGTCGCATCAACTTCAAAGTAGTCCCTGTACTACTTTGGTGTGACTTGAGGTATATCAGGTACAATATTACACAGGCATTCCCAGAAGTTGGGGCCAAGTTGCAGCGGCAAAGTGGCAGCAAAATAGTGTGACTTTCAGGTTGCAGCAGTGTGAATGAGATTCAAGGATAACACCTTTGAATTTGGCCCTATTGTCACTTGTGCATCCTGAAGGTGTAGCAAATTCGTCCCTGCACTACCTTGGTTTGACTTTGATGCAATTTGAGGTCTATACACCACAAGATTACACAGACATTGCTTCAAGTCATGACAAAGCTGTGCAATTTTAAGGTCGCACAAGTGCAAATGGGGCCTTATTCAAAGGTGTTATCAATTAATCGCATTAGGTTACTTTCACACTTGGGTGACTTTTCATGGAGCTTTGGACCTCAGAGTCACATGAAAAGTTGTCCCCCTTGATTTCCATGCATATTTATTAGAGCTGCACGATTAATCGTCATTGTGATTTTTTTCCCCTTTACGATCTTGAAAAAAGAGTTTCACAATTCTTGCTATGTAAAGAACTCTCTCTGCTCTTCTGAAGCCACAGCCGAAAAACCAGGAAGTCTGCCAAGAATTAGAACATTCTTTATCAGTGAACTTAACTAGAAACCTTGTAACAATTTGTCAATGAAATAGAATTCTGTGTAAGTAAGGAAAGTTTAACCACTTAAACACTAAATATTTTTCTGACATTTGTTGGTTTCAGGTAAAAATCATTTTTTTTTTTGCTAGAAAATTACTTAAAACCTCCCAACATTATATATATATTTTTAGTAGAGACCCTAGAGAATAAAATGGTGGTTGTTACAATATTTTATGTCACACTGTATTTGCGCCTTTCAAATGCATTTTTTTTTTTGGAAAAAAGTATTTTAATGAATTAAAAAAAAAAAAAAAAGAAAAGTTAGCCCAATTTTTTGTGGGATAATGTGAAAGATTTTACGTCGCGAGAATCGTGATCTTTTTATTCTAAGCAAAAAAATTGTGATTCTCATTTTGGCCAGAACCGTGCAGCTCTAATATCTATGCAACTTCACCCATGTTCACATAGGTCTGAATTGACATGTCAAATTGTAGGCCAAATCGGCGACTATTGATGGCCATTTGAACTGTCCGAATTGGTGCGACGCCACAACGATTCCCAAAAGTAGTTCCTGCACTACTTTGGGCGACTTCAGGGGGCGATTTCTTACCTCCCAACTTTTTGAGATGGGTATAAGGGACACCTATTAGCAAAAGTAGGTAGGCATAGGACACCTTCTAAAAGGAGAACAGTTGGGACCTATGTGATTTCACTAGACATCTGTGCAGGAAAGTGCACTGATGTCTCTGAAATCGCTGACAAAGTCGGGCTGAGTCACACTTTTGCGACTTTGGACATCAGAGTCGTATGACAAGTCATACCCCATGATTTTTAATGTGTACCATTCATATCTGTGCAACTTCAAGTAACACTGACTTCAACGTAGTCTCTGTACTACTTTGGTCAGATTTTGATGCGAGTTGAGGTCCATAGACCTCAAGTTTACACAGGCATTCCCTGGAATTGTGGCAAAATTGCTGATGCAAAATCATGGGAAAGTTGCGTGTCTTTCCCTGCGACAAGTGTGAAAGGTGCCTAAGTCACTGTGCTAAGTACTATTTTATACCTAGAATATAAAGTAGTCCCACCATCAAACACTAGTAAACATATGTTCTCAATATAATTGTGCTCAAATGGCTGAAAATCACACAGATGGTATCACCTACTGAAAGCTTGCATTGTACTCAGCAGCATATGCTGAAAAGAGGCAAATGCCTATTAGCCAATGCCACATCGGCACGAGCATGGTTGTTACTATAATATTAATGCCTGAAATGCAAAACATTATTGTATTGAATCAAACATTAGTAAATGTATTTTCTCTGTAGGTAAGTGCTCAGCTCTGTAGCATAGCGGTATACCCTGCTGCCCCCAAAAGTTCAAGCCATGAATTCAGATCCCACTGACAACATCACCTCCTGGAAGTGTGCATTGTACTCAGAAGCATATTTAGCCAAAGCACATCAGCTTGCTTTATTCCATATTTTAACTCTTCAAATGCATGCGATGGTATGCACTTATTCAATAATATGGTATGGAATTCCAAAATTCAAGAAAAAAAATGTCGTAGGGTCCCCCCAGTACATACCAGGCCCTTCGGTATGGACTTTAAGGGGAACCCCACACCAAAATGTAAAATAAATTTGATGTGGGGCCCCCAAAATCCATACCAGACCCTTATCCAAGCATGCAGCCTGGAGGTCAGGATAGGGGGGGACAAGTGAGCACCCTCCCCTTCTGAACCTTACCAGGCCACATGCCCCAAAGCACCTTTTCCCCATGTTGATGGGGACAAGGGCCTCTTCCAGACAACACTGGTCGGTGGTTGTCTGTCTGCAGGCAGGGGGTTTATCAGAATCTGGAAGCCCCCTTTAACAAGGGGGCTCCCAGATCCTGCCCCCTATGTGAATAGGTATGGGGTACATTTTACCCCTACCCATTCACCAAAAAAAGCAGTGAAATGTAAAAAAATTAATAGCCGGTTTTTGACAAGTCCTTTATTGTAGAATAGCTCCGAGCTGTCTTCTTCCCTGAGCCATCTTCTCCAGACGCTGTCTCTCCCTCCTCCATCTTCTCCCCGAGCTGTATTCTCCCAGAGCCGTCTCTCCTGCCGTCACCATCTGCTGTGTTCTTCCGCACCGCTGGTTACCCGCTAATAAAAAAAAGCTGCTCTTCTTCCATGGTGGTCTTCCTCCGCTGTGTGGCGTCTCTTACATAGCCATGGAGCGGACTCTCCGGGTGACATTATCGGTTGGCCACAGAAGACCGCCACAAGAAGAGCGGCTTTTTTTTTATTAGTGGGTAACCGGCTGCGCTGAAGAACACATCAGCGGGAGAAGATGGTGGCAGCAGGAGAGACAGCTCGGGGAGAAGAAACATCAAACACTAGTGAATGTATTTTCTATGTATGACTGTGCTACACCCAATAGGCTAGCGGTCAGCACTTCTACCTTGAAGAACTCATGGGTTCAAATCCCACAGAGAAATACTAAAAGATTGAATTGATGAAAAAAAAGCAAATGACTATTAGCCAATTAGCCAAAGCAGCATATGCTGAAAATAGGTGAATGCCAATTAGCCAATGCACTTTAAATTTGGCTGATTCTATTATATTAACTCTTCAAATGCATGCAATGATATGTAAGTATTCAATACTATTATGGTGTGAAATTCCAAACACCATACACTAACTAATGGGCAGATTACATTTTTTTGTTTGTTCATTTTAATTCTCTTGTGCACTGAAAAAATAAACACAGCTGGGGGATGGTAGGTTGGCTGGTATTTGAACTTGTACCATGAGTGCTGTGGAGACATCTGAGCAGACTACTAAGCCATTGTGCTAAGTATGAGACCTGCATAATAGTGTAGTATGATTAAAGAATGAATATAAATAATTACCGCTTTATAGTCACCTAGATTAATAAATAAAAAACAACATACAACAAATAAGTAACCTAAATGTTTAATACATGTAACTTTACAGAATAGCAGACATTACTATGTAATAATCATTCATAACTGCATTAGTTAGCAAAAGAAGGAAAAAACTAGGAATACTTATTGCAACATACATCAATAGATGCACACGAGGTAGAGCACATCTCACATAAAATGTTTCTTTCACATACATGGATCATGATTACAGTGCAGTACTATATAACAACTTGGTAGGAATTGGCATTTGCATATACGCGGAAGCGCTAATTAGAGCCAGCTTAGAATTTACTAACATGTGTTTCTCACTAATAGCGCTAGTTTTTCATTCGCACATTCGCCTGTTGAAATTTTATTTGGCTAAAATGGGAGCTATTATTTGCCATAGTGCCCAGTACTTCCTGGCACCCATAGACTTTAACGGTGTTCGGGTGCTCGAACAAACTTTTTTCCTGTTCACATGTTCTGGTGCGAACCGAACGGGGGGGGTCTGCTCATCCCTACCTAGCAGTAAAAAGGGTCGCTGGTTCGTATTCCCAACCACACCACAAGACTACCTGCCTGGAGTTTGCATGTTTTCCCTGTGCCTGCGTGGGTTTCCTCCAGGTACTCCGGTTTCCTCCCACACTCCAAAGACATGCTGGCAGGTTAATTGGCTTCTGTCTAAATTGGCCCTAGTATATGAATGTGAGTTAGGGACCTTAGATTGTAAGCTCCTTGAGGGTAGGGGCCCATATTAGTGTATAATGTATATGTAAAGCACTGCGTAAATTGACGGCACTATAGAAGTACCTTAAATAAAAATAAATAAGTCTTCACTAATATTATGGTGTGAATCTCCAAAACACCATACACTAGCTAACAAGTAGTTTACATTTGATAAACTTTATTGTATGGTATATAAACCATCAAACACTAGTAAAAGTATTTTGTATATATAATTGTGCTCAGCCCAATAGGCTAGCAGTTAGCACCTCTACCTTCAAATATTTAGGTATTGAAAGACTCATGGGTTCAAATCCCACAGAAGAGTCCTAAAAGATTACTATTGGTGGAGTAAAGGAGAATTACTGTTAGCCAGTTAGCCAATTAGCCAAAGCAGCATACAGTGAATGCCAAGTAGCCAATACACTTTAATGTGGTTGATATTATTGTATTAAATCTTCAAATGCTTGCAATGGTATGTAAGTATTCACTAATATTATGGTGTGAATCTCCAAACACCACACACTAGCTAACAAGCAGTTTACATTTGATAAACTTTATTGTATAGTATATAACACATCAAACACTAGTAAAAGTATTTTGTACATATAATTGAGCTCAGCCCAATAGGCTAGCGGTTAGCACCTCTACCTTCAAACATTCAGGTATTGAAAGACTCATGGGTTCAAATCCCACAGAAAAATCCTAAAAGATTGCATTGGTGGGAACTAGGGATGAGCTTCGTGTTCGAGTCGAACCCATGTTCGACTCGAACATCGCCCGTTCGCCGATTTGCGAACGATATGGGCCGTTCGTGCTAAATTCGTGTGGCGCGTCACGGCCCATAATTCACTGCGGCATCGCAGTGCATTGCTGGCTGATGATTGGCCAAGCATGCACTATGACCTGCATGCTTGGCCAATCACAGCGCCGTCAGTAGAGAGAGCTGTAATTGGCCAAAGCCAGGGTGGCTTTGGCCAATTATGGCTCAGGGGATTTAGTACACACCCCACACTATATAAGGCCGCCTGCACGGCGGCCCTGTGTAGTGTGTGTTCCGGTGTGCTGAGAGATAGAGAGAGAGACAGTGTCATTTGATTTGAGTTAGATAGATTAGGCAGAACAGTCAGTCAGTTAGCTGCACTTACAGTGTATTGTGTATATATATATGCATCCCAGGTGTTGCATATATATATATACACTGTATTCAGTTTAGCTAGATCCATTCCTGTTATCTTCTATCTAGACTATTTACATTTAATGCAGTGCGTCCTGCTCACAGTGTTCAGCTAGATCCGTTCCTGCTATTTACATTTAGTGCAGTGCGTCCTGCTCACAGTGTTCAGCTAGATCCGTTCCTGTTATCTTCTAGACTATTTACATTTAGTGCAGTGCGTCCTGCTCACAGTGTTCAGCTAGATCCGTTCCTGCAATTTACATTTAGTGCAGTGCGTCCTGCTCACAGTGTTCAGCTAGATCCGTTCCTGCTATTTACATTTAGTGCAGTGCGTCCTGCTCACAGTGTTCAGCTAGATCCGTTCCTGCTATTTACATTTAGTGCAGTGCGTCCTGCTCACAGTGTTCAGCTAGATCCGTTCCTGTTATTTACATTTAGTGCAGTGCGTCCTGCTCACAGTGTTCAGCTAGATCCGTTCCTGCTATTTACATTTAGTGCAGTGCGTCCTGCTCACAGTGTTCAGCTAGATCCGTTCCTGCTATTTACATTTAGTGCAGTGCGTCCTGCTCACAGTGTTCAGCTAGATCCGTTCCTGCTATTTACATTTAGTGCAGTGCGTCCTGCTCACAGTGTTCAGCTAGATCCGTTCCTGCTATTTACATTTAGTGCAGTGCGTCCTGCTCACAGTGTTCAGCTAGATCCGTTCCTGTTATCTTCTAGACTATTTACATTTAGTGCAGTGCGTCCTGCTCACAGTGTTCAGCTAGATCCGTTCCTGTTATTTACATTTAGTGCAGTGCGTCCTGCTCACAGTGTTCAGCTAGATCCGTTCCAGCTATTTACATTTAGTGCAGTGCGTCCTGCTCACAGTGTTCAGCTAGAGCCGTTCCTGCTATTTACATTTAGTGCAGTGCGTCCTGCTCACAGTGTTCAGCTAGATCCGTTCCTGTTATCTTCTAGACTATTTACATTTAGTGCAGTGCGTCCTGCTCACAGTGTTCAGCTAGATCCGTTCCTGCTATTTACATTTAGTGCAGTGCGTCCTGCTCACAGTGTTCAGCTAGATCCGTTCCTGTTATCTTCTAGACTATTTACATTTAGTGCAGTGCGTCCTGCTCACAGTGTTCAGCTAGATCCGTTCCTGTTATCTTCTAGACTATTTACATTTAGTGCAGTGCGTCCTGCTCACAGTGTTCAGCTAGATCCGTTCCTGTTATCTTCCTACTGACAGGCAGGCTTGTCTGGTTACAGTATATAAAGCTACCTGAAGAAAATTACAGGTGTTCTATTTGATCCTATTAGTACCACGGTCAGGCAGCTAGACTATTTACATTTAGTACAGTGCGTCCTGCTCACAGTGTTCAGCTAGATCCGTTCCTGTTATCTTCCTACTGACAGGCAGGCTTGTCTGGTTACAGTATATAAAGCTACCTGAAGAAAATTACAGGTGTTCTATTTGATCCTATTAGTACCACGGTCAGGCAGCTAGACTATTTACATTTAGTACAGTGCGTCCTGCTCACAGTGTACAGCTAGATCCGTTCCTGTTATCTTCCTACTGACAGGCAGGCTTGTCTGGTTACAATATATAAAGCTACCTGAAGAAAATTACAGGTGTTCTAATTGATCCTATTAGTACCACGGTCAGGCAGCTAGACTATTTACATTTAGTACAGTGCGTCCTGCTCACAGTGTTCAGCTAGATCCGTTCCTGTTATCTTCCTACTGACAGGCAGGCTTGTCTGGTTACAGTATATAAAGCTACCTGAAGAAAATTACAGGTGTTCTATCCCAGCTTAGTGCAGCTACAGGCCATTAGTATGTCTGGAAGGCCAAGAAGGAGAGGCAGACAGTCACAAGCCAATAAGAGAGGGCAAGCAGGCTCTGTGTCTAGTGCTGGTCGTGGAGACGGTGCATCCTCATCAGCACGTGGCCATGGGACACGCTTGGCCTTTTTTTCGGCAGCTGGCCGCGTTGAGCCGCAACATGCGGAAGACTTGGTCGAGTGGATGACCAAGCCGTCCTCATCCTCCTCATCCTCTCTCACCCATGCCCAGGGTGCTTTGTCTGGCAAAGCAGCGGCCTCTTCCCTCAGCTCAATGTCATCAGTGACTCCTTCCCTAGCTCCACCATGTCCTCATGAGGATTCCCTCGAACTGTTTGACCACAGTGTTGGGTACATGCTCCAGGAGGATGTCCAGCGTTTGGAAGGCTCTGATGACGATACTGAGCTCGATGAAGGCAGTAACATGAGCACGGACAGAGGGGGTGCCCAAGAAGGACAGCAATCTGGCAGTCATGCTCCCCCTGCTGCAGCATACTGCCAGGTTTGCTCCAGTGATGAGGAGGGAGGGGATGATGAGGTCACTGACTCAACGTGGGTGCCTGATAGGAGAGAGGAGGAGGAGGAGGAGGAGGAGGCGGCGGCACATCACCAACGAGGCAGGATGCCCTCCAGGGGCCAGCCTAAGGGCAGCACATTGACTGCATCACACCCCAAAGCTCCACATGTGCAGGGCGCTGCAGTCTCTGCGCGTTATTCAAAAAGTTCTTTGGTGTGGGCCTTTTTTGAGACGAGTGCATCAGATCGCACCGCTGCTATTTGCAACATATGTCTCAAGCGTATCTCGCGTGGCCAAAACATCTCCCGCTTGGGTACCACATGCTTGACCAGACATATGTTGACCTGCCATGCAGTTCGTTGGCAAGCGTATCTAAAAGACCCACACCAAAGAACAAAGAGGATCTCTCCTTGCTCCTCATCAGCTGAGATTTCCAACCCCACTAGACCTTCAGTCCTCTCTGAGACCTGCAGTGAGAGGAATGAAGGTGTAGAATTAGGTGTGTCACAGCCAAGTACTTGTGGGCAATCTGCTTTTGGTACACCGACGTCAGATTGTACCAGGCAAATTTCCCTGCCCCAGCTGCTGCACCGCCGAAAGAAGTTTGCTCCCAGCCATCCACATGCCCAGCGGTTGAATGCTAGCTTGGCAAAATTGCTAGCACTTCAACTGCTGCCTTTTCAGTTGGTAGACTCTGCCCCCTTCCGTGAGTTTGTGGAATGTGCGGTTCCTCAGTGGCAGGTACCCAAACGCCACTTTTTCTCACGGAAGGCGATTCCGGCTCTCTACCGGCATGTGGAAGGCAATGTCCATGCCTCGCTGGACAGGGCGGTCAGCGGTAAGGTGCATATTACCGCTGACTCATGGTCCAGCAGGCATGGACAGGGACGTTACCTAAGTTTCACGGCGCATTGGGTGACTCTGCTGGCAGCTGGGAAGGATGCAGGACAAGGTGCAGTAGTGTTGGAGGTTGTTCCGCCACCATGCCTCCAAAATGCTGATTGTGACACACCTCTCTCCTCCACCCCCTCCTCTTCTTCTTCCTCCATGGCCTCTTCCTCGGAACCAGCGGTGCTCCGTAGGCGTTCAAGGGGCTACGCAAGTACGCAGGCCAAAAGATGCCATGCGGTGCTTGAGCTGGTGTGCTTGGGGGACAGGAGCCACACTGGGGCAGAGGTTCTGTCAGCTCTGCAGGGGCAGGTTCAGAGGTGGTTGACGCCACGCCAACTTAAGGCAGGATTGGTGGTTTGCGACAATGGCACCAACCTCCTCTCTGCCCTCCGACAGGGACAAATGACCCATGTGCCCTGTTTGGCTCACGTCCTTAACTTGGTGGTGCAGCGGTTCTTGGGCAGGTACCCGGGCTTACAGGATGTCCTGAGGCAGGCCAGGAAAGTCTGTGTGCATTTCCGCCGGTCATATAATGCCAGTGCTCGGCTGACGGACCTCCAAAAGGAGTTTAACCTGCCCAAGAACTGCCTAATCTGTGACATGCCCACCAGGTGGAACTCAACGTTGGCCATGCTGCAGCAGCTGCACACGCAGCAGAGGGCCATCAATGAGTACCTGTGTGACTATGGCACCAGGACAGGGTCAGGGGAGCTTGGTTTTTTTTCCCCACGCCAGTGGGCCATGATCAGGGATGCATGCACTGTCCTGTCACCATTCGAGGAGGCCACGAGGATGGTGAGCAGTGACAGTGCATGCATCAGTGACACTGTCCCCCTTGTCCACCTGTTGGAGCACACGCTGCGTGGAATAATGGACAGGGCACTTGAGGCAGAACAGAGGCAGGAAGAGGAGGACTTCCTTAGCTCTCAAGGCCCCCTTTATCCAGACAGTGTTCCTGCGTGCCCGCCGATCACACAGGGAGAGGATGAGGAGAAAGAGGAGGAGGAGGATTGTGTCAGTATGGAGGTGGAACCTGGCACTCAACATCAGCAGCAGTCTTTAAGGGATCATTTACAGTCCCGAGAAACACATGGACTTGTACGTGGCCGGGAGGAGGTGGCTGCGGATCATGTCATCCTTAGTGACCCAGAGGACTCCGGACCGAATGCCTCAGCAAACCTACGCTGCATGGCCTCCCTGATCCTGCAAAGCCTGCGTAAGGATCCTCGTATTCGTGGTATCAAGGAGAAGGACCAATACTGGCTGGCAACCCTCCTTGATCCACGTTACAAGGGTAAGGTTGCGGACCTTATCTTGCCATCGCAGAGGGAGCAGAGGATGAAACATCTTCGGGAGGCCTTGCAGAAAGGTCTGTGCAACGCGTTCCCAGAGACTGGGAGGTTACAAACTCCTGTTTCTGGACAACGTGTTGCTGAGGCTTCGGTCAGTCAAAGAAGGAGCGGTGGAGAAGGTGGCCGTCTGACCGATGCGTTCAGACAATTTTTTGGTCCGCAGCCCCAAGGTATGATCGGTTCCAGCAACCATCGCCAGCGTCTGTTTTACATGGTGCAGGAATACCTAGGGGCAAGATCAGACTTGGACACCTTTCCCACCGAAAATCCTCTGGGTTACTGGGTCTTGAGGATGGATCACTGACCAGAGCTTGCACAGTATGCAATTGAGCTACTGGCCTGTCCTGCATCCAGCGTTCTTTCGGAACGCACATTCAGTGCTGCTGGAGGCGTGGTAACCGATCACAGGGTGCGTCTGTCCACCGACTCGGTCGATCGGCTTACCTTCATAAAAATGAATGAGTCTTGGATCACCACCAGCTACCAAGCACCTGATGCTGATGTAACCGAATAATTTTTTTTGAAATCTCAGATCCCTTCAAAGACTGCCTATGCTGATGCTGAGTGACTATCCCTGAGTAATTATCCTCTTCCTCCTCAATCATCACGCTGATAGCTTGTAAGAACATTTTTGGTTCTGGGCGCCACCACCAGTGCCTAAGGCACAATTTTTCAGCCCCTGTTTAACAGGGGCGTGTAATTACAATTTTTGATGTAATACTTTGCAGCAGGGCTCGTTCCTGCATTCCAACTAGAGTGTCTGTGAGGGGTTGCAGTGTTGTGGCACCAGCACCAGTGCCTAAGGCCCAATTTTTCTGCCCCTGTCTAACATGGGCGTGTAATTACAATTTTTGATGCAATACTTTGCAGCAGGGCTCGTTCCTGCGTTCCAACTAGAGTGTCTGTGAGGGGTTGCAGTGTTGTGGCACCAGCACCAGTGCCTAAGGCCCAATTTTTCTGCCCCTGTCTAACAGGGGCGTGTAATTACAATTTTTGATGCAATACTTTGCAGCAGGGCTCGTTCCTGCGTTCCAACTAGAGTGTCTGTGAGGGGTTGCAGTGTTGTGGCACCAGCACCAGTGCCTAAGGCCCAATTTTTCTGCCCCTGTCTAACAGGGGCGTGTAATTACAATTTTTGAAGCAATACTTTGCAGCAGGGCTCGTTCCTGCGTTCCAACTAGAGTGTCTGTGAGGGGTTGCAGTGTTGTGGCACCAGCACCAGTGCCTAAGGCCTAATTTTTCAGCTCCTGTTCAACAGGGGCATGTAATTACAATTCTTGATCTAATATTTCACAGCATGGCCCTGTGAGGGCTTACAGTGTTGTGGCCACAGCAACACCTAAGGCCCAAATTTCTGCTGAGTATATAGGGCAGGACCCTACTTTCAAACATCTAACTTACAAACGACTCCTACTTGCAAACGGAAGGAGACAACAGGAAGTGAGATGAAATCTACCCCTAGGAAGGGAAATTCTCTCCTGTAATGCCGCGTACACACGGTCGGACTTTTCGTCTACAAAAGTCCGACAGCCTGTCCGACAGACTTCCGGCGGACTTTCAGCGGACTTGCAGCAGACTTTCTAACGAACGGACTTGCCTACACACGACCACACAAAAGTCCGACGGATTCGTACGTGATGACGTACACCGGACTAAAATAAGGAAGTTCATAGCCGGTAGCCAATAGCTGCCCTAGCATGGGTTTTTGTCCGTCGGACTAGCATACAGACGAGCGGACTTCGGGGTCCGTCGTACTTACGACGTAAAGATTTGAAGCATGCTTCAAATCTAAAGTCCGTCGGATTTTAGGCTAAAAAAGTCCGTTGAAAGTCCGGAGAAGCCCACACACGATCGGATTACCAGCCAGCTTTAGTCCGTCAGCGTCCGTTGGACTTTTGTAGACGAAAAGTCCGACCGTGTGTACGCGGCATAAGAGTTAATATGGGAAAACAATTTCTCCTTTCCACTGATGCTTTCCAATCCTTGTTCCACAAAAAAACCCAAATTTTCAAAAAACATTTTTCATTGGGACAAAAAAGTGAGGTGAAATCTTCTGAAGAGGAGGAAAGACAGCAAAACAAATGTCACAGGGGTGATAACCCTTCCCTATGTTTTCCAAAAAGCTTAGAAAAGATTTTTTGGCTGGAGCTAAACACGTTAAAAATGTTCAAAATTACAAACAGATTCTACTTAACAACAAACCTACAGTCCCTGTCTTGTTTGCACCGCCTGTATACTGCTGTTCAGAGTATATAGGGCCTGGTGGCCCCACACCTTTCCTTATTTTAATTTGGGTGCGGGGTTCCCCTTAATATCCATACAAGACCCAAAGGGCCTGGTAATGGACTGGGGGGTACCCATACCGTTTGTCTCACTGATTTTCATCCATATTGCCATGACCCGACATGACATTAAACCCGCAAGCAGTTTTAAATGAGATTTTTTCTTTAAAAATGACATTTGGTGCAGGGACTGTTCTAAACATGGGAAACACGCGTCACTTTACAGGCATACTATAGACACCCCCCAGGTACGATATTTAAAGGAATATTTCACTTTTTTTTTTTACTTTAAGCATCATTAAAATCACTGCTCCCGAAAAAACGGCCGTTTTTAAAAGTTTTTTTTGCATTGATACATGTCCCCTGGGGTAGGACCCGGGTCCCCAAACCCTTTTTAGGACAATACCATGCAAATTAGCCTTTAAAATGAGCACTTTTGATTTCGAACGTTCGAGTCCCATAGACGTCAATGGGGTTCTAACGTTCGTGCGAACTTTCGGTCCGTTCGCGGGTTCTGGTGCGAACCGAACCGGGGGGTGTTCGGCTCATCCCTAGTGGGAACCAATGCCAGTTAGCCAGTTAGCCGAAGCAACACAAATATACGTGTATATATATATTTACTGAAAATAGGTGATTGCCAAGTAGCCAATGCAGTTTAATGTGAAAGTTTTTATTGTATTAACTCTTTAAATGCATGCAATGGTATGTAAGTATTCAATTATAATATGATGTGACATTCCAAACACCACACACTAGCTAAAGGGCAGTTTACATTTCTTTGTTTGTTTATTTTAATTCACTTGTGCACAGAAAAAATAAACACAGCTGGTGGATGGTAGGTTGGCTGTTGTTTGAACTCATACCACAAGTGGTGTGGAGATATCCAAGCAGACCACTAAGCCATTGTGCTAAGTACAAGACCTGCATAATAGTGTAGTATTATTGAAGAATGAACATAAGTAATTACTGCTTTATAGTCAACTAAATTAATAAATAATAAATCAAAAACATGAAAAAAACAACATACAACAAATAGGCAACCTAAATGATTAATACATGTAACTTTACAGAATAGCAGACATTACTATGTAATAATCATTCAGAACTGCATTTCTTAGCAAAAGAAGGAAAAAAAACTAGGAATAATAATTGCAATATAAATCAATAGATGCACGGGAACTAGAGCACATCTCTGATAAAAAATGTTTCTTTCACATACATGGATCATGGCTGCAGTACAGTGCTATATAACAACTTGATAAGAATTGGCATTTGTATATACGCGGAAGCGCTAATTAGCGGCAATTTAGAATTTACAAACGTTTGTTCTCTGCTTATATCGCTGATTTTCATGCGCAAATTCGCCGTTTTGTTTCCATTTGGCTAAAATGGGCTCTATTATTTGCCATAGTGCCCAGTACTTCCTGGAGTTATAGTAAATGACCCCCTGTGTGTTTTATTGTACACATAAATACTTACAAAAATAGTACATTCATATTCATAATTAGTGTTGCTTCATATACGATCAAAAAGATTCAAGTATAGTTCATTTGTTTCAAAGATCTGAAAAGAGTTCTTAAAGTAATTTGACCATGTGCTTTTTAAAGATGGCCGATTAACCTCATGTGTGCTGAAGAAAAGTCTGTGTGCTGAAGAATGGATGTTGTTCAGAGAGCAGCCAAGAAGGAAGAGAGAGTCTTCAAGGAGCTTTTTCCTTTTATAAACTCCCATTCTAAAATTTTGTGCCGAAAGAATACACACTCCCTTTTCTTCTTCCTCGCTCCTCCCTCCTTATAGGGCGTACACACGGTCAGACTTTGTTCGGACATTCCGACAACAAAATCCATGGATTTTTTCTGACGGATGTTGGCTCAAACTTGTCTTGCATACACACGGTCAAACAAAGTTGTCGGAAAATCCGATCGTTCTGAACGCAGTGACGTAAAACACGTACGTCGGGACTATAAACGGGGCAGTGGCCAATAGCTTTCATCTCTTTATTTATTCTGAGCATGCGTGGCACTTTGTCCGTCGGATTTGTGTACACACGATCGGAATTTCCGACAACGGATTTTGTTGTCGGAAAATTTTATCTCCTGCTCTCCAACTTTGTGTGTCGGAAAATCCGATGGAAAATGTCCGATGGAGCCCACACACGGTTGGAATTTCCAACAACACGCTCCGATCGGACATTTTCCATCGGAAAATCCGACCGTATGTACGGGGCATTAGAGTGGGGGCTGAGAGAGTAAGTAATATGAACAGCATCTCTAATTAAATACAAATACATGAAGAGTGGAATTCGTTCTACACAGGATCTAGGTGAAATTCCATTTACACAGGAAATGGATGAGAGGCAGCCAGTCTACAGAAAACACACAATTTCGATGTCAAGATATCAGTTACATAGGAATACCTTAAAAACATATATTATTTACAATATCCATCAAAATCCTGACAGTTTCTAGATATTTGAGATCTCAGTTCATAAGTCACCATCTGGATGTTATTTAATTTAAAGTCTGCCATTCATACAATTATAGGGAATTCATAATCTGAATAAAGCCAATTAAAATTTAGATATTAAGAATATAACAAGGTTACAAGTCCATCTCCAGAGATCTAGATTTGCCTTTGTCCACAATGCGCAACATTATCAAGAAGTTTTCAACCCAAGACACTGTAGCTAATCTCCCCGGGCGTGGATGGAAGAGAAAAATTGATGAAAGGTTGCAACGCAGGATAGTCCGGATGGTGGGTAAGCAGCCCCAAACAAGTTCCAAAGAAATTCAAGCTGTCCTGCAGGCTCAGAGAGCATCAGTGTCAGCGCAAACTATCCGTTGACATTTAAATGAAATGAAACGCTATGGCAGGAGACCCAGGAGGACCCCACTGCTGACACAGAGACATAAAAAAGCAAGACTATAGTTTGTCAAAATGTACTTGAGTAAGCCAAAATCCTTCTGGGAAAACATCTTGTGGACAGAATGGACCAAGATATAGCTTTTTGGCAAAGCACATCACTCTACTGTTTACCGAAAATGGAATGAGGCCTACAAAGAAAAGAACACAGTACCTACAGTGAAATATAGTGGAGGTTCAATTATGTTTTGTGGTTGTTTTGCTGCCTCTGGCACTGGGTGCCTTGAATGTGTGCAAGGTATCGTGAAATCTGAGGATTACCAAAGGATTTTGGGTCACAGAAAGCTGGATTTGCGTCTGAGATTTTGGGTCTTCCAGCAGGACAATGACCCCAAACATACGTCAAAAAGCACCCAGACATGGATGGCAACAAATCGCTGGAGAGTTCTAAAGTGGCCAGCAATGAGTCCAGATCTAAATCTTACTGAACACCTGTGGAGAGATCTTAAAATTGCTGTTGGGAAAAGGCGCCCTTCCAATAAGAGAGGCCTGGAGTAGGGATGAGCTTCGAGTTCGAGTGGAACTCATCCCTAGCCTGGAGCAGTTTGCAAAGGAAGAGTGGTCCAAAATTCCAGGTGAGAGGTGTAAGAAGCTTATTGATGGTTATAGGAAGCGACTGATTTCAGTTATTTTGCAACCAAATATTAAGTTAAGGGTGCCAAGAATTTTGACCAGCCCATTTTTGGAGTTTTGTGTGACATTATGTCCAATTTCCTCCCTTTTTTTGTTTTGTTTCTATACAAACAAAGGGAATAAACTTATGTATAGCAAAGCATGTGTTACTGCAATACTTTTCTGTGAGAAATACTTGATTTTCTGGAAAAATTTCTAGGGTGCCAACAATTTCAGCCATGACTGTATATATATATATATATATATATATATATATATATATATATATATATATATATATATATATATTAAATAAACTGCAGCTCACTGAGTCACCTGCCTGAAAGTGTCTTTGAACACGCACTCCAGGAATGGCCTACTGTCAGGTATAGGCTTGGCTGGACTACAATGCAGTGGATATATATTTTATGAACTGCACCTCACTGAGTCACCTGCCTGAAAGTGTCTTTGAACACATATTCCAGGAATGGCCTACAGTTAGGTATAGGCTTGGCTGGACTACAATGCAGTGGATATATATTTTATGAACTGCAGCTCACTGAGTCACCTGCCTGAAAGTGTCTTTGAACATGTACTCCAGGAATGGCCTACAGTCAGGTATAGGCTTGGCTGGACTACAATGCAGTGGATATATATTTTATGAACTGCACCTCACTGAGTCACCTGCCTGAAAGTGTCTTTGAACACGCACTCCAGGAATGGCCTACGTCAGGTATAGGCTTGGCTGGACTGCAGTGCAGTGGATATACATTTTATGAACTGCACGTCACTGAGTGTCAGAGAAGGGTTTTTTCCAGCCGCATTTGCCATGGTCCTGTGCATGTGCGTGGTGGATTGGTGCTCCGGCGCACGCATGCGCGTGGTCCGATGGAACGGCATGTGCGCAATAGCAAACGTGTGCGCGCGGTGACCCACGCACACCCATCGTGTCGCTCTGGTGGGGCTATTTAAAACAGCTCTGGCGTCCAAACGGGTTGCTGGTTTGTCATCAGCTTCCTGTTGGTTCCTGCTTCCTGTTACTGTATCTGATTCCCCATTGTGACCCGGACTGTTCCTTACTACGCTACCATTCTCGGCCTGTTTAACGGACTTTGCCTTGCCTGCTACAAGTGTTTGACCCTCGGCCTGTTTAACGGACTTTGCCTTGCCTGCTACAAGGGTTCGACCCTCGGCCTATTTAACGGACTTTGCTCTGCCTGCTACAAGTGTTTGACCCTCGGCCTGTTAACGGATTTGCCTACCTCCTCTTGCTCCTGATCCTTGCCGGTGACTTGGATTACCTACCACACCCAGCATCAAACCTTCAGCCAGTTCTTCAAACCCCTGCAAACCTTGGTCCAGCTCTGCAGTCTTCCTTCAGGAACTCCATACCTGCTGGTGGCCTGTACTTCTTAGCGCCACCCATTCCCTGTATCACCTCCAGGGGGCGGGGTGTGCGTAGTTGCAAGGGTGAACCGCTCTCGGCATCTCTGCCTCGGTAAGTATTCTCCTGACAGTACAAACCAACCAGATGTCAGAGGCCAACAGAGCGCGTTCCCCTCTAGAGATCTTGTGCCAGCAGGTCTCAGCTCTCACCAATGCAGTCCAAAAACTGCAAGAACGCTATACTCAAATTGAGAGCCGTCTTCAGCAACTCTCCGGACCACTTTTACCTGCAGCCGCAGCTCCTGCACCTACTAGTGGGGCCTCCGCCTCTCAGACCACGCAAACCCAACCGTAGTAATGGCGCTCCCTGAGCCCAGGGTCCCTACGCCGGAGCGCTTCTCAGGGGATCGCAAAAAATACAGAGCCTTTAAGAACGCCTGCTCTCTCTACTTAGCCCTTCAGCCCAGGACTTTTTCTTCTGAAGCAGTAAAAGTAGGGTTTTGTCATCTCTCTTCTAGCTGAGGAACCACAAGCTTGGGCTCACAGTCCGATGGAACAAAGGAGCCCTGTGCTGAACTCAATCGATTCCTTCTTTGAGAGCATGGTGCAACTTTATGATGATCCGCAGCACATAGCCACTGCTGAAGCAATTTTACATAGTTTGTCTCAAGGGAGAAGGCCAATAGAGGACTATACTGTGGAATTCCGTAAGTGGGCAGCTGACACTGGCTGAAATGAGCCTGCCTTGAAATACCAGTACCGTCAAGGCCTGTCCGAGGTCCTTGAGGACGAATTAGCTAGGATAGAAACTCCAGCCTCTCTAGAGGAGTTGATTCAATCAGCCACCAAGCTGGATAGGCGTTTGCGTGAGCTTCAAGGGACCGCGACTCAGTTGGATGCCCTCCAGGCCAATGCCTATTCCTCCTCCTCCAGCTGCTGCCACCACCTCGGCTCCTGAAGTCGAGCCTATGCAACTCGGACTGGTCCGTGCTCCTCTGACTCCCGAAGAAAGGCAACGTAGACGCTAATCCAACCTGTGCCTGTACTGTGGAGGTTCCAGTCATTTCCTCCGCAGCTGCCCAGTGAGGCCTAGTAAGTCTTACCCACAAAACACTGTAAATTATCAAGCCATCGGTGTGTCTAAGAGTTATGTTACCCTCTTTATCTCTCTACAGTTACCGGAAAAGGAAACCTGCCTGCCTGCTATAATTGGTTACGGAGCTTGTAGTTGCTTCCTAGATATCTCGCTGGCCCAAAACCTACACATTCCTCTTCAGATTAAAGCACAAAGCCTCTTGATACACTTGGCCGATGGGTCTCTCCCTCGTTCTGGAACCTTCACCCCAGAAACCAAGCCCATCCTCACTACCACGGACTCAGGCCATCAGGAGTTTCTGTGTTTTGACCTCATCCATTCACCTATTTTCCCTATAATTCTAGGTCTGCCTTGGCTCCAGGCACGTGAACCCCTCAAATTAACTGGAATACTAAGGAAGTGTTCTCCTCTCATTACTGCTCCCAGCACTGCTTCATCCCGGCTCCTAGTATCTGCTCAGCTATCACACCTGTGGTTGACAACCTTCAGCATGTTCCGTCAGTATACCTTGGATTCCGGGATGTGTTTGATAAACAAAAGGCTGATTGCTTACAACCTCACCGGCCTTATGATTGCCCTATTGACCTCCTACCTGGCTTCGAAGTCCCTTTTGGCCACATCTTCCCGTTGTCAGAAACCGAGCTGAAAGCTCTTAAAGATTACATTGATGAAAATTTAGAAAAGGGCTTCATCTGCCCTTCCTCTTCACCAGCCGTTGCTGGTATCTTTTTTGTAGAAAAGAAAGATGGGTCACTAAGGCCATGTGTGGACTACAGGCAATTAAACAACATAGCTGTCAAAAACTGATATCCGTTACCACTCATTCCTGAGCAGTTCCAACGGTTCAGGTCGGCCCAAATCTTCTCTAAACTGGATCTTCGGGGTGCCTACAACCTTATCAGGATCCGGGCCGGGGATGAGTGGAAGACCGCATTCAGGTCCAGGCGGAGTCACGCTCACACGTCATACCCGGAAGTGGAGGCTGGAACGCAAGGTGGGACGCACGCTTACAGCTCGCTTCTGGTCCCATCCTTGCATACAGCGGTGCCGGTTTCACTATTTTTCTATTAAGACTTGCTATTTTTTCTACTATGACTTGCCATAGTGGACTGTTTTAAGCTTTTGTGCAATAAATATTTGACATACTTCACGAAGGAAGCCTCCTTGTGTTTCTCTTGTCTCTGGATTTCCGGAGAGTTTAACAGACAAAGGTGGTATGGAGTAACCTGGTCATCTTGGAGCACATAGCTTACCCTGGAATAATTGTAAGAAACGCATTAACCAGAATTAATTCTGGTGAGTGGGGGAGCACTGGGGGGTGAGCACTTCAAGTCACTACCTGAATAACAAGCACAGAAGTCACTGATGCAATGCCCTCAAGGGTGAAAAATATATAATATATACCTGTACTTATTTTTCCCATCTGGCTGAAAACTTTTCTATATGGAGTATATATATATATATATAAACTAACTTTTTAGAAATGAACCACCACCAGCTATGATATATAAGATACTGGAATTTATATTTTGTGCATGATATTCTTGGAACTGTTATATGCATTATATTTTATGTTCAGGGAGTGTTTACCCTATATCTCACTCTATTAAGTTTCTTACACTTTACTCTTAGCAGGCGCTTACTGTCACAATACTTTTGAACCTTGGGGTTATTCACTACCCAATTCAATATTTCACTTATAATTTGAGACTGGTTTAATAGATACTGCACTGACACTCTTAATTCACTGATGTTTTCTTATTCAATTTAAAAAATTTTTTTGTTTTCTGGCGCCATTTTGTCCCAAAACTTTTGAACTTTGGGGTCGATTTTCTTTCTTTTTTTATTTGTAAAGATTATTGAACTATTTGTTTCACTCCTGTCAGTACAACAACACATGGTAGACCATATATTTTTTCAGTAGGGTATTCTTCACAAAATTTACCCAGCACAATTCAATACCTTTTGCATCATAGGTGTTTTATTTTATATTATTTTATATCACAATTTTCCCGGCTTTCTCATATCTTAGGGATATTTTATCTTGAGACCGGGATACGGCATTTAGTGATGGAGTTCCTACATGTCATAGACATCTGAACTTAGGGTATAGTTTATAATATTTGCACTATTAATTAATTATTACAGAGGGCAGCGCCATTTCTATCTCCTTACTATCTATTTACGCATTCAGGTCCAGGTTTGGGCATTACGAGTACCTGGTGATGCAGTTTGGGCTATGCAACGCCCTGGCCACTTTTCAATACCTGGTTAATGATATTTTTCAAGAATACCTTGATGACTTCCTAGTCGTCTACCTGGACGACATTCTCATTTTTTCTGCTACCATTGAGCTGCATCGAGTCCATGTTAAAAAGGTCCTCACAATACTCAGAAACTATAAACTATACCTCAAAGCTGAGAAATGCGAGTTTCAGAAGACTGTTGTGCAGTTCCTGGGATTTATCATCTCTGCCAACGGGGTTGCAATGAACCCACAAAAGGTCAAGGCAATCCAAGAATGGCCAGCCCCGTCAGACAAAAAGGGGGTACAACGATTCATAGCGTTTGACAACTTTTATAGGAGATTTATTGTTGGCTTTTCATCCATAGTGGCACCCATCACCCAGCTCACACGCCAACACAACCGTTTCCAATGGTCACAGCAAGCACAGGAAGCTTTTACCAAGCTAAAAACCTTGTTTACATCAGCACCAATTTTACGTCACCCTGATCTGGCCCTACCATTTGTATTAGAAGTGGATGCTTTGAAAACCGCTACAGGGGCCATCCTTTTCCAGAGACATGGGCCCAAGGCCATTCTACATCCTGTAGCCTTCGCATCCGAGAAACTGAACCCGCCAGAACTAAATTATGACGTAGGTGATAGGGAGCTGCTGGCCTAGAGGAATGGAGGTATTTACTAGAAGGCGCATCTCATCCTGTTAAGATCTTTACCGATCATAAGAATCTAGAGTACCTCAGAACAGCAAAACGGTTGAGGCCCAGATAAGCCCACTGGGCTCTCTTCTTCTCTAGATTCAACTCTCATATATCCTATAGACCAGGCTCTAAGAATGGAAAGGCCGATGCGCTCTCTCAGATGTTCTTTGTAACCCCTCAAACGACTGAACCCAGTACCATCCTTTCTCCGCAAAACTTCCTTGGGATCACTCAATCTGACTTAATAACCTCCATCAAATCTTCATCCAGTCTCTGCTCCGGTCCGGAAACACATGCCTTAGAAAGACATGACGACCTGCTCTGAGCCCAAGAGAAAATTTTCATTCCACGGGACGCAAGGCCTTTGGCTCTCAGAACCTTTCATGATCATAAACTAGCAGGCCACTTCGGAACAAGAAAGACTGCTGAACTTATCTCCCATTCCTTCTGGTGACCAGGGTGGAGACGGGATTATAAGGACTATGTCTCTTCTTGCTTGCTTTGTCAGTGCAATAAGGGTCTAAACATCAAATCCTGGGGTCTACTCAAACCCTTGCCCATCCCAGAGCGGCCATGGGCAGAAGTGTCAATGGACTTCATTGTAGACCTACCTGCTTCGGGGGGGTTTACCACCATTCTGGTCGTTATTGACTGCCTCTCCAAGATGGAGCATTTCCTGCCCATGGTGGGCACCCCCTCTGCTTCAGATACGGCCAATATCTTTCTTAAGGAAATAATTAGACTTCATGGTGTGCCTAAGAGCATCGTCTCGGACAGAGGTGTCCAGTTCACCTCCACGTTTTGGAAGGAGCTCTGCAAAACCTTGGAAATAAATATTTGCTTCTCCTCTGCGTACCATCCCCAGAGCAATGGCCAGACGGAGAGGACAAATCAGACTCTGGAGCAGTACCCCAGTTGTTTCTGTTCTGGTTCTCAGGATGATTGGGCGACTCTCCCGCCGTATGCTGAGTTCGCATACAATAACTCCATTCACTCCGCCACTGATCAAACACCCTTTTGGGCAAACTTTGGGTTCCATTCTCCCTTCCTCCCTAACACCATCCCTGAAATGTCTGTTCCTGCCATACAAGGCCGGATAGCCTCCATCCAATCTAACTTTCAAAGAAATCAGGATACCTTACAGAAAGCTCAGGACAGTTATAAGAAACAGTATGACCGAGGAAGAAAGGAGAACCCAGTCTTCAAGGTTGGCGAGGAAGTGTGGTTGTCAACTGCAAATCTTAGACTACCTCTGCCCTCATGGAAACTTGGGCCAAGGTTCATTGGGCCTTTTAAAGTTAGGAGGATGATCAACCCTGTGACATTTGAGCTGGCATTACCAACCTCTTACAAGATACACCCAGTATTCCACACATCCCTGCTAAAGCCTGTGGTGGCCGGCTCTTTCCCTGGGAGAAAGGAACCCCCTCCCCCGCCAGTTAAAGTGGACGGGGAGAACAAATTTGAAGTGGAGTCTATCTTGAGTTGTAGGAAGAGGAGCAGACAACTCCAATATCTAATTCAGTGGAAACGATACCCTCCTGAGGACAATTCCTGGGAGTCCACTAGGAATCTGCATGCCCCACGTTTATTTCAAGCCTTCCACCGGGAACATCCAGAATTGATGTCCAGTATGGCCATCCGGAGTCTGCCCCTAGGGGGGGGACACTGTCAGAGAAGGGTCTTTTCCAGCCGGATCTGCCATAATCCTGTGCGTGTGCGCGGTGGATTGGTGCTCCGGCGCACGCGTGCGCGCTGCCCAATGGAGCGGCGCATGCGTGTGCGTGATAGAACACATCTGAGCATGGTGACCCACGTACGCCCATCGTGACGCTCTGGCGGGGCTATTTAAAACAGCTCTGGCGTCCGAACGGGTTGCTGGTTTGGTTCCTGCTTCCCATTGGTTCCTGCTTCCTGTTACTGTATCTGATTCCCCATTGTGACTCAGACTGTTCCTTACTACGCTACCATTCTCCCGGATTTGACCCTCGGCCAGTTTAACAGACTTGCCTTGCCTGCTACAAGTGTTTGACCCTCGGCCTGTAACGGACTTGCCTACCTCCTCTTGCTCCTGATCCTTGACTGTGACTCGGATTACCTACCACATCCAGCATCGAACCTTCAGCCAGTTCTTCAAACCCCTGCAAACCTTGGTCCAGCTCTGCAGTCTTCCTTCAGGAACTCCATACCTGCTGGTGGCCTGTGCTTCTTAGCGCCACCCATTCCCTGTATCACCTCCAGGGGGCAGGGTGCGCGTAGTTGCAAGGGCATCTCGGCCTCGGTAAGTACTCTCCTGACACTGAGTCACCTGCTTGAAAGTGTCTTTGAACACGTACTCCAGGAATGGCCTACTGTCAGGTATAGGTTTGGCTGGACTACAATGCAATGGATATATATTTTATGAACTGCACGTCACTGAGTCACCTGCCTGAAAGTGTCTTCGAACACGTACTCCAGGAATGGCCTACAGTCAGGTATAGGCTTGGCTAGACTATATATATATACAAGCCTGTATATATATATATACAGTATGAAATACACTGCAGCTAACTGAATCAACTGGCTGCCTGAAGTATATTAGAAATAGAAACAGTACAGCAGGAACGGTCTGCAGTGAGATCTAGCTAAACTGGATACAGTGGATATATATGTATAGCAGTCTGACTGTATATATATATATATATATATATATATATATATATATATATATATATATATATATGAAATACACTGCAGCTAACTGAATCAACTGCCTGTCTGAAGTAGATTAGAAATAGTACAGCAGGAATGGTCTGCAGTGAGATCTACCTAAACTGGATACAGTGGATATATATACCGTATATAGCAGTCTGACTGTATATATATATATGAAATACATTGCAGCTAACTGAATCAACTGCCTGCCTGAAGTAGATTAGAAATAGTACAGCAGGAACGGTCTGCAGTGAGATCTAGCTAAACTGGATCAACTGCCTGCCTGAAGTAGATTAGAAACAGTACAGCATGAACGGTCTGCAGTGAGATCTAGCTAAACTGGATCAACTGCCTGCCTGTAGTAGATTAGAAATAGTACAGCAGGAATGATCTGCAGTGAGATCTAGCTAAACTGGATCAACTGCCTGCCTGAAGTAGATTAGAAATAGTACAGCAGGAATGGTCTGCAGTGATCTCTAGCTAACTGAATAAACTGCCTGCTCAAAGTAAATGAAATGACACACTCTCTCTCTATCTATCTATCTCTCTATAACGCCAGCAACACACTACACAGGGCCGACGTGCAGGCGGCCTTATATAGTGTGGGGCATGTACTTAAACCCCTGAGCCATAATTGGCCAAAGGCACCCTGCTTACGGCGCTGTGATTGGCCAAAGCATGCGGGTCATAGTGCATGCTTGGTCAATCATCAGCCAGCATACCACAACGATGACGCAGTGCATTATGGGCCATGATGCGCTGCTCAAATTTGGCGAGAATGGCCCATGTTCGATCATCGGCGAACGATTGAACAGCTGATGTTCAAGTCAAATTCATGTTCGACTCGAACAGTCAGCCCATCCCTAATACAGAGGTTGTCTTTGGGAAATTGATGTATGGGTGCTGCCAGCATTGCTGCAGAGATTAAAGGGGTGTGAGGTCAGCCTGTCAGTGCTCAGACCATACACCGCACACTGCATTAAATTGGTCTGCATGGCTGTTGTCCTGGAAAGAAGCCTCTTCTAAAGATGATGCACAAGAAAGCCCACAAACAGTTTGCTGAAGACAAGCAGACTAAGGACATGGATTACTGGAACTATGTCCTGTGGTCTGATGAAACCAAGACAAAATTATTTGGTTCAGATGGTGTCAAGCGTGTGTGGCAGCAACCGGGTGAGGAGTACAAAGACAAGTGTTCCTTGCCTACAGCCAAGCATGGTGGTAGGAGTGTCATGGTCTGGGGCTGCATGAGTGCTGCCAGCACTGGGGAGCTTCAGTTCATTGAGGGAACCATGAATGCCAACATGTACTGTGGCATACTAAAGCAGAGCATGATCCCCTCTCTTTGAAGACTGGGGCGCAGGGCAGTATTCCAACATGATAACAACCCCAAACACACCTCCAAGTCGACTACTGCCTTACTAAAGGAGCTGAGGGTAAAGGTAATGGACTGGCAAAGCATGTTTTCAGACCTAAACCCTATTGAGCTGTAGGGCATCTTCAAACAGAAGGTGGAAGAGCGCAAGGTTTCTAACATCCACCAGCTCTGTGATGTCATCTTGGAGGAGTGGAAGAGGACTCCAGTGGTAACCTGTGAAGCTCTGGTGAACTTCATACTCAAGAGGGTTAAGGCCATACTGGAAAATAATAGTGGCCACACAAAATATTGACACTTTGGGGCCAATTTGGAAATTTTCACTTAGGGGTGTACTCACTTTTGTTGCCAGCAGTTTAGACATTAATGGCTGTGTGTTGAGTTATTTTGAGGGGACAGCAAATTTGCACTGTTATACAAGCTGTACACTCACTACTTTGTAGAAAAGTGTAATTTCTTCAGTGTTGTCACATGAAAATATATTAAAAAAATGTACAAAAATGTGAGGGGTGTACTAAAATAAAAGTGCCTGGAGGGTCCCTTTAGTCTACCTGTAAAGTGGCAGATCTGTACCATGTCTAGAATCTGCTGCAGTAATAATTGCATTTATAAAGCCAAAAAAAATACAATTTTCCCTGCAAGCTGCCTTTATTTTGCTCAGCAACAGCTGGGGAGCCAGTGTGAATGATGAGGCCACAATGTAGTGCACTGGCAACAAGATTAGAGATTTTTTGGATACATTCTGGTGTCACTTTGACTTTGGATAGAAGTAACGAGTGCATAGAAATTGGTCTTTGGGTGTCGGTGGTGCCTTCCCACCGTAACCCTATAGAGGTACTCTTGATGAAATCAAGAGATGGCCTTGCTGTAAAAAAATGCAATGATATACACCTGTCAAAGAGGTGTAGAAAAATTGTTCTTTGGGTGTAAATTGTGCCCATGAAACCTATACCAAAAACATTCTTCCAGATGAAATGATTGAACACCCTCAAAGCTAGGCAGCCTCGAGGTCCTGCAGAGATTTCACATCCCAAAAGACTTAATCAATGGCATCGACATCAGGGGCTTCATAGCTGGTAATCCAGGACTGATTTATTTTTATAAAAGTCAAACGGAGTCTGTGGACAGATGGGTTCTATGATCGGTAACGAAACCTCCTGCAGCACTGAATGCCCGTTTTGAAAGCACGCTGGATGCAGGGCATCCCAACAACTCAATAGCATACTGGGCAAGTTCTGGCCAGTGGTCTATTCTCATGACCCAGTAAGTCAGTGGATCATCAGCTGGAAAGCACTCCCTCTCTGTTTTGGCTCTGAGGTAATCGTCCACCATGTGATGCAGACACTGCCAATGGGATGTGGAAGCTGACAGCCCTAGGCGGCGAGGACTAAAAAAATTCTGAAATGCCTCACTTAGGCAGACACCTTCTCCAACGCTCCTCTCTTGACCAATAGAAGACTCAAAACAACATTTTCCACCTCACTGTAACCTACTGGAGTCAGGAAAAACTTTCAATAAAATCCTCTTTAACGTGTCCTCAAGAGATTTTATCTTCTGCACTCTCTGTGGGGACGGAATGAGTTCTGAGACATTCCCCTTATAACGGTGGTTAAGGAGAGTTGCCAACCGGTAATCATCCTTCTGCTTTATGCCACGTATTTTCGGGTCCTTTCGCAGGCTTTGAAGCATGAGGTTGCCCATGCACCTCAAATTTGCCAAGGCTTGAGAAGCAGACTCCTCTGGGTCACTCAGGATGACAGCATCTGGAACTTCCTCCTCCCAGCCACATACTACTCCCAAGGGTACTGGGGTTGGAAAGCCATTGCTTACAGATTGACGCATGTCTTCCACTTTTTCAAAGTCTATGAAAGTACCAGAATCCTCCTCCTCATCCTCCTCCCCTCTCTCCTCCTGTGTGTTCTGTGACATAGGAATGATGGTGTCTGGATAAAGTGGGCCTTGAGAGGAAAGAAAGTCCTCCTCTTCCTCCTGCTGCTCTGCCTCCAGTGCCCTGTCCATAATGACGCGCAGAGTCTGCTCAAGCAGGAACACAACAGGGATTGTGTCACTGATGCATGCACTGTCACTGCAATACAGTGCATGCATCCTTAATGATCAGCTATTGGCGTGGGGAAAAAAAAAAACGAGGCGGCCTGAGCCCGTCGTTGTGCCGTACTGGCACAGGTACACATTGACGGCCCGCTGCTGCATGTATAGCCTCTGCAGCATTCCCAAAGTTGAGTTCCACCTGGTGGGCATGTCACAAATCAGGCAGTTTACGGACAGGTGGAATTCCCGCTGAATTTCAGCCAACCGTGCACTGGCTGTGTATGATCACCTGAAACGGCTACAGACTCTTCTGGCCTGTTTTAGTACATCTTGCAACCCTGGGTACATACTTATGAATCGCTGCACCTCCAAATTGAGGACATGTGCCAGGCATGGCACATGTGTCAACTTGCCCTGTCTAAGGGCTGACAGGAGGTTTGAGCCATTATCGGAACAATGCCATTACCATCCAAACCATGGGGTTTGGGTTCCTGGAGGACTGGGCTGACTTCTCAGTCGATACCCGGTACTATAGAAGGGACAGACTGCACCTAAATGAGGAGGGTGCAGATCTGCTGGGAATGAAGATGGCCAAAAAGTTAGAGGGGTTTTTAAACGATGCGATGGGGGGAGGGTCCAGAGGTAGAGATAGTCAGCATGGAAGATATTCCAGAGGGTAGTATTGGGGGCATTAGTGGTAGGTTGACCAAAGCACAAAAACACAAGGTAAGTATAGTAGCAAATCCTAGTTGCAATCTCGAAACACCCAATACGAGGACAATATGCGACCGGTCTAAACTAAGTGGCATGTTCACCAATACCAATGGCGGACAAGATGGGTCAACTAGAGATACTGTTGTACGAGGAGGAAGCACCAACTAGAAATAAAACATTACTGGATCTACTGATTACCAACAATACAGACCTGATCACGGATGTGGAAATATGGGGCAATTTGGGTAACAGCGATCACAGGTCAATTAGTTTCCGTATAAATCACACAAATAGGAAACATAAAGGGAATACAAAAACAATTGGGATAAAAAGGCATAAATTGGGATAAAATATTAGGAACAAAGAATACGGAGGAGAGATGGGTTTGCTTTAAGAGCATATTAAATAAGGGCATTAGCCAATGTATCCCATTGGGTAATACATTTAAAAGAGTGAACACAAGTCCTGGATGGCTTAACTCCAATGTAAAAATGCATATACAAGCAAAGGAGAAGGCCTTCAAAAAATACAAGGATGAGGGATCATCCTCAGCATTCAGACTTTATAAAGAATGCAACAAGAAATGTAAGGGTGCAATTAAGATGGCTAAGATAGAACATGAAAGACACATAGCGGAGGAGAGCAAAAAAAATCTCCCAAAATTCTTTAAGTATGTAAACAGTAAAAAAGGGAGGACAGACCATATTGGCCCCATAAAGAATGAGGAAGGACATCTGGTTACAAAGGATGGGGAGATGGCGAAGGTATTGAATTTATTATTCTCCTCAGTCTTCACGAGTGAATCGGGGGCTTCAGTAACAAAAACTGCAGTGTTTAACCTCATGAAACAGCACAGGAAGCACCTCCATGGTTAACAGAGGACAGAATTAAAATTAGACTTGAGAAACTTAACATTAATAAATCACCGGGACCAGATGGCTTGCATCCGAGGGTATTTAGGGAACCCAGTCAAGTGATTGCCAGACCGTTGTTCCTAATTTTTACAGACAGTCTACTGACTGGAATGATATCAGCTGATTGGAGAAAAGCCAATGTAGCACCAAAATTTAAAAAGGACGCATAATACATCCCTGGGATTTACAGACCAGTTAGCCTAACATCAATAGTATGTAAACTCTTGGAGGCGATGATAAGGGACTATATACAAGATTTTAGTAATAAGAACGTTATCATTAGCAGTAATCAGCATGGATTCATGAAGAATCGTTCTTGCCAAACCAATCTACTAACCTTCTATGAGGAGGTGAGTTGCCATCTAGATAAAGTAAGGCCCATAGACGTGGTGTATCTGGATTTTGCAAAAGCATTTGACACAGTTCCCCATAAACGTTTACTGTACAAGATAAGGTCCATTGGCATGGACCATAGGGTGAGTACATGGATTGAAAACTGGCTACAAGGGCGAGTTCAGAGGGTGGTGATAAATGAGGAGTACTCGAAATGGTCAGGGGTGGGTAGTGGGTTTCCCCAGGGTTCTGTGCTGGGACCAATCCTATTTAATTCGTTCATAAACGACCTGGAGGATGGGATAAACAGTTCAATCTCTGTATTTGCAGACGATACTAAGCTAAGCAGGGCAATAACTTCTCTGCAGGATGTGGAAACCTTGCAAAAATATCTGAACAAATTAATGGGGTGGGCAACTACATGGCAAATCAATGTTCAATGTAGAAAAATGTAAAATAATGCATTTGGGTGGCAAAATATGAATGCAATCTATACACTGGGGGGAGAACCTCTGGGGGAATCTAGGATGGAAAAGGACCTGGGGGTCCTAGTAGATGATAATCTCAGCAATGGCATGCAATGCCAAGCTGCTGCTAACAAAGCAAACAGAATATTGGCATGCATTAAAAAGGGGATCAACTCCAGAGATAAAACGATAATTCTCCCACTCTACAAGACTCTGGTCCGGCCGTACCTAGAGTATACTGTCCAGTTCTGGGCACCAGTCCTCAGGAAGGATGTACTGGAAATGGAGCGAGTACAAAGAAGGGCAACAAAGCTAATAAAGGGTCTGGAGGATCTTAGTTATGAGGAAAGGTTGCGAGAACTGAACTTATTCTCTCTGGAGAAGAGACGATTGAGAGGGGATAGGATTTCAATATACAAATACTGTACTGGTGACTCTACAATAGAAATAAAACTTTTTCGCAGAAGAGAGTTTAACAAGACTTGTGGCCACTCATTAAAATTAGAAGAAAAGAGGTTTAACCTCAAACTACGTAGAGGGTTCTTTACTGTAAGAGCGGCAAGGATGTGGAATTCCCTTCCACAGGTGGTGGTCTCAGCGGGGAGCATCGATAGCTTCAAGAAACTATTAGATAAGTACCTGAATGACCGCAACATACAGGGATATACAATGTAATACTGACACATAATCACACATAGGTTGGACTTGATGGACTTGTGTCTTTTTTCAACCTCACCTACTATGTAACTATGTAACTATGTAACCATTCCTGGCTCCAGCTGGCGTGGTGTGAACAACCTCTGGGCCTTTCCCTGCAGAGCTGCAAGAATCTCTGCTGTGTGGTTCCTGTTCCCTAAACACACCAGCTGAAGCACTGCATGGCACCTTTTATGCTGACTCTGGGAATAGCCCTTTGAATGCTTAAGGGGTACCGGATGTTCATAGGACAATTCTGCAGAGGAGGGCATGGAGGTGGCAGAGGAGGAGGAGGGGGTAGAGTTCACAGGTCTGGCATCATCACCACCAGCTGTATGGAGACATGGGGTCACAACAAGCTGCAGCACCGAGCCCTGTCCTGCATCCTTTTGAGTTGCAAGCAGCGTTACCCAGTGTGCTGTGAACAAAATATATTGTCCCTGCCCATGCTTGCATGTGTCAGCAGTAAGGTGGATTATACGGCTGACTGCCTTGCCCAACAATGCCAGAACATTGCCTTCCACGTGATGGTAGACAGATGGAACGGCCTTATGTGAAAATTAGTGGCGACTGGGAACCTGTCATTGTGGTACAGAACATTGTGTGAATTCACCAGGCTGAAAGGCAGAAGTTGCAAAGCCAACAGCTTTGACAAGCATGCATTTAGACTCTGGGCATGTGGGTAGCAGGGACTGTATTTTTTTTTCTGCTGCAGCAGACGAGGCAGAGAAATTTGCCGGCTACATACTACAGCCTACAGTCTACAGCTGGTGGTGTGCTGCTGGCAGATATGCTGCTAGGACCTGGGACACCCTGTGCTATACCATTATCCCTGTCAGTAGAGGCTGCTGAGAGGTAATGACTCAGTATAGCAGGGACAAACTGAAGTGGGTAAGGAGGAGGGACAGATTTGTGCCCCTTTTGTGTGGCTTTTAGGTGCTTTTGCCAACGGGCTGAGTGGTTGGACGTTAAATGCATGTGGTACCCAAATGGTTGTTGTTTTTAGCACTTTTGATGTACCTGAGGCACGGTTTGCAGATAGCAACAGCGCGATCTGCAGCAGATGTGCTGAAAAAGGCCCAGACAGCTGAGCTTTGGGGAGTGGGCCAGGAGATAACAGCTGCAGAATGTGATGGAATAGGGTGGCAGCGCTCTACTCTTTCTTGATGTCGGCCTTCTTGAGGTTGTGCCACCTCACCTTCAGTTTCCTCCTCTGCTCTACCTGGCACCCAAGTCGCATCAGTGACCTCATCATCATCATCATCATCAACATCTCCATCTCCTCCATCTTCATCATTACCACTGGAGACAACTTGGCAATACTCTGCGGCTTGGGGAACATGAATGCCAATTTGTCTACCAGTGTTCCTCCCTCTCTCTAGGCTCATTATGCTGTCATCCTCAACCTCAGAACCAACATCTGAATCCAGTAATGGCTGGGCATCATCAAGGAGCAAGTGGCTGATGCTGTGGTCAATAACTCAGCTTACTCCTTAATGGCTGATTGTGGGTTTATGGCAGGAATAGATGTGGACAAGGCGGCAGGTTTATCCACTCTGGCAACTGCAGGGGACTGCACACTTGTCTCTGCTTGCGTGACAGAGGATGAGGAGGATGAGGAAGGTTTACTAAGCCAGTCCACCACCTCCTGCATGCTGTGGCTGGATAGCACTGGCAAACTCACTAAACAGAGGAAATTATGCCCTGCCTGAGTGACCACCACGTCCACCTTTGCTTGTGGACACATTTGTTGCTGGCCCCCTTACAGTGCCAAGGGAACATCTGCCTCTCCTTGTTGTCCTCCCAGACATTATTGGGATGTAGGGGGCGGTGCTTATAAGCAAGTGTAAAGAAGAAGTTGAAATCTGTATGTAGATGCACTTTAATCAATCTAAAGAGGTGTTTGGTGCACTTTAATTTGAGTACTCAAGCTACACAGACACACTCCACAGATACGCTACAATATACTGCAATATAATGCACCAAACGTACAGTGACGCACAGAACTACATGGTGTTAAACTGGCAGTAACGCACACAGAACTATATGGCGTTAAACTGGCAGTAACGCACACAGAACTATATGGCATTAAACTGACAGTAATGCACACAGAACTATATGGCATTAAACTGACAGTAACACACACAGAACTATATGGTGTTACACTGGCAGTAATGCACAAAACTATATGGCGTTAAACTGGCAGTAACGCACGCAAAACTTCATGGCGTTAAACTGGCAGTAACGCACACAAAACGATATGGCGTTAAACTGGCAGTAATGCACACAGAACTATATGGCGTTAAACTGGCAGTAACGCACACAGAATTATATGGTGTTACACTGGCAGTAATGCACAAAACTATATGGCGTTAAACTGGCAGTAACGCATACAAAACGATATGGCTTTAAACTGGCAGTAATGCACACAAAACGATATGGCGTTAAACTGACAGTAATGCACACAGAAGTAAATGGCGTTAAACTGGCAGTAACGCACACAGAACTATATGCTGTTAAACTGGCAATAACGCATGCAAAACGATATGGCGTTAAACTGGCAGTAATGCACACAGAACTATATGGCATTAAACTGGCAGTAACTCACAAAACTATATGGCGTTAAACTGGCAGTAACACGTGTAGAACAATATGGTGTTAAACTGGCAGTAACGCACGCAAAACAATATGGCATTAAACTGCCAGTAATGCACACAAAACGATATGGCGTTAAACTGGCAGTAACGCACACAGATGTAAATGGCGTTAAACTGGCAGTAATGCAATCAAACAGACAGTGTTCAACTACACTGACGCTATCTGAACTGTCCCTACTCTAGCTATATGCTCATGTCAAGATTACTGACACTGTCTCACTACACTACACTGAAACTATATGAGCTGTCCCTACTCCACACTAATGTATGTATGAATGACACGGTCTCACTACACTACAATTAAACTATCTGAGCTGTCCCTACTCTAGCTGCACACTATGCAAAGCTGAATGATGGTCCACCTCACTACACTCACACTATCCCTAGACTGACACTAAACTAATATTCTACACGGACAATTGAAGCAAAATAGCACAGTATAATACACTAACTAGCTGATTGCACTGAACAGAGCCCTGTTCTATCTGTCTCCACGCCTAAATCACACTGAAAATGGCTGACATTGAAAGAATACTTTTATACTGTGGGGCGGGAATGAGCCATGATTGGATAAAGTCATGATGACAGTGTCCAATCATGACTCTGACAGTGCTCTGTGCCCTGATTTGCTGAAACTTTCACTGCTTCAGCTGATCGGGGCTTGCAATGCACTGTTCAGCACCGCAATGCATTGTGGTCGATTCGGGGAGCTGAACAAACAGTCGAACTACCCGTTTGTTTGGCTGTTCGGCTGTTCGTCAAACAGCTAAAGTTCGGCCCGAACTTATGCTCAGGCCGAACCATTCACCCATCCCTATGTATAATATATAGAAATGAGGAGCACAGTAAAGCAGAGTGAAACTGGAGGTGCAGGGAACATATAGAACTGAGGAACCAAAACTGGGATCAGAAACAAGGGGGTGTTAGGGTTCAGGGAATAGGTACATGGCAAAGTGCACGAACAAGAGCAGGATAAAAGGCTAGGACTATCCAGCTGCAAAGCAAAACACTGGAGCGAGAGGGAAATTTAGAGGAGCAACTTAATACCCTCCCAGCAGCCAGAATCAGGTATAAACTGATTACTGGAATTTGCTGGCTGCTGGGAGACACCCACTGGTGAACACCGGAACTATAACCTTCCGCTCTGGGAAGTACAGTTCCACCAGTAGGTGATCCAGGTTCTGACACTGTGATATATGAAGTGGACTCTATTTGTATTTAAATATGTAGTTGATTGCTACCTGTATGTGGCCTGTTAATATAATGTGAGAAGATGGCGAGGGGGGGTTAATGTCCAGAATAGGGGAGGGGAAGGGGTTAATATTCTATCACTGCAGAGACAGGATAGAGCTGAAATGTACAAGAGAGGAGGGTGGTGAAAGGAATAAAAACAATTGAAGGTATACCATTGCTGCTTCTTATGATCTTCTAATAATGAATTAATAACTCATGCCTTCATTATTCCTCCTTCCTCCTTGGTAAGAGGAAGGAGAGGGCTTTGTATATATGTGTGATTGTTATGAGTAGTCATCACAGCAATCACAAGGTACAGAGCCACTCAAATTGGCTCAGTACACTGTGTCTGTCAACTAACCATCTGAATGATGACTCAGTTCACAACCATTATTGGGCGCACTGGCTGTTTGTGGGTAATTCTAAGAGAAATAAGTGTTCAGAAATGAGTTCATTGACAGACACAGCCTTCTTTATTCAGAACCATAGGGTTATATCACCCCCTACAGGAGTAGGACACTAGGCAGAAAAAAGAGTTGGCTATGCCCATGAGCAGTCCTAGGTGATATACACCCCCCTCTCTGCTATAGGTCTTCAGTTATGTAACAAGCAGTACTCAAAGTATTAACAACTCCATAGAGGGGCGGGTGCTGTGTCTGTCAATGAACTCAGAGAAACCGATTTTACGATAAGTCAAAAATCCTATTTTCACATTCGTTCATTGACAGACACAGCCTTCTTTGTTCAGAACCATAGGGATGTCCCAAAGCAGTGTCAAACATGAGGGGTGGGGCTGCCAACAGTAAAACAGGAAAACCAGACAACCTGGAGCTCAGCGAGAAAAACTGGAGCTCAACCTGAACAGCAAGAAAAAAACCCTCACGAGGGAAAAACCCTCTAAACCGCAGCCTGCAGAACCTTGCGGCCAAAATAAGCATCCGCAGATGCCAGCACATCCACCTTGTAAAATTTTGTCTAAGTATGCACCGAGGTGGTCGCCTTGGAAACTTGCGTCACTGATGCCTGATGATGAAGGCCCAGGAGGCACTCAGCGCCTGAGTAGAGTGTGCCTTCACTAGGAAGGGAGGAACCCGACCTTTGATAGAATAGGCCTGAGTCACCATCTGTCTGATCTACCTAGAAATGGTCGCCGAGAAAGCAGATAGCCCCTTCTTTGGTCCGTGCGTGACCACGAACAGGGAGTCTGACTTTCGAAAGGACTCAGTGGCCGCCAAATACACCCTGATCACCCTTACCATATCTAAGGTGTGTAAGGCAAATTCCCTCGGATGTTGCGGCCTGGGACACAGAGAAGGCAACACAATGTCTTCATTTAAATGGAAATCAGAGACAACCATTGGAAGGAATGAAGGACAAGGACAAAGCACCACCTTGTTCTTATGAATCACCAGGTAGGGCTTGCGACAGGATAGCACCACCAACTCTGACACCCTGCGAGCAGAAGTAATAGCCACCAAGAAGGCCACCTTCTGTGATAGCGTAAGCAGGGGAATTTCTTGAATATTTTCAAACGGAGACTTCTGTAGAACCGAAAGTACCAGATTCAAGTTCCAAGGTGGCAAGGGAGATCGCACTGGTGGAACCACATGTTGCACTCCCTGAATGAAGGTACGCACCAGAGAATGCAAAGCCAGGGAGCATTGAAAGAAAACCACCAAGGCCAACACCTGGCCCATGACAGTACTCAAGGCTAAATTCTTTTTAAGGCCTGTCTGAAGAAAACTCAAAATTCGCACCAGGTCGGCGTACAAGGACCGACGAGGCCAGTCCAGGGCCACTAGAATGACCATAATTCCTTCAGCCTCAATCCTGCGCAACAGCTGTGGCAGAAGTTTGAGAGGAGGAAAGGTGTAGATCAGACGATACTGGCCCCACTGAGCCACCAGAATGTCTGAGGTGTCCGCCAGAGGGTCCCGAGACCTGGCCACAGACCTCTGCACCTGTTGATTCGGGATGCCATCAGATCTACCTCTGGAGATCCCCAGCATAGACAGATCTGTTGAAATACCTCCTGATGAAGGGACCACTCCCCTTGGTCCAATACTTGGTGACTGAGATAATCCGCCTGTCAGTTGTCCACCCCCGGAATGTGAACGGCGGAGATGGCCGGGACGAAATGCTCTGCCCACCATAGAATGCTGGTTACTTCCAGGCCGGCTAACACTTCTTGTCCCTCCCTGGTGGTTGACATAGGCCACCACCATGGCATTGTCTAATTGGATCCGTAATGGGAGCCCCTGAAGTCGATCCGTTCAATGATCCAGACAGAGTCTGGACGGAGTTCCAAGATGTTGATAGGTAGTCTGGATTCCTCCAGCTTCCAGTGACCTTGAGCTGAGCTCAGGCCCAGGACTCCTCCCTACTCGGACAGACTGGCATCGATGATGACCACCATCCACCATGACCACCGTCCAGTACAGAGGGAGAAAGGATTTCCCCTGCTGAAGAACCAGGGAACAAAGCCACCAGATCAGGTACCCTTTTGGTTCCTTGACTCAGCCGAATCTGACTATTAACATTTGTCCCATTTTAACAAGATCTCCTTTTGCAGGGGTCTTGTATGGAACTTAGCGAACAGGACTGCCTCAAACGTAGACACCAACAGGCCCAGCACCCGCATGCAAGTCCACAGGAAGACCCACCTGCTGGACAGCAATAAGTGGGTTGCTGCCTGTAATTTCTGGAGTTTGTCCTCTGGAAGGACCACTCTGGCCCAAATGGAATCCAGAGTTAGACCCAGATAAACCAATTTCTCAACTGGAATCAAGGCAGACTATTGGTAATTTATCAGCCACCCAAAATCTGCCAGAGTCTGAACAGTGATCTCTACGCCACCCCTCAGAGTCACTGGGGAATTCCCCACTGGTATGGCAGTGCCAGAACCAGGGCCAACACTTTGGTGAAGACCCAAGGAGCAGAGGCGAGACCAAAGGGTAACGCTGTAAACTGATAATGCTCCTCTCCCACAGCAAAGTGGAGGAACCACTGGTGCTGTACACAAATTGGAATGTGCAGGTAGGCATCCTCAATGTCGATGGAGACAAAAAAGACCCCTGATGAAGAGATGCCTCCACTGAGAGAATGGACTCCATTCTGAACTTCTTGTAACCAGACAGAATCACTTTGTTGACCCAATTGTCATTTATCAGGGCCACGGGCCCAGAAACCAGCAAAGACGTCTCCCCACCCGGACTGCAGATGAGGGCGCCTCTTCATGCCGAAGGAGCCTTATCTGGGGGTCTGGAGAAACCCGCTCTCATTTTGCCTGACCGGAGTCGCTTGCAGCCTTCCGAGGGGGGGCTTGAAAGACTTTCAGCCTTTGTCAGTGGACCCTGAGGGACAAAAAAAACTCTCTGTGTGCCGAGAAGGAAGGACCACACTTGCAACTTGGCTCTTTCCCCTTCTTTGACTGTGGAAGAAAAGTACTCTTCCCCCGTGACACTCTTAATGATGTCATCCAGAGTGGCCCCAAACAAATGATTGTCTTGAAAAGGCAGATCAGTTAGGGATTTTTTAGAGGCCCGGTCCGTCAGTCCAACACTTTAGCCACAATACCCATCGAAGCACAGCCGCTGAAACAGACAGCTTAGAAAGCAAGGGAGCTGCATCCAAAGAGGCATCGCAGACAAACTGCAGCCCCTGGACCAGTTGGTCCACTAATTCAGTGAAGGCAGGAGGTAACTGGTCACCCTCCAGGTCACGGCGTAACAGCTTCGTCCACTCTGTCAGTGTTTGAGACACCAGGGCAATAGCCAAGACTGGCCGAAGCACCGAACCCACAATAGTGAACATAGTGCGGCTCAGAGACGCTGCCTTCCTGCCGGATCTTGAAAGGCCGGAGAGTCCTCAACTGGAATCATAGTGGTTTTGTGCAGCCGAGAAACTGGGGGATCCACCACAGGTGGAGTCGTCCACTTTTTGAGAAGACTCTCCTCAAAGAGATATTGCACAGCAAGCACTTTGGGATCACAAAGGGAATTTTTGGACGCTCCCATTCTTTATAGCCAAACTTGTTAAAAAAAGGAGGGATAAGAAAACACTTTTGTCGCGCGAGGCGGCTTGTGAGTGTCAAAAGGGACCGGCACCTCCACCGCAGCCGCGGCTGCATCCTCCATTTTTTAAATTTCCCACACAGATGCAATCAGTGCGTTCACCTGCGCTTTCTCATGCGCAGTCACTGGGGCAGAGGAATCATCCTCACTGTCCGAAATATCTAGGAATGCGGCCGCAGATCCCGCAGGGTGGGCGCCCGCCCATGGCAGCTGAATCAAATTCAGGATCTGACGAGACAGATGAAGCAGGGAAGGCGGGGGGTGCTTCTTGCTAGTCTGCCGCCCAAAAGCCACTTCCACCCGGGACCAAAGGACTCCAGGGCCGCCGTCAGTGCGTTAACGGATGGCTGGGACCCAGAGGGATGTGCAGCCTCTGATAGGGGGTCAGGTGGGGAAACATGCTCATGAGACTCAATAGGAGAGAAAAAAGAGACCCCCACACCAACAGTGACCACTGCAATGGGACACCCCCAACACCGGTAGCGGTACTGGATCACCAGGACACCCCACAGCAGAGAGAGGAGGGATCCCCCAGACTCACCACTCCGCCAGCATAGCGCTCCCTGCCTCAGGTGTAGACCCGCACACACGTAGCGTCCAAGGAAGAAGAAAACACAGGAGTCAGCGCCAGGTTAAAAGGAGGAGCTTCCGCCTGCTAAAAACGCCATCCTGGGCTACACAGTAATGGTCGCCGTTGCATGAACCAATATCCACCATATCATGGCCGCCGAGCTACGCAAACATGGCCGTCGGCTATAGGAAGTCATCAGGCACTAGGAGAAAGGACACCGGCTACGGCAAAATGGCCACTGGCCGCGCTACATGAGGCTACCACAGATGCAGAACCCTGTAGCCTCCCAGGATGAGAAAGAGAGGATCCGGGCACCAGACCTAGTGCTTCACCCCTTTGGTAAGCACTGCACCTAGCGGTGCGCACCCCCAGCCCACCAGTACTTAACCCTGTCCCCCAGGATCCACCAAGGCACACTACCCCATATGGAGGGGGGAGGGGGGAAGGGGGGTTACCAAGGGACCTCCAGGACCAGGAAAAGAGGGTGCAGGTACAGAGGGGAGCCCGCAGGACCAACCAACCTGGGGAGGGGCCCGCTTCCGTCACAAAAAACTCCCAGAGTGGAGAGGGGGACATTTACTCACCATACCAGGACCACCACAATGTCCATCCCATCGCCCAGCCCGGCAGTTGATTGTAGATCTCTCCGGAAAAAGCCAGGAAAAACAACAAACAAAAATAAAAATTGCCAGGACTAGAGATCCCAGCAGGGAACTAGGTCCTTACTCCTGACTAGCAGAAAAAAATGAAGGCCTATAGCAGAGAGAGGGTGTATATCACCTAGTACTGCCCATGGGCGTAGCCAAGTCTTTTTTCTGCCTAGTGTCCTACTCCTGTAGGCGGCGATATAACCCTATGGTTATGAATAAAGAAGGCTGTGTCTGTGAATGAACGAATGAGAAAAACTGTTTACAAGTGTACCTAGGAGATGTGATGCTCTTTTAAAGGGTAGGCACACCAAATATTGGTTCAATTTATTTTTTATTCTTATGCACCTTCTAGATCGTAAATTGATAAATAAAAATTATTAGGTTCACTATTTCTGAAAGCTTTTTCATTGTACTTTTTTTTTTTTTTTTTTTTTTTTTACAATGGTCTAAAATGTTTGCATAGTACTATTTTGCATAACTTTTAATTTCGTCTTGGATAGAGTCCCTGATAAGTTTTTATTGCCATATACTGTATGTCCCTGTGTGTTTCCGAGATTTACCCTCATAAAATATTTTGTTAAGAAGGTGTCAAAATGGGATCAAAAGTAAAAACATACTTTTAGTAGAGAGGGTGAGAACTGACAATGCACTTTATGCCTTTCTGTCCCAGTGAGGGCCACACACCTATTTCTTGTATGGGTATCAGTGGGACAGAAAAAAATCTCCTAACAAGACATTACAGATTTAATTCTACCTAACTCAATGAAACAATGACTTAATAAATTCAAGGAAAACATTATTCCTCTTTACAGAATCCTGCCACCATTTCCAGGAGTATAATCATGTAAAATGATGGGACCCGTTAGCAGTGTCATTAAGGAGGCACTTTAACCTCCGTTTTTAAGGGAACCTGTCAGAAAAGAATAATACTTTTATATTATTATTTTCATATTATTATTACATACTATTATTTAAAGTAGAAGTTCACCCTAAGACTAAAATATCTAAATCTACAGGTATCCATGCTCTAAGACAAATCAAATTGGAAAGATTCTGTGAGCCACAATGATCTTATGCCTTGCTCGTGCTACCTCCAGCTGCATGCGCTAAACACGCTTCATATAACGTGCATAGGATAAATTTACAAGTTATGCGCTGCGCTTGGGTGACCCCAAAAACAAAATTAATAATGACCAACTCTGTGCTTACTAGTGCGATAATATTAAATAAAAATAATATGAATGTTGAATAAATAAACAAGGTGTGAAAAAACAAGTGCTTGTTACACCATAAATTAGTGCTTAATAGTGCTTGTTACACCATACATAGTGTCTTAATCAACATAAAAAGTGCTTAGTGCTCAATATAAAGTATCCTGCTTGTTTAAATGAAAAATAATAAATAATGAAAAAAGTTCTCTTTGGCACTCTAAATAGTGCGTGCAAATAATGTCCAGCAGTGATAATAAAACAATGCGTGCAGGTGGTGTTCAGCTGCGACAACAAGACAACAATCCAACATCATGCCGAAGATATCCTGAGTGCTGCAAAACATGCTCCTGTGCTCCTTCGTGACCCCCTCCCCAGGGGGGCCAGGACGGAGAGACTGACACGGACTTTACACCAGCGCTGTCCCAGCACAGCATACCGCACCAAACATCCAGTGATTTTGCATAGAAAGCCGTTATAGTATGGTGCACTGACGCACCAGTGCCATGTGAGTACCCCGATGTGGGGAGCGTTTTCTTTTAATAAAAGTATTTTGACTATATTACACTATATAGTTTCCTTTTCATTTATATGTATGGAGCCACATTGTTTCCAGCTGGAGGAGTGCAGCAGACACTGAGACTGAGCCCAGGGGTGGCTCCAAAGCGTATTTGGACTCAGGATAGAAGCTGGGTCACACGCTCTGAGGTGAGCACATTAGCTTAAGGGGGTCACGAAGGAGCACCGGAGCATGTTTTGCAGCACTCAGGATATCTTCGGCATGATGTTGGATTGTTGTCACAGCTGAACACCACCTGCACGCATTGTTTTATTATCACTGCTGGACATTATTTGCACGCACTATTTAGAGTGCCAAAGAGAACTTTTTTCATTATTTATTATTTTTTTCATTTAAACAAGCTTGATACTTTATATTGAGCACTAAGCACTTTTTATGTTGATTAAGACACTATGTATGGTGTAACAAGCACTATTAAGCACTAATTTATGGTGTAACAAGCACTTGTTTTTTCACACCTTGTTTATTTATTCAACATTCATATTATTTGTATTTAATATTATCGCACTAGTAAGCACAGAGTTAGTTATTATTAATTTTGTTTTTGGGGTCACCCAAGCGCAGCGCATAACTTGTAAATTTATCCATGATCTAAGACTAACCTATCTAGCCCTGTAAAGAAGAAATTGCTATACAAACCTTTTTTGAAGCCACTCCGGTCTGGTCTCCAGCGGTGGAAGTTCTGAGGATGCGACAGCCGGCAGCTGGGAAATGAATGGAAAGTGACGTCACCCATAGAGTTACTATGGTATGTATAGCGATTTCTTCTTTACAGGGCTAGCTAGGTTAGCCTTAGATGCTGGATGCCTATAGATTTACAGATTTTAGTGTTAGGGTGAGCTTCTACTTTAATAGTATTATTGTCATTGCAACCCTATTTCACCTCTGTGAATATTGACAGGTCATCCTGGTCACTTTGCTGTATGCTTAGCAGGTGAGAGGGGGTCTGTCCGCTATAACCATATGCTCAGCCCCAGTGTTGTTAGAAAGAGAAAGCATTTGGCCAAACACATCAAGAATTTACATTTTAGGGGGCATGCTGTACCAGAATGAAACAGCTCTACTATCTATAGCAACATTTACATTTTTTGCAGTTTTGCAAAATATTCACTGGCTGCAGATTGAAATGGAGAGGTAATTTTTAATAGCACTGAATTGTAAAATGGCTCACACAGCAAATATATATTATATACATTATTTTATGAAAGTAGTGTTTTACTTTAAAAGTAATCTCTCTCAACCAGACTAATGATTTCAAAGAAATTGACTCTGAATTTGTTTCTCATTTCTAACAGAATGCTGCAAATGAAAGTAGAAAATGTATAATTAAAATTATGTTTTATCACAGTCAGCAATATAAACTTTTGGTTTTATGTTCTGACCTAGATACCAGAACTTTATTCTGACAGTACAGTAAGTGTACAAACTGTAGGAGTTTCAACATCTCATGTGCGTAATCATGAGAAGCATGGAAGAATGTTACAATAACAAGACTATGAATGTCAGAATAAAATAATAATTTCAGTGAATACATATAAGAGCTTGTGATAAAACTGAATATATTACTGAATATATAAAGTTATGTAAAAAAGATATGCAGAAGGGAATGAAGGACACTTAGCTAGGAGTGAAGATTTATGTAAAGAGCTATACTTTAGGAATAAAAGTGTCAGTTTTTCTCTGGTATAGGTACTGCATTTTAAGAATAAATAGTGTGCTAGGATAATTAGCAGAAGATGCAAACACTCCATGGGGTCCTTGTATTTATGAATTTATTCAGAAGAGCTGTGATGATGGAAGTGCTATAGTATTTTTAACCTTAGACCTTAACCTTTTAAAAACTGCCAGTTACCTGGTCATCGTGTTGATCCTTGTAACAACCTCCTAGTGAAGGATGCTAGGCAGATTTAGTTTTTGGCTCCTTCAGTAATGAAGAAAGCAGTGATCATTTGTCCTGGTCTGTTTAGCGTTTCACAGGCTGGGAGTTTAATTGCTTCCCCCTGCCTCTGGAAGAAGATTTCAAAGCTTAGGGAGTGAGATGCAAATAACCAGCCTGAATATCTAGGCAATGCCTGAAGGGGAGTGTCCAGTAGGGGGTTGGAAAGGTGATAAATAGTCTGGGTTCTCTCTCCACATGAGGGTTCCAGGGCCTGAGGGCATGGACTATGCATCTGTTTAGAGGCCTCTGGTTTAGAGAAGGACTGTCTCACTCACTTGGCTGGAAAAAGTTGAAAGGTGGCAGCTGTCCTGGGGACTTGTAAATAAAGACCCTAAACTGATCCCTGTGGCTCTGCAGTGTTCTGGAGATTGCACTGGGTACCAGCAGTTGTGCATTGGTATAAGGTAACCAGATGCCAAAAAGACTTGCATGGTCTTCAGCTGTGAGGCCTCAGACTGCTCAGAAACCTGTCTTATGGTCCTCGGCTGTGAGGCATTAGACTATCCAATGCTCACAAATGCTTAAGTAGAAGGCTGTCCCCTAATTGCTAATAGTTTTAGAGTATCTCATGCTCTAACCCCTCTCCTGTTAAAGTTTCTTCAAGCAATAAATGTTAAAAAGACATTCCCTGGACTGTATTATTGGAGCCGATGGGAATAGATTGGGGCTTGTGAGGACGGGCAGCTTCTGTACTTTTAGAGAAGAACCAGCTAACCAACAGCCTTTATGGGGTAGCGCTACAACATCATACTTCAATCATTTTAGAGTCAGTGAGCTGAGCATGCATGTAACCAGTAAAGTCAGAGTCATGTTGAATTTCTTCATATGCACAGTTTCTGTATTAACTGGATAGTATTACTAGTTCACAGAATCTTTTCACATGTGGCCTGAAATTGTAAACTGCATGAACCCTCAGCCCAGCAATCATGCGTCTTTGCTCTGAAAACTATAGAACAACGACAGTTGAAATCTGCTTTGTTTCTATGGCTTTACTCATTGCAATTTGCTTTTAGCAAATTATACAAGTGGCATCATATTAGGAACTATTACCTATCTGTGAAAAAACGGTGTAACAACACATTGTCATTGTTGTTTGAAAATATTTCACTGTAAAAAAAAAAATCATTTGTATTCTCAGCCATGCCTGAAACATCCTCAGTTTCACTCTGGGCCTGATCAGTTGCCCATTAAAGTTGTTTCTCTTGGTTATATTTATCTCAGCTGGACGCAAACACCTTCTGTGTCAATGCACCAGGTATATATGTGTGCACTCAGAAGATAACAAGCAGCCGGGGGCTTCCTCATAATTAGTAGGCAAATCATCCTGTTTACTTAGTTTGTATGTGTATTACACACCCCTTCCTCCCAGCTATATCTATCTAATAAATGTTCCATGGAAACACTCATTCATCATAAACAGGGAATATCTGACAAACCTGATGAAAAAAAAATGCAGAAAAACAGCTTGTTGTGGCGTGCGCTCCCTGCAGAGATGCTTTAGTGTTATCTCCCAAACTGTGCACAGGAGAGAGTTGTGAGGGTGTGCGATGAGAGTGAAGAAGCGATGTGACAGCGGGAAGCTGAAATTCTGCTCTCTCACCTTCCCCGCTCACAATAATCACTTTCTACTGGGAAAACTTTATTCATTTACTGAGAATTTCCCTCTGTGAAAGTTTGAGGAGGACCATAGTGGCCATTCGTTAAGGAATAAGGATGAGCTCAGGCGTGTTCACAAACAGCATGTGCACGCTAGGAAGTCGGCACTGGGAAGTGCTAATCACAAGAAGTGAGACATTTCCCGAACTCTGCAGCCACGCATCGGGAAATGTTTCACTGCTTGTCATTAGCGCTCCGCAGTGCCGACATCCTGGCGGGCTCTGCACGTGCTATTTGCGAACACGCCTGAGCTCATCCTTATTAAGGAATTCTGGCAGAGTAGTGGCCAAATGTTTGTACTCTAAGCTCTCTATGCAGATTACTTTCAGGATTAAGCCATAGAGCTACGAAAATGTGTTCTTCTTCAGATAACTGAGCACCCAGCAAATCGCACAATTGCTGCAAAGGTGTCAGTGTGTTGACTGACCAATATAACATTGTTGTAAAAAAGGTCCAATGCTGCTTACTGTAATGGCCAGTCATAGGTGGGGGTAGTGGACCCCTTTTTTTGCAACAATGTTATATTGATCAGGCAACACACTGACACCTTTGCAGCCATTGTTCAATTTGCTGGGTGCTCAGTATGCACCTGTACCTCTAAGAAAGGGTGGGCTCCCTTCAGTCCATCTGCCCTCCACCTACTCATTGGAATGTATGAGCTTCCACTGTGGCGTCACTCATAAACTAGTGATAGGAACTACAGATACCAGGGTGCCTTGGCGAGGCTCTGTAGCTTACGCAAGTATTTTCAAATGTGTGCAAACGAAACCCCTGTTTTTAACGCATACTGTTAGACAGGTTGATTTGGTTGTCCGCGGGCTGATCGGTAAGTAAGCTTGGAATTTTTCGTTGGATTTATCCTTGGCCTTGTTTATATCAGCTTTGATAGCTTCGCGGCGAGATAGCTCTGGCAGGTCTGGACAAGCTGTCTACGAGTAATTAATAGAAACTGCAGAAATGCAACAGAAGTTGGCCAAATATAGGGTATGCTACAGAGATGGTTCACATCTGTGCAGTGCATTTTAAATGCATTGTGTTTTGGGTGAGTTTTTAGGTGCATTACCATTAAACCATTAAACTGAATTTCTCCTACCAAGATCCACTACCAGAATAAAAAAATTGTGAAAAAAGAAAAGTTATGGACAGCAAAGTAAAAAGTAAGATAGTGTAGGAAAAAAAAATCATTTTACTACTAGCAGTCAGCCCAAATAATAATTTTTTTTCAATTGGCTTGAGTAAGCACCAAAACACAGACTACTGTGGGCAAGGGCCCCCTAAGGCTGCACAGAAAGTTGCAAAGGACGGCAGGATGGGTATGGAGAAAGGGTCCTTACAGCCTGAGCCCTTCTCCCTGATCCCCATTCCCCCTCAGATTCTTGTTTGTCCCTCTCCTTGCTCCCAACCTCTCCCCAGCTAAAGCGGCAGTCCGGGATTTTATATCTGGCACATCAAAGCCCTGTGCATGCAAGATGTTTGGCTGCATATACAGCTGGCAAATCAAACAAAAAGCTTCACACCTCCATAGCTACACACTGAGTGATGTGTAGTTGGGAATGTGAAAGAGACTCCATAGCCCTCTCTTTCATTGGTCTGTGGGGCAGGTCAAGGTGACAGGGTGATCGTCACGTCCTCCATGCTCCCCTGGTTGTTGGGTGCCAAGTTAGGGTCAAATGAGAGGCCTACCCTGTTGTAGGTTCTTCTGGGTTATGCTAGGCACTTTGTACAAGGTCACTACCACACACATGGGGTACCTTTACTTGAGCCACACTCATGAACGGGTAGATGACAAACATAAATGAACTTTAGTAAACTCTTTTCATGTAATAAGCATCACCACAGTTACTTGTGCATTTAGGAGGGACCCACAGAGCCAATGCCCTCTCCACCTGTCCAGCGTATCAGCGCAATTTCATTCCCAGTAACAAAATGGGGTTCTCACTGTGCACCTAGCATGGACGCTATGCATGCACTTGACTGCACTTAACTCTTTCTATTCTATACCTGTGTACAGGATGAGGCCCCGGTGGTGCAGATCTGCTCCCCTTGCTATGGGAGATGGACCAAAAGAGTGCGGACAACATCTCCCTCCCTACAAGAGGCTATCTCACCTGCCACATGTAGATGCTTAATGAAAGTCTGCTAGAGAAACCTTTGTTATTCTTGGTAACCCCTGTATCTTCACACTGTATTAACTCTGGTATTGATGTCTTAATACCCCAATGTGTTTAGTGACGCAAGCTGTAGACTATATGTGCCAGTTACTTACACTGCACCCCTTTTGTAAGTTCACACCAGGCAAGGGCAAAGTTTCAAAAAGCTTTACTGAAGAATAAATTAGTATGAGGGCAACAACATTTGGCAGTCCAAGATAAAATGCAAACATTCCCTAACATCCCTGATCCCTAACTACAGGCTTATGGCTGCCCCAGTATACCTGCTTAGATTAAGTCCATAATTGGATGAGTCCATAGTGGGTTAAACTCCGATTTTGACAATTCTCTGGTCCTACAGACTCTGATGACAGCACTCCATCCCCCGCATCTCTGGGCTCCACTGGACTCCAGCCGTCCCTTATTCTCTTCCCCTATTTTAGGCTCAGGCTTTCTCCCCCAGGTGTGGACCATCTGTTCCTTTTATATCACACGGAACTAGTGGGTGGAACTAACACAAACCTGACAAACAGAAAACCAGAGAAAACGCCTAACTCTTAGCTTCCTGAATGGGCAGTGCAGTTGGGCAACCGAGACTTCAACCTGCGTACAGGTCCCTCTCTCGCTATCATGCTGGCTGCTGCAGGCGACAGGACACAGAAGGCCTGCCATGTTGCATTCAAAGATTCTTGACACTCAAGCACAAGAATAAGCTTCCAATGCCTGAGTGCAGTCTTCCTAGAACATGCACCTCTTCCTAGATCATGCACCTATCAGGGATGAGACTGGTTGCTCACTCCCTGATTTCACCTTTTAGGACCTTTTTTAAGATTTGTAGAAGGGCCAAGCGGGTGTCATTTACTCTGAATGACTGACCAGGCTCTGTCTGTGAATTTGAAGAAATAGCATTGCAGTAGCTGGGGCTTTCAATAAGGCTAGCCATAAGTGGAATTGTTTTCATTCAGCCAGTGGGCTGAACAAAAAAAATAAATTGGATTCCTCCATAGAAGTGAAAAGGGGAATCCTCTCTGCTGAGACAACAGGGACTCTCCACTGTCAGAATACACTGGTCAGTGGCTGCAGCCAATTGACTTGCAGGTGTGGCCCAGACTCACTGACCACAGGGGATTGGATGATGCAGCAAAGTATATTAACGTAGTAATGTTGAGAGAGAACAGCAAACTCTGCAGAGACAGACACACTCGACCGGTACACTTACAATGGACCAGCAGAGAGCATGTTACACACTGGAAACACCTGGCAGCATCTGACATGGGAGGTGCCTAGAAGGTAGACCGAAAGCTGGGCCGACACATGAGACCACTAAAGGTGCACAGTGACAGTTCCTGTTCTGTCCCTATTCCACAACATCCTGAATCTAGGCTACTCCAATTATCCTTAGCCAGTGGGAGATCTGTTCCTAACTGCCCACACTGAAAAGGAGTGCCCACCTCAATAATGACCACCAGGTGAATCGGGGTAGCAGCATCAAATCGGACAGCTGTTTCCCTGAAGAGACTTATGGAGGCCTCGGAGGGACCTGGTTTCCGTTTGTCCTCCATCCTCTCTGCACAGCGGCCACCGAATAGCACCACCCTTGCAGGGGGGCTGAACTGCACCTGCCTACAGGCTGATAATTAGATTGACTCTTGTCGAGTCGGAGCGGCTATACATGGATCAAAATTTGTCCATTCCCTGCTGCACCAGCCAAATTGTGATCCATCTCTGGCCAACTTAACTCTTACTATTTAGCTCAACAATTGTGAATATTGCTGGGATTAGTAATGCCCTCATGATCATTTACTCCTAAAGTTTGAGGCATGTGGTTCTGTCTATGTCATGTACTTCTAAGGTCTGCTAAGACTTGTAGTTCCTTTCCTGTTGTGCGCTGCTAATACCTAATTTCTTCCCTTACAGGACTGTGCCAGCTATTTTGTATTGCTGCTGCTGTGATTCTGCTGAACTGTCCATGGCTGTAACCCTTTTACTGTACCATACACCCCCCTGCGATCCTTGATGATTGTCCCTGGCCATACTGCTGTCCTGCACCTTTCTGGAACAAACTCTGGACCCAACACATTGTCTCTGTGTACCGTACTGTCAATAAGCACTCACAAGTTGGGTCCTGTGTAATGTCCTCTCTATGCAGCCCTAGCTCATCACCATGGGCACCAGGGCTCTGCATCAGCTAATATTAGATTTAAGGGTCTGTTTGGGCTGGATATGGATTGCTGAATAAGGAGCGCCTGTGCAAGGAGATTGTGTGAACTTTTATCATTTGTATAGTAGCCTGCAGCAAGTGGTTGGAGACAGGCAGATTTGACAAGTATCCACAGTGAACATAGAAGTCATTTTATGGAGCGCCTGGGAGCAGTGATACTCAGATTGTATTTCACATTATTATGCTTGTTAAATAACACACTACAAACACTACAAATCACATATTGTAATGAAAACAGAATGCAGAATATTAATGCTGTTAAATGCAGACATCGAATGGAAAGTATAATGTATTTTCAGTGAACACATATTTACTGCAGTATTACCTTCAAGTGAACCTGTGCTTTGTCAATGCAGGGCAAAGCAACGGGTTCATTTAAAGGACAAGTTCACTTTCAATGGTGTTGCTCTTTAATGTTTCCCCTTACCCTCTAGTAAAATACTTAACTTCATCACCTCTCCTGGGGCCTTCACTGTGTAGTCCTGCCAGGCAATAACTCCCGGCCATGTCCAGCTACTAGTGCATATGCGTGCCACTTGTTCAAGTAATTTCTATGGTTGGTGCAAGGATTTTTGTCTACTCAGGTGAAGGTGAATTTTGGTTCCAGCACAACCTACCCCCCATCCTGGGTCAAATCCTTTTCCCTCCCCTCCATCCTCCCCAGCACAAAACCTCTTTACCCTAAATCCCCCATGGCAGAACAAGCCCTCTCCCCAGTTCTGTCACAAATCCTCCCACCCAAATCTCCCTTCCCAGTACAACCCCCACCCACCAATTCTCTCCCCTTCTAATACAAATCCATACTTCCCAACTGTCCTGGTTTTGGTGGGATCTTTCTGAGATATGAGCGAAATCCCATGCATCCAGACTAAGGGTCTGTTCATACCAGAACGTCGTTAGGGAAACCCACGTTCTATGTGATTTTCCCATACCGCATTCAAAATGCACTGAATGTGTTATCTACAGTGGGTGTCAACTTAAAGCGGAGTTCCACCCAAAAATGGAACTTCCACTTTAAGTGCTGGTGACCCCCTGAGATGCCACATTTGGCATGTAAATTTTTTTTGTAGGGGGAGTGGATACCCTGTTTTCAGAGGCACCCAGCTCCCACTTCCTCCCCTGGCGCCGCGGCACCGGAAGGAAGATCACCTCTCCCCCCTCCCTCCCTGCAACCTGTGATCCCAGAAGATTGCCCGGCCATTCACAGCGCGCATCATGGCTTGCACATGCACAGTGCGCACCCGGCTGTGAAGCTACAGCCGGGCGACCACAGTTAGAATGCCGGCGCCGTGGAGAGGAGGCTTTGTGTGCCCTCATGGCTGGACCATGGGACAGGTAAGTGTCTGGTTATTAAAAGTCAGCAGATACACTTTTTGTAGCTGCTGACTTTTAAATGGGTGGAACTCCGCTTTAATGACTCCCCAAATGCCGGTCACAAACACAGTACGTTTGCCTGCACCAGATCATATGATCAGAAGTAGGTATGAGCTTTATGTTTGGGTCGAACATGAGTCCGTTTGCCGAATAGCGAACAATTTAAGGTGTTCACGGCAAATTCGAAAGCCGCGGAACACCCTTTAAAAGTCTATGGGAGAAATCAAAAATGATAATTTTAAAGGCTTATATGCATGGTATTGTCATAAAAAGTGTTTGGGGCCCTAGGTCCTACCCCAGGTGACATGTATCAATACAAAAATTTTTTTTAAAAATGGACGTTTTTTCAGGAGCAGTGATTTTAATAATGCTTAAAGTGAAACAATAAAAGTCAAATATTCCTTTAAATTTAATACCTGGGGGGTGTCTATAGTATGCCTGTAAAGTGACACCTGTTTCCCGTGTTTAGAACAGTCCGCTAGCAAAATGACATTCCTAAAGGAAAAAAAACAGTCCATAAACAGGCCCTTTGGGTCTGGTATGAATATTAAAGGGGAACCTCGAACCAAAACTTTAAAAAAAATGTGTGAGGGTCCCCCCAAATTCCATACCAGGCCCTTCAAGTCTGGTATGGATATTAAGGGGAACCCCGTGCCAAAATTAAAAAAAATGGCGTGGGGGTCCCCCCAAAAATCCATACCAGACCCTTATCCAAGCACGTAAGTTGGCAGGCCGCAGCAAAAGAGGGGGGACAAGAGAGTGCCCCCCCTAATGAACCGTACCAGGCCACATGCCCTCAACATGGGGCATGTGGTTGTGGGGGTCTGCGGGTGGGGGGCTTGTCAGAATCTGCAAGCCCCCTTTAACAAGGGGACCCCCAGATCCCACCACCCCCTGTGTGAATTGGTAATGGGGTACAAGTACCCTTACCATTTCACAAAAAAAGTGTCAAAAATGTTAAAAAAGACAATAGTCCTTTTTTGACATTTCCTTTATTAATGTCTTCTTCTTTCCCCGCTTCTTCTGGTCTTCCTTCGGTTTTCTTCTTCTTCCTCCATCTTGTTCTTCCTCTCCTTCTTCCTCGATCTTCCTCTGCTTCTTCCTCCGTTCTTCTCCTCCGGCATCTTCCTCCGGGCCCCCCATTGAGGCAGATCATACGGAGGACGAAGCAGGGAAGAAGAAGCCGGAGGAAGATGCCGGAGGAGAAGCCCGGAGGAAGAAGCAGAGGAAGATAGAGGAAGAAGCGGGGAAAGAACAAGATGGAGGAAGAAGTGTAGTGATATATCCTTCAAAGAACGGGTCACGGCCCCAATGTAATGATATATATCATATAGTGAGTAGATAATTAATTAGTAGTTCTTATAATCTTCCGCAGCAACCCAATTCTTCCAGAGAGATGCACTTTATTGACTTCCAACACAGAACAAAGTCTTGCAACAGATGACAAAATCCCACAGAGTAAATATAAGAACGCTAGTAAATATACTAGCCTTCAGAGTCCTATGTTTCCTAGACCTGCGCCTTCATAATCATGTACAGACAGAATAATCTGAACTTCATGTTATATTCCCTATACACTGAATGGCTGAGCAATTTATTTGGCCGTTTCCATTTAGGCCTTTGATATGTTTCTGTCTTTCAAAGTGACAGACAATGACCTCTAGCCGTGAACAGCTTCAGTCATAAACTGCCCTAATTTGCATTCTTGCATATTAACATTAACATAGCCCAGAGTCACTATCTGTCCCCTTTGATATGTGGAGTTAGATTAACAGATACCACCTTAACACCCTTTTGATGTGTGGAATTGTCTTGTCCTGGAATGCCTTTATCCCTAATCTGTATTCTTGCATATTAACATCAACAAGTCCCCTTTGATATGTTAAAATTGAGTTGGCTTCAGTTGACAACTCAACCATTGTCAACTAAAATCTGGCCTGGTCAATCTTGTGCTGTATGTGTACATATATAATAATAATAATATAAAATCCTAAATAAATCTAATAACATATTACAGCATATACCCCCACTTGGGTCGGTTCTAACTACTAGAACTGACCCATAAATCAAACAACAAAAATATCATTATGATTTAAAGTACTGAATGCTTTACAATGGCTCATATAAAATATAAAGTTGAAACTGGTTACATCTCTCTTCACCAGCCTCTAAAATTTCCCATGAAACAGTTATTAGATAATATAACTTTTAGACCATGACTGGAAAAGGATTTGGTAAACATCAGTGGCCCATATAGCTGTTAGGCCTTATTACTGTATATCACATCAAGATCTTGAATATTGCGCAAAGACGAGCTGATGTCACAGTCCATTCTTCGGTCTGACTTCATCACATCTCTCACCATCTCACTGAAAGTAAACTTGGTATGCTCTGGGAACTCCAATCCACATAAGTCCAGGATTCTCTCATCTTCAGGCTCAAGCTTTTCATTTTTAAAGATGCTTTTACACAAACATTCTATTTTCATCTTTATAATAAGAAGAACCATCAATGTACCAGCACTCACTTTCAAGGTCAAAAGGTTTGGATACGGCAGTAAAAACTCTGTGCTGCAAACTATTTCCTTGCACTTGACATTCATGAGCTTAAAGCTGTAGTCCATCTTGCAAGCATTTTACAATTCACATCTGCTTCTTTCCATTTCCTATTCGAGCAATGATGACCTGTTGTGTACCTGTCAAGTACCAGAATTTGTTGATTGTCAGCCACAATTTTCCTTTTATAAATTACCTTTAATAGAGAAGTTACTTGGATCATTCAGTCCATAATTCCACCTGAATGGGACCACAAGATGGTTTAGATAGTATCAACTTGACGTCCGTGTTTATCAGATCATGTGTCCAGACAAGGTGGCAGTGGAAATTCTTGCCAGCATTTTTGCCTTGAAAGGTAGAAAGTTCTTTTTCATCCATATATGTCATAGCCTTCAGTATATTATAAACAACTGATTCAACAAAGTTCAAATCATGACTAGAGTGATGAATTTCACTCACCCCTCTTATAAATTTAGGAAAACCACCCAACATACTATTCTACTCAATCTAAGTATACAAATACTCAGACACCCAGGATTTTATGCTATGCCAAGCCATTGTGCAGCATCTCACCTTAAATGTCAAATATATTGATCAATACGTATTATCTAATATGTTCAGAAGTTATGAAAATTATTTTAGGTTTAAATGATTCTCTTAGGTTTTAAGATAAAGTTCAAGAAATAAAACATAATGAAAATAAAAAATGAACTGCAAAATATATCAGGAAAAGGGAGAAAAATTAAAAATTAGGGCGTTGAAGAAAAAAGAAAAAAAAAATTGAATGTTCAAAAAAAAGTCCATTGCTTGATGAATATTGAGAGAGTCCATGAATTCTTTATAATTCCTTGTATAGTGATATAGGGGGTCATTTACTATAGTGCCACGGCGCTAATTTGCGCAAATTGCCGCGAATTAGCGCTAATTCGCGGCAATTTAGCGCGAATTAGCGCTAATAGCGCTAATAGCGCTAATTCGCGCTAAAACGGTATTCACTATAGCGCTGGTGAGAAAATTCTCCCAAAATCGAATTTACTATAGCTCCCTGAAACTAAATAGTGCCCAAAATCTTACTCTGCTAAAACCTAGAGAATTGCACATGGAAATAATGTTTAGAGCATGATATAATTGCCTAAATGGTACTGAAATATGCGGTATATTATTTAAAGATAATCTGCTTTTAAACTGTGTGAAAAGGTGATTTCTACGCTGAAATATCTTTAAAAGTCTGAAAAGTGAAAAATTCCCCGTTTTGGACAACTAGGTGCCAACACAACTGAGCATGCTCAGACCTGAAAATAACTCCCATTTTAACTCAAGTGTCTTTTTTACCCAGAGCTATAGTAAATACCAAAATGAGAGCTAATTAGAGAACACTTTTTGGGAGTTAAAATCTGCTCTATTTTAGTCCAAATGAAGTTTCAGTCATTGATTCTAATGGAACAATTCTAACTTTCACAAAAAAAACCTTTTAATGTTGAGATGAAATGTATCTTTCTGTGAAATACATTTTCCTTTGCAACATTGTTGCTTGTACTTAAAATATTTTGATTTTAAGAATGCTACAATGTGGAATGTTTTGATGTTTTGGTAAAATATATTTTTCTCTGTCACTTTCACTTGTTACTCTCAATCTTACAACAATCTTTACCCCAAACTCACAAAGGTGTCTTTACAATCCACAAACAATACCATTGCTGATGCAAATTTAAAATAAATCACAATTTTTTGTGCTTTTTCCTTGTCAAAAGAAGTTTATTGAGTATACAATATTATAAAGATACATAAAGTAAGTTTACAAGGATCTATAAAGTAAGCTCATTGTTTTACAGTAGGGTTTATATAGGTAAATATCATGAAATTTCAAATATTAAACATTGGGTTCACGTAAACCTAAATTAAAGATATATATAATTTCCTTAGTTACTTTTGTAGGTATTTAAATGATTTATACCTACTATACATATTGTTTACAAGTAGAGTGTATATAGGTCAAATAAATTCTGATAATGAGCTTTAATCGTAAGGTGGAGAAAAGGAAAGAGAAAGAAGAAAAAGGGTTGAAAGGTAGAGGTATGGTCCACAAGGTTGTCCCGCTCGTCAGTTTATTATTCCTTTTAGTTCTCTTTGAAGCCTTAGAATGGGTGTCTCTGTAAGTCATTTAATCTGTTACCATGGCAACAGGACAGAGTCATTGAAGTTTGACAGGAACTGTTGTTTTATCCAAGGATGCCAAAGTTTTTCAAATTTTGGAATTTGATTTTGATCGATGGCTACCATCTTAGCATGGGACATTGTATTATTCATTCTGTGAATTGTTTCTGCTAGTACCAATGTAGGAGATTTCCATGCCTTGGCCACTGTTTGTTTTGCAGCCGTTATTAGTTGGATCATAAGTTTGAATTGAGAGAGTGTTAACCATTCCGGTTTTAGATTAAGTAAAGTTAAATATGGATCTGGTTGTATTATTTTTTTAAATATTTTAGATGCAATCACGAAGACTTCCTTCCAGAAGGTTTGGATTACTGGGCACGTCCACCATATGTGTAAATATGTGCCTATTTCTGGGCATCCTCGAAAACAAAGAGCTGAGGTATTAGGTGAATATTTTGCCACTCTAGCGGGTACAAGGTACCAGCGAGTTAGGACTTTATAATTTGTCTCCAGTGCTAAGATGTTGGGTGAAGATGACTTAGATGTGAGCCATATGTTAGACCAGTCCGTGTCTTCTAAAGTTCGTCCCAGGTCCTCCTCCCACCTCTGAACGTAAGAGGGTCTATTAAGATTTGCTACTCCATATAATTGATTATAAAGTGATGAAATTGTACCTTTAGCAAATGGATCTTTTGTACAGATTGATTCAAAAATGGATAATTGGGATAATGGTGCATCCCCCTTTAGGAATGGTGTATAGAAATTTTTGATTTGGAGATATCTAAATATCTCAGAGTTTGGTAGATCATATTTTTCTCTAAGCGATGGGAATGAAAGGAATGATTTAGATGCTATGAAGTCATTTAGTGTCTGAATGCCTGATGTTGTCCAAGCTTTAAAAGAATTTGGGTAGATCCATGCCGGATAAAAGGCCGGATTTCTGATAAAAGAAAGGAGAGGATTGTGTGGAGATTGTAACTGATATTTGGTTTTTAGTTTATCCCAGAGAGATAAGAAGTGTTTAGTTATGGGATTATGAATTTTAAAGCGGTCTTTAGGATCAAGCCATAATAAATTTGATATTAATAGAGGGTCATTTTCTGAAGCCTCTATAAATACCCATAATGGGATTTCCTGTTTTGCATGGTATTTGGACAGACTGGCCAAATGTGCTGCTCTGTAGTAGTTAGTAAAATTAGGGTATCCCAGGCCTCCTTTATTTTTGGGAAGATGTAGTGTGTGTATAGGTATACGTGGTTTAGAAGAGCCCCATATAAACGAAGTTGCTCTTTTTTGTACTATTCTCAAAAAATAGGAAGGAATTGGAATAGGGAGGACTCTGAATAGATAAAGCAATTTGGGTAGAATAGTCATTTTGATTGCATTAATCTTCCCTATCCAGGATAAAGGAAGTTGCGACCATTGTTTTATTAGATTTGTGATCTGTCTTAATACAGGAGGATAATTGGTTGAGAATAAGTCAGAATGAGATGCTGTTAAATGAATTCCAAGATATGGGATTGATTTTTCTGCCCATGTGAATGGGAGTGCAGCCCTAGCCGGGATCAATTCCATGTTTGTGAGTGAAATATTAAGCACTAGGCATTTCTTAGGATTAATCATAAGGCCGGATAGGGCTGCAAATCCATCAAGAGCTGGTATTAAGTTAGGACCAGAGACCTGTGGTGATGATAGAAAAAGTAATATATCGTCTGCAAATATACATGATTTGTGTGTAATACCTCCTACTTCAATGCCAGTTATAGTTTGGTTTGTTCTGATGTATTGGGCCATGGGTTCGAGTATAAGGGCAAATAATAAGGGAGATAATGGGCAACCCTGTCGGGTACCTCTTTCGATATTAAAGGCTTCAGATTTGTATCCAGCATATTTTATATAGGCTTTGGGTTTATTATATAATGCTTTGATCCATGTTAAAAAGTGGGGTCCAAAACCCCATTTTTGTAATGAATATTGCATATATTGCCAGGATACTGTGTCAAATGCCCTCTTAATATCGAGAGATAGAAAACATAAAGTGATTTTCCGTTTTTTAGCCATATGTGCCAATAACACTGCCCTGCGTATATTATCGCCTGCCTGTCTATTTGGCATGAAGCCTACTTGATCTCTATGTATTAATTTTCCTATAATGCTATTGAGGCGTTTTGCTATTATTTTTGCTAATAATTTAATATCGAGGTTTAACAGAGAGATAGGCCGATAATTCACACAGGAAGTATCATCAGAAAGGGGTTTTGGGATCATACAAACAATTGCCATTAGTGTTTCTTGCCGAAAAGAATGTCCATCTAGAAGTTTGTTAAAAGTTTCAGTGAGAATGGGAGAGAGTATTTCTGAGAATGTTTTATAGTATAAAGCCGAGTAGCCGTCTGGGCCTGGTCTTTTGTTAAGTTTTAGGTCTTTTATGGCGTTAGCAACTTCATCTATAGTTATAGGCTCATCCAAACTGCTTTTTTGATTCTGAGATAACTCAGGTAAGGTTATTTTTGAGAATAAGGATTCAGCCTCTGTAGGATTAAATTCATTGTTTGTCTTGTATAAAGTTGCGAGATGTGAGTGAAATTTATGGACTATTTTAACTGGATTACAAGTGTAAACATTTTTTGATAATTTCAAACGTATTGGTTTGAAAGATTTGTTAGTTGAATTTAATGCCCGAGCCAAATATGTACCTGGTTTGTTTGTATTCATGTAGAAATTGTGTTTGGAGCGTTTGAGGGATTTATCAACTAACTCAGTGAGAAATAGATCGTATTCCAATCTAGATTTTTCCAGATGAGATTTTGTACTCTGAGATGGATTATCTTGAAATGATACGTAGGCTGCATTAAAATTGAGTTCTAGTTTTTTTGCGAGATTTTTGCGTTCCCGTTTAAATAGTGCCATTTGTCTTTGTATTGTACCACGCAAGACAGGCTTATGAGCTTCCCACAGTGTTATTGGGGAGATGTCTGTTGTATTATTAATTGATATGTATTCCTTTAAAGCTTGTTCAATGGCCATCTGATGTAGTGGGTGTTTGAGCATTATGTCCGGTAAGTACCACGTTGGGTCATGCGCTTTTGGTATGGCTGAGGCTATAGTAGTGTATACTGCATTATGGTCAGACCACGGAATCGGAATTATATCTGATGCAATAATTTCTGGTATCATTCCTATTGTTAGAAAAATATGATCTATTCTGGTGAAGGTTTGATGAGGGTGCGAGAAATAAGTGAATTTCTTTTTCATTGGGTTACTTTCTCTCCACGAATCTACCAGATTGTATTTGGAAAGAAGTTGAGAAAAAGGTAATCTAGAGGTTATTTTGGATGGTGTAAAAGGTGATTTATCTAGAAATGGGAGGAGGACCTGGTTCGAATCCCCACACATTATCACTGTTCCTATTTTGTGTGTATTAATCACTTGTAATATATGTGAGAGGAATGGTGTAGGTTGTTTGTTAGGAGCGTAGTAGGAAATCACCGTGATTGCTGTATCCATTATATAACCCATGAGTATCAGGTATCTACCTTCTGGGTCTTTAATTTCTGATGATAAGGTGAATGGTGTGGATCGGTGAAATGCAATTAGAATTCCCCTTTGCTTGGTACAGGCAGAAGCCGTGTAAATTTGTTGATAAAAAGGAGAAATATATTTTGGAGTAGAATCTTTGGTGAAGTGTGTTTCTTGGAGGCATACTATGTGAGCCTTCTTGTTATGAAAAGTACGGAAGGCTTTGGTCCTTTTTTGAGGGACATTTATTCCCTGAACATTCAGGGAAAGTATATTCAGTGGTGCCATGGCAACAGATCAAATAGTTTTGACTTACTTTTTGTTATGCAGAGCTGACTGCGCAGATCAACCTGTGTGGACTGAAGAGATGAATAGATAGAAAAGAAACCAGTGAATTCTGGAGTAAAGAGTAACAAAAAACATATGAGATTAGATGATACATTGTATAAATTATTTTTTGCAAGTAATCACAATTTACCCGTGAAAGAGAGTAAATATCTCTCTCAGGGGAATAAGTGCCTTCATCACACTCCCACATAATATGGTTAGGAGAATGAGGAGGGCTAATGGGGGTACACGGATCTTCCGCTTACAGGAGAGAAGTGCTATGTCAAAAGACATCAAAATGATGTTTCATTAATTGGAGTGCAGAATATGGTTTTTGTTGAAATTATTTATTCCAGGGTGGTTGTATATGGTTAGTCTTGCCCTAGGCTAAATAATTCAGTTAGAAAGGTACTGTTAATAACTTTGGTATTGATGAAGATAGTTTGAATTATTTTGGGATTTTAATCCTTTTAGAGTAAACAATTACATATTTTATTCATATGTAACTGTTTAGATATGTTAACTCATAAAATTGAGGATGTATTGCTTCAGATTAGAATAAACAAAAACATAATTCTAGGAACTAGTTAGGTAATAATATATTTGTTTTAAGAAAAGAAAGAAAAAGCTTCCATTACTTCTGGATTATTGAACATATTTGTCCTAAAAAGTAATAAATCTATTGTTATTACCTGATAATATATAATTGAACAAGAATTTCCTTGTTTTACTTATATATTCTAAGGCTATAAGAATCAGAAGTAATAAGAAATATAACTGGAATGTAACATGATCCCACACAGTGTGTGACTATCAGAATGCAGTTACATTCAGTTATAAATACAGGTTTTTTATAGAGAACCATCTCTTAGTATAATAAATGAAGAGATATCAGGAATTAGGATGTCAGTCCATTGAATCTTCTTGGTCCATGGATAATGTGGCATAACGGCCTCTTTTATGAGAATGAGGATTCCCATTTTGTTCTGAAATTTTCTGAGTGCTGCCTGAAGGTGAAGATGATGCCATTCTTCTGCGTGTGGGAGAGTTGCTGCTTGTGGGTTCTGTCAGATTTAATTTTAAAAGGGTTTGTTGTAGTTCATCTGCTGATCTGCTTCTGTGAATTGTACCTTGGTAGTTAAATCTGACTGAAAAGGGGAAGCCCCATTGATACATAATGTTGTGGCGTTGCAGTTCCATTAGTTGGGGTTTCATGGATCGTCTTTTAGTAATAGTAAGTTGGGATAGGTCAGCAAAAATTTGATAATTGTGTCCTTGAAAATTAAGTTCCTTTTTTTCTCTTGCAGCAATTAGTATTTGTTCTTTCGTTCTGTAATAATGAAATTTTGTGATTATATCACGTGGGGGTCCATCTTTCTTTTTGGCTGTGAGGGCTCTGTGTACTCTGTCCAGTTCTAAACGTTCAATAGGGATATCTGGCTTTAGTTCTTGTAATAGAGCAGTAATAGTAGATTGCAAGTCTGTCAGAGTTTCAGGTATTCCCCTTATGCGCAAGTTTGAACGTCTGGCTCTATTTTCGTAATCTTCGAGCTTAGTTTGAAGTATTAAATTCTCTTCTTTTAATTGTTCCAATTCTGTTATATTTACTTGGGTTGTAATTTGAATTTCATCCATTTTTATTTCTAGGGCTGCGGTGCGGTTTCCCAGCTCTCTTATTTCTTTGGTTAGGCTTTTTGTTATTTGGTCTGAGGTTTGTTTTAAAGCCTTATGAAGCATCTTTTCAAATTGTAATAATTTTACTGGGGATGCTGAGGAGGCTTGTGGAGAAGTTTGTGAGAGGATTTGTTCTGTATCTGACTCAAATGGAGAGTCTTGCTGTGACATTTTCTATCTGTGAGAGCTTCCTGATGCTGTATCTTGTGAGGTGACTGGAGCTGCTTTAGTTGCAGGGAGTGCCTGTGAGCTCTTTGTGAGGTGATTTTTATTTCTGCCACGGCTTCCTCCCAGTACCATATTTCCTGCCCAAACTTTCACAGTTTGTTCCCTGGGGCAAAAAGGTTCAAATGGATACCTTTTGAGCCTGCAGGCTCCGCTTTGTCCTTCTCTTCTCTCCTCAGCGGTGCAGAGCTCTAACAATGCATGTCTGCTCCGCTAGGCTCCGCCCATCTCGTTCTTTTTTGTGCTTTTTATTATTTCCAAATATTCATAATTTGAGCCCAAAAAATGTGATATGTGTACCAACATCAGAAATCAAAATGTAATTCCCAAAAATTTGAGGGTAATATTTTTCTCTCACCCACAAAAAAACACCAAATATCACAGAATAAATCAAGAAGAATAACTCTTGAGTAATGTAATTCCATCACCTGTATGTCCATAGAAATGCAGTATTTATGTGTTTTTATGTGTATTTATGTGTAGTTATGTGTAGGAGGATCTCACACGTGGCGGCTCTGTGGCTTAGAGGTTAGAACTTCTGCTTAGTATCTCTGAGGGTCTGGGTTCAAATCCCAACCATGTTACTGCATGTAAAGTTGTCTCATCTCCCAGGTCCTATAACTATGTCTAAATGTAGTAGTTATGAGTAGGAGGGTTCCACCACCATTGTTAGTCTTTTCCAGATGCACAATTTAGCCAAAAGTATTGGGACACCTGCCTTTACACACACATGAACTTTAATGGCAGCCCAGTTTTAGCGTGTAGGGTTAAAATTTGATTTGTCCCACCCTTTGCAGCTAGAACAGCTTCTGGGAAGGCTGTCCACAAGGTTTAGTGTATCTATGGGAATGTTTGATCATTCTTCCAGAAGTGCATTTGTGAGGCCAGGCACTGATGTTGGATGAGAAGGCCTGGCTCGCAGTCTCTACTCTAATTCAGCCAAAGGGTGTTCTATCGGGTTGAGGCCAGGACTCTGTGCAGGCCAGTCAAGTTTCTCCACCCCAAACTTGCTCATCCATGTCTTTATGGACCTTGCTTTGTACACTGGTGTGCAGTCATGTTGGAACAGGAAGGGACCATCCCCAAACTGTTCCCACAAAGTTGGGAGCATGAAATTGTCCAAAATGTCTTGGTATGCTGACGCCTTAAGAGTTCCCTTAACTGGAACTAAGAAGCCAAGCCCAACCCCTGAAAAACAACCCCACACCATAATTCCCCCTCCACCAAATGATTTGGACCAGTGTACAAAGCAAGGTCCATAAAGACATGGATGAGTGATTTTGGGGTGGAGGAACTTGACTGGCCTGCACAGAGTCCTGACCTCAACACAACAGAACACCTTGGGGATGAATTAGAGCGTAGACTGTAGGTCAGGCCTTCTCGTCCAACATCAGTGCCTGACCTCACAAATGCACTTGGAAGAATGGTCAAACATTCCCATAGACACACTCCTAAACCTTGTGGACAAGAAGAGTTGAAGCTGTTATAGCTGCAAAGGGTGGGCCAAATGAGTTTTGAACCCAATACTAATGCTGGGATGCCATTACAGTTCATGTGCATTTAAAAGCAGGCATCCCAATACTTAGGCCAATATATTGTATATTGCTTGTGACACTGAGCATGGCTATGGACTTAGGGCTGGTTCACACCACAGAGATTCAGAGAACATGCGTGGGGCTGCCTGGTGGCTAAGTGGGTAGCAGTTCTGTCTAGCAGCACCTGGGTCGTGGTTCAATTCCCCAACATGCTAATCCTTGTGTTGAAGTTCATATGTTCTCCCTGTGTGGGTTTCTCACCACAATCCAAAGACATGCTGGCATATTATTTGTCTCCTGTCGAAATAGGTTCTAATGAAAGAAAGTTAATTTTGGACTTTATATTGGAAGCTCATTGCAGCCAGGGAATGATGTTAATGTTTATTAGCACTAATCATGCTCAGGGACTTGGACATTTCAAATTTTAGGGTTTACACTGCACGGGTACATATGCTTAGAAAACTGTTGCTTTGTTTATGTGGATGCAAATGGACTTTGATCTTTGTCCTGTAGTTGGAGATTTGATGCACATAGCCAAGCCTAACACAGTTGCAAATAGTATTTTCCTGGTGCCTCCCATGTCTGCATACCCATGGTTGGTTGCTCCGCCCTCTACCAACCCACAGGACCATTTTAACTCTATAAAAAAAAGTTCCTCCCCTTAGTCAGTATTCTTTACTTTGTCCTCATGCCTGCAGGATCATTATCAGCCTTACCTCACCGCTTTATGGTGTAACCGTTGCAGGTTCATGCTCTCCTGCAGTATGGAGTCCCATCGCTTGGGCTGCTAAAGGCGCCAGATAAGTATGGGAGGCAGTTTTTTTCTGTGGATCTTTTTTTGGGCCATATTGGAAGATTAACAGGAGCTTAGCCTCTCCTCTATGCTCTTCCCTGATGGTATGTCTCCTATCCGTATGTGAGCAGGCTGTTACTTGCACATGTGACAGTACGGTGCATGCCCAGTAGCAAACTGAAGCTGTCAGCGGCCATCTTGGTACTCCCAAAGTGCTCTCAGCATAAATGGAGAGCCTGGGATTCATTACAGGGCCAGCTATCAAGGTGAAGACATCTCCCTTAAGTGTCTTCCCTATTTTTTGCAATGGAGCCTGGCCAAGGTATTTAGGGGCTTGCAAATGGGTATTTTTGTTTAATGTTATGTATATGTATTGTGTAGATATGTGTATCTGTGTGTGTGTGTGTGTGTGTGTGTGTGTGTATATATATATATATATATATAATGTATATGGTTAAAAAGGAAAGCAGAAAGAAATCTATCCTTTTTTTTGTTTTTCTCATGCCCAGCTACCCCTAGTAATGTGATACCGCAACAAAAAGATCCTCATCATACCGCTAGGTAAGGGCTGCAACAATCAGGTAAGTTTTAAAGGAAAATAAAAAAGAGCACTACAGGCAAATTAGAACATATTTTTTGTTTCTACAGCCCGCACCGGGGATCATCCCGCAGATCATCTCACCGTAGCTCCTCAGATAGGAGATCCAAAGGTCATAGGAGCTCAGGACACTCTCACTCATCCTCAGCTCATGCCTCCCGCAGTGGCCAGAGGTCACCCCGACATACCCCTAGCAGACACGAATCCCACAGACCAGTGTATCCAAAAGAGAAGACCTGTTGGGTATGTGGAAGACAAGCGCTGCCGGAAAAATTGGTATGTGAAAAGTGTCTACTAGAGGCTACAGGGGATAAAGAGAAAGATAAGCAGCAGTCTCTGGAAACAATTAAGAGCTTGATCAAGGATTCAATCAGGGAGTTGGCCCTCTCCCAAGACCAAATTAACCCACCCTCGCCTGAAGCAGCAGTAAGCGCGTCCACTCCTCATTCGGGCACAGAGGTGGATTCTGAAGACGAGGCGGAAGGGGTGGATAGCAATATTTCAGCTTTTGACTTCGCTCTAGTTGAGCCTTTCATAACCACGGTCAAGGGAGGAAAATCCGGAGCCACCTTCTAAAACAAAGAAACATTTCCCACATCTGAAAAAGAAGGTATCAACTTTTCCCTTGATGGAAGAAATCAAGGAGGTGGTAACAGATGAATGGCAGAAGGTAGACAGAAGACCTATGGCGTATAATCGTTTTCTTAAGTTATATCCACTGGCAGAAGTAGATGCGCAACTTTTTGATGCTGTACCAACTGTGGACGCCTCAGTTATGAGGTTGGCTAGAAACTCGACCTTGCCACTAGAAGACGCAGTCTCCTTTAAAGATGTCCTTGACCGAAGGATTGACTCAGACCTGAAAAAAACATATCAGGCGGCTGGGGGAGCATGCAAGCTGGCGGTAGCTCTGACTTCGATCTCAAGGGCCACCAGAGTATGGTCAGACAACGTGGAAACGGCCCTCAGACAAGGGGTAGGTTCAGAAGAAATCATTAAGGCACTGGATGAATTAAAGCTGGCCTCAGATTTCATAGCAGAAGCGGCTATTGACGTCCTAAAATCCTCTTCCAGGGCCATGCTGTATTCCATAACGGCCAGAAGAGCGTTGTGGCTAAAACCATGGTCGGCCGACCCAACGTCTAAGCAATCATTGTGTCGTATTCCATACGATGGGAAAGCCCTGTTTGGCGAAAAAATGGATACGGCAATTACCAGAGTCACAGGGGGGAAAAGTGGGCTAATTCCCCAGGACAGAAGCAGGAGGAAGAGATTTGCAAACCGCCCAGCGGGCCAATTAAGAGGGAAGGACTCCAGATCCTACCATCTGGGAAGGGAGTATAGAAGGGGCTGGAAAGGTTCACAAGCTACCTTTCTGAGGTCGGCTAAACCAAAAGCCTCTACATCCACAGTTGATGGCCAGAAGTCCGTTTGACGCCCTCTCCACCCAAACCGGTCCGGTAGGAGTCCGTCTAAAGGTGTTTGCTCGGGTTTGGGTGGAAGGTTGCGTAGACCAGTGGGCAGTGTCCACGGTCGGTCAAGGTCATTTCTGGGGATTCAAAAGGCAGCCTCCCCTCTATTCCTTTCAGGCCAACAAGATTCCAACCTCCAGAGAAAAGAAGGAGGCCCTTCTTCAATATGTCAAAATGCTTGTTCTCCAGCAGGCAGTAGTACCAGTTCCAGACTTGGAGAAGCACTTAGGCTTTTATTCTCCAGTCTTCTTGGATCCCAAAAAATCGGGGGGTTGGAGGCCGGTGCTAGACCTGAAGAGGCTGAACAGGTATATCCGGGTGGAACATTTCAAGATGGAGTCCTTAAACACGGTCATTCCATCTGTTCAGCCAGGAGATTGGATGGCGTCCATAGACCTTCAGAATGCGTATCTGCACATACCTATCCGCCCTCAGTTTCAACCTTTTCTTCGGTTCAGAATAGGCGACTTACATCTTCAATTCCAATGCCTTCCCTTCGGGATTTCAACAGCGCCCAGAACTTTCACCAAAGTGCTAGTAGCGATCTTGGCTCCTCTTCGAGAGAAGGGGATTTGAGTACTACACTATTTGGACGATATTCTAGTTCTTTCTCAGCACAGGCAGACCTTGGTGATACATGTACAGTTGGTCCTAGACACACTGATAAAGTTTGATTGGCTAATCAACTACGCCAAAAGTCAACTTACGCCCACACAGGAGATAATTTACCTAGGGACATTCTTCAACACTCCAGGAAGAGCAGTTTCACTCCCGGCAGAAAAAATCCCTTCATTGATAGGGAAAGTGAAAAGGGCGCTAGCGAGCCATTCTATGGCAGCATCAGACTGTCTAAGCCTGCTAGGTTCCCTCTCTTCATGCATACCTATGGTGAAATGGGCCAGATGGCATCTACGGACTTTCCAGGTGGGCTTCTTATCACAGTGAAGAAAGATGGCCTAGAGCAGAGGATATTGATTACACCTACAATGAAATCCTACAATTGGTGATGGACAAGACCATCCAACCTTCTGCTTCACTGTCCCCTTGGCCCCATCCCATGGACTGTTCTGACGACAGACGCAAGTCAGTTAGGATGGGGGGCACATTACCAAGACCAGTTGGTACAGGGCAGATGGCAATTCAATGCGACAGAGGTAGTATCAAACACCTTGGAGCTAAGGGTGGCTTGGTTAGCAATCCTATCTCTGGCCACCTTCTTCAGGGAAAAATCCATCCTTCTCCAGATGGACAACAAAGCGGCAGTAGCTTATGTTCAGAATCAAGGAGGAACGCACGGCAGGTCCCTTCTGAACGAAGTGACACCCATTCTGACATGGGCCGAGAGGAATTTAGTCAACCTACGAGCCTCATATATCCCAGGGCCAGAGAACCAGTTAGCCGATCAGCTTTCAAGATCTTTCAGCCAAAACAACGAGTGGTCTCTGAATCCGAGGGTCTTCTCCTGGATATGCCAACAATGGGGCACTCTCCAAATAGACCTATTTGCCTCCCCGCTCAATGCGAAGACACTGATTTTCTTTTCAAGGTTCCCATCTCCGAAATCAGCAGGGGTGGATTCCCTAACCCAGCCATGGAACTTTCAGATGGAATACGCATACCCACCAACTCCACTGATACTGAGGTTTCTCCAACGTCTAACCACAGAAGCGATCACAGTTTTAGCAGTGATTCCATACTGGCCCAAGAGACCGTGGTTCACGTTGCTAATCAAGATGACCTTGTGCAAACCGCTTCACCTTCCATGCATAGACAACCTTCTGTCTCAAGGCAAGTTCTGTCACCCGCACCCGGAGATCCTAGACTTGAGGGTTTGGAAGTTGAGCGGAAAAGGTTGGGCGAGTTAGGATGTTCGCATAATGCCATACAAACACTACTACAGGCCAGAAAAGCATCTACGAATTCCACATACTATAGAGTTTGGAGAAAGTTTACGGAATTGGCAGAAACGAACCATTTCGATCCTCTAAACTCCGGAATCCAGAACATACTCCTCTTTTTACAGAGTGGATTGGACTTAGGTTTGGGCCTGAATACACTTAAGGTCCAGGTTTCAGCCCTTTCAGCTCTAACAGACACCCGGTGGGCGCTAGATCCTCTGGTGGAACGTTTCTTGAAAGCAGTTCTAAGATTGAGACCGCCTAGAAAGATGCTATACCCCAAATGGGATTTGACTATCGTGCTTAATATTCTTTCAAAACCTCCGTCTGCTCCCACAGAAGACAGCACCTTGGAGGATATTTCTCTGAAGGCAGTCTTTCTAGTCGCCATCACTTCGGGTCACAGGGTATCAGAGATCCAAGGATTAGGGTCACAAGAACCCTACATTACCTTCTTCCCGGACAGGGTAGTGTTGCAACCTATTCATCAGTTCATCCCTAAAGTACCCTCAATCTTCCATCTGAACCAAGAGTGGGTTCTTCCAGCATTCGGGGAGGATCCAGCCTCCTCAAAACTGCATGAGTTGGATATAGCCAGATCCCTAAGTCACCACCTAAATTTGACGCAGCAGTTCAGGAAAGATCAACGGCTATTTGTCATCCCCAAGGGTGCCAGAAAGGGAATGGCAGCATCTAAGACGACCTTGGCAAGCTGGATTGTAAGGTTAATCCAAAGAGCATATCGGGCTAGTGGTCTCCCAGTTCCAGATGCGGTCAATGCGCACTCAACGCGTGGAATAGCCTCCTCCTGGGCAGCTTTCTCCCCTGAGACAATTTGTCGAGCGGCCAGCTGGTCGTCCTTCAGCACGTTCATGTCCCACTATAGTGTGTACCCAGCAGTCCTTACTTCCCGAGAATTTGGGGAAAGGACTTTGCAGTCATCTGTACTGTAGCTTTTTTGTTTAATTAAATTGCTTTTTGCAGTACCCTCCCTGTAAGCGAGTTATTTACCATGGGTATGCTGACGTGGGAGGCACCAGGAAAACGGAAAATTGAATACTTACCTTTCCGTAATTTTCCTTTCCTGGTGCCTGCCCATGGCAGCATACACCCTCCCTTCAATGATCCTTAGCGTTATGAGATCTAGTTACAAGAATACTGACTAAGGGGAGGAACTATTTTTTTATAGAGTTAAAATGGTCCTGTGGGTTGGTAGAGGGCGGAGCAACCAACCATGGGTATGCTGCCATGGGCAGGCACCAGGAAAGGAAAATTACGGAAAGGTAAGTATTCAATTTTCCGTTATGTGTTCCTGCTCATCAGGTGCAATCACTTTAGACATACATGAAGAGGCAGATTGAAAGATACTGGTGGGTGTGTACTTCTAGTGGGCATGTACTTCTATTGGGTGTGTCAGTGTGCTAACAATACAACCTCTCTTATATAAAGGCCTGCAGTAGGGGGGGGTTCGTTTGGCCTGAGAAGGTCAGGTTTTTTGCTGTGATTTGTGGTGGGAGAAGGAATGAAATTGGGAGATTTGATGAAATTCTTGTGCATTTTTTCAATCAAAAGTGGGTTTATGTGGCCATGCTGTCAATGTTGTGTGTGTATTGTTCCTGTCTGATCATGCAAACATTGGAAGCATCTGCTGACCTACTCTTTTTGATCTCGTTGTTTAATCATGTACACTGAAATGCAGCTTCCAGCAGAACATGGTCACCAATGTATGTATGTGTTTATTGTGGGCTGGTGGTGGGTGTTTTGAATAAGTCTTTTGTAATATTATGTGGGAATGCTTTGTAAGAATGACTGTTAAGTATGTTTCTATAATCTTGCAGATAATAATGTGATGTGTTGCCCGCTATACACTGAAATTAAAGCTGTGTCCACTCTAAGGTTTTGTCTAATTTTAGATTGTAAGCTCCTATGTGCAGGGCCCTTAAAATTCCATTGCTAAATGTAGCAACATACATCCTGTCCAAATTTTTTTGAAGCTAGTAAATGAACGTAAATTTTTTTTTTTTTTCTGCTGGTAAAATAAAAATACATTTTTGAGCTTTTTGTTGTGGTGTTTTTTTTTCTTCTACCTTTTTCTTTCTCTTTAGTTTTTGTGGGTGGTGGTTTTGGGAAAGTGCAATATCTCTTATATTTTATTTCAATATGTATTTGTGCACCAAAAAACTAATCTCTTTGCCCTGGTTCACATTGATGCTACTTTGAAATTGCGCTACTTCACTTGAAGTAGCACGATTTCAAAGTAGCAAGGTCAGCGTGATTTCAGGTGGCTTCATACACAAATGTCTATTGAAGTCGCACCTGAAATCAGCAAAAGTAGTGCAGGAACTACTTTAGCAAATTGGTACGGCGCCACAAAAAAAGTTGCATCGATTGGAACAGTGCCATTGCCAATAGTCATGCGATTTGATCTCTCAAATCGCATGACCAATCGCTCCAATGTAAACCTAGGCTTCTGCACAACTGCAAGTTTTATATATAAAGATTCCACCTTTATCATTAACAGCTGTGGAGAATTGCAGGTAATGAATTCAGCTATCGGATAGGCAGTGTTTGAATGTGTCAGCTTTGGTTCACATTGGTGTGATTTGACATGTCAAATCTGTGGCAATTGCACTGTTCTAATTGGTGCGATTTGTATTGATATTGGTGCAGAAACCTGCGCCGATGTCTCTGATGTTGCCCCCCACAGTCGGGACTGACATGTAGGAATTAAATTGTGGGAGTTCAGCTGAACGATTTCCTCCCTCTGTCAGTGTGAACCAGGGCTCAAACTGGGCCTTTTGTCTTTGTAATTCACCTGCTACTAACCCAGGGACACCATTTCTTATCAAACTCCCTTAAGTTTACCTTCAAATATATGTAGAAATACAGATTTGCATATCTGATTTTTTTGTTTCATGATTCTTGCTATGCAAAGAACTATTTCTGCTCTTCTGAAGCCACAGCCGAAAAACCAGGAAGTCTGCCAAGAATTAGAACATTCTTTATCAGTGAACTTAAAGTGGAGTTCCACCCAAAAGTGGAACTTCCACTCATCAGATTCCTCCCCCCCTCCGGTGACACAGTTGGCACCTTTCAGGGGGGAGGGGGGTACAGATACCTGTATATTACAGGTATCTGTACCCACTTCCGGCATAGATAGCCGCAGAATCTGCGGTTATTTACGCCATTTCCTGCTCCCTCCCCGCTGCCTGCTGGGAAACACACGGGTCCCAGAGGCAGCAGGGACCATCCGTATTGCGCTGCGCGACTCGCGCATGCGCAGTAGGGAACCGGGAAGTGAAGCCGCACGGCTTCACTTCCTGATTCCCTTACCGAAGATGGAGGCGGCAGCACCCGAGGACGGAGAGACGCTTCGGCCTCGGGTGCCGACATCGCGGGCGCCCTGGACAGGTAAGTGTCCATGTTTTAAAAGTCAGCAGCTGCAGTATTTGTAGCTGCTGACTTTTAAAAAAAAATTTTCGGCGGCGCTCCGCTTTAACTAGAAACCTTGTAACAATTTGTCAATGAAATAGACTTCTGTGTAAGTGAGGAAAGTTTAACCACTTAAACACTAAACATTTTTCTGACATTTGTTGGTTTCAGGTTAAAATCATTTTTTTTTTTTTGCTAGAAAATTACTTAAAACCACCCAACATTATATATATTTTTTAGTAGAGACCCTAGAGAATAAAATGGTGGTTGTTACAATATTTTATGTCACACTGTATTTGCGCCTTTCAAATGCAATTTTTTTTTATAGCATTCCATTTTTTTATTGAAAATTTTAAATTTACATAACAAAAAAAAAAAAAAGGAGAAAAAAAAAAAAAAGAAAAGACAAGCATTAATCTCATCCAATGGGTGCCAAAACAAAAAACAAAAAATACATACATATATATATATATATATATATATATATATATATATATATATATATATATATAAATCTAAATATAAACACATTCATATATATATATATAAATACCAATTTACAATAATATATAAAACATAAAGCAAAGATATACCAACACACTGAAGGGATCTCTGAAAAGAGAAGAAAAAAAAAATAAAATAAAATAAATCATAAACAAGGGAGAGAGACAACCCCTGATCATACTCCAGACCCGTGATGGCGGACCCCGGGACCCCAGACACTCCCCTACCCTCCCCACACTCAAGGGAGGCATGGTCCCAAAACATCCCCTGCACCAAGTTCCGCCACCACCGCCCAAGACCATATATCCCTAAACCCTAATAGGGATATCCCTGCCTTATTTTCTTTCATCCATTTAGAAAATTAAAATATATAATTTCCTACTCCCTTTCTTCAACTCCCACAGTAATATTAGCTATAATCACACAAAACACACACACAGACACAACACAAAAAAAGTAAATGAAGAGAAAAAAAAAAAAGAAAAAAAAAAAGACCGTAATGTTCTGATTAAATACACTACCCGAAGTAGTTACTCAAACCAGGATCGCCTCACTCAAACAACCTCTCCACCAGTTTCATATCCTACCTCCAAACCACATACAGATTCCGTAGTTCAGGGGACTCCCTTAGCACTTTCCAAGGAAGCCAAATTTGATGACATTGTTCGTACGTGTCCAATTCCTGTGATAGAAGAGTCTCCATCCTCTCAATATGGTCCATCTCTAGAATCCAATCAGTCAGCGATGGAGCATGTGCTGACCGCCAGTGGCGCGGTATTACTGCCCTTGCAGCTGTCAACCAGTGTCTTAAAAGGCCTTTTTTAATGCTTTTGTACGAGCCAGGTAAGATGGATAACAAAGTAATTTGAGGTATGTTGGGAATAGTCACCCCAGTTGCACGGGTATGAAGCTGCAGTATCATGTCCCAAAAATTATGTACCGAAGGACATTCCCACCAAATATGTAATAAAGAACCTTTGGCAGAATGACAGCGCCAACACATGTCTGAAACATTTGGATATATCCGGTGAAGCAACAACGGACATCTATACCACCGAGAGAGAAGCTTAAAATTTGTCTCGTGGGCCTTGATTGCTAACGACATACTATGTGTAAGAATAAATGCTTTTTCCCATTCCTCTGGCTTAATTTCAACATTCAAGTCCATTTTCCACTTATTTGTGAACTCCGGGAGACATGTATGGAGTCTAAGAATAAGAACCCCATACACTGCAGACAGAATATGTTCTGGTGTATTTTGTTGCAACAGAAGAGACTCAAAGGTATCTGGCTCTCTATTAAACACATCTATAGAAGGAAAAGAAGAAAGAAAAGACGTTATTTGCCGATATTCCAACCAATGTTTAATTGATTGTTGCTGAGTAGGGATCAAATTGTATTGTAGGAAGCTGCTACTGTTTACAACTCTTGGAGCTGCTCGTGCTCTTAAGGGACCTCCGTTCCCCCGCTCGCACATTGGGGGCATCTATCTACATCCAATTACCATATCCCTCACATACCAGCATTAGGGTAAGCTATGAACATTTAAACTGTCTCTTTTACACCCGGCCTGTACGCAGACCTGCACGGTGCGCACCGTGCTCTGCGTCCATGCAGTGTTAATTCTTAACATATGGGTGCTTTTTGCTTCTTTAAGGTACCCCAGCCTATTCGGCCCTTCTTTTTGTTTTCAGATAATCCCCCCCTCTGGTTCTTCGCTTTTTGGACCCCTCCGGGATAGTGCTGTCACTCCTGGGTTTCCTCTCCTGGGGTGGCACATTGGGACCAGTGTGGATAAGGCGGGGCCAGACGTACGCTCGTTTCCTAATCTGGATTCCTGGCGTCCTGTGCATTTTTGCCCCCGAGATTTACTCTGACAGTCAGCCTCCTTTCCTGAATATACTTGGGTATGTGCATTTTTCATTTTTTTTTGTTTTTTTCTTTTTTCGTTTTTTCTTTTTTTGCCTCTGTCGTTTTTTATGTCAAAATGTACAGAATGATGTTAGATGCAGGAAATATGTACAATGCATTTGATTTCTAATTACGCTATTTCATATTTTGTTATGTAGTGTAAAATCCTCCTACAATTTGCCCTTGATGAAGGGACTCTTTTAGCAGTCCCGAAACGCGTAGGCTCAGGTGGAAGACTACATGAATACACATTTGGTTCGCTCATCAGTATGTTCCTGATTTTATTGTTTATTGACTATTCTATGTGATTGTAGTAGATTTTTCCTTAAATGTATATTTTTGTATATTTGTACCAATAAAATTGCTTTTATTTACTCCGTTGCCTTTAAAGTCCCACCATTTCCTGAGGGGTTATTTCTTTTTCTCCATGATTTTCAATGTGTACCATTCATATCTGTGCGACTTCAAGTAACACTGACTTCAACGTAGTCCCTGTACTACTTTGGTCTGACTTTGATGCGAGATGAGGTCCATAGACCTCAAGTTTACACAGGCATTCCCTGGAATTGTGGCAAAATTGCTGATGCAAAATCGCGGGAAAGTTGCGTGTCTTTCCCTGCGACTCCTGCATCCATAGACCTCAAGATTACACAGGCATTGCTTAAAGTCGCATTAAAATCTCGCAACTTTCAGGTCGCACAAGTGTGAAAGGTGCCTAAGTCATCGTGCTGAGTACTATTTTATACCTAGAATATAAAGTAGTTCCACCATCAAACACTAGTAAATGTATGTTCTCAATATAATTGTGCTCAAATGGCTGAAAATCACACAGATGGTATCACCTACTGAAAGCTTGCATTGTACTCAGCAGCATATGCTGGAAAGAGGCGAATGCCTATTAGCCAATGCCACATCGGCATGAGCATGGTTGTTACTATAATATTAATGCCTGAAATGCAAAACATTATTGTATAGAATCAAACATTAGTAAATGTATTTTCTCTGTAGGTAAGTGCTCAGCTCTGTAGCATAGCAGTATATCCTGCTGCCCCCAAAAGTTCAAGCCATGAATTCAAATCCCACTGACAGCATCACCTCCTGGAAGTGTGCATTGTACTCAGAAGCATAATTAGCCAAAGCACATCAGCTTGCTTTATTCCATATTTTAACTCTTCAAATGCATGCAATGGTATGTACTTATTCAAAAATATTATGGTATAGAATTCCAAAATTCAAGGACAAAAATGTCGTAGGCTCCCCCTAGTACATACCAGGCCCTTCGGTATGGACTTTAAGGGGAACCCCACACCAAAATGTAAAATAAATTTGATGTGGGCCCCCCCAAAATCCATACCAGACCCTTATCTGAGCATGCAGCCTGAAGGTCAGGATAGGGGGGGACGAGTGAGCACCCTCCCCTTCTGAACCTTACCAGGCCACATGCCCCAAAGCACCTTTTCCCCATGTTGATGGGGACAAGGGCCTCTTCCCGACAACCCTGGTCGGTGGTTGTCGGTCTGCAGGCAGGGGGTCTATCAGAATCTGGAAGCCCCCTTTAACAAGGGGGCTCCCAGATCCTGCCCCCTATGTGAATAGGTATGGGGTACATTTTACCCCTACCCATTCACCAAAAAAAGCAGTGAAATGTAAAAAAATCAATAGCCGGTTTTTGACAAGTCCTTTATTGTAAAATAGCTCCGAGCTGTCTTCTTCCCTGAGCCATCTTCTCCAGACGCTGTCTCTCCCTCCTCCATCTTCTCCCCGAGCTGTATTCTCCCAGAGCCGTCTCTCCTGCCGCCGCCATCTTCTCCATCTGCTGTGTTCTTCCGCACCGCTGGTTACCCACTAATAAAAAAAAAGCTGCTCTTCTTCCATGGTGGTCTTCCTCCGCTGTGTTGTCACCCGCTGTGTGGCGTCTCTTACATAGCGATGGAGCGGACTCTCCGGGTGACATTATCGGATGGCCACAGAACACCGCCACAAGAAGAGCGGCTTTTTTTTATTAGTGGGTAACTGGCTGCGCTGAAGAACACATCAGCAGGAGAAGATGGTGGCAGCAGGAGAGACAGCTCGGGGAGAAGAAACATCAAACACTAGTGAATGTATTTTCTATGTATTTTCTATGTATTTTCTATGTATGACTGTGCTACACCCAATAGGCTAGCGGTCAGCACTTCTACCTTGAAGAACTCATGGGTTCAAATCCCACAGAGAAATACCAAAAGATTGAATTGGTGAAAAAAAAGCAAATGCCACGTAGCCAAAGCAGCATATGCTGAAAATGGGTGAATGCCAATTAGCCAATGCACTTTAAATTTGGCTGATTCTGTTATATTAACTCTTCGAATGCATGCAATGATATGTAAGTATTCAATACTATTATGGTGTGAAATTCCAAACACCACACACTAACTCAGTGTTTCTCAACTCCAGTCCTCAGGGCACACCAACAGGTCATGTTTTCAGGTGATTTGATCAGTATTACTGCCTTAGTAATTACCACAGCTGTTTCATCTGAGGGAAATCCTGAAAACATGACCTGTTGGTGCGCCTTGAGGACTGGAGTTGAGAAACACTGCACTAACTAATGGGCAGATTACATTTTTTTGATTGTTTATTTTAATTCGCTTGTGCACTGAAAAAATAAACACAGCTGGGGGATGGTAGGTTGGCTGGTATTTGAACTTGTACCGTGAGTGCTGTGGATACATCTGAGCAGACTACTAAGCCATTGTGCTAAGTATGAGACCTGCATAATAGTGTAGTATGATTAAAGAATGAATATAAATAATTACCGCTTTATAGTCACCTAAATTAAAAAATAAAAAACAACATAAAACAAATAGGTAACCTAAATGTTTAATACATGTAACTTTACAGAATAGCAGACATTACTATGTAATAATCATTCATAACTGCATTAGTTAGCAAAAGAAGGAAAAAACTAGGAATACTAATTGCAACATACATCAATAGATGCACACGAGGTAGAGCACATCTCACATAAAAATGTTTCTTTCACATACATGGATCATGGTTACAGTGCAGTACTATATAACAACTTGGTAGGAATTGGCATTTGCATATACGCGGAAGCGCTAATTAGCGCCAGCTTAGAATTTACTAATACGTGTTTCTCACTAATAGCGCTAACTTTTCATTCGCACATTCGCCTGTTGAAATTTTATTTGGCTAAAATGGGAGCTATTATTTGCCATAGTGCCCAGTACTTCCTGGTGCTATAGTAAATGACCCCCATAGACTTTAACGGTGTTCGCGTGCTCGAACGAACTTTTTTCCTGTTCACATGTTCTGGTGCGAACCGAACAGGGGGGTGTTCGGCTCATCCCTACCTAGCAGTAAAAACAGTCGCTGGTTCGTATTCCCAACCACACCACAAGACTACCTGCCTGGAGTTTACATGTTCTCCCTGTGCCTGCGTGGGTTTCCTCCGGGTACTCCTGTTTCCTCCCACACTCCAAAGACATGCTGGTTGGTTAATTGGCTTCTGTTTAAATTGGCCTTAGTATATGAATGTGAGTTAGGGACCTTAGATTGTAAGCTCCTTGAGGGTAGGGGCCCATGTAAGTGTATAATGTATATGTAAAGCACTGCGTAAATTGACGGCACTATAGAAGTACCTTAAATAAAAATAAATAAGTCTTCACTAATATTATGGTGTGAATCTCCAAAACACCACACACTAGCTAACAAGCAGTTTACATTTCATAAACTTTATTGTATAGTATATAACACATCAAACACTAGTAAAAGTATTTTGTATGTATAATTGTGCTCAGCCCAATAGGCTAGCAGTTAGCACCTCTACCTTCAAACATTCAGGTATTGAAAGACTCATGGGTTCAAATCCCACAGAAAAATCCTAAAAGATTGCATTGGTGGGAAAAGGAGAATGCCAGTTAGCCAAATAGCCAAAGCAACACAAATATATACATACTGAAAATAGGTGATTGCCAAATAGCCAATGCACTTTAATGTGATTTATTTTATTGTATTAACTCTTTAAATGCATGCAATGGTATGTAAGTATTCAATTATATTATGATGCGACATTCCAAACACCACACACTAGCTAAAGGGCAGTTTACATTTCTTTGTTTGTTTATTTTAAATCACTTGTGCACTGAAAAAATAAACACAGCTGGTGGATGGTAGGTTGGCTGTTGCTTGAACTCATACCATGAGTGGTGTGGAGATATCCAAGCAGACCACTAAGCCATTGTGCTAAGTACAAGACCTGCATAATAGTGCAGTATTATTAAAGAATGAACATAAATAATTACTGCTTTATAGTCAACTAAATTTATAAATAATAAATCAAAAACATGAAAAAAAACAACATACAACAAATAGGTAACCTAAATGATTAATACATGTAACTTTACAGAATAGCAGACATTACTAGGTAATAATCATTCAGAACTGCATTTCTTAGCAAAAGAAGGAAACAAAAACTAGGAATACTCATTGCAATACGAATCAATAGAGCACATCTCTGATAAAAATGTTTCTTTCACATACATGGATCATGGCTACAGTACAGTGCTATATAACAACTTGATAAGAATTGGCATTTGTATATACACGGAAGCGCTAATTAGCGGCAATTTAGAATTTACAAACGGTTGTTCCTCGCTTATATAGCTAATTTTCATGCACAAATTCACCGGTTTTGTTTCCATTTGGCTAAAATGGGAGGTATTATTTGCCATAGTGCCCAGTACTTCCCGGAGTTATAGTAAATGACCCCCATATTGTCTATTCAGCGTTTCTCACTTAGCCAGCAATGTCAGATACTTCTAGTGCTTCTGCTATTCACATGCAAACGAGCATCTCCAGCAATACCTGAAAGACAAAAAACTCTCCAACAAAAACTCATTAGCAAGGTCTTTAAACGTTGTTTGAAGTTAAAACACAGTACTATATACACGTTTACAGTTTGAAGCTAGTTCACCCCCAGTTTTAGAGAAGTGTCAGTTGCATTCAAAAACAGATCTGAAGAATGGGCATCCTGTACCCCCTTCAACTGCTCTAATAATGTATCAAGTTCCCCTCTCTTCTTGTCATACTCAATCTTCAGGTGGTCATATTTCTGTTTTCAAATTGGAAAAATTCTGTGAGCCACAATGATCTTATGCCTTGCTCGTGCTACCTCCAGCTGCATGCACTAATCACGCTTCATATAACGTGCATAGGATACATTTACAAGTTATGCGCTGCACTTGGGTGACCCCAAAAACAAAATTAATAATAACCAACTCTGTGCTTACTAGTGCGATAATATTAAATACAAATAATATGAATGTTGAATAAATAAAACAAGTGCTTGTTACACCATAAATTAGTGCTTAATAGTGCTTGCTACACCATACATAGTGTCTTAATCAACATAAAAAGTGCTTAGTGCTCAATATAAAGTATCCTGCTTTTTTAACCACTTAAGGACCGCCTAACGCCGATTTACGTCGGCAAGGCGGCACGGGCAGGCAAAATCACGTACATGTACGTGATTTGCCTCTCGCGGGTGGGGGGTCCGATCGGACCCCCCCCCGGTGCCCGAAGCGGTCCCGTTCTGTTCCCCGGCGATCCGAGATGAGGGGGAGGCCATCCGTTCGTGGCCCCCCCCTCGCGATCGCCGCCGGCCAATGGGAACACTCCTTTGCTGCTGTATGCTAAACAGCAGCAAAGGAAATGATGTCATCTCCCCTCGGCTCGGTAGTTTCCGTTCCAGCGCCGAGGGGAGAAGACATCAATGTGAGTGCACAACACACTACACACACAGTAGAACATGCCAGGCATACAAAACACCCCGATCCCCCCCCCGATCGCCCCCCAATCCCCCCCAATCACCCCCCCCTGTCACAAACTGACACCAGCAGGTTTTTTTTTTTTTTTTTCTGATTACTGCATAGTGTCAGTTTGTGACAGTTACAGTGTTGGGACAGTGAGTATTACCCCCCTTTAGGTCTAGGATACCCCCCTAACCCCCCCTAATAAAGTTTTAACCCCTTGATCACCCCCCATCGCCAGTGTCGCTAAGCGATCATTTTTCTGATCGCTGTATTAGTGTCACTGGTGACGCTAGTTAGTGAGGTAAATATTTAGGTTCGCCGTCAGCGTTTTATAGTGACAGGGACCCCCATATACTATCTAATAAATGTTTTAACCCCTTGATTGCCCCCTAGTTAACCCTTTCACCACTGATCACCGTATAACCGTTACGGGTGACGCAGGTTAGTTCGTTTATTTTTTATAGTGTCAGGGCACCCGCCGTTTATTACCGAATAAAGGTTTAGCCCCCTGATCGCCCGGCGGTGATATGCGTCGCCCCAGGCAGCGTCAGATTAGCGCCAGTACCGCTAACACCCACGCACGCAGCATGCGCCTCCCTTAGTGGTATAGTATCTGATCGGATCAATATCTGATCCGATCAGATCTATACTGGCTTCCCCAGCAGTTTAGGGTTCCCAAAAACACAGTGTTAGCGGGATCAACCCAGATACCCGCTAGCACCTGCGTTTTGCCCCTCCGCCCAGCCCACCCAAGTGCAGTATCGATCGATCACTGTCACTTACAAAACACTAAACGCATAACTGCAGCGTTCGCAGAGTCAGGCCTGATCCCTGCGATCGCTGACAGTTTTTTTGGTAGCATTTTGGTGAACTGGCAAGCAAGCACCAGGCAGCGTCAGGTTAGCGCCAGTACCGCTAACACCCACGCACGCACCGTACACCTCCCTTAGTGGTATAGTATCTGATCGGATCAATATCTGATCCGATCAGATCTATACTAGCGTCCCCAGCAGTTTAGGGTTCCCAAAAACGCAGTGTTAGCGGGATCAGCCCAGATACCTGCTAGCACCTGCGTTGTGCCCCTCCGCCCGGCCCAGCCCAGCCCACCCAAGTGCAGTATCGATCGATCACTGTCACTTACAAGGCACTAAACGCATAACTGCAGCGTTCGCAGAGTCAGGCCTGATCCCTGCGATCGCTAACAGTTTTTTTGGTAGCATTTTGGTGAACTAGCAAGCACCGGCCCCAGGCAGCGTCAGGTTAGCGCCAGTACCGCTAACACCCACGCACGCAGCATACGCCTCCTTTAGTGGTATAGTATCTGATCGGATCAATATCTGATCCGATCAGATCTATACTAGCGTCCCCAGCAGTTTAGGGTTCCCAAAAACGCAGTGTTAGCGGGATCAGCCCAGATACCTGCTAGCACCTGCGTTTTGCCCCTCCGCCCGGCCCAGCCCAGCCCACCCAAGTGCAGTATCGATCGATCACTGACACTTACAAAACACTAAACGCATAACTTCAGCGTTCGCAGAGTCAGACCTGATCCCTGCGATCGCTAACAGTTTTTTTGGAAGCTTTTTATTGAACTGACAAGCACCAGCGGCCTAGTACACCCCGGTCGTAGTCAAACCAGCGCTGCAGTAACACTTGGTGACGTGGCGAGTCCCATAAGTGCAGTTCAAGCTGGTGAGGTGGCAAGCACAAGTAGTGTCCCGCTGCCACCAAAAAGACAAACACAGGCCCGTCGTGCCCATAGTGCCCTTCCTGCTGCATTCGCCAATCCTAATTGGGAACCCACCGCTTCTGCAGCGCCCGTACTTCCCCCATTCACATCCCCAACCAAATGCAGTTGCCTGCATGAGAGGCATTTTTATGTGCTCCCGAGTACCCCTACCCAACGAACCCCCCCAAAAAAGATGTTGTGTCTGCGGCAAACGCGGATATAGGCGTGACACCCGCTATTATTGTCCCTCCTGTCCTGACAATCCTGGTCTTTGCATTGGTGAATGTTTTGAACGCTACCATACACTAGTTGAGTATTAGCGTAGGGTACAGCATTGCACAGACTAGGCACACTTTCACAGGGTCTCCCAAGATGCCATCGCATTTTGAGAGACCCGAACCTGGAACCGGTTACAGTTATAAAAGTTAGTTACAAAAAAAGTGTAAAAAAAAAAATATATATATATAAAATAAAAAAAAATAGTTGTCGTTTTATTGTTCTCTCTCTCTATTCTCTCTCTCTATTGTTCTGCTCTTTTTTTACTGTATTCTATTCTGCAGTGTTTTATTGTTATTGTTATTGTTATTATGTTTTATCATGTTTGTTTTTCAGGTATGTAATTATTTATACTTTACCGTTTACTGTGCTTTATTGTTAACCATTTTTTTGTCTTCAGGTACGCCATTCACGACTTTGAATGGTTATACCAGAATGATGCCTGCAGGTTTAGGTATCATCTTGGTATCATTCTTTTCAGCCAGCGGTCGGCTTTCATGTAAAAGCAATCCTAGCGGCTAATTAGCCTCTAGACTGCCTTTACAAGCCGTGGGAGGGAATGCCCCCCCCCCCACCGTCTTCCGTGTTTTTCTCTGGCTCTCCTGTCTCAACAGGGAACCTGAGAATGCAGCCGGTGATTCAGCCAGCTGACCATAGAGCTGATCAGAGACAAGAGTGGCTCCAAACATCTCTATGGCCTAAGAAACCGGAAGCTACGAGCATTTTATGACTTAGATTTCGCCGGATGTAAATAGCGCCATTGGGAAATTGGGGAAGCATTTTATCACACCGATCTTGGTGTGGTCAGATGCTTTGAAGGCAGAGGAGAGATCTAGGGTCTAATAGACCCCAATTTTTTCAAAAAAGAGTACCTGTCACTACCTATTGCTATCATAGGGGATATTTACATTCCCCGAGATAACAATAAAAATGATTTAAAAAAAAAAAAAATGAAAGGAACAGTTTAAAAATAAGATAAAAAAGCAAAAAAATAATAAAGAAAAAAAAAAAAAAAAAAAAAAAAGCACCCCTGTCGCCCCCTGCTCTCGTGCTAAGGCGAACGCAAGCGGCGGTCTGTCGTCAAACGTAAACAGCAATTGCACCATGCATGTGAGGTATCGCCGCGAAGGTCAGATCGAGGGCAGTAATTTTTGCAGTAGACCTCCTCTGCAAATCTAAAGTGGTAACCTGTAAAGGCTTTTAAAGGCTTTTAAAAATGTATTTATTTTGTTGCCACTGCACGTTTGTGCGCAATTGTAAAGCATGTCATGTTTGGTATCCATGTACTCGGTCTAAGATCATCTTTTTTATTTCATCAAACATTTGGGCAATATAGTGTGTTTTAGTGCATTAAAATTTAAAAAAGTGTGTTTTTTCCCCAAAAAATGCGTTTGAAAAATCGCTGCGCAAATACTGTGTGAAAAAAAAAAATGAAACACCCACCATTTTAATCTGTAGGGCATTTGCTTTAAAAAAATATATAATGTTTGGGGGTTCAAAGTAATTTTCTTGCAAAAAAAAAAAACTTTTTCATGTAAAAAATAAGTGTCAGAAAGGGCTTTGTCTTCAAGTGGTTAGAAGAGTGGGTGATGTGTGACATAAGCTTCTAAATGTTGTGCATAAAATGCCAGGACAGTTCAAACCCCCCCCAAATGACCCCATTTTGGAAAGTAGACACCCCAAGCTATTTGCTGAGAGGCATGTCGAGTCCATGGAATATTTTATATTGCGACACAAGTTGCGGGAAAGAGACAAATTTTTTTTTTTTTTTTTTGCACAAAGTTGTCACTAAATGATATATTGCTCAAACATGCCATGGGAATATGTGAAATTACACCCCAAAATACATTCTGCTGCTTCTCCTGAGTACGGGGATACCACATGTGTGAGACTTTTTGGGAGCCTAGCCGTGTACGGGACCCCGAAAACCAAGCACCGCCTTCAGGCTTTCTAAGGGCGTGAATTTTTGATTTCACTCTTCACTGCCTATCACAGTTTCGGAGGCCATGGAATGCCCAGGTGGCACAAAACCCCCCCAAATGACCCCATTTTGGAAAGTAGACACCCCAAGCTATTTGCTGAGAGGTATAGTGAGTATTTTGCAGACCTCACTTTTTGTCACAAAGTTTTGAAATTTGAAAAAAGAAAAAAAAAAAAAGTTTTTTCTTGTCTTTCTTCATTTTCAAAAACAAATGAGAGCTGCAAAATACTCACCATGCCTCTCAGCAAATAGCTTGGGGTGTCTACTTTCCAAAATGGGGTCATTTGGGGGGGTTTTGTGCCACCTGGGCATTCCATGGCCTCCGAAATGGTGTTAGGCAGTGAAGAGTAAAATCAAAAATTCACGCCCTTAAAAACGCTGAAGGCGGTGATTGGTTTTCAGGGCCCCGTACGCGGCTAGGCTCCCAAAAAGTCCCACACATGTGGTATCCCTATACTCAGGAGAAGCAGCTAAATGTATTTTGGGGTGCAATTCCACATAGGCCCATGGCCTGTGTGAGCAATATATCATTTAGTGACAACTTTGTGCAAAAAAAAAAAAAAAAAAAAAAGTGTCACTTTCCCGCAACTTGTGTCAAAATATAAAATATTCCATGGACTCAATATGCCTCTCAGCAAATAGCTTGGGGTGTCTACTTTCCAAAATGGGGTCATTTGGGGGGGGGTTGTGCCACCTGGGCATTCCATGGCCTCCGAAACTGTGATAGGCAGTGAAGAGTGAAATCAAAAAGTTACACCCTTAGAAATCCTGAAGGCGGTGATTGGTTTTCGGGGTCCCATACGCGGCTAGGCTCCCAAAAAGTCCCACACATGTGGTATCCCCGTACTCAGGAGAAGTAGCTGAATATATTTTGGGGTGCAATTCCACATATGCCCATGGCCTGTGTGAGCAATATATCATTTAGTGACAACTTTTTGTAAATATTTTTTTTTTTTTTTTTTTTGTCATTATTCAATCACTTGGGACAAAAAAAATAAATATTCAATGGGTTCAACATGCCTATCAGCAATTTCCTTGGGGTGTCTACTTTCCAAAATGGGGTCATTTGGGGGGGTTTTGTACTGCCCTGCCATTTTAGCACCTCAAGAAATGACATAGGCAGTCATAAACTAAAAGCTGTGTAAATTCCAGAAAATGTACCCTAGTTTGTAGACGCTATAACTTTTGCGCAAACCAATAAATATACGCTTATTGACATTTTTTTTTACCAAAGACATGTGGCCGAATACATTTTGGCCTAAATGTATGACTAAAATTGAGTTTATTGGATTTTTTTTATAACAAAAAGTAGAAAATATCATTTTTTTTCAAAATTTTCGGTCTTTTTCCGTTTATAGCGCAAAAAATAAAAACTGCAGAGGTGATCAAATACCATCAAAAGAAAGCTCTATTTGTGGGAAGAAAAGGACGCAAATTTCGTTTGGGTACAGCATTGCATGACCGCGCAATTAGCAGTTAAAGCGACGCAGTGCCAAATTGGAAAAAGACCTCTGGTCCTTAGGCAGCATAATGGTCCGGGGCTCAAGTGGTTAAATGAAAAAATTAATAAATAATAAATAATGAAAAAAGTTATCTTTGGCACTCTAAATAGTGCGTGCAAATAATGTCCAGCAGTGATAATAAAACAATGCGTGCAGGTGGTGTTTAGCTGTGACAACTATCCAACATCATGCCGAAGATATCCTGAGTGCTGCAAAACATGCTCCTGTGCTCCTTTGTGACCCCCTTAAGCTAATGTGCTCACCTCAGAGAAGAGGGGAGGTGCCAGGACGGAGAGACTGACACAAACTTTACACCAGCGCTGTCCCAGCACAGCATACTGCACCAAACATCCAGTGATTTTGCATAGAAAGGCGTTATAGTATGATGCACTGATGCACCAGTGCCATGTGAGTACCCCGGTGTGGGGAGCGTTTACTTTTAATAAAAGTATTTTCACTATATTACACTATATAGTCTCCTTTTCATTTATATGTATGGAGCCACATTGTTTCCAGCTGGAGGAGTGCAGCAGACACTGAGACTGAGCCCAGGGGTGGCTCCAAAGCGTATTTGGACTCAGGGTAGAAGCTGAGTCACACGCTCTGAGGTGAGCACATTAGCTTAAGGGGGTCATGAAGGAGCATAGGAGCATGTTTTGCAGCACTCAGGATATCTTCGGCATGATGTTGGATTGTTGTCACAGCTGAACACCACCTGCACGCATTGTTTTATTATCACTGCTGGACATTATTTGCACTCACTATTTAGAGTGCCAAAGAGAACTTTTTTTCATTATTTATTATTTATTATTTTTTTCATTTAAAAAAGCAGGATACTTTATATTGAGCACTAAGCACTTTTTTTGTTGATTAAGACACTATGTATGGTGTAACAAGCACTATTAAGCACTAATTTATGGTGTAACAAGCACTTGTTTTTTTCACACCTTGTTTATTTATTCAACATTCATATTATTTGTATTTAATATTATCGCACTAGTAAGCACAGAGTTGGTTATTATTAATTTTGTTTTTGGGGTCACCCAAGCGCAGCACATAACTTGAAAACATATTTCTGTTTTAACTGAGAAAACGATATCCAGGTCTTGGACCTTTTCTTATTATTATATTTTGGTCAGCTCTGTTTTTCATATTAATATCACCTATATTTGATCCAGTGTCTCCTCTCTGGGTGTTATCATAAGATATTATTTTCTGATCTTTATGTTCAGTATTTGTCCTAAACAATGTGGCTAAACCAATTTTGACAGCCTGCTCATTTGACTTTCTCCATAAATGGTCTACTCTCAACAATATGTCTTTTAAATCATGAGGATTTGGGGTAACTAATAAAATATTTTGTTTGATATCTTCATGCAAAGCATCTAGAAACATACTCATATGTATCAAGCCACCACGCTCAAATGCAAGATTATTACCGACCAATAATTTCATAATAGTTGCTATCCTGTGTGAAAATTCATAGGGAGACTCACTTTGCATTTGTTGGATCTTCCCATGAATAGTAACATCAGAACGTACACCATACAAAACACATTCCATAATAATTCCAGTAATATGCCCCTTGTTCTCAGAGGCTAAATACAGATTTGTTTAATTCTCATCCAAAGACCACTTCCTATAGAATGTTGTATGACTCTTTCTAAATCAGATGGGTTTAGACTGTACATGTCTCTGACATTCTGCAAGTCACAGAACCATTTTAAAAATCTGTTTAAATCATGGCAGGGAATCATTCCTATTTCTTTAAGAGTTGCATCTAATTCTTTTGGTTTCAAAGGCTTCATTACAAGCTGAACATCACCTGTATTATTATTATTATTGTTATAAACGGTGGTGGTCACAGTGGATGCAGCTGGCAATGAATTATCAGATTTAATATGAGGTTCTGTTTCATTTGATAGAAAGTTTGTGTTTGTATTTTGCTGCCGTATGCTGAATCCAAGATTTGATGCATATCTGCATTCCTGAGATCTCTTCTCTAATTCCATAATTCTTAATTTTAATCTGTCATTTTCCTCTGATAATTCATCACAACGTTTAGATTTCTCAAACAAAGCCCCCCCCCCCAATGGTAACTGCATGCAATTTTAAATTTACTGTCTCAGTGTCTGATTGGTTTTGTAACCTCTCACAAACATTGTTGCTATTATCAACTGCATTCTGTAACTGGGTAATTTCCTCAACCTTACCCTTCAAAGAACTTTCCATTGTTAAACAGCAAGATAATAAGCCCTGTACAATACAACTTTTTCTTTCTGAAAATTTGCTATCAAAAACATTTTTCTCTAAAAATTCCTTTATCATAGTCCGCGTCTGCTTACATTTTTCTGTAACTTCATAAGGACCGCCACGGTTCTTTATACATTTTAATACCCATCTTTATCAGAACTGACACTAGCTTCACACTGAGTAAGCATTTTGACTATATTACTAATAGTTAAAAAAAAAATATTTTACTCACCGCATTAGTTACTTCTTCAGCTTCCAGTTCAGGTCTTCTGGTACACGCACAGTCCTTTTTTTGTTTGTTTCCAGTCTCCAGAGAATAATTCTGGGGTTCCCAACTTGTTTAATTTTGTAGATCAGACTCTTTTATGTCACAACCAGACATTAGTGTCACAGCACAGCTCTTGGGTCTCCATCAGACTTCTGTCCACCTCACAGGATTGTTGTCACCACCGACTTCTGTTACTAAGTCCTGAAAATCTTATGGTCACTTGAACGGCACCAATGTAGTGAGATATATTGTATAGTGAGTAGATAATTAATTAGTAGTTATTATAATCTCCTGCAGCAACCCAATTCTTCCAGAGAGATGCACTTTATTGATTTCCAACACAGAAAAAAGTCTTGCAACAGATGACAAAATCCAACAGAGTAAATATAAGAACGCTAGTAAATATACTAGCCTTCAGAGTCCCATGTTTCCTAGACCTGCACCTTTATAATCACACACAGACAGAATAATCTGAACTTCATGTTATATCCCCTATACACTGAATGGCTGAGCAATTTAATTGTCCGTTTCCATTTAGGCCTTTGATATGTTTTTGTCTTTCAGAGTGACAGACAATGACCCCTAGCCGTGAACAGCTTCAGTCATAAACTGCCCTAATTTGCATTTTTGCATATTAACATTAATATAGTCCACAGTCACCAGTCCCCTTTGATATGTGGAGTTAGATAAACAGATACCACCTTAACACCCTTTTGATGTGTAGAATGGTCTTGTCCTGGAATGCCTATATCCCTAATCTGTATTCTTGCATATTAGAATCAACAAGTCCCCTTTGATATGATAAAATTGAGTTGGCTTTAGTTGACGACTCAACCATTGTCAACTGAAATCTGGCCTGGTCAATCTTGTGCTGTATGTGTACATATATATAATAATAATAAAAATCCCACATAAATCTACCAACATATTACAAGAAGAAGAAGAAAACCGAAGGAAGACCAGAAGAAACGGGGAAAGAAGAAGACATTAATAAAGGAATTGTCAAAAACCGGCTATTGTCTTTTTTAACATTTTTTACACTTTTTTGTTAAATGGTAGGGGTACTTGTACCCCATTACCAATTCACACGGGGGGCAGGATCTGGGGGTCCCCTTGTTAAAGGGGGCTTCCAGATTTCAATAAGCCCCCCCACCCACAGACTCCCACAACCACCGGACAAGGGTTGTGGGGATGAGGCCCTTGTCCCCTTCAACATGGGTTCATGACATCTTGAGGGCATGTGGCATGGTATGGTTCAGGAGGGGGGGCGCTCTCTCATCCCCCCCTCTTTTCCTGTTGCCTGCCAGGTTGCGTGCTCAGATAAGGGTCTGGTATGGATTTTTGGGGGACCTCCAAGCCATTTTTTCTTTAAATTTTGGCACGGGGTTCCCCTTAAAATCCATACCAGACCTGAAGGGCCTGGTATGGATTTTGAGGGGGACCCCCACGCCATTTTTTTTTAATTTTGGTGCAGGGTTCCCCTTAATATCCATCCCAGACCTATAGGGCCTGGTATGGAATTTGGGGGGAACCCCCATGCATTTTTGCACTATAAAAGAAAAAAGACCGAAAATTCGGTAAAAAAATGCATTTTTCTTTGTTTCTGTTATAAAATTTAGCAAATTAGTAATTTTTCTTCATAAATTTTGGCCAAAATTTATACTGCTACATATCTTTGGTAAAAATAAGTACAAATTGGTGTATATTATTTGGCCTTTGTGAAAGATATAGAGTCCAAAAGCTATGGTGCCAATATCTGAAAATTGATCACACCTGAAGTACTGACGGTCTATCTAATTTCTTGAGACCCTAACATGCCAGAAAAGTACAAATACCCCCCAAATGACCCCTTTTTGGAAAGAAGACATTCCAAGGTATTTAGAAAGATGCATGGTGAGTTTTTTGAAGTTGTCATTTTCCCACAATTCTTTGCAAAATCAAGTTTTTTTTCACAAAATTGTCATATTAGCAGGTTATTTCTCACACACAGCATATGCATACCACAAATTACACCCCAAAACACATTCTGCTATTACTCCCGAGTACGTCGATAGCACATGTGTGAGACTTTTACATAGCTTGGCCACATACAGAGGCCCAGCATCCAGGGAGCACCTTCAGGCGTTCTGGAGCACCCAGGCCAATTCTGACATTTCTCTCCTCCATGTAAAAATCATCATTTATTTGTTAGAAAATTACATAGAACCCCAAAACATTATATATGTTTTTTTAGCAAAGACCCTAGATAATACAATGGTGGTCATTGCAACTTTTTATCTCGCACTTTAAAAAAAAAAAACAGTAAAGTTAGCCCAATGTTTTTGCATAATGTGAAATATGAAGTTACGCAGAGTAAATAGATACCTAACATGTCACCCTTCAAAATGCAGACGCTCGTGGAATGGCGCCAAACTTCGCTACTTAAAAATCCCCATAGGCAACTCTTGGTGCAGACCTGCACAATTTCAGGCTATTCAAAAGAATGGGCTGAAATTGCAGAGCACCTGGAAGACATGTGAATCACACAGCACATTCCTGTGTGATTCATGGTATGAATTGACCTGACACTGGCACTCGGCTCCACTAACCTGCCCCAGGGGCAGTGGTGTGGGCACCGGTGGCAATTGCCCAGAATCTGTAGGGAGGTGCCCAGGGTCCCAGACACCACGATTGTGCCCTCTGTAGCAGCCAGAATCTCCTTGAAGATGGGGGGAGGACAAGATTGCAAAGAAGAATGCTTGAGTGATTTGGGGAAGGATAAGAGGATACTGTAGGTGCTAGGGGGTGCTTTGGGAGGGGAGAGAAGGAGGGTTGCATATAATATCTAACCCCCCAGCACAAGTCCACTCCCCTCCCAAAGTGCCCCTTAGCACATACAGTATCCTCTTACCCCCCCCCTCATATATATTGCAAGCAGTACAGACCTCAGAACAGCACAGGACATGCAGAGATGTGTCAATCCTCCTCCCCCCTCTTCCTCCTGTCTGTGTATACTGTATAGGAAAACATCCGAGAAGGAGGGGGGGGACTTCAGTCTGCTCTGCACTGTGTGCTTAATGTGCTCTGTTAGTGTGAGGCAGCAGGGGGAGAGATGCTGGCTGTCTTGTGGGACCCTAAACACCTGCTCAACCTGTGAGGCAGGTGTCACTGGTGCTCACACCAGTGCACCCCTGCCAGGCAAGGCATTGGAACCAAGTGCCAAAACTGGGCTCTGAGGTGCAGATACTGAGTTCAGCTCCTGGGGAATGGATTTTACCACCTCCTTCCCTCCTGGCACCCTCACGTGGCTGCTTAAGCCTCCTATAGCTTGCGCCCACCCTGGTATGTACTCATGGCATTCCAAGGAGTACACGCTGAGCAGAAAACTTGAACATTTGGAGCTGGACGGTTGGATATTTTTGCTGCAAAAGCTATGCACAGTCAGGCAGGACTGCACAGTAATGTTCTAAGAAGTGGAGATAAAGGTAAGTATTTTGCTAGGTGGTTGCCAAGAGAATCATTGCACTGAAAGTTAAAGAATAATTCCAGGCATGGTATATTTTTACATTGTTACATTGGTTCAGCTTGTACCCATGTAACCATGTACAGTATATAGAATACCTGGCAATGCCTCTGCAAGGTGGAAATAACTGGATTAGACACTGCTACTCCAGTGATCTCCACTTGCAAGGGCCATTGGCTCCCTCTGCTGTCAATCAAAAGCTGTGAAACAGGAGCGGGGGGGGGGAGGTCAATGGACACAGCAGCGGAACTCGAGAGCAAGCCCACACGGGTGCTCCCATGGAAAGCGGCTTTCTGTGGTGGCACCCGATGAAAGGGAGGGGCCTGGATCGCCAGTGGGGGACCACAGAAGAAGAGGATCGAGCTGCTCTGTGCTACACCATTGCACAGAGCAAGGTGAGTATAGGCATGTTTGTTATTTTTTTTTTTTTAAAAGGAACATTTAACACTTTAAGATATTCTTGAAAACTGCCACCCAATTTTTTTTTTTTAGAAAATTACATTTATTAGAAGGAACATCCATGAAACAGATTCATAGAGCAACTTAGGCTTCTCAAAAGAGAGAGCACAATATGGGGCTCGAACCTGCAAAATCCAAAATTCTCACTGAAGGCTTATATGCAAGTTCTTTGCCATAAAAAGTGTATAGGGACCTGGGTCCTGCCCCAGGAGACATGTATCAATTGGAAAAAATTTTTTAAAACGGCCGTTTTTTCAGGAGCAGTGATTTTACTAATGCTTAAAGTGAAACAATAAAAATGGAAAATTCCTTTAAATATCGTGCCTGGGGGGTGTCTATGGTATGTCTGTAAAGTAGCGCATCTTTCCCATGTTTATTACTTTACCGCAGCAAAATGACATTTCTAAAGTAAAACATTTCATTTAAAATTGCTTGTGGCGGTAATGTATTGCTGGTACCCTTCAGGTCTGGTATGGATATTAAGGGGAACCCTGCACCAAAATTTTACCAGACCCTTATCCGAGCACGCAACCTGTCAGGCCTCAGGAAAAGAGGGGGGGACGAGAGAGCAGCCCCCCTCCTCCTGAACCATACCAGGCCACATGCCGTCAACATGGGGAGGGTGCTTTGGGGTCCCCCCAAAACACCTTGTCCCCATGTTGATGGGGACAAGGATCTCATCCCCACAACCCTTGCCCTGTGGTTGGGGGGGTGTGCGGGTGGGGGGCTTATCGGAATCTGGAAGCCCCCTTTAATAAGGGGACCCCCAGATCTTGGCTCCCATATGTGAATAGGTATCGGGTACATTGTACCCCTACACATTCACCAAAAAAAGCAGTAAAATGTGACAAAAGACAATAGCCGGTTTTTGACAATTCCTTTATTGTAAAATAGCTCTTCTTCTTTCCTTGCTTCTTCCTCTGGTCTTCTCCATCTTCCTCCGGCTTCTTCTTCCCCCCACTTCTTCCTCTGATTCTTCCTCCGATCTTCTCCATTTTCCTCCGGGCTTCTTCTTCCCCAGGTCTGGCCTTTCAGTCTTTCGCCTCCGCCGCTCCCACTGAACATTCAAAAAATGAACCTCCTCCGATGCTGCGATGGGGCAGATGACGTGAATCTTAGACCCCCTCCCCACAAGGGGTGGGGTCTCCTGATGACGTCATCCGGCAGCCACGCCCCATAGTTATACATGAAATGGGCGCCATGGAAGCGGACAGATCGGCTTGCCACAGCATCGGAGGAGGCTCGTTTTCTTAGCAGGTGTCAGGAAAGGTCTCCTCCACTGGTGATATCGCGACCATTTGGCATGCAATACTGAGGTCCACCAGCAGGTGTCTCCTGGCAGTTCGGAGCTGTCAGAAGAGCTCTTTCCTGCAAGTATTCTATCACCTTTGGGCCGCAGTACTGGCATCCACCAGCGAAGTAATCCTGGCAGTATGGAGCAGGTATTCCCCTCTGCAGACAGGTGTCATCTGACTTTAATTAGCAGAACTGTAGTATAAATACCTAGCAATTGCACACTTATGTTGCCCTGGTATTGTTCCTTGAGCCCTGACCTGTATCCTGTTACTCTGATTCCTGAACCTGAACCTGAAGCCTGAACCTGAAGCCTGATTCCTGGAACCTTTTGATCCTGTTTCCTGTCCGTTACCTGAACCCTGGAACCTGGACTCTGAGCCTTGTACCTGACCCGTCCCTCCTGTGATCCATCCATCCTCTCTTGTCCTGTTTATCTCTCTTCCCAGCTACTGATTCCCTGTTTATGACCCCGGCCTGGCTTGACTACGATTCTGGTACTCCCTCTTGCTACATATGCTGGTTGGTTTTATATCACTGATTGGTTGTTCACTCTGTATTGGTGGTGTGTTCACATATGTATTTTCCTTAATAAACTTACTTTCACCTATTTATGTCTGCTTCACTCTGTCACAGTCACACAGTTCTGGTCACATCTGGTTTATGACAGCAGGTCAGTGGCGGGAGTGGCGGAGGAGAAAGACCGGAGCTGGAGGAAGATGGAGAACACCGGAGGAAGAAGCAGAGGAAGATGGAGGAAGAAGCGGGGGAAGAAGATGCCAGAGGAAGATGGAGAAGACCGAAGGAAGAAGCGAGGAAAGAAGAAGAGCTATTTTACAATAAAGGAATTGTCAAAAACCAGCTATTGTCTTTTGTCACATTTTACTGCTTTTTTTTGGTGAATGTGTAGGGGTACAATGTACCCTATACCCATTCACATGGGGGGGCGGATCTGGGGGGTCCCCTTGTTAAAGGGGGCTTTCAGATTACGATAAGCCCACCATCCACAGACCCCCATAACCACTGGGTAAGGGCTGTGGGGATGAGGACCTTGTCCCCATCAACATGCATGCATGGTATTGTCATAAAAAGTGTTTGGGGACCTGGGTCCTGCCCCAGGGGACATGTATCAATACAAAAAAAAGTTTTAAAAACGGCCGTTTTTTCGGGGGCAGTGATTTTAATAATGCTTAAAGTGAAACAATAAAAGTCAAATATTCCTTTAAATTTCATACCTAGGGGGTGTCTTTTGTATGCCTGTAAAGTGATGCACGTTTACCGTGTTTAGAACAGTCTGAGAGCAAAATGACATTTCTAAAGGAAAAAAAGACATTTAAAAGTACTCGCGGCTATAATGAATTGTCGGTCCCGGCAATACACATGAAAGTTTATTGATAAAAATGGCATGGGATTCCCCCACAGTCCATAACCAGGCCCTTTGGGTGTGGTATGAATATTAAGGGGAACCCCGAACCAAAATTTAAAAAAAAATGCGTGCTGGTCCCCCCAAATTCCATACCAGGCCCTTCAAGTCTGGTATGGATATTAAGGGGAACCCCGCGCCAAAATTTAAAAAAAAAATGGCATGGGGGTCCCTCTCAAAATCCATACCAGGCCGGAGGGGCGTGGCTAAGCGATGCGGTGAATGGACGCTCACTGAAAGAGCTCCTCTCTGCCACGGGCCATCAGGAACAAAATACAGCGACTAGAAGCCTCATTTTTTAGAACAGTCAGTGCGGATCAGCTTGGGGACCCCTCAAGATGTCTTCCAGGAAGAGAAAGGAAGAAACATATCTGACCAAACTGCCGGATTACTTTATGTGGCAGCACCAGTCTCCGGAGGAAGATGGCGGCGGCAAGCAGGGGAAAGGCACACGAGGCTCTCACTCACAAAGCAGCATAGCACAAGCGAAACACTCGGGCCGCTCCTACAATACACCAGGGAAAGAGAACTACTCCCCACCTCCTTCAGCCTCATCTAGCCCCGCCAAAATCAAACCGAAATTGGATTGCATTGAGGAAGAAGATGAGGAGGTAAGCCTAAATTCTTCCCAAGACGATACTAGGGAATTGCAGGATTCTATAACTGACTTTCCCACTGCTAACACACCAATAATGGACGTCACTCTTAAAGACATGCTGATATCCCTAAGATCCACATTACATGCAGACATCCAAGCATTAACCAGGCAATTTAAATCAGAAATTTCCACGGTGAATAAAAGAATATCCCATGTGGAAACAAAAATGGGGGCGTTCGCATGTACCTTTAATGACTTAGTGGACGCCCATAATGACAGGGAAGACGACATGCTGCAAATGAAACTTAAACTAGCAAATTTAGAGGATAGGTCCAGGAGGAACAACGTCAAAATAAGGGGGATCCCTGAGACAGTTAGACCTCCAGATCTAAAATCCCACTTCACACAAATGCTGAAAACAGTTCTTCCAGACGTACCCCAAGAAGAACTTATAGTGGACCGCATCCACAGGTTACCTAAGCCCAAACATATTGCTGCACACCTACCCAGGGACACCATTGTCAGAATCCACTTTTACCACATTAAGAATCAGTTTATGGCAGCAACTAGAAATTGGGATTCTTTACCAGCGGATTTGCAGGATCTTTCCTTTTATGCTGACCTGTTGGCCTTCACTATGCAGCAAAGACGACAATTAGCTACCATTACGAAGCCTCTAAACAACCATCACTTCACATATCGTTGGATATATCCAGCGAAGCTAATGATCACAAAAGATGCTACGCATCTGATATGCAACATGAAAGATGGCCTCCGCTTTATGCGGGAATGGCAGATTATCTCATCTGATACTACTGACAGTGACAACCATGGCTAAACTGTGTTACCCAGCAATAATCTATACGCAGCACTGTAGGCTAACATCACTCATGAGTATCGTACTCATATTAAACCCCTGATGGCCCAGGGGATTGCCACTTTTTCTGTTTATCTTTTAAACACCCCTTAAGTTGAGCGGTTGTTACTACCGCACAGATTCTTTTCAGAATCACAAGTTATTATTATTATTATTTCTGAACTTTGCTAACTGTTCCTTCTAAGTTTTCCAAAAGACCCATCCATCTTTGTGTACTACTAAGGAGATCGACACACCATTCACAACTAAAAATCTACCTACCGGGACTATCTGCACTCTCCAGCCTGACCCGAAGTTTCCTGCAGATCTACACATCTCTGCGAACTATAACGACGACCGGCATACAATAACCAGCCGAACACCAACCTACTGGAATCATCTACACTCCCTATTTAAATCCAGGTAATTCAATACTATATCGCTGTATTGCACCTATGCATAAACAGTCACTAGAATAATTCCAACATGACCATCAAAATTTCATCCCTTAATGTTAAAGGGCTAAATAGTCCATACAAAAGGCAAATGGCATGGAAAGAAGCCAAAAGTCTCCACAGTGACGTAATCTATTTCCAAGAAACTCACTTTATTTCCCACAAATCACCTATTTTCCAAAACCGTCAATTTCCTCATATTTTTCAAGCAAACTATACTTCAAAAAAAAGAGTAGTAGCAATAGCAATTAAAGACACTATACAATTTAAAAGTTTGGATGTTCATCTGGACGATTCAGGAAGATACATAGTCCTTGTGTGTGAACTGAACAGCAAAAAATATACATTGGTGAATGTGTATCTTCCCAACACCAAACAAATTTCCTTTGTAAAAAAGGTCTGGAAAAAAGTCTCAACAATGAGGCAAGGTCATGTTATCATGTGCGGAGACTTCAATATAGTCCCTAACAGAGATATGGACGTGTCCAGCCAAACAAAACATCAACAAAGAAGAGCAACTCTAAATAATTTCATCTCCTCCTCAGGTCTGTATGATGTATGGAGATGCCAACACTCATCGGAAAAAGACTTTACGTTTTACTCCAATGTACATCACACATATTCTCGAATAGACATGTTTTTGGTGGATAAGTTTATTTTGCAACAAATTTCGAAGTCAGTTTTGCATTGTATTACATGGTTGGACCATGCTCCGATCTCTATTGATGTGGGGGATCGTCGTGCCTAGACCAGGGCTAACAGATGGCGAAACGACATATACACATTATCTCAACCTCAAAATTTAGCACAAATTGAGAAAGCAATTAAAGAATTCTTTACCATCAATGCCCCCTCGGTTGGTGATCCCTTCACATTATGGAATGCCCATAAAGTTTATATTAGAGGCTTGCTTATACAGATGAGTGCAAGGGCAAAGAGACAAAGGTCAGAACGGTTAAATGAACTGCTAGCGAAAATCCAACAATTAGAAAATACAAATAAACAGCAATCCACACAAAAAATCGGGGAAGCATTGTTTACTACCAGACAAGACCTAAGAACCCACCTGATAGCACAACATAACCACCAATTAAGGTCTATAAAAGCCCAGTCATACAGATATGGGAACAAGGCAGGGAAGTTATTAGCTACACAACTCAAAGAAAAAATTATCAAACAGAAAATCCCTTACATAATTAATCCTAAATCTAAACAGAAAGTTACCAACCCAAAAGAAATCGCAGACACATTTAGCGATTACTACGAAACACTGTCCAACCTTAATAATGACCCAGATACACACCAACCCAATGATGCGATAATCTCTGACTTCTTAGCAACAGTAAACCTACCTAAAATATCCCAGGAAGACTTATCCCTCCTGAATCAACCCTTCACAGTACAAGAAATAGAAAAATCCATTAAACACCTCCCCCGCAACAAAGCCCCAGGCCCAGATGGATATTCTTCAGAATATTATCAATTATTTAACTCCATCCTGTCTCCTCATTTGCTCCCAGTTTTTGAAGCAGCCACATCCACAGCAAAATTTCCTCCAGAAATGCTCACAGCAACAATAATTACCCTCCCCAAACCAGGTAAAGAACCAAACCTCCTACAAAATTTCAGGCCAAGCTCTTTATTAAATGTAGATGTTAAGCTACATGCTAAATTAATAGCGAATAGAATATCAACCTTGTTACCTAAACGAATAAATTATGACCAAGTGGGATTTGTGATGGGCCGCCAAACCACGGATGCTACCAGGAGAATGTTAAATCTACTGCATATGGTCGGGGAAAACAAAGAGCCTTCTCTGCTTCTGACATTAGACGCAGAGAAAACCTTTGACAGAGTGCACTGGGGGTACTTAGCCAAAGTTTTGGAAAAATTTGGACTTATAGGCCCATTACAGAGGGCCATACTAGCACTATACTCCTCACCTTCGGCATTTGTTTATACAGAAGGAATGTTTTCTAAAACATTCCTTATTATGAATAGGACTAGATAGGGGTGCCCCCTGTCCCCCATAATATTCACCATACTTATGGAACCACTAGCGGAGAAAATAAGAACTGACCTGAACATACAAGGCATTACAACTCAGGAATGTCAACATAAAATTTCGCTATTTGCTGACGATGTCATTCTGTCATTATCAAAACCAGCTACCTCCTTGCCCGCAGCACATGATGTACTAAACTTATTCAGCAAAGTTTCCTACTATAAGGTTAATGCCTCTAAGTCAAACATACTAGGAATACATATAAATAACAAACTTGAAAAATCCCTCAAAAAAGCTCTCCCATACTCATGGACCGCAGACTCCATTACATATTTAGGTATCAAACTTACACATCCCATTGTGAATATGTATGGTATCAACTATGCCCCATTACTGAACGCCTTCCAACCAGAACTTCCGGAAATTTTTCCTGACCTGGTCGGGTGGCTTGGCAGTGTACAAAATGTTAATACTTCCTAAATTAATGTATAACTTTAGTTCATTGCCAATACCAGCTCCTAAATCATTGATTACAACAATGCAAAAACAACTCTCAAACTTTGTATGGGCAGGAAAAAAGTCCAGATGTTCTCCTGAAATACAGAGCAAAAATAAATCCACTGGAGGCATGGGATTACCGATATTAAAGGACTACCACACAGCTGCGGTTCTGGACCAACTTAAAAATTGATCCAATAACCCCATCATAAAACCCTGGTGCCAATTAGAATTATCATGGTTAAATAAATTATCACCACTGTCATTTTTGATAGCTGCCAAAGCATCTAAACATAGCAAAAAATCCCAACCCCCCCACAATACAAGCAACAGTACAAATCTGGGAAGAACTTATTGTGAAAGGGAATGAATTTTACCCATTAACAAGCATCCCTATCCCTTTGGAAACTCTACAATGGATAATACCCAATATAAGACTTCACAACTGGACAAGCAATAACATACTAAACTCAGTGGATATCACTAGTGGTGATAGATTGCTGCCATTCACAACATTACAACAGACATTCAAACTCCCAAACTCAGAATTCTTTACATATACCCAAATTTCCTCCTACTTCCAAACAATGAAAACCACCCGCATATCAATTATAGGGAAAGTATGGTCGTACCTTCAATCAAACAACCCCAAAACGAAAGGTATAACATTGATATATAACCCATTACAATCCAAAGATGCATTTATCAAACACAAACCATTAATTAAATGGGAAAAAGAAATTGGTAAAGAATTTACAGATCTTCAATGGAAAAATGCAATTAATACCAATCGCAAATTCTCAAGATGCTCCAACTATGAAGAACTATCGCAGAAACTTATGTTGAGGTGGTATTACACTCCTTACATAACAGCAAAATTCTCCAAAGAAAACTCAAATCTGTGTTGGAGAGGGTGTGGGCAGGTGGGGACCCTGGCACATATGCTTTGGTCCTGTCCTGTTCTCAGAAATTTTTGGCTGGCGATTTATAAATTACTATCGAAATTAACTAGAAACAGGGTATATCCAAATATAGAACAAGCTATCCTTAGTATAAATATGGACCAATACCAAGCCAGATGCAGATACATAGCAACACAAGTATTACTGGCAGCAAGAACAGAAATAATGTGCAGATGGAAATCTATAGAGATCCCCACTTTGAAAGACATCAAAGTCAAACTTGACACAATAGTAGAATACGAACGAATTCTAGCATACAGAGATGGAAACTCATGTAAATTTGAAGAAAATTGGTCTCCATGGAACTCCTTTCTTTATTCCTTTCCTTAATTCTTTTACATTCATACCTAGATTACTTAAATAGCAGGTAAGGCTTCATAACTTTCCCTACATTTCTAATATCCTGGTTGACTTAATCAACACATATTAATAATTACTGTTATCCTTAAGACTATTGGAATTGTACAGGATAACAACGTCAGGGGAGGGGTCCTTCTGAGGGCACAGATATATCCCAAAGGGGTGCCCAGGAGGGATCTACCTCCATGTTTCTTATATTTATATTATATGTTCTATACTTACTGGTTAGCTAATAACATTAGTGGCAGCTACATAATACAAGCTCTAATATCTCACCTGTAAAGTTGGTACTTGTGTTATGCTATATTACCGCAGATTACAATATTTAATAAGCTGGATGTGACAATGTTATTCACTGTAACAATGTTATTTGTACTCTTCTTCTTCTTCTAAAAATGTTCAATAAAAATGATTGAAACAAAATCCATACCAGGCCCTTCAGGTCTGGTATGGATATTAAGAGGAAACCTGCACCAAATTTTTTTTAAAAATGGCGCGGGGGTCCCTCTAAAAATCCATACCAGACCCTTCAGGTCTGATATGGGTTTTAAGGGGAATCCCGCGGCAAAATTTTTAAAAAAATGGCGTGGGGTCCCCCAAAAATCCAAGCACGTAAGTTGACAGGCTGCAGGAAAAGAGGGGGGGAGAGAGAGTGCCCCCCCTTTTGAACCGTACCAGGCCACATGCCCTCAACATGGGGCATGTGGTTGTGGCGGTCTGCGGGCAGCTTATCGGAATCTGGAAGCCCCCTTTAACAAGGGGACCCCCAGATCCCACCCCCCGTGTGAATTGGTAATGGGGTACAAGTACCCCTACCATTTCACAAAAAAAGTGTCAAAAATTTAAAAAAAGACAATAGTCCTTTTTTGACATTTCCTTTATTAATGTCTTCTTCTTTCCCCGCTTATTCTGTTCTTTCTTTGGTTTTCTTCTTCTTCCTCCATCTTGTTCTTCCTCCCCTTCCTCCTCGATCTTCCTCTGCTTCTTCCTCCGGTCTTCTCCCCCGGCATCTTCCTCCAGGCCCCCCATTGAGGCGGATCGTCTGGAGGACGAAGCAGGGAAGAAGAAGCTGGAGGAAGATGCCGGAGGAGAAGCCCGGGGGAAGATGCCGGAGGAGAAGACTGGAGGAAGAAGCAGAGGAAGATAGAGGAAGAAGTGGGGGAAGAACAAGATGGAGGAAGAAGTGTAGTGATATATCCTTCAAAGAATGGGTCACGGCCCCAATGTAGTGATATATATCGTACAGTGAGTAGATAATTAATTAGTACTTCTTATAATCTTCTGCAGCAACCCAATTCTTCCAGAGAGATGCACTTTATTGACTTCCAACACAGAACAAAGTCTTGCAACAGATGACAAAATCCAACAGAGTAAATATAAGAACGCTAGTAAATAATACTAGCCTTCAGAGTCCTATGTTTCCTAAACCTGCGCCTTCATAATCATATGCAGACAGAATAATCTGAACTTCATGCTATATCCCCTATACACTGAATGGCTGAGCAATTTGATTGGCCATTTCCATTTAGGCCTTTGATATGTTTCTGTCTTTCAGAATGACAGACGATGACCTCTAGCCGTGAACAGCTTCAGTCATAAACTGCCCTAATTTGCATTCTTGCATATTAACATTAACATAGCCCAGAGTCACTATCTGTTCTCTTTGATATGTGGAGTTAGATTAATAGATACCACCTTAACACCCTTTTGATGTGTAGAATGGTCTTGTCCTGGAATGCCTATATCCCTAATCTGTATTCTTGCATATTAACATCAACAAGTCCCCTTTGACATGTTAAAATTGAGTTGGCTTCAGTTGACAACTCAACCATTGTCAACTGAAATCTGGCCTGGTCAATCTTGTGCTGTATGTGTACATATACATAATAATAATATAAAATCCTACATAAATCTACCAACATATTACAACATATACCCCCACTTGGGTCGGTTCTAACTACTAGAACTGACCCATAAATCAAACAACAAAAATATCATTATGATTTAAGGCAGTGTTTCTCAACTCCAGTCCTCAAGGCGCCCTAACAGGTCATGTTTTCAGGCTTCCCATTATTTTGCACAGGTGATTTGATCAGTTTCACTGCCTTAGTAATTACCACAGCCATTTCATCTAAGGGAAATCCTGAAAACATGACCTGCTGGGGCGCCTTGAGGACTGGAGTTGAGAAACACTGATATAAGGTACTGAATGCTTTACAATGGCTCATATAAAATATGAAGTTTAAACTGGTTACATCTCTCTTCACCAGCCTCTAAAATATCCCCATGAAACAGTAATTAGATAATATAACTTTTAGACCATGACTGGAAAAGGATTTGGTAAACATCAGTGGCCCATATAGCTGTTAGGCCTTATTATATCACATCAAGATCTTGAATATTGCGCAAAGATGAGCTGATGTCACAGTCCATTCTTCGGTCTGACTTCATCACATCTCTCACCATCTCACTGAAAGTAAACTTGGTATGCTCTGGGAGCTCCAATCCACATAAGTCCAGGATTCTCTCATCTTCAGGCTCAAGCTTTTCATTTTTAAAGATGCTTTTACACAAACATTCTATTTTCATCTTTATAATAAGAAGAACCATCAATGTACCAGCACTCACTTTCAAGGTCAAAAAAGGTTTGGATACGGCAGTAAAAACTCTGTGCTGCAAACTATTTCCTTGCACTTGACATTCATGAGCTTAAAGCTGTAGTCCATCTTGCAAGCATTTTACAATTCAGCAATGTCAGATACTTCTAGTGCTTCTGCTATTCACATGCAAACGAGCATCTCCAGCAATATCTGAAAGACACAAAACTCTCCAACAAAAACTCATTAGCAAGGTCTTTAAATGTTGCTTGAAGTTAAAACAAAGTACTATTTACACGTTTACAGTTTGAAGCTAGTTCACCCCCAGTGCTAGAGAAGTGTCATTTGCATTCAAAAACAGATCTGGAGAATGTGCATACTGTACCCCCTTCAACTGCTCTAATAATGTATCACGTTCCCCTCTCTTCTTGTCATACTCAATATTCAGGTGGTCATATTTCTGTTTTAACTGAGAAAATGGTATCCAGGTCTTGGACCTTTTCTTATTATTATTTTGGTCAGCTCTGTTTTTCATATTAATATCACCTATATTTGACCCGGTGTCTTCTCTCTGGGTGTTATCATAAGATAATATCTTCTGATCTTTATGTTCAGTATTTGTCCTAAACAATGTAGCTAAACCAATTTTGAAAGCCTGCTCATTTCACTTTCTCCATAAATGGTCTGCTCTCAACAATATGTCTTTTTCAATTCACATCTGCTTCTTTCCATTTCCTATTCGAGCAATGATGACCTGTTGTGTACCTGTCAAGTACCAGAATTTGTTGATTGTCAGCCACAATTTGCCTTTTATAAATTACCTTCAATAGAGCAGTTACTTGGATCATTCAGTCCATAATTCCACCTGAATGGGACCACAAGATGGTTTAGATAGTATCAGCTTGACGTCCGTGTTTATCAGATCATGTGTCCAGACAAGGCGGTAGTGGAAATTCTTGCCAGTATTTTTGCCATGAAAGGTAGAAAGTTCTTTTTCATCCATATATGTCATAGCCTTCAGTATATTATAAAAAAACTGATTCAATAAAGTTCAAATCATGACTAGAGTGATGAATTTCACTCACCCCTCTTATACATTTAGGAAAACCACCCAACACACTATTCTACTCAATCTAAGTATACAAATACTCAGACACCCAGTAATTTGTGCTATGCCAAGCCAGTGTGCATCATCTCACCTTAAATGTCAAATATATTGATCAATACGTATTATCTAATATGTTCGGAAGTTATGAAAATTATTTTAGGCTTAAATGATTCTCTTTGGTTTTAAGATAAAGTTCAAGAAATAAAACATAATGAAAATTAAAAATGAACAGCAAAATATATCAGGAAAAGAGTGAAAAATTCTAAATTAGGGTATTGAAGAAAAAAGAAAAAATTTAAAAAAAAATGGAATGTTCAAAAAATAGTCCATTGCTTGATTAATATTGAGAGAGTCCATGAATTCTTTATAATTCCTTCTATAGTGATATATTGTCTATTCAGCGTTTCTCACTTAGCCAGCAATGTCAGATACTTCTAGTGCTTCTGCTATTCACATGCAAGCGAGCATCTCCAGCAATATCTGAAAGACACAAAACTCTCCAACAAAAACTCATTAGCAAGGTCTTTAAATGTTGCTTGAAGTTAAAACAAAGTACTATTTACATGTTTACAGTTTGAAGTTAGTTCACCCCCAGTGCTAGAGAAGTGTCATTTGCATTCAAAAACAGATCTGGAGAATGTGCATCCTGTACCCCCTTCAACTGCTCTAATAATGTATCACGTTCCCCTCTCTTCTTGTCATACTCAATATTCAGGTGGTCATATTTCTGTTTTAACTGAAAAAATGGTATCCAGGTCTTGGACCTTTTCTTATTATTATTTTGGTCAGCTCTGTTTTTCATATTAATATCACCTATATTTGACCCGGTGTCTCCTCTCTGGGTGTTATCATAAGATACTATCTTCTGATCTTTATGTTCAGTATTTGTCCTAAACAATGTAGCTAAACCAATTTTGAAAGCCTGCTCATTTGACTTTCTCCATAAATGGTCTGCTCGCAACAATATGTCTTTTAAATCATGAGGATTTGGGGTAACCAATAAAATATTTTGTTTGATATCTTCATGCAAAGAATCTAGAAACATACTCATATGTATCAAGCCACCACGCTCAAATGCAAGATTATTACTGACCAATAATTCCATAATAGTTGCTATCCTGTGTGACAATTCATAGGGAGATTCACTTTGCATTTGTTGGATCTTCCCATGAATAGTAACATCAGAACGTACACCATACAAAACACATTCCAGAATAATTCCAGTAATATGTCCCTTGTCCTCAGAGGCTGAATACAGATTTGTTTAATTCTCATCCAAAGACCACTTCCTATAGAATGTTGTATGACTCTTTCTAAATCAGATGGGTTTAGACTGTACATGTCTCTGACATTCTGCAAGTCACAAAACCATTTTAAAAATCTGTTTAAATCACGGCAGGGAATCATTCCTATTTCTTTAAGAGTTGCATCTAATTCTTTTGGTTTTAAAGGCTTCATTACAAGCTGAACCTCACCTGTATTATTATTATTGTTATAAACTGTGGTGGTCATAGTGGATGCACCTGGCAATGAATTATCAGATTTAATACGAGGTTCTGTTTCATTTGATAGAAAGTTTGTGTTTGTATTTTGCTGCAGATTGCTGATTCCAAGATTTGATGCATATCTGCATTCCTGAGATCTCTTCTCTAATTCCATAATTCTTAATTTTAATCTCTCATTTTCCTCTGATAATTCATCACAATGTTTTGATTTCTCAAGCAAACCCCCCCAAATGGTAACTGCATGCAATTTTAAATTTACTGTCTCAGTGTCTGGTTTTGTAACCTCTCACAAACATTGTTGCTATTATCAACTGCATTCTGTAACTGGGTAATTTCCTCAATCTTACCCCTCAAAGAACTTTCCATTGTTAAACAGCAAGATAATAAACCCTGCACAATACAACTTTTTCTTTTACTTTCTGAAATTTTGCTATCAAAAACATTTTTCTCTAAAAATCCCTTCATCATAGTCCACGTCTGCTTACATTTTTCTGTAACTTCATAAGGACCGCCATGGTGCTTAATACATTTTAATACCCATCTGTTAACTTTATCAGAACTGACACTAGCTTCACACTGAGTAAGCATTTTGACTATATTACTAATAATTTTAAAAAATATATTTTACTCACCGCATTAGTTACTCCTTCAGCTTCCAGTTCAGCTCTTGGTACACGCATGGTCCTTTTTTTTTGTTTCCAGTCTCCAGAGAATAATTCTGGGGTTCCCAACTTGTTTAATTTTGTAGATCAGACTCTTTTATGTCACAACTAAACATTAGAGTCACAGCACAGCTCTTGAGCCTCCATCAGACTTCTGTCCACCTCACAGGATTGTTGTCACCATCGACTTCTGTTACTAAGTCCTGAAAATCTTATGGTCACTTGAACGGCACCAATGTAGTGATATATATTGTATAGTGAGTAGATAATTAATTAGTAGCTATTATAATCTCCTGCAGCAACCCAATTCTTCCAGAGAGATGCACTTTATTGACTTCCAACACAGAACAAAGTCTTGCAACAGATGACAAAATCCAACAGAGTAAATATAAGAACGCTAATAAATATACTAGCCTTCAGAGTCCCATGTGTCCTAGACCTGCACCTTTATAATCACACACAGACAGAATAATCTGAACTTCATGTTATATCCCCTATACACTGAATGGCTGAGCAATTTGGTTGGCCGTTTATATTTAGACCTTTGATATGTTTCTGTCTTTCAGAGTGACAGGCAATGACCCTTAGCCGTGAACAGCTTCAGTCATAAACTGCCCTAATTTGCATTTTTGCATATTAACATTAACATAGTCCACAGTCACCATCTGTCCCCTTTGATATGTGGAGTTATATTAACAGATACCACCTTAACACCCTTTTGATGTGTAGAATGATCTTGTCCTGGAATGCCTAATCTGTATCCTTGCATATTAACATCAACAAGTCCCCTTTGATATGTTAAAATTGAGTTGGCTTCAGTTGACAACTCAATCATTGTCAACTGAAATCTAGCCTGGTCAATCTTGTGCTGTATGTGTACATATATATAATAATAAATCTACCAACATATTACAAGAAGAAGAAAACCGAAGGAAGACCAGAAGAAATGGGGAAAGAAGAAGACATTAATAAAGGAATTGTCAAAAACCGGCTATTGTCTTTTTTAACATTTTTGACACTTTTTTGTGAAATGGTAGGGGTTCTTGTACCCCATTTCCAATTCACACAGGGGCAGGATCTGGGGGTCCCCTTGTTATAGGAGGCTTCCAGACTTCGATAAGCCCCCCGCCCGCAGACTCCCACAACCACTAGACAAGGGTTGTTGGGATGAGGCCCTTGTCCCCTTCAACATGGGGACATCCTCCACATGTTGAGGGCATGTGGCATGGTATGGTTCAGGAGGGGGGCGCTCTCTCATCCCCCCTCTTTTCCTGTGACCTGCCAGGTTGCGTGCTCCGATAAGGGTCTGGTATGGATTTTTTCTTTAAATTTTGGCATGGGGGTTCCCCTCAAAATCTATACCAGACCTGAAGGGCCTGGTACAGATTTTGAGGGGGACCCCCACGCCATTTTTTAAAACAATTTTGGCACAGGGTTCCCCTTAATATCCATACCAGATCTAAAGGGCCTGGTATGGAATTTGGGGGGACCCCCACGCATTTTTGTGCTATAAAAAAGAAAAAAAAGACCAAAAATTCGGTAAAAAAATGAATTATTCTTTGTTTCTGTTATAAAATTTAGCAAATTCGTTATTTTTCTTCATAAATTTTGGCCAAAATTTATACTGCTACATATCTTTGGTAAAAATAAGTACAAATTGGTGTATATTATTTGGCCTTTGTGAAAGTTATAGAGTCCAAAAGCTAGGGTGTCAATATCTGAAAATTGATCACACCTGAAGTACTGACGGCCTATCTAATTTCTTGAGACCCTAACATGTCAGAAAAGTACAAATACCCCCCAAATGACCCTTTTTAGGAAAGAAGACATTCCAAGGTATTTAGAAAGATGCATGGTGAGTTTTTTGAAGTTGTCATTTTTTCCCACAATTCTTTGAAAAATCAAGATTTTTTTTTTCAAAAAATTGTCATATTAGCCGGTTATTTCTCACACACAGCATATGCATACCACAAATTACACCCCAAAACACATTCTGCTATTACTCCCGAGTACGGCGATACCACATGTGTGAGACTTTTACACAGCGTGGCCACATACAGAGGCCCAGCATCCAGGGAGCACCTTCAGGCGTTCTGGAGCACCCAGGCCAATTCTGACATTTCTCTCCTCCATGTAAAAATCAGCATTTATTTGCTAGAAAATTACATAGAACCCCAAAACATTATATATGTTTTTTTTAGCAAAGACTCTAGAGAATACAATGGCGGTCATTGCAACTTTTCATCTCGCATGGTATTTGCGCAGCAAATTTTCAAACGCGTTTTTTTTTTTGAAAAAAAACAGTTTTGTACTTTAACCACTTGCTGACCGCCTAACGCAGATATACTGTGGCAGAATGGCGGGCAGGCAAAATCACGTACCTGGTACAGGGGGTACCAGGTACGTGATTTTGCCTGCCCTGCCTGAGGCGGTCGCTTCGTTAGACCACTCATTCGTGGCCACCCCCTCGCGATCGCTCCCAACGAATGAGAATCTTCCTCTGCTGCTGTATAGTAAACAGCGGCAGAGGAAGTGATGTCATCTCTCCTCGGCTCGGTATTTTCCGTTCCGGCACCGAGGAGAGAAGACATCTGAGTAAGTGCACAACACATACACTTACAGTAAAACACACCAGGCACACTTTACACCCCCCCCTCACCCCCCGATCACCCCCCAATCACCCCCTAATCACCCCCCTGTCACAGTGACACCAATAGCAGTTTTTTTTTCTGATTACTGCATTGGTGTCAGTTTGTGACAGTTAGGAGTGGTAGGGCAGTTAGTGTTAGTCCCCTTTAGGTCTAGGGTACCCCCCTAACCCCCCTAATAAAGTTTTAACCCCTTGATCACCTCCCGTCACCAGTGTCACTAAGCGATCGTTTTTCTGATCGCTGTATTAGTGTCACTGGTGACGCTAGTTAGGGATGTAAATATATAGGTTTGCCGTCAGCGTTTTATAGCGTCAGTGACCCCCATATACTACCTAATAAAGGTTTTAACCCCTTGATTGCCCCCTAGTTAACCCTTTCACCAGTGATCACCATATAGCTGTTACGGGTGACGCTGGTTAGTTAGTTTATTTTTATTTATAGTCAGAAGAAAAAGAGTAAAACTGCGCATAGGTGTGATGTATAAACATAATATAAAGCTGCAATCCCTATGTGTAACACAAACATAAATAAAACAAGTGAAAAAATTAAACTGCGTTAATAAAACAAACTTATATAGATAACAGTTGACCATCATAAGGTGCAAAAAAACTCATAAGAATATATGAAGCATATATGTAGTTGCTCATAGAAAATATGCATTCAATAAGTACACAAAAGTGCATTGTCATGTGCATCAGTGCAAGTTTACAACATGTTGAAAGTCCATATAGTTGATGCGATGATCACCCAAGTGTTGATAAATATAAAAAAATTGTTGATAATTAAAATTGAAGTGTCAGATCCACCGTCACCAAATGTAAAAGCTGGTCGCTTACCAGAGACCCATGACCCCCCACTACAGAGGGTCTGGGTAAGCTGTTAAAGAATGATCACTCCGGACCACCATCAAAAACCAGATAGTTCTGCTGTGTTGAAAAGTTGGGGGCCTCGATGTCAGATGGATCAATAGCAGGGCATCAAACCCTCAGCACGGGTAACCAAAAATGGAAAGAGAGCTCCAAATAGTGTAAAATCATTTGGTTTTATTTAAGTAAAAATATATAAACACTCACAAGATATAAAACAACTAACAAGATTACGTGCCCCTGGAAGACGTAATCTTGTTACGAAATGCCGCGTAGGGCGGAACGGAGCGACGTGTTCGCGTCATCCCCTATCGCTGTGACTACCAGCAGGACGGGCTGTCTGTGGGTATCCGGCCGGTGCCCCAGACTTCTCTTCACATCGTTCGCCATTGTGATTTTACATGTGAGTGTTTATATATTTTTACTTAAATAAAACCAAATGATTTTACACTATTTGGAGCTCTCTTTCCATTTATGGTTACCCGTGCTGAGGGTTTGATGCCCTGCTATTGATCCATCTGACATCGAGGCCCCCAACTTTTCAACACAGCGGAACTATCTGGTTTTTGATGGTGGTCCGGAGTGATCATTCTTTAACAGCTTACCCAGACCCTCTGTAGTGGGGGGTCATGGGTCCCTGGTAAGCGGCCAGCTTTTACATTTGGTGACGGTGGATCTGACACTTCAATTTTAATTATCAACAATTTTTTTATATTTATCAACACTTGGGTGATCATCGCATCAACTATATGGACTTTCAACATGTTGTAAACTTGCACTGATGCACATGACAATGCACTTTTGTGTACTTATTGAATGCATATTTTCTATGAGCAACTACATATATGCTTCATATATTCTTATGAGTTTTTTTGCATCTTATGATGATCAACTGTCATCTATATAAGTTTGTTTTATTAGCGCAGTTTCATTTTTTCACTTATTTTTTTATAGTGTCAGGGCACCCGCCCTTTATTACCTAATAAAGGTTTAGCCCCCTGATCTCCCGGCGGTGATATAAGTTAGGTATTAGGGTCAGATAGGGTCTTCATAGCCCCAGGCAGCATCAGGTTAGCGCCAGTACCACTAACACCCACGCACGCACCATACACCTCCCTTAGTGGTATAGTATCTGAACGGATCAATCTCTGATCCGATCAGATCTATACTAGCGTCCCCAGCAGTTTAGGGTTCCCAAAAATGCAGTGTTAGCGGGATCAGCCCAGATACCTGCTAGCACCTGCATTTTGCCCCTCCGCCCAGCCCAGCCCAGCCCACCCAAGTGCAGTATCGATCGATCACTGTCACTTACAAAACACTAAACAAATAACTGCACCGTTCGCAGAGTCAGGCCTGATCCCTGTGATCGCTAACAGTTTTTTGGTAGCGTTTTGGTGAATTGGCAAGCACCAGCCCCAGGCAGCGTCAGGTTAGTGTCAGTAGCGCTAACACCCACGCAAGCACCGTACACCTCCCTTAGTGGTATAGTATCTGAACGGATCAATATCTGATCCGATCAGATCTATACTAGCATCCTCAGCAGTTCAGGGTTCACAAAAATGCAGTGTTAGTGAGATCAGCCCAGATACCTGCCCCTCCGCCCAGCCCACCCAAGTGCAGTATCGATCGATCACTGTCACTTACAAAACACTAAACACATAACTGCAGCGTTTGCAGAGTCAGGCCTGATCCCTGCGATCACTAACAGTTTTTTTGGTAGCGTTTTGGTGAACTGGCAAGCACCAGCGGCCTAGTATACCCCGGTCATAGTCAAACCAGCACTGCAGTAACACTTGGTGACGTGGCGAGTCCCATAAGTGCAGTTCAAGCTGGTGAGGTGGCAAGCATAAGTAGTGTCCCGCTGCCACCAAGAAAAAGACAAACACAGGCCTGTTGTGCTCATAGTGCCCTTCCTGCTGCATTCACCAATACTAATTGAGAACCCACCACTTCTGCAGCACCCATACTTCCCCCATTCACATCCCCAACCAAATGCAGTCGACAGCATGAGAGGCGTTTTCTTTATGTCCTCCCGAGTACCCCTACCCAACGAACCCCCCCAAAAAAGATATTGTGTCTGCAGCAAGCGCGGATATAGGCGTGACACCCGCTATTATTGTCCCTCCTGTCCTGACAATCCTGGTCTTTGCATTGGTGAATGTTTTGAACGCTACCATACACTAGTTGAGTATTAGCGTGCAGCATTGCACAGACTAGGCACACTTACACAGGGTCTCCCAAGATGCCATCGCATTTTGAGAGACCCGAACCTGGAACCAGTTACAGTTATAAAAGTTACAGTTACAAAAAAAGTGTAAAAAAAACCCCCAAAAAACAAAAAAAAAATATAAAATAAAAAAAACATAAATAGTTGTCGTTTTATTGTTCTCTCTCTCTATTCTCTCTCTATTGTTCTACTTTTTTTTACTGTATTCTATTCTGCAATGTTTTATTGTTATTATGTTTTATCATGTTTGCTTTTCAGGTATGAAATTTTTTTATACTTTACTGTTTACTGTGTTTTATTGTTAACCATTTTTTTGTCTTCAGATACGCCATTCAGCTGCAGCGCAGATTTATTTATCTTGACAGCAACATAGTTTGCTCCCATGATACATAAAGCCGTGACTCCAGCGCTGTCGGAGGTGATATATTCCGAAGCATGGGGGCAGCAGGGGCGTCGGAGCAATTTGTTCCTAACTTTTGGGGCGGATGCCCCCATGCTTCGGCATATATAAATGGTGCATGTATGCCCATCATTAGAAGTGGGTTAATGAAGGGAGGTATTCTAATGGTGGGCATACCCACCAATCAATCTCTTTTTTTCGTTCAGCCCACAGGCTGCATGAAACAAAAGATTACAATATATGCCCAACAAGGACCAGCAACGTACTGGTATGTTGCTGGACTTTGAGTGGTTATACCAGAATGAGGCCTGCAGGTTTAGGTATCATCTTGGTATCATTCTTTTCAGCCAGCGGTCGGCTTTGATGTAAAAGCAATCCTAGTGGCTAATTAGCCTCTATTCTGCTTTTACAAGCAGTGGGAGGGAATGTCCCCCCTCCCACCGTCTTCAATGTTTTTCTCTGGCTCTCCTGTCCCAACAGGGAACCTGAGAATGCAGCTGGTGATTCAGCCAGCTGACCATAGAGCTGACCAGAGATCAGAATGGCTCCAATCATCTCTATGGCCTAGGAAACCGGAAACTACGAGCATTTCATGACTTAGATTTCGCCAGATGTAAACAGCGCCATTGGGAAATTGGGAAAGCATTTTATCACACTGATCTTGGTGTGGTATGCTTTGAGGGCAGAGGAGAGATCTAGGGTCTAATAAACCACATTTTTTTCAAAAAAGAGTACCTGTCACTACCTATTGCTATCATAAGGGATATTTACATTCCCTGACATAACAATAAAAATGATTTAAAAAAATGAAAGGAACGGTTTAAAAATAAGATAAAAAAGCAAAAAAAAAAAAAAGCACCCCTGCCCCCCCCCCTGCTCTCGCGCAAAGGCGAACGCAAGCGTTGGTCTGGCGTCAAATGTAAACAGCAATTGCACCATGCATGTGAGGTATCACCGCAAAGGTCAGATCGAGGGCAGTAATTTTAGCAGTAGACCTCCTCTGTAAATCTAAGGTGGTAACCTGTAAAGGCTTTTAAAGGCTTTTAAAAATGTATGTAGTTTGTCGCCACTGCACGTTTGTGCGCAGTTTTAAAGCATGTCATGTTTGGTATCCCATTTTGGAAAGTAGATACCCCAAGCTATTTGCTGAGAGGTATGGTGAGTATTTTACAGACCTCGCTTTTTGTCACAAAGTTTTGAAAATTGAAAAAAGAAAAAAAAATACATCTTTTCTTTCTTCATTTTCAAAAACAAACGAGAGCTGCAAAATACTCACTATGCCTCTCAGCAAATAGCTTGGGGTGTCTACTTTCCAAAATGGGGTCATTGGGGGGTTTTGTGCCATCTTGGCATTTTATGGCCTTCAAAACTGTCATAGGTAGTGAGGAGTGAAATCAAAAATTTACGCCCTTAGAAATCCTGAAGGCGGTGATTGGTTTTCCGGGCCCCGTACGCAGCTAGGCTCCAAAAAAGTCCCACACATGTGGTATCCCCATACTCAGGAGAAGCAGCTAAATGTATTTTGGGGTGCAATTCCACATATGCCCATGGCCTGTGTGAGCAATATATCATTTAGTGACAACTTTTTGTAATTTTTTTTTTTTCATTATTCAATCACTTGGGACAAAAAAAATAATATTCAATGGGCTTAACATGCCTCTCAGCAATTTCCTTGGGGTGTCTACTTTCCAAAATGGGGTCATTTGGGGGTTTTGTACTGCCCTGCCATTTTAGCACCTCAAGAAATGAGATCGGCAGTCATAAACTAAAAGCTGTGTAAATTCCAGAAAATGTACCCTAGTTTGTAGACGCTATAACTTTTGCGCAAACCAATAAATATACGCTTATTGATATTTTTTTTACCAAAGACGTGTGGCTGAATACATTTTGGACTAAATGTATGACTAAAGATGAGTTTATTGGATAATTTTTATAACAAAAAGTAGAAAATATAATTTTTTTTCAAAATTTTTGGTCTTTTTCCGTTTATAGCGCAAAAAATAAAAACCGCAGAGGTGATCAAATACCATCAAAAGAAAGCTCTATGAATTGACCTGGCACTCAGCTCCACTAACCTGCCCTGGGGGCAGTAGTGTGGGCACCTGTGGCAATTGCCCCAAATCTATAGTGAGGTGCCCAGGGTCCCAGACACCACGATTGTGCCCTCTGTAGCAGCCAGAATCTCCTTGAAGATGGGGGGAGGACAGGATTACAAAGAAGAATGCTTGCAGTGATTTGGGGAAGGATAAGAGGATACTGTAGGTGCTAGGGGGTGCTTTGGGAGGGGAGAGAAGGAGGGTTGGATATAATATTTAACCACCCCAGCACAAGCCCACTCCCCTCCCAAAGTGCCCCCTAGCACATACACTGTCCTCTTACCCCCCTCATATATATTGCAAGCAGTACAGACCTCAGAACAGCACAGGACATGCAGAGATGTGTCAATCCTCCTCCCCCTCTTCCTCCTGTCTGTGTATACTGTATAGGAAAACATCCGAGAAGGAGGGGGGAGGGGGGGTCTTCAGTCTGCTCTGCACTGTGTGCTTACTGTGCTGTGTTAGTGTGAGGCAGCAGGGGGAGAGATGCTGGCTGTCATGTGGGACCCAAACACCTGCTCAACCTGCGAGGCAGGTGTCACTGGTGCTCACACCAGTGCACCCCTGCCAGGCAAGGCATTGGAACCAAGTGCCAAAACTGGGCTCTGAGGTGCAGATACTGAGTTCAGCTCCTGGGGATTGGATTTTACCACCCCCTTCCCTCCTGGCACCCTTGGGTGGCTGCTTAAGCCTCCTATAGCTTGTGCCCACCCTGGTATGTACTCATGGCATCCCAAGGAGTACAGGCTGAGCAGAAAACTTGGACATTTGGAGCTGGACAGTTGGATATTTTTGCTGCAAAAGCTATGCACATTCAGGCAGGACTGTACAGTAATGTTCTAAGAAGTGGAGATAAAGGTAAGCATTTTACTAGGTGGCTGCCACTTAAGAGAATCACTGCACTGAAAGTTAAAGAATAATTCCAGGCATGGTATATTTTTACATAGTTACATATGGTTCAGCTTGTACCCATGTAAACATGTACAGTATATACCATACCTGGCAATGCCTCTGGAAGCTGGAAATCACTGGATTAGACACTGCTACTCCAGTGATCTCCACTTGCAAGGGCCATTGGCTCCCTCTGCTGTCAATCAAAAGCTGTGACACAGGAGCGGAGGGGCAGGTCAATGGACACAGCAGCGGGACTCGAGAGCAAGCCTACACGGGTGCCCCCATGGAAAGCGGCTTTCTGTGGGGGCACCCAATGAAAGGGAGTGGCCTGGATCACCAGTGGGGGACCACAGAAGAAGAGGATCGAGCTGCTCTGTGCTACACCATTGCATAAAACAAGGTGAGTATAGGCATGTTTGTTATTTTTTTTAAAAAAAGGAACATTTACCACTTTAAGATATTCTTGAAAACTGCCACCCAATTTTTTTTTTTTTTTTTTAATTATATTTATTAGAGGGAACATCCATGAAACAGATTCATAGAGCAACTTAGGCTTCTCAAAAGAGAGAGCACAATATGGGGCTCGAACCTGCAAAATCCAAAGTTCTCACTAAAGACTTATATGCAAGTTCTTTGCCATAAAACGTGTATAGGGACCTGGGTCCTGCCCCAGGAGACATGTATCAATTGGAAAAAATGTTTTTAAGTGAAACAATAAAAATGGAAAATTCCTTTAAATATCGTGCCTGGGGGTGTCTATAGTATGTCTGTAAAGAAGCACATCTTTCCCGTGTTTATTACTGTACCGCAGCAAAATGACATTTCTAAAGTAAAACATTTAATCTAAAATTGCTCGTGGCTGTAATGTATTGCTGGTACCCTTCAGGTCTGGTATGGATATTAAGGGGAACCCTGCACCAAATTTTTTTTAAAAATTGGCGTGGGAGCCCCCCAAAATCCATACCAGACCCTTATTCAAGCACGCAACCTGTCAGGCTTCAGGAAAAGAGGGGGGGACGAGAGAGCGGCCCCCTCCTCCTGAACCGTACCAGGCCACATGCCGTCAACATGGTGAGGGTGCTTTGAGGGTGCTTTCCAGATTCCGATAAGCCCCCCATCCACAGACCCCCACAACCACCGGGCAAGGGCTGTGGGGATGAGGCCCTTGTCCCCATCAACATGGGGACAAGGTGTTTTGGGGGGCCCCAAAGCACCCTCCCCATGTTGAGGGCATGTGGCCTGGTATGGTTCAGGAGAAGGGAGGGGGCGCTCTCTGGTCCCCCCTCATTTCCTGCAGCCTGCCAGGTTGCGTGCTTGGATAAGGGTCTGATATGGATTTTGGGGGGACCCCCGCACCATTTGTTTTATGAATTTTGGCAGAGGGTTCCCCTTAATATCCATACCAGACCTGAAGGGCCTGGTATGGACCTTGGGGGGGACCCCTACGCCATTTTTTTTACATTTTGGCGTGGAATTCCCCTTAAAGTCCATATCAGATCGGAAGGGCCTGGTATGCACTGAAGGGGGGGGGGCCCATGCCGTTTTTTTCCTTGATTTTTGAATAGCTGATTGTTTTAATTCCACAGCATAATATTATTGAATAATTACATACCATTGCATGCATTTGAAGAGTTAAAATGATGGAATAAACTAAACTGATGTGCATTCACTAATTATGCTGCTGAGTACAATGTACGTTTTCAGGAGGTGAGACCATTGGTGGGATTAAAATCCATGGCTTGAACCTTTGAAGCTAGCAGGGCATACCACTACGCTATGGAGCTGGGCACAATCATATATAGAAAATACTATTACTAATGTTTAATTCTTTTCATTGTATACAATAATGTTTTGCATTTGAGGCATTAATATTATGGTACCATGCTCATGTGCCATTGGGTAGGGATGAGCCGAACGCCCCAGATTCGGTTCGCATCAGAGCTTGCGAAAAGGCCAAAAATGTGTGCGAACACCATTAAAGTCTATGAGACATATGAAAAATCAAAAGTGCTCATGTTAAAGGCTTATATGCAAGTTATTGACATAAAAAGTGTATGAGGACCCGGGTCCTGCCCCAGGGGACATGTATCAATGCAAAAAAAGTTTTAAAAAGGGCAGTTTTTTCAGGAGCAGGGAAACAAAAAAAAATAAATATTCCTCTTAATATGGTGCCTGGGGGGTGTCCTTAGTATGCCTGTAAAGTAGAGCATCTTTCCCATGTTTAGAACAGTACCACAGCAAAATGACATTTCTAAGGGAATAAAATTTCATACAAAACTGCTCACAGCTGTAATGTATTGTTGGATCCTGGCAATATAGATTAAAAACCATTGAAAAAAACAGCGTGAGTTCTCCCCCCCAGTCCATACCAGGCCCTGGTTTGAATATTAAGGGGAACCTCGCAGCAAAATAAAAAAATTTCATGGGGGTCCCCCAAAATTCATACCAAGCCCTTCAGGTCTGGTATGGATATTAAGGGGAACCCCGCATCAAAAAAAAATTGTGTGGGAGTCCCCCCAAAATCCATACCAGGCCCTTCAGGTTTAGTATGGATATTAAGGGGAACCCCGCATCAAAAATTGTGTGGGAGTCCCCCCAAATTCCATACCAGGCCCTTCAGGTCTGGTATGGGTATTAAGGGGAACCCTGCATGAAAATAAAAAAATTGCGTGTAGTCCCCCCAAAATCTATACCAGGCCCTTCAGGTCTGCTATGGATCTGAACCCTGCGCCAATTTTTTTTTAAAAAATGGGTTGGGGGTCCCCCCAAAATCCATACCAGACCCTTATCTAATCACAGGCCGCAGGAAAAGAGGGGGGACGAGAGCGCGCCCCCCCTCCTCCTGAACCGTACCAGGCCACATGCCCTCAACATGGGGAGGGTGCTTTGGGGCCCCCCAAAACACCCTGTCCCCATATTGATGGGGACAAGGGCCTCATCCCCACAACCCTTGCCCGGTGGTTGTGGGGGTCTGTGGGCGGGGGGCTTATCAAAATCTGGAAGCCTCTTTAATAAGGGGACCCCCAGATCTCAGCCCCCCCATGTGAATGTGTATCGGGTACATTATATCCCTACAAATTCACCAAAAAAAGCAGTAAAATGTGACAAAAGACAATGGCCGGTTTTTGACAATTCCTTTATTGTAAAATAGCTCTTTTTCTTTCCCCGCTTCTTCCTCCAGTCTTCTCCATCTTCCTCCGGCTTCTTCTTCCCCTGCTTCTTCCTCCATCTTCCTCCACTTCTTCCTCCAGTCTTCTCCATCTTCCTCCAGCTCCGGTCTTTCTCCTCCGCCGCTCCCGCCACCGACCTGCTATGAAAACAAACCTCCTCCGACGCTGTGGAGAGCTGATCTGTCCGCTTCCATAGCGCCAATTTCATATATAACTATGGGGCGTGGCCGCCAGGTGACATCAGGAGATCCGGCCCCTTGTGGGGTGGGATCTTGGAGTATCATCCGCCCCATCGGAAGAGGTTAGTTTTTTGAATTTTCAGTGGGAGTGGCGGAGGAGAAAGACCGGAGGACGGACCGGGGGAAGAAGAAGCCTGGAGGAAGAAGCGGTGGAAGATGGAGGAAGAAGCGGGGATAGAAGTAGCTGGAGGAAGATGGAGAAGACCGGAGGAAGAAGTGGGGAAAGAAGAAGAGCTATTTTACAATAAAGGAATTGTCAAAAACCGGCTATTGTCTTTTGTCACATTTTACTGCTTTTTTTGGTGAATGTGTAGGGGTACAATGTACCCGATACTCATTCACATAGGGGGGGCCAAGATATGGGGGTCCCCTTGTTAAAGGGAGCTTCCAGATTCCGATAAGCCCCCCGCCCGCAGACCCCCACAACCACCAGGCAAGGGTTGTGGGGATGAGGCCCTTGTCCCCATCAACATGGAGACAAGGTGTTTTGGGGGGACCCCAAAGCACCCTCCCCATGTTGAGGGTGTGTGGCCTGGTACAGTTCAGGAGGAGGGGGGCACTCTCTCGTGCCCCTCCTCTTTTCCTGCGGCCTGCCAGGTTGCGTGCTCGGATAGGGGTCTGATATGGATTTTGGGGGGACCCCCATGCCATTTTTGTTTAAAATTTTGGGGCAGGGTTCCCCTTAATATCCATAGCAGACCTGAAGAACCTGGTATGGATTTTGGGGGCACCCCCATGCAATTTTTTATATTTTGATGCGGGGGTTCCCCTTAATATTCATACCAGACTCAAAGGGCCTGGTAATAGGGGGGGTCCCCTCTGAATTCATACTAGACCCGGGGGGACATAATGCAGTTTTGTTATTTTTTTTGGCTGCCATTTTTTTGTACAGTGGGGAAATCGCTGACAGCTGAAGATTCATTGGTTGTTCCCAGCCCCCCGGTTAGCAACCAGCTATATACAGTGTAAAACAAATAACCGCAAAACACATCAAAAATCACATCACAAACGCAACAGTTGCCTTTCTCGTGCAGTTCCATTGAAATCTATTACCCATAAATCACGTGAAAAATGTCCCTGACCTTTTCCAAAAACGCACTGGCCGCAAAATGCATAGGTGTGAACTAGTACCATAGGAAACCATGTTAAATGGACTGTAGAGTGTTTCTGAAAACTGAAAAACGCACTAAAAAATGCATAGGTGTGAACCTAGGGTCAGGGCCAGTTCCCACTGGAGTGAGAGGAGAGGCTTTATACAGGCACCATCTTTAGAACCTGTAAAGCGCCTCCAGTGTGAAAGCAGCCTAGGATGTAAAAGATCTTGCACTTCCCTAAAACAACCACCCCCAAAACTAATTAAAAAAGAAAGAAAAGAGAAAAAAAACACACAACAAACAAGCTCAATAATTTATTTTTATTTTGCCAGTAGAAACAAAACTATGTACATTCATTTACTATTTTCAAAAAAAATTCTACAGGATATATGGTGCTACATTTAGCAAAACAGTTAGCAATTGGGTTTTAAGGGCCCTGCTCATAGGAGCTTACAATCTAAAATTTGTCTAAACCTTAGAGTGGACACAGCTTTACTTTCAGTGTATAACGGGCACCACATCACATTTTTATCTGCAAGATTATAGAAACATACTTAACATTCATTATTCTTACAAAGCATTCCAACATAATATTAAAAAAGCCACATGTTCAAAATATAACACCCGCCACCACCCCACAAATCCACATACATACATTGGTGACCATGCTCTGCTGGAAGCTGCAGTTCTGTGTATATGATTAACCACTTCAGCCCCAGAAGGATTTACGCCCTTCCTGACCAGAGCACTTTTTACAATTTGGCACTGCGTCGCTTTAACTGCTAATTGCGCGGTCATGCAATGCTGTACACAAACGAAATTTGTGTCCTTTTGTTCCCACAAATAGAGCTTTCTTTTGATGCTATTTGGTCACCTCTGTGTTTTTTATTTTTTGCGCTATAAACGGAAAAAAAAATTTTGAAAAAAAATATATTTTCTACTTTTTGTTATAAAAAAAATACAATAAACTCAATTTTAGTCATACATTTAGTCCAAAATGTATTCAGCCACATGTCTTTGGTAGAAAAAAGTCAATAAGCGTATATTTATTGGTTTGCGCAAAAGTTATAGCGTCTACAAACTAGGGTACATTTTCTGTAATTTACACAGCTTTTAGTTTATGACTGCCGATCTCATTTCTTGAGGTGCTAAAATGGCAGGGCAGTACAAAACCCCCAAATGACCCCATTTTGGAAAGTACACACCCCAAGGAAATTGCTGAGAGGCATGTTGAGCCCATTGAATATTAATGTTTTTTGTCCCAATTGACTGAATAATGACAAAAAAAAAAATTACAAAAAGTTGTCACTAAATGATATATTGCTCACACAGGCCATGGGCATATGTGGAATTGCACCCCAAAATACATTTAGCTGCTTCTCCTGAGTATGGGGATACCACATGTGTGGGACTTTTTTGGAGCCTAGCCGCGTATGGGGCCCCGAAAACCAAGCACCGCCTTCAGGATTTCTAAGGGCGTAAATTTTTGATTTCACTCCTCACTACCTATCACAGTTTTGAAGGCCATAAAATGCCAGGACAGTTCAAACCTCTCCCCCAAATGACCCCATTTTGGAAAGTAGACACCCCAAGCTATTTGCTGAGAGGCATGTCAAGTCCATGGAATATTTTATATTTTGCCACAAGTTGCGGGAAAATTACAAACTTTTTTTTTTTTTTTGCACAAAGTTGTCACTAAATGATATATTGCTCAAACATGCCATGGGCATATGTGGAATTACACCCCAAAATACATTCTGCTGCTTCTCCTGAGTATGGGGATACCACATGTGTGGGACTTTTTGGGAGCCTAGCTGCGTACGGGGCCCCGAAAATCAAGCACCGCCTTCAGGATTTCTAAAGACCTACATTTTTTATTTCACTCCTCACTACCTATCACAGTTTCCAAGGCCATAAAATGCCAAGATGGCACAACCCCCCCCCCCCAAATGACCCCATTTTGGAAAGTAGACACCCCAAACTATTTGCTGAGAGGCATGGTGAGTAATTTGCAGCTCTCATTTGTTTTTGAAAATGAAGAAAGAAAAGAAAAATGTATTTTTTTTTCTTTTTTCAATTTTCAAAACTTTGTGACAAAAAGTGAGGTGTGCAAAATACTCACCATACCTCTCAGCAAATAGCTTGGGGTGTCTACTTTCCAAAATGGGGTCATTTGGGGGGGGGGTTGTGCCATCTGGGCATTCCATGGCCTCCGAAACTGTGATAGGCAGTGAGGAGTGAAATAAAAAATTAACACCCTTAGAAACCCTGAAGGCGGTGCTTGGTTTTTGGGGTCCCGTATGCGGCTAGGCTCCAAAAAAGTCTCACACATGTGGTATTCGCATACTCAGGAGAAGCAACAGAATGTATTTTGGGGTGTAATTTTACATATTCCCAAAAAAAATTTGTCTTTTTCCTGAAACTTGTGTCACAATATAAAATATTCCATGGACTCGACATGCCTCTCAGCAAATAGCTTGGGGTGTCTACTTTCCAAAATGGGGTCATTGGGGGGGGGTGTGCCATCTGGGCATTCCATGGCCTCTGAAAGTGTGATAGGCAGTGAGGAGTGAAATCAAAAATTTACACAAAATTTTGAACTGTCCTGGCATTTTATGCACAACATTTAGAAGCTTATGTCACACATTACCCACTCTTCTAACGACTTGAAGACAAAGCCCTTTCTGACACTATTTGTTTACATGGAAAACATTTTTTTGCAAGAAAATTACTTTGAACCCCCAAACATTATATATTTTTTAAAGCAAAGGCCCTACAGATTAAAATGGTGGGTGTTTCATTTTTTTTTCACACAGTATTTGCGCAGTGATTTTTCAAACGCATTTTTTGGGGAACAAACACACTTTTTTTAATTTTAATGCACTAAATCACACTATATTGCCCAAATGTTTGATGTAATAAAAAAGATGATCTTAGTCCAAGTACATGGATACCAAACATGACATACTTTAAAATTGCGCACAAACGTGCAGTAGCGACAAACTACAAACATTTTTAAAAGCCTTTAAAAGCCTTTACAGGTTACCACTTTAGATTTACAGAGGAGGTCTACTGCTAAAATTACTGCCCTCGATCTGACCTTCGCGGTGATACCTCACATGCATTGTGCAATTGCTGTTTACATTTGACGCCAGACCAACGCTGGCGTTCGCCTTGCGCGAGAGCAGGGGGGGACAGGGGTGCTTTTTTTTTTTTTTTTTTTCTTTATTAATTTTTTTGCTTTTTTATCTTATTTTTAAACTGTTCCTTTGATTTTTTTTTTTTTAATCATTTTTATTGTTATCTCAGGGAATGTAAATATCCCCTATGATAGCAATAGGTAGTGACAGGTACTCTTTTTTTTTAAAAAATGGGGTCTATTAGACCCTAGATCTCTCCTCTGCCCTCAAAGCATCTGACCACACCAAGATCAGTGTGATAAAATGCTTTCCCAATTTCCCAATGGCGCTGTTTACATCCAGCAAAATCTAAGTCATGAAATGCTCGTAGCTTCCGGTTTCTTAGGCCATAGAGATGATTGGAGCCATTCTGGTCTCTGATCAGCTCTATGGTCAGCTGGCCGAATCACCGGCTGCATTCTCAGGTTCCCTGTTGGGACAGGAGAACCAGAGAGAAACATGGAAGACGATGGGAGGGGGGGACATTCCCTCAAACTGCTTGTAAAAGCAGTATAGAGGCTAATTAGCCACTAGGATTGCTTTTACATCAAAGCTGACCGCTGGCTGAAAAGAATGATACCAAGATGATACCTAAACCTGCAGGCATCATTCTGGTATAACCACTCAAAGTCCAGCAACATACCAGTACGTTGCTGGACCTTGTTGGGCATATATTGTAATCTTTTGTTTCATGCAGCCTGTGGGCTGAACGAAAAAAAGAGATTGATTGGTGGGTATGCCCACCATTAGAATACCTCCCTTCATCCACACACTTCTAATGATGGGCATACATGCGCCATTTATATATGCCGAAGCATGGGGGCATCCGCCCCAAAAGTTAGGAGCAAATCGCTCCTCCGCCCCTGCTGCCCCCATGCTTCGGCATATATCACCTCCGCTGGAGTCACGGCTTTATACATCGTGGGAGCAAACGCTGTTGCTGTCAAGATAAATAAATCTGTGCTGCAGCTGAATGGCGTACCTGAAAATAAAAAAATGGTTAACAATAAAACACAGTAAACAGTAAAGTATAAAAAATTGCATACCTGAAAAGCAAACATGATAAAACATAATAACAATAAAACATTGCAGAATAGAATACAGTAAAAAAGAGCAGAACAATAGAGAGAGAATACAGAGAGAGAGAACAATAAAACAACAACTATTTTTTTTTTTTTTTTATATATTTTTTTGTGGTTTTTTTTTTTTTTTTTACACTTTTTTTGTAACTGTAACTTTTATAACTGTAACCGGTTCCAGGTTCGGGTCTCTCAAAATGCGATGGCATCTTGGGAGACCCTGTGAAAGTGTACCTAGTTTGTGCAATGCTGTACCCTACGCTAATACTCAACTAGTATATGGTAGTGTTCAAAGCATTCACCAATGCAAAGACCAGGATTGTCAGGACAGGAGGGACAATAATAGCGGGTGTTACACCTATATCCGCGCTTGCTGCAGACACGACATCTTTTTGGGCAAGTTCGTTGGGTAGGGGTACTCGGGAGGACATAAAGAAAATGCCTCTCATGCAGCCGACTGCATTTGGTTGGGGATGTGAATGGGGGAAGTACGGGTGCTGCAGAAGTGGTGGGTTCCCAATTAGGATTGGCGAATGCAGCAGGAAGGGCATTATGGGCACGACGGGCCTGTGTTTGTCTTCTTGGTGGCAGCGGGACACAACTTGTGCTTGCCACCTCACCAGCTTGAAGTGCACTTATGGGACTCGTCACGTCACCAAGTGTTACTGCAGTGCTGGTTTGACTACGACCGGGGTGAACTAGGCCGCTGGTGCTTGCCAGTTCACCAAAACGCTACCAAAAAAACTGTTAGCGATCGCAGGGATCAGGCCTGACTCTTCGAACGCTGAAGTTATGCATTTAGTGTTTTGTAAGTGACAGTGATCGATCGATACTGCACTTCAGATACTATACCACTAAGGGAGGTGTATGGTGCGTGCATGGGTGTTATCGCTACTGGCACTAACCTAACGCTGCCTGGGGCTGGTGCTTGCCAGTTCACCAAAACGCTACCAAAAAAACTGTTCGCAGGGATCAGGCCTGACTCTGCAAACGCTGCAGTTATGCGTTTAGTGTTTTGTAAGTGACAGTGATCGATCGATACTGCACTTGGGTGGGCTGGGCTGGGCCGGGCGGAGGGGCAAAATGCAGGTGCTAGCAGGTATCTGGGCTGATCCCGCTAACACTGCATTTTTTGGGAACCCTAAACTGCTGAGGACGCTAGTATAGATCTGATCGGATCAGATATTGATCCGTTCAGATACTATACCATTAAGAGAGGTGTATGGTGCTTGCGTGGGTGTTAGCGGTACTGGCGCTAACCTGACGCTGCCTGGGGGCAACACAGACCCTATCTGACCCTAAAACCTAAGTTATATTACCGCCGGGTGATCAGGGGGCTAAACCGTTATTAGGTAATAAACAGCAGGTGCCCTGACATTATAAAAAATAAACTAACTAACCAGCGTCACCCGTAACACTTATATGGTGATCACTGGTCAAAGGGTTAACTAGAGGGCAATCAAGGGGTTAAAACCTTTATTAGGTAGTATATAGGGGTCCCTGGCGCTATAAAACCCTGACGGCGAACTTATGTATACCTCCCTAACTAGCGTCACCAGTGACACTAATACAACGATCAGAAAAACGATCGCTTAGTAACACTGGCGACGGGGGCTGATCAAGGGGTTAAAACTTTATTATGGGGGGTTAGGGGGGTACCCTAGACCTAAAGGGGGCTAACCCTAACTGCCCTACCACACTAACTGTCACAAACTGACACCAATGCAGTAATCAGAAAAAAAAAACTGCTTGGTGTCACTGTGACGGGGGGGGGGGGGGTGTGATTGGGGGGGTGATCAGGGGGGTGTTCGGGGGGTGATGGTGGGTGAAAAGTGTGCCTGGTGTGTTTTACTGTGTGTAGTGTTGTGCACTCACATCAATGTCTTCTCTCCTTGGCGCCGGAACGGAAAATACTGACCCGAGGAGCGATGACATCACTTCCTCTGCCGCTGTTTACTATACAGCAGCAGAGGAAGAATCTCATTCGTGGGGAGCAATCGTGAGGGGGTGGCCATGAATGAGTGGTCTCCCCCTCTCAGCCTGGATCGCTCCCCTAACGAAGTCGACCGCCTCGGGCACCAGGGCGGCGTGATGCGCCCCCCGCCCGCAGGAGGCAGATCACGTACCAGGTACGTGATTTTGCCTGCCCGTGCCATTCTGCCGCAGTATATCTGCGTTAGGCAGTCGGCAAGTGGTTAAGCAATGAGAACAAAGAGTAGAAGGTCAGCACATGCTCCCAAACCACATTTGCATGGTCACACAGGAACAATACACACAACATTGAAAGCATGGCCACATAAACCCACTTTTGATTGGAAAAACACACAAGCATTTCAGCAAACAGCCCCTAGTTGGGCATTTGTCAATAGGCACAATATCATTCCTTCACTCCCACAGATCACAGCAAAAAACTGACCTTCTCAGGCCAAACAAAACCCCCCTACTGCAGCCCATTATATAAGGTAGGTTGTACTGTTAGCACACTGGCACACGCCCAATAGAAGTACACGCCCACCAGTATCTTTCAATCTGTCTCTTCGTGTATGTCTAAAGTGATTGCACCTGATGGGCAGGAACACATAATACTATTTGCAACTGTGCTAGCCCTTGGCTATGTGCATCAAATCTCCAACTACAGGCCAAAGATCGAAGTCCATTTGCATGCACATAAACAAAGCAACAGTTTTCTAAGCATATGTACCTGTGCAGTGTAAACTCTACAATTTTAAATTTCCAAGTCCCTGGGCATTATTAGTGCTAACAAACATTAACATCAGTCCCTGGCTGCAATGAGCTTCCAATATAAAGTCCAAAACTAACTTTCTTACATTAGAGACTATTTTGATAGGAGACAAATAAAATGCCAGCCAGTTTTTGGATTGTAGTGAGAAACCCACACAGGGAGATCATATCAACTTTGACACAAGTATTAGGATGTTGGGCATTTGAACCAGTAACCCCAGTGCTGCTAGACAGAATTGCTACCCACTTAGCCAGCAGGCAGCCTCACACATGTTCTCTGCATCTCTGTGGTGTGAACCAGCCCTAAGTCCATAGCCATGCTTAGTGTCACAAGCAATAAACAATATATTGGCCTAAGTATTGGGACGCCTGCCTTTAAACATACATGAACAGTAATGGCATCCCAGTCTTAGTCCGTAGGGTTCAAAATTCATTTGGCCCACCCTTTGCAGCTATAACCGCTTCAACTCTTCTGGGAAGGCTGACCACAAGGTTTAGGAGTGTGTCTATGGGAATGTTTCACCATTCTTTCAAGTGCATTTGTCAGGCACTGATGTTGGATGACAGTCTCTGATCTAATTCATCCCCAATGTGTTCTGTTGTGTTGAGGTCAGGACTCTGTACAGGCTAGTCAAGTTCCTCCACTCCAAACTCACTCATCCATGTCTTTATGGACCTTGCTTTGTGCACTGGTCCAATTCATTTAGTGGAGGGGGGATTATGGTGTGGGGTTGTTTTTCAGGTGTTGGGCTTCGCCTCTTAGTTCCAGTGAAGGGAACTCTTAAGGCATCAGCATACCAAGACTTTTTGAACAATTTCACGCTCCCCACTTTGTGGGAACAGTTTGGGGCTAGCCCCTTCCTGTTCCAATATGACTGCACAAAGCAAAGTCCATAAAGACATGAATGAGCGAGTTTGGGGTGGAGGAACTTGACTGGCTGCACAGAGTCCTGACCTCAACCTGATAGAACACCTTTTGGCTGAATTAGAGCAGAGACTGTGAGCCAGGCCTTCTCATCCAACATCAGTGCCTGGCCTCACAAATGCACTTCTGGAAGAATGGTCAAACATTTCCATAGACACACTAAACCTTATGGGGACAGCTTTCCTAGCCTTCCCAGAATCTGTTCTAGCTGCAAAGGGTGGGCAAAATCAATTTTTAACCCTACAGACTAAGACTGGGCTGACCATTAAAGTTGCATGTGTGTGTAAAGCAGGCGTCCCAATACTTATGATTGGATAGTGTATCTGGCAGGAATTACAATGGTGGTGGAACACTCTTACACATAAATACTACATTTAGTTTTAGGACCTGGGAGATGAGACAACTTCTCTACATAAAGCAGCATGTTTGGGGATCGAACCCAGACGCTCAGGGATGCTAAGCAGAAGTTCTAACCTCTAAGACACAGAGCTGACACACGTGAGAACCTCCTACACATAAATACTCATAAATACTGCATTTCTTTGGACATACAGGTGATGGAATTACATTATACAAGAGTTATTCTTCTTGATTTATTTTGTGATAGTTGGTGTTTTTTGTGGGTCAGTGTAGAATAGTGATATTACCGTCAAATTTTTGGGAATTACATTTTGATTTCTGATGTTGGTACACATATCACATTTTTTGGGACATGGCTGTACGGCAACTGGAAGTGATGCTTACGAAAAACCAGAAGTGATGTTCTGGCAAGGTTTTCCAGTCGGGTGAGACTTTGCTTGTGAGCATTGCATCTAACCACTGTCACACTGTGAATATCTGTATTATGTGCTTGTTTTTTATTGGAACCATGTAAGTGTAATGATTGAAGTTTTATTTTTAATAAACAACTTTTGAGACATATTGCACTAGTGGAGCTTTCCTCTTTTTACATACACATGAGCAAGCTGATGTATACCTGATGAGATGGATAACAATATATGGGATACAATAACCAGGTGTGGTTAAACCGCATTTTTGCTGAGCATGAGAATGTGAGGCAATTCGTTCCGGTGAGTTTTATTCTATTGGGGAAGAGGCGTGTGATGCACTAGTGGTGTGATGTGCAGAAGTTTACAACTTTTGAGGACTTTCAACTACACTGTGGCATCCTGTGGCATGCAGTTTTATGAACTATATTAGTATTTAATTTTCTCATTTACCTGAAGTGCTATCACTTGGGTGATCCTATGTGATCACCTTTTGTTTAAGTCACTTATGACATAATTTTGTGTTTTTATTATCAGTGTATGTGCATAGCATGCACTGTTTCCATTTTATGTGTATTTAATTATACACCTAGAGTGTTTATATAGGTGATAGTTTAGAGAATTTTTTTTGACTGAAAGTGGCAGCTACGCATCAATTTATTATTTTTGTTGCACTTGATTTTTTTTTTATTTCTTCATTATTGTTTTCTGTGGCACATTGGTGGATTGGTGCTTTACACTATTTTAAATCACACATATTCCCATTGCACACTTTCTCGAATAAGGCATAGGTGTAGCGGATGCTGAAGCAACAACCAGCTGTAATTGGAGACACAGCTAGTCACAGTCCTGTACTGAAAGATTGTGGTGAAGTACATTCCTCTTGTGCCATATTTATTAAATTGGATAATACCACATATTTCCCTTTTTGCAATTTAAATCTTTCATGTTAGTTGCATTAAGGTGAAAGGATAGGTAAGTAAAAAGAGAAAGGCATGTTTCAAAAACAGAGATTTGCACAACACTGAGCAATAAAAAAAAATGCATGACTACAAAATTGCAGGAATAATTCTGAAGCTGGGGTACTGGGAGCACCCAAACAGATTTGCCAAGTTGGGTGAAGATGTGGGAGTGGCAAGCTCAGAGGTGGCAGCTGTAGATGTCACTGCTACCCCTAACACCCAGGAGAGCAGCCCATCTAGTAGGGGTGATGAGGTAGTGCAGGTAGACCTAGACAGTTGGTGGTAATAGAGGATTCTATAATCAGTAGGACTGATAGAATAATGTGTCACCAGGATCGCCTCAACCGAATGGTTTTCTGTCTCCCTGGTGCCAGGGTTCGGCATGTGGTGGGGCTGGGCGTGACCCAGCTTTCTTGGTCTATGTTGGAAACAATGATAGAATATATGGAAGGTAGAGGCTCCTTAAGAACCAATTTAAAGAACTAGGCTGCAAGTTGAAGGGAAGGACCTCCAAGGTGATATTCTCTGAAATATTGCCTGTGCCATGCACAACACAGGAAAGACAGGGGGAGATTAGAGAACTGAATGCATGGCCAAAGTCCTAGTGTAAGAAGGAGGGATTTGAGTTTCTAGAGCAATGGGCTGACTTTTCATTGGGGTACAACCTATATGCTAAAGATGGTTTGCACCTAAATGGAAGGGGGTCTGCTGTGCTGGGGGGAGAGGTTTATGGGATGGCTGATGGAGTATTTAAACTAGGATTGAGGGGGGGTGAAGTAGATTATAATGTGGCAGGCAGGTCAGACAGGGGTCAGTCCCTATTGGAGAGTAGAATGCGGAAAAATGGAGGGGAGGGCTATGGCAGGTGATATGAAGGTTCTCATGTTACAAACAACTATTGGAAATGGTACTATTTGTACTACTTAGTTACTTAGTTAGCCAGGTTGAAAAAAGATACGTCCATCCAGTTCAGCCAAAAAAAAAATCATACAATCCCATATACACAATCCTTTACCCACAGTTGATCCAAAGCAAGGTAAAAACCGCAGCAAAGCATGCTCCAATTTGCTACAACAGGGGAAAAAAATTCCTTCCTGATCCCCGAGAAAAATCGCATTTTCCCTGTGTGACAGACTTAGCCGGGACAGAGGCTGTTGGAGAGGACTGAATGCGAGCCTGTTGCCTTTTGATTATGGCCCCTGGATTTTCAATAGAACAATACTCTTTGTGAGGTGAATGAGAAATCCAGTCTGAACTGTACTAATCGGACTCAGTCGTGTATATATGTATATATTGTATGTTGTTTGATTCTGTTGGGGACTCCTTATTGTGGATTTGTGTCCCTGAAGAGGGAGGGGGGATTCCTCCAGCAGCCCCCTGCTGATAAGACTGATTCATACTGTTGGGACACATCCTGTGAGGAGATGCTGGTGTCATCAACTCCAACTACCTGTGTTTATGTTAATTGAATGAGCTGATCACATTGTCCTCTATACAATGTAGGAGACAGGACGACTCCTATTGGAGCTGCTGCTATTGTGAGAAATGTCCTGTGATAATTAAATCAGTATGGGCAATAGGTCATGTCTCAGTCACCTAGGCTGTATAAAGGATTAGTTAATTAGCTCATGTTAATTAGGTTAATTAGGTTACAGTTGTATTGTTAGAGGAGGTTCCAACGGCATATAAAGTCTTGTAATTTTGATTCTAAATAAAGTCAGTTCATGTTAGCAACAAGCAAGTGTTGCCTTTTTTTTTTTGCTCAGAGAGGATGGGATATCTGTATACAGACTGGGAGGAAGTGGTATATGATGGAAGCACTCAAGCGGAGTGTGGGACGTTCCGTGACATTGGTGGCAAGCAGCGGGAAAGCTTCCCGCAGTCTGGAACATCCAAACCTCCAACTGGATCTAAGATCAGCATAGCAGACTTCAGTCACCCCAGCTGAAATATGGACCTGGCATCAGAGTTCCCGGGGCTGCTGCGGATCACCCTTTCAACATACACCAGTACTTTGTCTGAGGATGAATACCTGGAGCTCAGGCAGCAGATTTGGGTGGGGCTCTGGATCGGAGCCCTCCAGCTCGCTGGTATAAAACAGGGCAAGTGCTTTCCAACCCAAGAGCAATGGGCCAGTGACCAACGGGCATTGTGGATGGCATTCCTGGGAGAGCGGCCCCAGGAGCAATGGGTGACTGAGTTGGACAGGCTGGTCCAGCAGGAGATAGAGCTGGACAATCGTTATCGGGCTCTGCAATGGCACGCAGAGGAGGGATATTTAGGGGAGACAACAGAATGCTCTCCGGAGGGATATGACTTTGGCGGCCCTGGATTGCTGTGGGAGAGCCTTACAGATCATTTTATGTTTGGCGATGAAGGGGAACCTGACCTTGAGGACCTGAGAGAATATAGAGAGTCTATGCTCGGTCTTGCAGGGGTCTCAGAGCTCAAACCTGATCTGGACCATTTGCTAAGGAAGGAACAGCATCTGGAAAGGGCATACAGGAAACTGCTAGAACAAGTTCAGCAGCATGCCAGAGAATCGGCAGTGGAAAATCCGGAGATTGCTGTCCCCAAACCTGAAGTGCTGACAACAGGGCAGAGCTCTGCTAACCTCTGCCCAGAAATTATAGCATCTTCTGGGTTCCAAGGACAGGAGATGGTGAACCTCTATCCCCAGACATCAGTTGCAGAGACATGGGATTTGACTTTTCTGCTGAGGAAGAACAACCTGATGAGCCTCCAGCTGAAGATCTGGTAACTGAACAGAGAGTCCAAGACCTCTGTCCCACACTTTTACCAATTCCAGAGACTGGGGATTTAATAGACGTTTCTGTAGAGGAGGAACCACCTAGCAAACCCCCAGCAGAAGTGCTGGCAACCGGACAGAGGGTCCAAGACCTCTGCCCCACACCTGTGGCAGTTTCGGAGGCTCAGGGTGAGGAGGTGGCAATCACTTCCCAGCAGCAGATACAGGGGGAGAAGGGAGAGGAGGTGTGTGTTGTCCCTCCCCAACAGTTGGCCAGGGTGGAGGAAGCGGACTTTCCTCCCCAGCAAAGATCCGTGCACCTGGGAGACAGTACCATCGACATGTCGTCCAAGCAACCAGATGAGGGAATGGAAAAGGAAGCAGCCGGCTCACCTCCCCAATGGCAGCTACACAGTTTGGGAGTGGAGGAAGCCAGCCTCCTGCCCCAACGGTTAGCCGGAGCGGAGGATGTGGAGTCCCCAGCAGAAGTGCTGGCAACAGGGCAGAGTGTTACCAACCTCTGCCCAGCACCGGCAACAACTACACAGTTCCAGGGAGGCGGGGCAGTCGGCCTCCCTCCCCAACAGTTAGCCGGAACAGATGGTGTGGGGATTCCAGCAGAAGGGCTGGCAACAGGGCCGAGGACTGCTGGACTCTGCCCTCAACTAACAGAGGATGGATTTCCTGTGAAGGTGGATGGGACTTCAGTCTCCACCTGTATACCCCAGGGATGCTGGGCAGTGGGCCCAGATCCCCAACAGCATGACAGAGTGAGCCCAGACACCCTGTCTTCTCTCCAGCGGCAGAAAGGACTCCAGAGAGAAGGGTCAGTCCAGGCCTCTCCCCAGCGGCAGATATGTTCTCTGAGAGAGGCAGAGGTTGGCTGGGTGAGTAATACTCTGTTTGGAATAATTTATTTGGGGTACTGTGTGGGTACAGGCAGTAGAGGACTGGAACTACTGACTAACTTCGGAGTCAACCCGTCTGGGGTCTCCTCCTGTGTTAGTCTCCTGCCGAAAGGGGAGAAATGTGACAGACCTAGCTGGGACAGAGGCTGTTGGAGAGGACTGAATGCAAGCCTGTTGCCTTTTGATTATGGGCCCTGGATTTTCAATGGAACAATACTCTTTGTGAGGTGAATGAGAAATCCAGTCTGAACTGTACTAATCGGACTCAGTCGTGTATATATGTATATATTGTATGTTGTTTGGTTCTGTTGGGGACTCCTTATTGTGGATTTGTGTCCCTGAAGAGGGAGGGGGGATTCCTCCAGCAGCCCCCTGCTGATAAGACTGATTCATACTGTTGGGACACATCCTGTGAGGAGATGCTGGTGTCATCAACTCCAACTACCTGTGTTTATGTTAATTGAATGAGCTGATCACATTGTCCTCTATACAATGTAGGACACGGGATGACTCCTATTGGAGCTGCTGCTATTGTGAGAAATGTCCTGTGATAATTAAAGCAGTCTGGGCAATAGGTCATGTCTCAGTCACCCAGGCTGTATAAAGGATTAGTTAATTAGCTCATGTTAATTAGGTTAATTAGGTTACAGTTGTATTGTTAGAGGAGGTTCCAACGGCATATAAAGTCTTGTAATTTTGATTCTAAATAAAGTCAGTTCATGTTAGCAACAAGCAAGTGTCGCCTTGTTTTGTGCTCAGAGAGGTTGGGATATCTGTATACAGACTGGGAGGAAGTGGTATATGACGGAAGCACTCAAGCGAAGTGTGGGACGTTCCGTGACACCTGTTGTAATATGTTGGCCAATTTATGTATAATATTGTATTGGAGTGCCATGCTGACCAGAAATTCAGTTGCATTGTCCAACTGAATTTTAACATAGCAAGGGAACAGCTGAAGACTCTTTGATGTGTTAATCATATGCAAGTCTATTTGAACATTTCAAAGGGTATTCAGGTGGTATGTTAATCTAATCTAATTACATATATCTAAAGGGGACTTGTTGATGTTGATATGCGGGAATGTAGGTATTCCAAGGGCTCAAAAGGGTGTTCTGATTATCTAATTAATATATCTAAAGGGGACTTGTTGATGTTGATATGCGGGAGTGCAAATTGGGGTGGTTCACGGCTGTTCAAGTCCTAAATTGGAACGGCCAATCAAATTGCTCAGCCATTCAATATTTAGTGAATATAACACGGCATTCAGTCTATAGGTTTAGTAAGTGAGGCTTGTGTGTGGAAGTTAGGCTTATCTGTGTGTGGGAGAGGCTTGTCTGTGTATGCACACTCGGACCTAAGACATGGGACTTTGAATTATATTTCCTCTGTCGGATTTCTTTGTCATCTGTGGACTTTGGACTTTGTTCTGTGTTGGAAGTCAATAAAGTGCATCTCTCTGGAAGAATTGGGTTGCTGCGGAAGAGTACTTATATCATCATCATTATTATAAATACCTAAATATTAATTATCATACCCCCTCTACATCTATACACCCAATATATCAATATATTCGATCACTACACTGGTGCCGTTCATGTGACCAGAAGAGCATTTTCGGACTTAGTAACAGAAGTCGGTGGTGACAACAATCCTGTGAGGTGGACAGAAGTCTGATGAAGAACCAAGAGCTGTGCGGTGACTCTAATGTCTGGTTGTGACATAAGAGAGTCTGATCTACAAAATTAAACAAGTTGGGAACCCCAGAATTAGTCTCTGGAGACTGGAAACAACAAAAAAAAAAAAAAAAAAAAAAGGACTGTGTCGTGTACCAGAGGAACTGGAAACTGAAGGAGTAACTGATGCGGTGAGTAAAATATTCTTTTTTTAAAAAAAATATTAGTAATATAGTCAAAATGCTTACTCAGTGTGAAGCCAGTGTCAGTTCTGATAAAGTTAACAGATGGGTATTAAAATGTATTAAGCGCCATGGCGGTCCTTATGAAATTCCAGAAAAATGTAAGCAGACGTGGACGATGATGAAGGAATTTTTAGAGAAAAATGTTTTTGATAGCAAAATTTCAGAAAGTAAAAGAAAAGGTTGTATTATACAGGGCTTGCTATCTTGCTGTCTAACAATGGAAAGTTCTTTGAATTATAAGGTTGAGGAAATTACCCAGTTACAGAAGGCAGTTGATAATAGCAACAATGTTTGTGAGAGGTTACAAAACCAATCAGACACCGAGACAGTAAATTTAAAATTGCATGCGGTTACGATTGGAGAAGCTTTACTTGAGAAATCTAAACATTGTGATGAATTATCAGAGGAAAATGAGAGATTAAAATTAAGAATTATGGAATTAGAGAAGAGATCTCAGGAATGCAGATATGCATCAAATCTTGGATTCAGCAATCTACAGCAAACAGAACCTCATATTAAATCTGATAATTCATTACCAGCTGCCCCCACTGTGACTACCACAGTTTATAACAATAATAATAATACAGGTGAAGTTCAGCTTATAATGAAGCCTTTGGAATCAAAATTATTAGACGCAATTCTTAAAGAAATAGGAATGGTTCCATACCATGATTTAAACAGATTTTTAAAATGGTTTTGTGATGTGCAGCAGGTCAGAGATATGTACAATCTCAACCCATCTGACTTAGAAAGAGTTTTGCAACATTCTGTAGGAAGTGGTCTTTGGATGAGAATTAAACAGATCTGTATTCAGCCTCTGAGGACAAGGGACATATTACTGGAATTATTATGTGTTTTGTATGGTGTACGTTCTGATGTTACTATTCATGGGAAGATCCAACAAATGCAAAATGAATCTCCCTATGAATTGTCACACAGGATAGCAACTATTATGGAATTATTGGTCGGTAATAATCTTGCATTTGAGCGTGGTGGCTTGATACATATGAGTATGTTTCTAGATGCGTTGCATGAAGATATCAAACAAAATATTTTATTAGTTACCCCAAATCCTCATGATTTAAAAGACATATTGTTGAGAGCAGACCATTTATGGAGAAAGTCAAATGAGCAGGCTGTCAAAATTGATTTAGCCACATTGTTTAGGACAAATACTGAACATAAAGATCAGAAGATAATATCCTATGATAACACCCAGAGAGGACACACCGGGTCAAACATAGGTGATATTAATATGAAAAACAGAGCTGAACAAAATAATAATAAGAAAAAGTCCAAGACTTGGATACCGTTCTCTCAGTTAAAACAGAAATATGACCACCTGAAAATTGAGTATGACAAGATGAGAGGGGAACGTGATAAATTATTACAGCAGTTGAAGGGGGTACAGGGTGTCATGAATGTACAAGATGTATATTGTCCAGATCTGTTTTTGAATGCAAATGACACTTGTCTAGCAGTGGGGGTGAGTTAGCTTCAAACTGTATATGTGTAAATAGTGTTTTGTTTTAACTTCAAACAATGTTTAAGGACCTTGCTAATTAGTTTTGTTGGAGAGTTTTTTTGTCTTTCAGATATTGACATTTAAATGACGGTGAATAGCAGAAGCACAGTCTGAAATTGCTGGCTAGTGTGGGAGAATTATGGGAGAAATGCTGAATAGACAATATATCACTATACATGGAATTATAAAGCATTCATGGACTCTCTCGAAATTCATCAAGCAATGAACCTTTTTTTTCTTTTTTCTTCAACGCCCTAATTTTTAATTTTTCTCCCTTTTCCTGATATATTTTGCTTTTCATTTATTTAATTTTCTTTATGTTTTATTTCCTGAACTTTATCTTAAAACCAAAGAGAAGCATTTTAACCTAAAATAATTTTCATAACATCTGTACATATTACATAATGCGTATTGATCAATATATTTGACATCTAAGGTGAGATGCTGCACAATGGCTTGGCATAGCATAAATTTTAGTATGTTGGGTGGTTTTCCTAAATTTATAAGAGGGGTGAGTGAAATTCATCACTCTAGTCATGATTTGAAAATTTGTTGATTCAGTTGTTTATAATATGCTAAAGGCTATGACATATATGGATGAAAAAGACCTTTCTACCTTTCATGGTGAAGATACTGGCAAGAATTTCCACTGCCGCTTTGTCTGGATAGAAGATCTGATAAACACTGATGTCAAGCTGATTCTATCTGAACCATCGTGTGGGGGTATATGTATATGTTGGTATACCATTCAAGTGTAATTATGGACTGAATGATCCAAGTAACTGCTTTATTGAAGACAATGAGGGGTCGGCCTACAGCAAATTACAAAAGCAAATTGTGGCTGGCAATCAACAAATTCTGATACTTGACATGTACACATCCCAGTCATCATTTTTCAAATAGGAAATGGAAAGAAGCAGATGTGAATTGTAAAATGCTTGCAAGATGGACTCATGAATGTCAAGTGCAAGAAAATAGTTTAAAGCACAGTTTTTACTGCCATATCCAAACCTTTTGACCTTGAAAGTGAGTGCTGGTACATTGATAGTTCTTCTTACTATAAAGATGAAAGTAGAGTGTTTGCGTAGAAGCATCTTTAAAAATGGAAAGCTTGAGCCTGGAGATGAAAAAAATCCTGGACTTATGTGGATTGGAGTTCCCAGAGCAGAGCATACCAAGTTTACTTTCAGTGAGATGGTGAGAGATGTGATGAAGTCAGACCGAAGGATGGACTGTGACATCAGCTCGTCTTTGCGCAATATTCAAGATCTTGATGTGATATAATAAGGCCTAACAGCTATATGGGCCACTGATGTTTACCAAATCCTTTTCCAGTCATGGTCTAAAAGTTATATTATCTAATAACTGTTTCATGGGGATATTTTAGAGGCTGGCGAAGAGAGATGTAACCAGTTTCAACTTCATATTTTATATGAGCCATTGTAAAGCATCCAGTACCTTAAATCATAATGATATTTTTTTGTTGTTTGATTTATGGGTCAGTTCTAGTAGTTAGAACCGACCCAAGTGGGGGTATATGTTGTAATATGTTGGCCAATTTATGTATAATATTGTATTGGAGTGCCATGCTGACCAGAAATTCAGTTGCATTGTCCAACTGAATTTTAACATAGCAAGGGAACAGCTGAAGACTCTTTGATGTGTTAATCATATGCAAGTCTATTTGAACATTTCAAAGGGTATTCAGGTGGTATGTTAATCTAATCTAATTACATATATCTAAAGGGGACTTGTTGATGTTGATATGCGGGAATGTAGGTATTCCAAGGGCTCAAAAGGGTGTTCTGATTATCTAATTAATATATCTAAAGGGGACTTGTTGATGTTGATATGCGGGAGTGCAAATTGGGGTGGTTCACGGCTGTTCAAGTCCTAAATTGGAACGGCCAATCAAATTGCTCAGCCATTCAATATTTAGTGAATATAACACGGCATTCAGTCTATAGGTTTAGTAAGTGAGGCTTGTGTGTGGAAGTTAGGCTTATCTGTGTGTGGGAGAGGCTTGTCTGTGTATGCACACTCGGACCTAAGACATGGGACTTTGAATTATATTTCCTCTGTCGGATTTCTTTGTCATCTGTGGACTTTGGACTTTGTTCTGTGTTGGAAGTCAATAAAGTGCATCTCTCTGGAAGAATTGGGTTGCTGCGGAAGAGTACTTATATCATCATCATTATATAATAATACTTACTTATTAATTATCTATACACCCAATATATATTAATATACCCGATCACTACAACACCCTGGATCAACTTTACCTATAAATGTTAGTACCAAGTTATATTATATATATATATATATATATATCTATATAGATATATATATCTATATATCTATATAGATATATATATCTATATCTCTCTCTCTATATATATCTATATCTATATATATCTATATCTATATATATCTATATATATAGATATAGATATATATAGATATATAGAGATATATATAGATATATATCTATATTTATTTATTTTATTTTTTTTGGGGGGGGGCGGCACAGTGGTGTAGTGGGTAGCACTCTTGCCTAGCAGTAAGACGGGTCGCTGGCTCGAATCCTGACCATGGCACTACCTGCCCGGAGTTTGCATGTTCTCCCTGTGTCTGCATGGGTTTCCTCCGGGTACTCCGGTTTCCTCCCACACTCCAAAGACATGCTGGTAGGTTAATTGGATCCTGTCCAAATTGGCCCTAGTATGTATGAATGTGAGTTAGGGACTTTAGATTGTAAGCTCCTTAAGAGTGTAGGGACTGATGTGAATGTATAATGTATATTTAAAGTGCTGCGTAAATTGACGGCGTTATATAAGTACCTGAAATAAATAAAATAAAATATTATATTATATTATGTACATTTAGGAAATAATCCAGGCCATGCCTGACGAAGGGGTCCTGCGCGGCTCTGAAACATTGCACCTTCCTTTGTGATGTGACCTTTCTTCATTAAACTTTTTTGGACAAATAACTGCTGATCGGACCTGAAACTGTGAACAGGGATGCACCAGACCACTGCTGTGAGCCACTCCATACAGCAGTGTGAACCCAGCCTTACTGTAACAAACAATTAATGGCGTCAGCTGAAGCTCCACTGTCGACAGGAAACATGTGACCTCCACTCCACTTTTTTTTTTTTTTTTTCAATGAACCTTAAAGTAGCAAACATTCAATAGACACTAGACACAATTCATGGAAGTGTAGGCCACATGTTTCCTGTCACATCTGCATTTCCACGATATCTGGCTGCAGACTGGAGCTCTTCTCTTCACAGGAAACATGTGACCTCCACAGTTTTTTTTTTTTTTTATTCAACTTTAACTCTTTTGCTGCCAGAGCTGTTTTTGCAGACATGTTTAAAAAATCATTTTACATAGTTACATAGTAGGTGAGGTTGAAAAAAGACACAAGTCCATCAAGTCCAACCTATGTGTGTGATTATATGTCAGTATTACATTGTATATCCCTGTATGTTGTGGTCGTTCAGGTGCTTATCTAATAGTTTTTTGAAACTATCGATGCTCCCCGCTGAAACCACCGCCTGTGGAAGGGAATTTACATCCTTGCTGCTCTTACACTAAAGATCCTTCTACGCAGTTTAAGGTTAAATCTAATTTCTTCTAATTTTAATGCGTGGCCATGTGTCTTATTAAACTGCCTTCAGCAGAAAAGTTTTATCCCTATTGTGGGGTCACCAGTGTGGTATTTGTACATTGAAATCATATCCCCTCTCAAGCGTCTCTTCTCCAGAGAGAATAAGTTCAGAGCTTGCAACCTTTCTTCATAACTAATACCTTCTGGTGCCCCTTTATTAGCTTTGTTGCCCTTCTCTGTACTCGCTCCATTTCCAGTACATCGTTCCTGAGGACTGGTGCCCGGAACTGGACAACATACTCCAGGTGAGGCTGGACCAGAGTCTTGTAGAGTGGGAGAATTACCGCTTTATCTCTTGAGTTAATCTCTTTTTAATGCATGCCAATATTTTGTTTGCTTTGCTAGCAGCAGCTTGGAATAGCATGCCATTGCTGTGCCTGTCATCTACTAAGACCCCCAGGTCCTTTTCCATCCTAGATTCCCCCAGAGGTTCTCCCCCCAGTGAGTAGATTGCATTCATATTTTTGCCACCCAAATGCGTTATTTTACATTTTTCCACATTAAACCTCATTTGCCATGGAGTTGCCCATCCCATTAATTTGTTCATATCTTCTTGCAAGGTTTCAAAAATCCTGCGGAGAAGTTATTGCCCTGTTTAGCTTAGTATTGTCCGCAAATACAGAGATTGAACTGTATATCCCATCCTCCAGGTCGTTTATGAACAAATTAAATAGGATTGGTCCCAGCACAGAACCCTGGGGGACCCCACTTTCCACCCCTGACCATTTTGAGTACTCCCCATTTATTATTAACCTCTGAACTCGCCCTTGGAGCCAGTTTTCAATTCATGTACTCACCCTATGGTCCATGCCAATGGACCTTACTTTGTACAGTAAACATTTATAGGGGACTGTGTCAAATGCTTTTGCAAAATCCAGATACATCACATCTATGAGTCTTCCTTTATCTAGATGGCAGCTCACCTCCTCATAGAAGGTTAATAGTTTGGTTTGGCAAGAACGATTCTTCATGAATCCATGCTGATTACTGCTAATGATACAGTTTTTTTTACTAAAATCTTGTATATAGTCCCTTATCTTCCCCTCCAGGAGCTTGCATACTATTGATGTTAGGCTAACTGGTCTGTAATTCCCAGGGATGTATTTTGGCCCTTTTTTAAATATTGGTGCTACATTGGCTTTTCTCTAATCAGCTGGTACCATTCCCTAGGTAGACTGTCAGTAAAAATTAGGAACAGCTCCTGCCTGATCCTCAGATTGATACTTTCTTGGCACCCTTGATCCTGATTTTTTCGGCCCCCCAGCTGGCTACCGAGACCCCCTATCATCCGGACCCACCACCGGCCCTCTGCACGAGAGCAAAGACCCGCCGAGGCCCGTTAGAGATGGCGGGACCGGACTCTCAAGATGGCACCGCCGCTGCAGCAGCCAAAGCACAGCGCACGCCGCGAACGACGGACAAGCCCAGGGATAATACCAGCAAGAAGCAGCTGAAAGGACCGGGTAAGGAGCAGTACAGAGACATGACATATTATACACAGAAAATACAAAACCCGGAGGAAGCGGGGGGGGCGCCAAGTAATGGGGAAGCTGCAGATCTTTTTTCACAAGCTGATTGGGGCCTTGATACAGACAACATGCCTGAGCAGCTCCATGAGGACATTAGTCATCCACCCTCCCCCCCCACCATCAGATGAGACAATAGAGACCCTGGAGCAGCCCACCCTGGCTGATATTTTGAAGGCTGTTAACGTGTGCACGGCCACAGTCACTGATATGAAGGAGCAGTTTGGGGGCCTGAGGGAAGAGGTCTCACTACTCAGACAAGACCTTCAAAAGGTTAGAGAAAGAGCAACTGCAGTTGAGAGCAGAGTGAGTGATTTAGAGGAGCAGTTACCCCCGTTGGCGCGAGAAGCAAAGGCAGCTTACCGCATGGCTCAAGATACATACAACAGAGCAGAAGACACGGAAAATCGTTTGCGCAGAAACAATGTCCGTATTGTCGGCCTCCCCGAGAAAACGGAGGGTAGAGATCCCACATCGTTTGTGGAAAGCTGGCTGGTCGAACTATTTGGCCGAGAAGCTTTTTCCCCATTTTTCACAGTGGAGAGGGCCCATAGAGTACCGGGGTGACCTCCCCCACAGGGTGCTCCCCCCAGATCAAGGCTGGCCAAACTGCTACACTACCGCGACAGAGAGGCAGTGCTAAAATGCGCAAGAGAACAGGCCAATGTAAAGTTTAATGGCATAAGAGTGTCATTCTATCCAGATTTTCGGCCGAGGTGCAAAGAAATAGAGCTAAGTTCAGCGATGTGAAGAGGCGCCTAAGAGCTTTGCAACTGCCATATGCTATGCTATATCCGGCGAAGCTTCGAGTAACTGCGGAAGGACATGCACAATTCTTTGACTCTGCCAGAGAGGCTGCCGCCTGGTTGGACCATAATGAACAAGCACTACGTCGTCACCATGCTGATGTGGAGGGTGACTGAACGGGACATACTTCCAGATGTTAAGAGTGCAGTCCACACATTGAGACGCCACACTCTCTCTTTCTTACTGTCTTTTCTGCTCCACAAAGTCATTACCATACCGTTTATATTTTTTGTTTTTACACCTTTTACCATAATCTACCAACTCACCTGACCTCTTCCAAGTTACCCAATTGCCGGGAATCATTCCATATCTCTTCAGTGAAAGGAACTGAACTGTGAAACCCCCTTTACTTGACTTGCGATGTGTGAAGTATTAGTTGGTCTGTTTTTAGGCCGTGTTGGGTCCTACGGGCCTACCTCGTTGGCTTGGCTCATTAGGATGCCCATTTTGTTTATTTTCGTTTGGGCTCTCACAGGAGTGAGAACGTCAAATCACAAAAGGAAATACCTTAGTGCACTTGCACTGCTGTTTGTTGGCACCATTGTGCTATGTTATTTTATACAGCCTGTTTCTTACCGCAGTCCAAGAATCTTACTCCCACTAATCTTCTGCTATTTTGATCCCACTCAAGCCTGCTGCAATTTCTCCCAACAGGATCTCGGTGGTTTCTATGCAAGCAAGCCACCTTCTGACCTTCCCTCACAGTTGACTGTGTTTTTGCCATGGCAGGTTCACCTGTGATCTCCTGGAATGTCAGGGGCAGGAACTCTCCCCTGAAACGCACTATGATTTTCTCATGTCTGAAAAAGTTTTATCCTGCGGTTATCTGTCTGCAGGAAACACATTTAACGTCTGATTCTAAAAGCTGTATGAGATATAGATGGATCGGGTGGTCGTACCACTCCACCCACACCTCCTTTTCTCGGGGGGTGAGTGTAGTGATACACAGCTCCCTGGACTATCAGGAATTTGAGTCAAAAATAGATCAGGAGGGTAGATTTGTATTTTTGCATTGTCGCATTGGTATTCTGAAATGTGTCCTGGCTTGTGTGTACATCCCTCCCCCCGTTTAATGCTCGGGTACTCCGGCTCCTCCTGGAATTTCTAGAGGGGAAGCCGGATCTCCCGTTACTGCTAGTGGGCGATTTCAACAGCTGGCTGGCTCCAGTCCTGGATAAATACCCGGGCCCGAGCACCCCAGCTCCTTATAGGCTAACTCCGTTGGCTAGATTGCTACAGGAAGTGGGATGGCTGGATTTATGGAGACACCGGAATCCCACTGCTAAACAGTTCTCCTGTTTCTCGAAATCACACGGTTCATTATCTAGAATAGATTTGGCAGTGGGAAACCCGGCTATGCTCTCCTCGGTGCTAGACATTTCGTACAAACCTCGGTGTGTATCTGATCACTCCTATATGGTGATAAATCTTATTGTATGCCACCAATCCACACTCCCTAAGGTACCGTGGAAATTTAATGCCTTTTGGCTTCAGCTTTTTACCTCCCCTGAGAACTTAGAAGGCAACATAAAAAAGTTTTTTTCATGTCAACCGGGCTCATTGTCTGCCCTTGCAGAATGGGAGGGCTTCAAAACACACCTTAAGAAAATACTTAGTAATGAGGTTACCAAGATTAAGAAACATTCTGAAGCGCTACGGGACACACTGGAATCCCATGCCTGCTCCCTTGAGGCATAGTATGTCCAAGACCCAACTGACTCCGCAAGGGAGGCTTGGCAGTCGGCTCAATCAGCTTATGAGCACCTGCTGACCTCCTCGGCGGACAAAAAGAGGTTTTTTCTAAGACTGCCTTTTTTGAGGAAGGGGAAACGACCGGACGCCTTTTAGCTAGAATAGCTAATTCTGATAAGAGATCTCCGGCAATCGGGTCCATAAAAAAGGCGGACGGGCGACTGGTACACTCCCCAGATCAGGTACTCCAGACGTTGGCGGAGTTCTATGAGCAGCTATACCGTTCCTCTTCCAGATATAGTTCCGAGGAGTTGTCCAATTACTTGGATGGCATTGTATTTCCACAGCTTACGGACTCCCAGAGAAAAGAATTAGACGCCCCTTTAACTCTTGATGAGTTGCAGGAGGCGGTGGCTTAATTCCCTAACTGTAAGGCCCCCGGGGGGAAGGTATCCCTATGGAAATCTATAAAACCTATTCTGAGATATTACTCCCCAAGCTCTTAAATGTATTTCTAACTGCTAGGGAGCATAATACCCTACCACCCTCCATGTCTAGAGCCCACATTGTATTAATTTTAAAACCAGGCAAGGACCCGTAGACCAGGCTTCATATAGACCGATATCCCTATTGCAGTCAGACATCAAAATATTAGCAAAGGTTTTGGCTATCAGGTTGAATAAGGCAGTTGCCTCAATTATACACCCTGATCAGGCGGGATTTATGCTCAACAAATCTACAGCAATAAACCTTAGGAGACTATACCTTAACATGCAGTCCCCACCGGATAATAAAGGTAAGAGGGCATTGCTGTCTCTAGATGCGATGAAAGCCTTTGACAGCATGGAATGGCCATACCTATGGGAGGTAATGAGGAGATTTGGCTTTGGAGAGATATATATTTCTTGGGTGCGCTTACTATATCATTGCCCTCAGGCGATAATTAGAGAGGCGGGTAGAATGTCGCTGCCCTTTGCTCTGGGGCGGGGTACACGGCAGGGGTGCCCTTTGTCCCCCCTGTTGTTTGCCCTGGCCATAGAGCCGTTGGCAATACGGATTAGAGACTGCGGGGATATTACCGGCTTCTGCTATGGTGATAGACAGGAGAAGGTGATGCTCTATGCGGATGACACCATGATTCTTTTGGGTGATACTGACCACTCCCTAAAAAATACAATGGATACAGTAGTTCGCTTTGGGGATTTTTCGGGCCTTAAAATAAACTGGACCAAATCAGCCCTAATGCCAATAGACGATACAAGATTATTAAATAAAGAGAAAGTTGGGGGAATCCCTGTGTCCGCTTCCTTCAGATACCTGGGGATACAGGTCTCTCCTAAGATTAGGGAATATAGTCAGCTGAGTATTTCCCCACTGCTGGCTCGATTTTGTCTACGAGTTAAAACCTGGAATGCTCTGTGTATGTCGGTTGCAGGCAAAGTGAATCTAATTAAAATGATTCTAATGCCTCAACTGCTATACATACTACATAATTCACCGGTAGTCATCCCACTTAAGATATTCAGGATAGTTAATACCATTTTTCGTGAACTGATATGGAAGAACCGCCCACCAAGGATAAAACTAGAAAATTTACAACGCCCTAAAGATGAAGGTGGCCTTGCATTACCAAACCCATGGCTTTATTACTTGTCATCGCAAATACAACATTTAATAGGCACCATGGCCATGGAAGGGGAGTCTACTGCCAGGATCCCTGGCGCTTCAGAATATATAATGTTACATACGATAGGGGGTAAATCCGTTCCCACGGCTTTAGAGGCCGCGGCTTTTAGCAAGCCTCAGAAATGTTTCCCCACTTATGCCCTCATACAAAAAATATGGAACAAAACTAAGTATATTCAGGAGGCGACAGGTATCAATGAGTATAGTCCTATATGGGGAAATGAATCCTACCCAGAACTTGCTAAACTACAACACGCGGAGAGGTGGAAGAGGGTTTGCATTCTCTACCTAAAGCAAATCATAAGTGAGGGTAAATTGCGTTCATTTGACAATTTAAGGGACCTATATAATCTTCCGACCTCCATGCTTTTTTATTATATGCAACTTAGACACGCATTTGATGCACAGTCAAAAACCTCTGATTGGCATACTAGCTCGAACCCTTTGGTCGATTTGCTTAAAGGGGCGGAGACCTCTAAAGGATTCATTTCCCAGAGCTATAGCACCTAACTCCACAAATAATTTCTAAAACATTCTTTGACAGTGAAAGGGAAATGGGAGTTGGATGTTGGACCCTTGGATGAGGATCAATGGGAGGAGGTCTTGCAGTCAGTTTCCATATGCTCACTGAATGTAACGCAAAGACTAACGCAACTATATACACTTTTGAGAGTGTATTATACACCCCATAGGCTACATAATATGGGACTTCTTTCCACCCCAACCTGTACTAGATGTAAGAGAGATCATGGAGATTTAATACATATGCTATGGAGATGTCCCAGATTGCATGTGTACTGGAAGGGGGTGGTGGACACGCTGAACGCCGTGTTTGGGGTCTCAATTCCACTGGACCCTAGACACTGTATTTTGAATGTGTTAGATGAACTAGAGTGGGAACCCCATGTCAGGGAAGCTTTATCTAGAGCCCTTTTTGTGGCCCGTAAGCTAATCATGGTACATTGGAAATCTGAAACGCCTCCTTCAGTCAAGGAATGGATTACTGCACTAGGAAATATATTAAGAATGGAGAAAATTATATACCAACACAGGGGATGCCCAAGGAAATTTGACAAACTATGGGAACCATGGCTAGGCACTCCAGGGCTAGCCCCTGAGGACCTGGTCATAGATAGATTACTGCGCCTTAATAATGGCTGAAGGCATGGTGCACCCTGCATTAGTCCTGAATGGAGCTCAGTGCTCCTGCTGGTTACAGAAAGAGGGTTGGAATTTGGAAAGAGGAGGAGGCAGTGATCTCATTTCCTATTTTATTCTCTAACAGTGGGAAGTACTTTATATTATTGTATGAGCTTGAATCTATTATGGAACTACGCCTGTTTAGGCTACTATGTATAATTTAACTGTGGATTTCTTGGACTGTATGTACATGTTTTTCAATAAAAACTTTTTCTTGGATAAAAAAAAAATTAGGAACAATGGTCTGGCAATTACTTGACTGAGTACAGTAAGGACCCTCGGGTGCAAGCAATCTGGTCTTGGTGACTTATTAATGTTAAGTTTTCCAAGTTTATCTCTAATTCTGAGGCTAAACACTGCAGTTTTGGTTACTGAAGCCCCCCAATTACTTTGTGAAGACTGAGAAGAAAAATAAATTCAATACCTTCGCCATCTCCCCATCCTTTGTAACCAGATTTCCTTCCTCATGCTTTATGGGGCCAATATGGTCTGTCCTCCTTTTTTTACTGTTTATATACTCAAAGAATTTCTTGGGGTTTTTTTGCTCTCCTCCGCTATGTGTCTTTCGTGTCTATCTTAGCCGCCCTAATTGCACCCTTACATTTCTTGTTGCATTCTTTGAATTCTTTGAAGTCTGAATGCTGATGATGATTCCTCAGCCTTGTATTTTTTGAAGGCCTTCTCCTTTGCTTTTATATGCATTTTTACATTGGAGTTAAGCCATCCAGGATTTTTGTTCGCTCTATAGAATTTATTTCCCAATGGAATGCACTGGCTCATGCCCTTATTTAATATGCTCTTAAAGCAAACCCATCTCTCCTCCATATTCTTTGTTCCTAAGATTCTAGCCCAATTTATATCTTCTAGCAAGGTTCATAGTTTAGGGAAGGTGGATCTTTTGAAATTCAGTGTCTTTGTATTCCCCTTATGTTTCCTATTTGTGTGATTTATACTGAGGCTAATTGACCTGTGATCGCTGTTTCCTAAATTGCCCCTTATTTCCACATCCGTGATCAGGTCTGTATTGTTGGTAATCAGTATGTCTAGTAACGCTTTGTTTCTCGTTGGTGCTTCTACCATCTGACCCATGAAATTGTCCTGCAAGACATTTAGGAACTGGCCCTCCTCCCTCAGGTTAGGGGGTCTATAGCATATTCCCAGTATTGTTTTTCCCTTAGTTTCATCCCTTTGGAGCTCTACCCATAAGGATTCCACCTCCTCCCTAGCTCCCTTAGTGATGTCATCTCTCACATTCACTTCTAAATTATTCTTGATATACAGTCATACCCCTCCCCCTTTTTTACCCTCTCTATCCATGCGATAAAGGGTATACCCTTGAATGATTGCCAGTCAATTATGAGAACCGTTGAACCAAGTCTCTAAAATTCCCACAGAATCTAAATCCTCCTCGTACAACAGTATCTCTAGTTCTCCCATCTTGTCCGCCAGGCTCCTGGCATTGGTGAACATGCCACGTAGTTTAGACCGGTCACATACTGTCCTCTTATTGGGTGTTCCAATTGCAAGATTATTTTAGGCCTGAAGATTACATAAAGCCCTCAAACATTATATATTTTCTGAAAGCAGACACCCTAGAGAATAAAATAGTTGTAGTTCCAATTTTTTATGTCACGCGATATTAAGGTCACACACATACTAAAGTGAATTTTAGGGCAAACAAACGCAATCATTTACCCATGTTCTTGGTAAAATAGAAAAGATGAGGTTGCACTAAATAAATACATACCTAACATGCCAAACCTTAAATTTTTGTGTGTGCCCGTGAAATGGCAACAAACGTCAATACCCTATATTTTCTATGGGATGATGCTTCAAAAGCCCCCTATGGTGCTAGAAATATCACTCTCACTCCATGTGTGGCGATATGTTACATGTGTATCGCAATCATCGTTTTCACACTAATGCCCCGTACACACGAGCGGATTTTTCGTCGGAAAAAGCTTGGATGTTTTTTCCGACGGAATTTGGCTCAAGCTTGCCTTGCATACACACGGTCACACAAAAGTTCTCTAAATTTTTGACCGTCAAGAACATGGTGACGTACAACACTACGGCGAGGTGAGAAAATGAAGTTCAATGCTTCAGAGCATGCATCGAATTGTTTCCGAGCATGCAGAGGAATTTTTCGTGTCGGAATTTGTACAGACGATCGCATTTTCAAATAGGAACTTTTCCCGACCGAAAAATAGAGAACATGCCCCCAATCTTTTGCTGGCTGGAATTCCGCCAGCAAAGGACCGATGGAGCAAACACATGGTCGCATTTTCCGACAAAAAGCTCTCATCTGAGTTTTGCTGGTGGAATTTACGATCGTGTGTACGTGGCATTAGGTGCCCCCGATGCGTGTGTTTATGTTTGTAAATGTGATAATGGGGGCGTGAGGGAGGGGCTCAAATGTCAGTGGGGAGGGTTAATATTTAGGGGGTGGGGGTCTGTCAGTGGAGGGAGGGGGTGGTATTTTAGGGTCTGTCAGTGGAGGTAGAGGGTGGTAATTGGGGGGTTGGGGGCCTGTCAGTGGGAGGAGGAGTGCTATTTGGGGGGGTAGGAGTCTGTCAGTGAGGGAAGGGGTGGTATTTGAGGGTCTATCAGTGGTGGGAGAGGGTAGTATTTGGGGGTCTATCAGTGGTGGGAGAGGGTGGTATTTGGGGGTCTGTCAAAGGAGGGTGGGGTGGTATTTTGTGGGGGTTGTGGGTCTGTCAGTGGGGTGAGGGGGTGGTGTATATGGGGTTGCGGCATGTGCGGCGATATGTAACATGTGTATCGCAATCAACATTTTCACACTTAGCATAAATAGGGGGGTTGGGGGAGCTCAATTTTTTTTGGAGAGGGTGGCGATTTTATGTACTTACCTTATTTTTCGCTCCATAAGACACACTTCGATCCACTTACTCAATATCTCACTCGTACAAAGCCTATGAGTGAGATATTGAGAGGCACTAAAATACGAGTGCACAGCACAGTGTGTTGAACAGGCCAGTGACTCTGCTCCTCCTCCTGATGATCCATCCTATCCCTAGATGGAGAATTGGTGAGTGTGTCTAAACCCCCTTGTTAATTGCAGATGGCCCTCCCTCTGCTCTGAGACTCTGAGGGCTAGGGCTACATTCACACCAGCTATTAGGGCCGGTGTGTATTGTAGCAACAGTTCCTCCGGCAGCTGTACACCATTTGGTTCAGAATATTTTTTTCTTGTTTTCCTCCTCTAAAACCTAGGTGTGTCTTATGGTCAGGTGCAGTATCTTATGGAGCGAAAAATACAGTATGTGTGCAAAATAAAAGTGCAGTGCATCAAAAACATATACAAAATTACATACGGTATATCGTGTATGAAAGTTCAAGTTAAATTGCATAAAAGGACAGAAAAAAAGCCCAAAGTGAAAATAACATGCAAAATGATGACAGCAATCTTAGTGACACAGATATTCTCAAAGATGCTTCAGTGATCTCCCATCACCCATGTAAGAAATACAAACTCACCAAAATGACTGACCAGGAGAGAAGAGAAGATTCCAAAAGTGTAGTGCTTTTAATGTAAAAAGCATATAGATAGCGCATGAAGGACAATGAACCAAATCACTCACATCTAAAAGCCACTGCCGACCCAGAATCGAGCAGTGGCATGACATCAGCACCAAATTCTCTCCGACGCATTTCCTCCAATGGGACGTTATCAAGGGGCCATGTGATACTGATGTGCATACCATATAAATAGTCTCCCTACAGCGACTTATACCTTGTATAAGATATACAAACTCACCAAAATGAGTGACCAGGACCCAAAAGAAGATTCCAGTAGTACTTTTAATGTAAAAAGCATATAGACAAAAAATATTATGTACCGTATATTGACAAAAAATATTATAATAATATATTTTTTGTTATTTACACATTGTTATCTTTACAGCTGTGCAAAGTTAGCCTAAGTTATCTTGTGTTTTTGTTTTGGTATATATAATCGTAGGGTGTAGTCCCCTCGGTTTGCTAATTTGTTTGCAAGAATTTTAGTGACCCCGGTGACCCCGCCCCCCTCTGACACACGGAACATGATGGGACTTCCCTGTGGCATTCCCCGTGATGTCACAGGGAAGTCCCGTCAAGTCACCGTGCATCAGAGGGGGGTGGGGTCACCGGGTGCCCCCGTCCCCCGTTATTTAAGAACCGTCAGACGAGGAGAGGCCGTCACACAGCGGGAGCCTCCCTCCATGCCAGCATGGATGCGGAGCGGCCCGGAGAAGAAAATGAAGAAGAGAAGAAGAGAAAAAGAGAAGAAGGAAGAAGAGAAGAAGATGAAGAAGAAGATGAAGAGAAGAGCGGGAGCCTCCCCCCATGCCATGGGTGCGGAGCGGCCCGAGTAAAAGAAGATAGAAGACGCTGCGGAGGAGATGCTGGACGAGAACGCCGGAGGAAGAACCAGAAGAACCAGAAGATGAAGGAAGATAGAAGATGAAGGAAAATAAAAGAAAGAAGATAGAAGAAAGAAGAAGCATTTAAATAAAGGAATTGTCAAAAACTGTCTCTTGTCATTTTTAACATTTTTGACAGTTTTTTAGTGAAATGGTAGAGGTAAGTACCCCCTTACCATTTCACACAGGGGGGGGCCGGGATCTGGGGGTCCCCTTGTTAAAGGGGGCTTCCAGATTCCGATAAGCCCCCTGCCCACAGACCCCCACAACCACCGGCCAGGGTTGTGGGGATGAGGCCCTTGTCCTCATCAACATTGGGACAAGGCGTTTTGGGGGGCTACCCTAAAGCACCCTCCCAATGTTGAGGGCATGTGGCCTGGTACGGTTCGGGGGGGCCACACTCTCGTCCCCCTCTTTTCCTGCGGCCTGCCAGGTTGCGTGCTCGGATAGGGTCTGGTATGGATTTTTGGGGGGACCCCACGCCGTTTTTTTTTTTTATTTTGGCCGGGGTTCCCCTTAATATCCATACCAGACCTGAAGGGCCTGGTATGGAATTTAGGGGGACTCCCACATCATTTTTTTTTTAAATTTTGGTTCGGGGTTCCCCTGTGGGGAATTCCCATGCCATTTTTATCAATGAACTTCTATGTGTATTGTCGGCAATGCAATAGCCGCGGGTAGTTTTAAATGGGTTTTTTCCTTCGAAATGTCATTTTGCTGTCAGACTGTTCTAAACACAGGAAACATGCGCCCCTTTACAGGCATACTATAGACACCCCCCAGGTATGAAATTTAAAGGTATATTACTCTTTTATTGTTTGACTTTAAGCATTATTAAAATCACTGTTCCTGAAAAAACGGCCGTTTTTAAAACTATTTTGCATTGATCCATGTCCCCTGGGACAGGACCCAGGTCCCCAAACACTTTTTATGACAATAACTTGCCTATAAGCCTTTAAAATTAGCACTTTTGATTATTCATGTTCGTATCCCATAGACTTTAACGGTGTTCGCGTGTTCGAACAAACTTTTTTCCTGTTCGCATGTTCTGGTGCGAACCGAACAGGGGGGTATTCGGCTCATCCCTTCTCAGCATAACAGGATAGTCACTCAGCATCAGCATAGGCAGTCTTAAAGGGATCTGACATTTCAAAAAAAATTATTCGGTTACATCAACATCAGGTGCTTGGTAGCTGGTGGTGATCCAAGACTGATTCATTTTTATGAAGGTCAGTCGATCGACAGAGTCGGTGGATAGGTGCACCCTATGATTGGTTACAAAACCTCCAGCAGCACTGAATGTGCGTTCCGAAAGAACGCTGGATGCAGGACAGGCCAGTAGCTCAATTGCATACTGTGCAAGCTCTGGCCAGTGATCCATCCTCAAGACCCAGTAACCCAGAGGATTTTCGGTGGGAAAGGTATCCAAGTCTGATCTTGCCCCTAGGTATTCCTGCACCATGTAAAACAGACGCTGGCGATGGTTGCTGGAACCGATCATACCTTGGGGCTGCGGACTAAAAAATTGTCTGAATGCATCGGTCAGACGGCCACCTTCTCCACCGCTCCTTCTTTGACTGACCGAAGCCTCAGCAACACGTTGTCCAGAAACAGAAGTTTGTAACCTCCCAGTCTCTGGGAACGCGTTGCACAGACCTTTCTGCAAGGCCTCCCGAAGATGTTTCATCCTCTGCTCCCTCTGCGACGGCAAGATAAGGTCCGCAACCTTAATCTTGTAACGTGGATCAAGGAGGGTTGGCAACCAGTATTGATCCCTCTCCTTGATACCACGAATATGAGGATCCTTTGCAGGATCAGGGAGGCCATGCAGCGTAGGTTTGCTGAGGCGTTCGGTCCGGAGTCCTCTGGGTCACTAAGGACGACATGATCCACAGCCACCTCCTCCCAGCCACGTACAAGTCCATGGGTTTCTTGGGACTGTAAATGATCCCTTAAAGACTGCTGCTGATGCTGAGTGCCAGACTCCACCTCCATGCTGACACAAACCTCCTCTTCCTCTTCCTCCTCGTCCTCTTCCTGTGTGATCGGCGGGCACGCAGGAACACTGTCTGGATAAAGGGGGCCTTGAGAGCAAAGGAAGTCCTCCTCTTCCTGCCTCTGTTCTGCCTCAAGTGCCCTGTCCATTATTCCACGCAGCGTGTGCTCCAACAGGTGGACAAGGGGGACAGTGTCACTGATGCATACACTGTCACTGCTCACCATCATCGTGGCCTCCTCAAATGGTGACAGGACAGTGCATGCATCCTTGATCATGGCCCACTGGTGTGGGGAAAAAAAACCAAGCTCCCCTGACACTGTCCTGGTGCCATAGTCGCACAGGTACTCATTGATGGCCCTCTGCTGGATGTGCAGCCGCTGCACCATGGCCAACGTTGAGTTCCACCTGGTGGGCATGTCACAGATTAGGCGGTTCTTGGGCAGGTTAAATTCCTTTTGGAGGTCAGCCAGTCAAGCACTGGCATCATATGACCTGCGGAAATGCACACAGAATTTCCTGGCCTGCCTCAGGACATCCTGTAAGCTCGGGTACCTTCCCAAGAACCGCTGCACCACCAAGTTAAGGACATGAGCCAAACAGGGCACATGGGTCAGTTGTCCCTGTCAGAGGGTGGAGAGGAGGTTGGTGCCATTGTCGCAAACCACCATACCAGCCTTAAGCTGGTGTGGCATCAACCACCTCTGAACCTGCCCCTGCAGAGCTGACAGAATCTCTGCCCCAGTGTGTCTCCTGTCCCCCAAGCACACTGGCTCAAGCACCGCATGACATCTTTGGCCTGCGTGCTTGCATAGCCCCTTGAACGCCTACGGAGCACCGCTGGTTCTGAAGTCAAATCAGCACTGGAAGAGGCCATGGAGAAGAAGAGGAGGGGGCGGAGGAGAGAGGTGTGGCAGAATCACCACTAGTAGTATTTTGGAGGCGTGGTGGCAGAACAACCTCCAACACTACTGCACCCTGTCCTGCATCCTTCCCAGCTGCCAGAAAAGTCACCCAGTGCATGGTGAAAGATAGGTAACATCCCTGTCCATGCCTGCTGGACCATGAGTCAGCGGTAATATGCACCTTACCGCTGACCGCCCTGTCCAGCGAGGCCAAGACATTGCCTTCCACATGCCGATAGAGAGCCAGAATCGCCTTCCGTGAGAAAAAGTGGCATTGGGAACCTGCCACGGAGGAACCGCACATTCCACAAACTCACGGAAGGGGGCAGAGTCTACAAACTGAAAAGGCAGCAGTTGAAGTGCTAGCAATTTAGCCAAGCTAGCATTCAACCCCTGGTCATCTGGATGGCTGGGAGCGAACTTCTTTCGGCGGTGCAGCAGCTGGGGCAGGGAAATTTGGCTGGTACAATCTGACGTTGATGTACCGATAGCAGACTGCCCCCAAGTACTTGGCTGTGACACACCTAATTCTACACCTTCATTCCTCTCAGTGCAGGTCTCAGAGAGAACTGAAGGTATAGTGAGGTTGGAGATCCCAGCTGATGAGGAGCAAGGAGAGGTCCTCTTTGTTCTTTGGTGTGGGTCTTTTAGGTACGCTTGCCAACGAACTGCATGGCAGGTCAACATATGTCTGGTCAAGCATGGTGTGCCCAAGCGGGAGATGTTTTGGCCACGAGAGATACACTTGAGACATATGTTGCAAATAGCTGCGGTGGGATCTGATGCACTCGTCTCAAAAAAGGCCCACACCAAAGAACTTTTGGAATAACGCGCAGAGACAGCAGCGCCTTGCACATGCGGAGCTCTGTGGTGTGATGCAGTCGGTGTGCTGCCCGTAAGCTGGCCCCTGGAGGGCATCCTGCCTCATTGGTGATGTGCCTCCTCCTCCTCCTCCTCCTCTCTCCTATCAGACACCCATGTGGAGTCATGGACCTCATCCTCCCCTCCCTCCTCATCACTGGAGCAGAGCTGGCAGTATACTGCAGCTGGGGGAACATGACTGCCAGATTTCTGTCCTTCTTGGGCACCCCCTCTCTCTGGGCTCATGTTACTGCCTTCCTCTAGCTGGGTATCATCATCGGAGCCTTCAAACACTGGGCATCCTCCTGGAGCATGTACCCAACACTGTGGTCAAACAGTTTGGGGGCCTCCTCAGGAGGACATGGTGGGGCTAGGGAAGGAGTGACTGATGCTATTGAGCCGAGGGAAGAGGCCGCAGTGGCAGCTGAGCACCCTGAGCCTGGGTGAGAGAGGATGAGGAGGATGAGGATGGCTTGTTCATCCACTCTACCAAGTCTTCCGCATGTTGCGGCTCAACACAGCCAGCTGCCAGAAAAAAGGACAAGCATGTCCCACGGCCACGTGCTGATGAGAATGCACCGTCTTCACAACCAGCACTGTTGCCTCTACACACAGAGCCTGCTTGCCCTCTTTTATTGGCTTGTGACTGCCTGCCTCTCCTTGTTGGCCTTCCAGACATACTAATGGCCTGCAGTGAGATGTAGCTGCACAAAGCTGGGATGTATATATATACTGATACTGCTGCTAGCAGAATCAACTGCCTGCCTGTAGTATTATTAGTATGCGAACACCAGCAATTGTCTTCAGGTAGTTTTAGGTGCACATTGGGCAGAGGACGCAGTACACTAACTGTAAATACTGTAACTGCCTGCCTGTGGTATTAATAGGAGCAGAACAACAGCAATGGTCTTCAGGTAGCTTTAGGTGCACACTGTGTAGAGGATGCACTACACTAACTGTAAATACTACAGCTGCCTGCCTGTGGTATTAATAGGATCAGAAGAACACCACCAATTTTATTCAGGTAGCTTTAGGTGCACACTGTGCAGAGGACGCACTAAACTTACTTGTAAATACTGCAGCTGCCTGCGGTACTGTACTAATAAGATCAGAAGAACAATAAATTTTCTTCAGGTAGCTTTAGGTGCACACTGTGCAGAGGATGCACTACACTAACTGTAAATACTGTAGCTAATAGGACTAATAGGATGAGAAGAACACCAGCAATTTTCTTCAGGTAGCTGTAAATACTGTAAAAACACCTGCCTGCCTGTCAGTAGTAGGAAGAGAATAACAGGTACGGATCTAGCTAAACTGAATACAGTGTATATCTATATATACAACACCTAGGATGTGTATATATATATATATATATATATATATATATATATATATATACAATACACTGTAAGTGCAGCTAACTGACTCGCCTGCCTACTCTATCTAACTTAAATCAAATGACACTGTCTATCTATCTCTCTCTCAACGCCGGAACACACTACACAGGGCCGCCATGCAGGCGGCTTTATATAGTGTGGGGCGTGTACTAAACCCCCTGAGCCATAATTGGCCAAAGCCACCATGGCTTTGGCCAATTACGGCTCTCTGTACAGACGGTGCTGTGATTGGCTAAGCATGCGGGTCATAGTGCATGATTGGTCAATCATCAGCCAGTAATGCACTGCGATGCCGCAGTGAATTATGGGCCGTGACGCGCCACTCGAATTTGGTGCGAACGGCCCATATCGTTCGGAATTCGGCGAACAACCAAACATCCAAACATGCATTCGATTCGAATATGAAGCTCATCCCTACTGGTGAGCTTTATTTATTCAGTGTTGGAGGCTTTAAAGGAGAAGTCCTGGAAACTCTTATATTTCAATGATCTGTGTCTGAGCAACATGCTGATTGAGGTGGTTATGCTGCTGTAGTGGCAGTCACTCATTTTGGTGAATTTGTAATTATTACATGGGTGATGGGAGATCACTGAAGCACCTTTGAGAAGATCTGTGTCATTATTTTGCATTTTATTTCCACTTGGGGCTTTTTTTGTTTCCTTTTTTTGCAATTTAAATTTGACTTTGACTTTCATACACAATATATGTGATTTTGTATATGTTTTTGAGGCGTTGCACTTTTATTTTGCACATTCTAACTGAAGCACTGACATACTACATACGCTACTTACCTACACAAACAACTGGAAGAATTCTTCACCATTAACAAAGGATCCGTAACAGGCAGTTCTACTCTATGAAATGCCCATAAAGCAAGCATTCACCAGAGAAATTTTCATACAAATAGGGGCTAGGGAGAAGAGGAAAAGGCGGCAGCGTCTAAACTCCATCACTTCATCCATTAAAGAGCTAGAAAAAATGAACCAATCTAAACCAGACCCCGACAACAGAACGAAGCTTGTACTTCTTAGACAGAAACTAAGATCATTCCTACTAGAATCATTTGAAAACTCCCAAAAACAATTTAGAGCCAAACACTACACTGCGGGCAATAAGGCAGGGAAAGCTATGGCCTTAAAAATTAAGGGCTATCACAACAGAACGAAAATCCCCTGCCTCTTCCACTCATCCACTAATACCAAGCTTATCGACCCCCAAGCCATAGTCGATGCTTTCAGTCATTACTACAACACTATTATATAATCTAAGCGATTACACCACAACACCCCAACCATCTACCGACGAAATAAACTCCTTTCTGAGAGAAATTAAGTTACCTACACTCTCTCCAGAACAGCTTGCCACGCTCAATACCCCTTTCACAACACATGAACTGTTGGCCATAATATCAAAATTACCTTCTAATAAATCTCCAGGTCTAGATGGCCTCACAGGAGAATATTACAAAAGATTCCAGATGACTTTAGCGCCCTACCTGACCAACGTATGCAATGATGCTGCCTCCTCTTCCTCTCTCCCTCCTGAAATGCTCAAAGCTCTTATTATCACCCTACCGAAGCCAAGGAAAGAACCCACATCATCCCAAAACTTCAGACCGATTTCCCTGCTTAACATCGATACAAAGATCGACACCAAATTAATACCTACCAGATTAACCGATATAATGCCATCCCTGATACACCAAGACCAATCCGGTTTCACAGCAGGATGTCAAACGTTTAATGCAACTCGCATGCTCATTAACATTATACATAATGCAGAAAACACCCAAACGCCTTCTCTGCTTCTGTCTTTGGATGCAGAGAAGGCATTCGTCAGAGTACACTAGACTTACCCCCAGGGTGCGCTGTGCAAATTCGGTTTCCAAGGTCGTATTCTAACAGCCAATATGGCCTTATATTCATCCCCATCAGCACAAGTGTATTCAGCAGAAATGTTATCTAAACCATTTCTTATATCTAAAGGAACGAGACAGGGATGTCCCCTATCACCGCTTATATTTAACTTAATCATGGAATCGCTTGCCGAACTTATCAGATCACACCTACTTATTTCTGGATTTCAGATTGGCCCCATAGAACACAAAATTTATTTATTTGCAGATGATGTCCAACCCCACTGTTTCCCTGGCTTCAGTACAAACGGTTCTGCATAGATTTAGTGCTATTTCTTATTACAAAGTGAATGTTAACAAATCTTAACCTCCCTGGTGGTATGATTACTTCAGATTTTTGATGCTGAAAGCGGTACAATTATCTTGCACGGAAATTTGGCGTTTTATATTGTAGGCCTGTAATTCTTAGGAATAACACACTTAAATCTGTCCAAACAAGAGTCTAGTAGACATCCCGGGTATGATAAAGTTTGAAAAATGAAATAAAAAATTATAATATAATAAATAACTATAAATAATTATAACAAATAATAATATAATAATAATAAAAATGATTCAATTATGTAATCAAATCAAAAACACTGAAATTTGCTCAGTTGCAGAATTGTCTCTTTCGTTACTTTCAGTGTTTGATGACGGATTTTCCCACAAATCACTATCGCTCAATTCTGCAAGTGATTCTAATTTATTATCGCTGTTTTCTAGCTGGTCTAAAATGGACATTTTTTGGTTGCTATGGACAATCTCCAGTTTCCAGGCAGAAAGAACAATATATATAATATAAAACTGCATGCAGGACACTGGACAAACCACTAGGGACAAAGGGGATGTGTAATTATTTGATACAGTACTGTAATCTGTAAGATTACAGTATACTGCATCTATACTGTGTTTTTTACTTTTTGAATTTGGCGCCGAACTCCGTCCCCGTGTGTCGCAACTCTCGCAGGGAATGGAGCTTGGCACTGTGAATCGAGCGAGACATGACGGCTAGCAGATCACAGAGGGGAGACATTGCAGGATCCAGCGGACAAGGTAAGTAACCTCTACATGGATCCTGCGATGCGATCCTGTGTCTGGCTTGGGGTTACCGCTTTTGGTACTGAAAATCCACCCCGAGCCAGACTCGGGAATACCGCCAGGGGGGTTAAACAAACAATGAGAAAAAAACAAATACAAAGTATTTCTCCCTCAGCGCTCATGCAAAAAATGATAAAGTATTAAAGCTGCTACTATAAAGAATATAAACTGTATCAAAAAATAGGTTTAAAAAAACAAGTCTTTCAAACATTAGTAGTGCTTAAGAAGTTCATGTGTAAATAAAGATAAAAAGTTCCATTTGTGTTTGGGGTAGTGGCTGATGGGGTAGTGGCTGATCTGTTCGTACAAAATGTTTAACACCAAATCTTTGCAGATCAAAATCCCAGATGAATCCTTCACCACATTGCTTCTATGGGAATCCCCTGTAGGTAATTCACTTACCGGAAGGTAATGGGTTAACAGCGTGTCTTTCACTGGTTTGGTATCAGCAGACTCTCTTTAATTCACTCAAATAGGGCTGGATCCGTGGATGGATGTTTGAATGGCTGTCAGCACACTCTGCATGCCTCCATAATGTATCAAAAAATAGTATAGGCATGTATCATATCTCTGTACTAAGTCGTTGAGTCCCGATATACCTTATTACCGCTGAGAGCGGTATTCCCGGGTAAGGTATCACAGAAAATCAACGGTGTGGGTAGCTGTGTGGTCATGCCCTTGTGTATCATATCTCCGTACTAAGTTGTTGAGTCCTGATATACCTTATTACTCATGTATCATATCTCCGTAGTAAGTCGTTGAGTCCCGATATACCTTATTACCATATCTCCGTACTAAATTGTCGAGTCCCGATATACCTTATTTCATATCTCTGTACTAAGTCGTTGAGTCCCGATATACCTTATTTCATATCTCCGTACTAAGTCCTTGCGTCCCGATATACCTTATATCAGACAACTACCCACGCCGTTGATTTTCTGTGATACCTTACCCGGGAATATAGCTCTCAGCGGTAATAAGGTATATCAGGACTCAACGACTTAGTACAGAGATATGATACATGCCTATACGATTTTTTGAAAAATTTTGGAAGCATGCAAAAATAGATCAAAATACCGCAGGCAAAACTAACATACAGGACAAACATGTAACAATAAGGTGCAAGTGGCCAAGTCCGGGCGTATTGTCTAAGTCCTCAGCGACCTTAAGTCAAGTAATTGACCAGATGATAACTGATGGGTCAAAGATGAGCCCTAAATATTACATTTAAAGAAAGGTCAGCTGTGGGCTAGAGCAATGGAGGAGTGGGGAGAAGGAAGAAAAGGTGAGCGTGTGCTGATCATGAAACAAAAACCTAGAGGTAAATAAGCAATACAAATTTTTTTTTTTTTTAATTTATATAATCTTTATTCATTATATCTCATTATACAAAAATTAAAAACAAGCATACCAGGTTTTAAATATATCTGTACACATATAGTTGTAGAAGAGAAGGTATACTCTAATCAATTTCCCCCATACATTTTCCCCACCCTCCTCCCACCCTATCCCCTCCTCCCCTCCCCAAACCATACATCTCTATTCTTTCTTAGTTTTAACTACCGTAAGGCCACACCTCATATCATTCCCTTACATTGGGTATCCCATTTCTTCTAACCAGGCGTTCCAGAGTCTTTTAAATTCTCTTAGGTTCCTTCTCTTTGTATATACTACCTTTTCCTTCCACATTGTTTCTAATACAGTTTTAATCCACTCATCCTTCGTGGGGGGGGTTCTTGCCTGCCATCTTTGAGCTATTAACTTCCTTGCTTGGAATAGGCATCTTCGTACTATTTTAATTTTAAAATTACCTCTATTTATGTTTCCCTCCACTCCCAGAATACATAATTTTGGCTCTATTTTAAGTTCTAAAGTGAGGATCTTATTTAACGTTTCCACCACTTCATACCAATAATGAAATAACTTTGGGCATTTCCATATCATATGCATTAGGTCCCCTGTATCCTGGCATCTAGGGCAACCCAAATAACCTTTTGGGGGTATAGTATGTCCTATGTAATAACATTAAGTGCGACACTTTCTGAGCTGGTGAGACTGAAACCTGGTGTCCTCCCGCCAATATCTCTTTCCACTGTTCATCCGAAATTGCACCCAGGTCCCCTTCCCATTTAGCTCTACATTTCAATTTTCCTGGAGTCTCTATAATACCTTTACATATATGTGGATACATTTCGGCTATGGGCCCACTGTAGCCGCCCGGCTCACCTAGCCTTTGAAATAAGATGGACTTATTCCAGGCTGGCCCCTGTCCTCCAAACTGTTTGTTCAGAGCGTGTTTAATTTGTAGGAAACTAAAAAATGAATGGTCCGGGATACCAAATTCCTCCTTCAATGATCCAAATGTTTTTAAGGTATTCTGATTATATAACTGGGCTAGGTTATTTATCCCCTTTATTACCCATGTTTTCATTTTCCCTATTGCTTTTAATTCCTCTAGGTTCTTATTGTTCCACAAGGGGGTGCACTTCATCATACCTCCCATTCCCCTCATGGCCTTAATGGTATTCCATACTTTTATCATTAATTTAACCATTGGGGTTCTTTACAAAAAGGAGTTTGCCTCTAACACTTCCACCACTGTCCCATGGGGTGCCCCCATAATCATCAATTCCCTCCTATTATAACCGTTAAGGCCAGTGCCTCTCCCCAGGTGCTGCATCTGTGCTGCTAAAAAGTAGCTCCTTGGGTGAGGCACTGCTAATCCCCCTTCTCGCGATGGAAGTTGTAGGGTTTGTAATCCTATCCTGGGGGGTCTCCCTTTCCAAATGAGATCTCTTAATAATGTATCTATTTTTTTAAACCATTTCCGACTTATCCATATTGGCAAGTTATGCATAACATACAGTAGCTGGGGGAGCCACAACATTTTAATCAAGTTGCACCTCCCCGCCACTGACAGAAGCAAACCCCTCCAAATTTCAATCTTACTTTTAAATTTCCTCAGCAAGGGGGCCAAATTATTGTCTAGATATTCACCCGGATCTTTTGTTATCTTTATATCTAAGTATTTTGTCGACTCTACTATTTCCATTTGTGTACTGCTTACTGAGGTGTTCTCTCCCATGGGATCTATTGGTAGTAGGACTGATTTCTCCCAATTTATGGATAAACCCGATAGTCTTCCAAAACTTGAGAGAATCTCCATCACTTGGTTGAGGGATCCCTCCATATCACCTAAGAATATGAGGACATCGTCCGCGTACAATGCGATCCGCTCTTCCTCCTCTACCCTCCGGAATCCTTCTATTATCCTATTTTGCCTTATTGCTATGGCTAATGGCTCTATTGCCAGAGCAAATATCAGGGGGGATAAGGGGCACCCTTGCCTTGAGCCTCTTTCTAGTTGGAACTCGGTTGAGTAATCACTATTAATTCTTACCTTTGCTTTTTGATCATTATAAAGTATTTTTACCCAATTAATAAAAAAGGGGCCAAACCCAAACTCCCTTAGTACCCGCCAGATGTACTCCCATTCTACGCTGTCAAATGCTTTTACCACATCTAACAGCATAACTGCTCTAGAACCCATATTCTCTGTGGATATCTGAAGATTCAAAAAAACTCTCCTAATGTTCATACTAGTTGCTCTATGTGGGATAAATCCCGTCTGATCTTGATGAACTACTTTATGGATGATTTTCCTTAATCTACCAGCCAGGACCTTTGCTAGAATCTTAACATCTGAGCAGAGTAAAGATATGGGTCTATAAGACCCGGGTTCCAAGGGGTCTTTCCCCTCCTTATGTAATACAATAATTGTGGCTTCTGTCATTGATGTGGGTAATTTCCCCTTCTCCTTTGCCCAATTAAATACCTTAAGGAGTTGCGGAAGTAGTATTTCCCCATAGCTTTTATATATCTCAATTGGTAGCCCGTCTGGCCCAGGGGACTTATAATTGGCCATTTCTGCTACTGCCATTTTGATTTCTTCCAGAGTGACCAGACGCTCTAGTTCCTCTTTATCTGTCCCCTTTATTGCTGGTATACTTATCTTACTAAAAAAGGAGTCCATTTCCTCTCCCTCCATGATCCCTCGGGATTTATATAAATCCTTGTAATATTCTTTAAAGGTATCAATAATTACCTCTCTCTGGGACGATATTTCACCTCTCATGGTTCTAATTGCTGAGACCGTGGAGGGGGGGAACTGTTTTTTACAATATGAGCCAACATCCTCCCTACTTTTTCTCCTTCCCCATATATAATTTGTTTCTGGAACAGCCTTTTATTTTATACCTTCCTAAGTATTGCATCTTTATATCTTTGTTGTTTGTTCTCCCACACTCTTTGTTTATCGGGGGAAGGTTCTTTCACATACTCCTTCTCTGCCTCCATTAACTCTCTCCTAATCTTATCCTCCCAATCCCATGATTTTTTTTAATTTTAGACACTTTCTGAATTATTAGTCCCCTCAAATATGCCTTTAATGTATCCCACATTATCTGAGTTGAACCTTATAAATTCGCCCAACTCAGATACCATCTCTTCCGGATCCTCCATAATTTCCAACCAGGCAGGGTTCAGTTTCCATACTCTGCATTCTTTTTTATTTCCTGGGTTTACTGCAACTGTCATTAGAGAGTGATCTGACACCCCTCTAGGATGATAGACTATATTTTGTATTACCTGTCCTGCTAACTCGTTACCTAGTACTATATCTATCCTTGATAAGGTAGAATAGGAGCTCGAGTAACATGAGTACTGTAATGTTCCTGGGTTCCGTATTCTCCAAATGTCGGATAATCCCGCTTCTTATAGATATTGACTCATCCGGTTTTCTTGTACTCCCTGACTTTGTTTCCCTGGGGGGAATCTGTCTATTTTTTTATCCATGACCACATTAAAATCCCCAACCACTAAAACTGGTAAGCCAGGTTTATCCATTATGAATTCCAATAGGCTATACAATACCTCCAGTCTGAAGGGAGGGGGGGATGTATATATTAGCTAACACACATTCCTGACTCTCTATTATACAATGCATAAAAATGTATCGCCCCTCTTCATCTAATACACACTATCTGCAAGAGAATACCACCTCCCCACCAATTAACACCAAAACCCCTCTCGAATAGGAGGTATGCACAGAATGAAACTGGTACTTATACTTCCCATTCCTCATATGCCCTTTAGTATCTTTTGTTAGGTGCGTCTCCTGCAAACAAGCTATTCTTACTTTATATGTATCCAAAACATCAAATATCGCTGCTCTTTTAACAGGGGATCCCAGCCCCTGAACATTCCATGATCCAATGTTCAGCACCATCCCTTAACCTGATTTTTACAGTCCATGGTCCTTACCGGAAAGGGGATTTTAAGTTCTACCAGTCTAACAAAGAGAAATACAATAGGGAACAATAACATTTTAAATCCCATTAATTTGTGCAACACTTTTACCCTTTGTATTTTAGTGCTCCAGTGTACTGAAAGGAAAAAAAAAGAGAAAAAAAAAAAAAAACACAGCTTATCCCTATTAATAAGAAAAAAAAAAAGGTACGCTAAATTTAACTAAATATTTTAAATTTGTGTCTTCAAACCCTTGATCTGTACACATGTTTCCCCCTAATATATTTTATTATAACTATATTTAATTTCTTGTGCCTAGTGGGTTGCCCTGTAAAAAAATAAGTAAAATAGTGCACAAAGCGTTTCCTTACAATCTTATGCATCATATACTCCCTTATTCTGTGCCCTCTTTCTCCCATACCCTCCACCCATCCCCCCCTACCCAAAGCCCTCCCCCCTCTCCCCCCACACCATTCTAGGTTACCGTTAAAGGCTTTTTTAATGACCGTCTCATACCCCCCCTTCATTCCAAAACCTATTCTACTTACGCCCCTAACTTCCTTACCCTTACTCTCTACCCATCCCACCCTTCCTCCATTCACATACAAACCCATTTTCTAATTCAATCTAACCATGTGTATTCCCCACTCCACTCAAAGTGTTTCCGTTTTATTATATATATCTTTATATTATGTAATTCTTAAAAATTCTGCTCTACGCTTTTGCAATCCAGGGGAGAAATCAGGATACATTGATATTCTCACTCCATTAAAGAATATGTTTCCTTTCTCTCTAGCCCTGCATAGAAGATTTATTTTGTCCCTGTGATTTTAAAATTTCAGCAATAAGGCTCTTGGGGGATTTCCTTGAGGGGGGGGTCTGAACGGAACTCTATGTGCTCTTTCAATAGAGAACTGCTGCGAGAATGTCTCTCTTCCGTAGATTTCAATCAGCCATTTTTCCAAAAATCCTATTGGATCTGCGCCTTCACTCTTCTCTGGCAGTCCCACTACCCTCACTTTGTCTCTACGCAGCCTATTTTCCATCTTGTCTATTTTTTCCGTAAGCCTATTTAACTGTTCTTCCTGGGTCTTGACCTTTTGTTTCATAGGATATAGCTCATCCTCTATCAGGCTTATTCTCCCTTCTATTTCTGTCACTCTCTCCACTGTTTTTTTAAGATCATGGCGTACCAGGGCTAATTCTTCTTTAATGTCTTTCATCTGATCTGACATTTCACCCAAAGATTGTTTGCAAGCATTAATTGCCAAAAGAATGTCTTTAAGAGATGGCTCCCCATCTGGTACTTGACTCTGGGTAATGGCTGATTCCATCGCCTTCCCCGCAGTTCCTGCTCCTTTAGCTGGTAGGTTCTTTGCTATGGTACCGCTAACAAGTGCGCTTGAGCCTCCCTGGCTCTTTCTGTCTGCCGTTGTCTTATTCTGTGCCTGCTGCCCCCCTTTCGTTGGAGTATGGTCAGCTACGTTTACCATTTTTTCCAATTTGGCGGTTGCTGCGACTGCCGCTGCCGTTACCCCTGCCACTGTGGACGGTATCCCTCTGTCTTTAGCTGACCGTAAGGACTGAGTCCCCATACTCTCCTGGTTGGTATGCTCATCCCCTTTCCTCCTTGTAGACATAATTTCTTCCCCGTTTTCCTCTGTTAAATGTATTTATTTTACCAAAGCAATATATTGGATACTTTAGCATAGACTGGATGCCAGGAAAGGAAAGGTTTTTTTTTTTTTTTTTTTTTAGTAGGTAGTTTTTCATTAGATCACTGGTAAGAGATGTTTTTTATTTTTAACAGTCACCACAGGATAACCCCATTTAAACTTGAATCACCGGGGAGTCCAATCCACACATATAAATCCCCCTCTGCTAATGAAAATGGGATATACAAGCTTCAGGAGTTAGGCAGCACTCTCACTCCGCCGTCCACTCTAGTTAATCAATTTAATTAAATGTCCTCTCACTCACCCAGGCTTCGTTTTGGCACCACCACTTCGGAGTGGGCTCAGGGGCCTCCGTTATCCGGTCCTGTGTTGTAATATCTGCACCGGCCGCTCTCAGGAGCCTCCACTGCTGACACTCCGACATCAGTTCCTGGGACTGTCAAGATAGCCTACCTCTATCATGCTCCCATGAGAGCGTGCCTCCGTCTGACTTCCTCTCGGGTCTGAGTTCCTCCGGAGACTCCCGGGAACCTCCGAAGGGTAACGGGGGATGCAGCACACCGCCTCAGCTCCAAAGACTGTACACTGAAAAGATACCATAGGATGCAGGCAGCAATCAGGCACCCGGGACTGAGAACGGGCACTGGACTCAGCATACACCACCGGAGGTAACGCTGGCTTGCTCCTTATTGCACGAATGGAGAAGGGCTCACGTCCATATTGTGGGAGTGGGGTGGACACACACACTCGCGTTCACTCTTCACCAGCTCACTCCATCATCCGTTTCTGGTCACGCCCCCCACTTCCCGCACAAATTTTTAATACTTTGAAGACTTACATCTTGCATTGAAAAGTACTTCCTAAAGGTATTGTTTGTGAAGAAAATTGGCAGTCAGATGGATCACTCTATTTAGATGGTGAAAGAATTCCCTCCAGGGAATTAATGACTATAGATGGTTACAATCTTATTGAGTTATTCATCTACAGAGTCAATCCTCTACTATGTAGGCAAAGGTAAAAATTAAGTATCATTAGTCATAATAGCCATTAACGGTCCATTGGAATATTCACTTAGTGGCAAACGGCCACAGCACTGGCATACAGTGAAAAATTGCAAGCAAGCTTCAAATGTGTTGAGATGGTGTATTAGCCTGTCGAGTTAGTTAGCTGCACTTACAGTGTATTGTGTATATATATGCATCCCAGGTGTTGTGTGAATATATATATATATATATATATATATATATATATATATATATATATATATATATATACACTGTATTCACTGTATGCACCTACAGTATAGCTACCTGAAGACAAGTGCTTGTGTCCTTCTTCTGATCCTATTAATAGCACAGGCAGGCTCTTGAAGTATTTACACTTAGTGTACTGTGTACTCTGCACAGTTGCACCTACAGTATAGCTACCTGAAGACAAGTGCTTGTGTTATTCTTCTGATCCTATTAATAGCACAAGCAGGCTCTTGAAATATTTACAGTTAGTGTACTGTGTACCCTGCACAGTTGCACCTATAGCTACCTGAAGACAAGTGCTTGTGTGCTTCTTCTGATCCTATTAATAGCACAGGCAGGCTCTTGAAGTATTTACAGTTAGTGTACTGTGTACCCTGCACAGTTGCACCTATAGCTACCTGAAGACAAGTGCTTGTGTGCTTCTTCTTATCCTATTAATAGCACAGGCAGGCTCTTGAAGTATTTACAGTTAGTGTACTGTGTACCCTGCACAGTTGCACCTATAGCTACCTGAAGACAAGTGCATGTGTGCATCTTCTGATCTTAGTAATAGCACAGGCAGGCTTTTGAAGTATTTACAGTTAGTGTACTGTGTACCCTGCACAGTTGCACCTATAGCTACCTGAAGACAAGTGCTTGTGTGCTTCTTCTGATCCTATTAATAGCACAGGCAGGCTCTTGAAGTATTTACAGTTAGTGTACTGTGTACCCTGCACAGTTGCACCTACAGTATAGCTACCCGAAGACAAGTGCTTGTGTTCTTCTTCTGACCCTATTAATAGCACAGGCAGGCTCTTGAAGTATTGAAGTATTTACAGTTAGTGTACTGTGTACCCTGCACAGTTGCACCTATAGCTACCTGAAGACAAGTACTGGTGTGCTTCTTCTGATCCTAATAATACCACAGGCAGGCATTCTGCTAGCTGCTGTATAATCAGTATATATATACAACCCAGTTTTGTGCAGCTACATTTCACTGCAGTGCAGGCCATTAGTATGTCTGGAAGGCCAATAAGGAGAGGCAGACAGTCACAAGCCAATAAAAGAGGGCAAGCAGGCTCTGTATCTAGAGGCAACAGTGCTGGTCGTGGACACGGTGCATCCTCATCAACACATGGCCATGGGACATGCTTGTCCTTTTTTTCGGCAGCTGGCCATGTTGAGCCGCAACATGCGGAAGACTTGGTAGAGTGGATGACCAAGCCGTCCTCATCCTCCTCATCCTCTCTCACCAAGGCTCTGGGTACGTTGTCTGGCAAAGCAGCTGCCTCTTCCCATGGCTCAATGGTATTAGGCACTCCTTCCCTAGTCCCACCATGTCCTCCTGAGGAGTCCCATGAACTGTTTAACCACAGTGTTAGGTACATGCTCCAGGAGGATGCCCAGCGTTTTGAAGGCTCAGATGATGGTACTCAGCTAGAGGAAGGCAGTAACGGGAGCCCAGACAGAGGGGGTGCCCAAGAAGGACAGCAATCTGGCAGTCATGTTCCCCCAGCTGCAGCATACTGCCAGCTTTGCTCCAGTGATGAGGAGGGAGAGGATGATGAGGTCACTGACTCCATGTGGGTGCCTAATAGGAGAGAGGAGAAGGACGAGACACATCACCAATGAGGCAGGATGCCCTCCAGGGGCCAGCTTAAGGGCAGCACACCGACTGCATCACACTGCAGCGCTCCACATGTGCAGGGCACTGCTGTCTCTGCGCATTATTCCAAAAGTTCTTTGGTGTGGGCCTTTTTTGTGACAAGTGCATCAGATCCCACTGCTGCTATTTGCAACATATGTCTCAAGCGTATCTCTCATGGCCAAAACATCTCCCGCTTGGGCACCACATGCTTGACCAGACATATGTTGACCTTCCATGCAGTTCGTTGGCAAGCGTACCTAAAAGACCCACACCAAAGAACAAAGAGAACCTCTCCTTGCTCCTCATCAGCTGGGATCTCCAACCCCACTATACCTTCAGTCCTCTCTGAGACCTGCACTGAGAGGAATGAAGGTGTAGAATTAGGTGTGTCACAGCCAAGTACAATCTGCTATGGGAACATCAATGTCAGATTGTACCAGGCAAATTTCCCTGCCCCAGCTGCTGCACCGCCAAAAGAAGTTCGCTCCCAGCTATCCACATGCCCAGCGGTTGAATGCTAGCTTGGCTAAATTGCTAGCACTTCAACTGCTGCCTCTTCAGTTGGTAGACTCTGCCCACTTCTGTGAGTTTGTGGAATGTGCGATTCCTCAGTGGCAGGTTCCCAAACGCCACTTTTTCTCATGGAAGGTGATTCCGGCTCTCTACCAGCATGTGGAAGGCAATGTCTTGGTCTCGCTGGACAGGGTGGTCAGCAGTAAGGTGCATATTACCACTGACTCATGGTCCAGCAGGCATGGACAGGGATGTTACCTATCTTTCACGGCGCATTGGGTGACTCTTCTGGCAGCGGGGAAAGATGCAGGACAAGGTGCAGTAGTGGTTGTTCCGCCACCACGCCTCCAAAATGCCACTACTAATGATTGTGACACAAATCTCTCCTCCACCCCCTCCTCTTCTTCTTCCTCCATGGCCTCTTCCTGTGCTTTGTCCTCGGAACCAGCGGTGCTCCGTAGGCGTTCAAGGGGCTACACAAGTAAGCAGGCCAAAAGATGCCATGCGGTGCTTGAGCTGGTGTGCTTGGGGGACAGGAGTCACACTGGGGCAGAGATTCTGTCAGCTCTGCAGGGGCAGGCTCAGAGGTGGTTGATGCCATGCCAGCTTCAGCCAAGAATGGTGGTTTTACAACAATGGCACCAACCTCCTCTCTGCCCTCCGACATGGAACAAATGACCCAAGTGCCCTGTTTGGCTCATGTCCTTACCTTGGTGGTGCAGCGGCTCTTGGGCAGGTACCTGGGCTTACAGGATGTTCTGAGGCAGGCCAGGAAAGTCTGTGTGCATTTCCGCAGGTCATATAATGCCAGGACTCGGCTGGCTCACCTCCAAAAAGAATTTAACCTGCCCAAGAACCGCCTAATCTGTGACATGCCCACCAGGTGGAACTCAATGTTGGCCATGCTGCAGCGGTTGCACACACAGCAGAGGGCCATCAGTGAGTACCTGTGTGACTTTGGCACCAGGACAGGGTCAGGGGAGCTTGTTTTTTTTTTTCCTCATGCCAGTGGGCCATGATCAGGGATGCATGCACTGTCCTTTCACCATTTGAGGAGGCCACGAGGATGGTGAGCAGTGACAGTGCATGCATCAGTGACACTCTCCCCCTTGTCCACCTGTTGGAGCACATGCTGCATGGAATAATGGACAGGGCACTTGGGGCAGAACAGAGGCAGGAAGAGGAGGACTTCCTTACCTCTCAAGGCCCCCTTTATAAAGACAGTGTTCCTGCGTGCCCGCCGATCACACAGGACGAGAAGGAGGAGGAGGAAGAGGAGGATTATGTCAGCATGGAGGTGGAGCCTGGCACTCAGCATCAGCAGCAGTCTTCAAGGGATCATTTACAGTCCCAAGAAACCCATGGACTTGTACGTGGCCGGGAGGAGGTGGCTGCGGATCATGTCGTCCTTAGTGACCCAGAGGACTCCGGACCGAATGCCTCAGCAAACCTACGCTGCATGGCCTCCCTGATCCTGCAATGCCTGCGGAAGGATCCTCGTATTTGTGGTATCAAGGAGAGGGATTGTTAGTGGCTGGCAACCCTCCTTGATCCACGTTACAAGATTAAGGTTGCAGACTTTATCTTGCCATCGCAGAGGGAGCAGAGGATGAAACATCTTTGGGAAGCCTTGCAGAAAGGTCTGTGCAACACGTTCCCAGAGACTGGGAGGTTACAAACTCCTGTTCCTGGACAACATGTTGCTGAGGCTTTGGTCAGTCAAAGAAGGAGCGGTGGAGAAGGTGGCCGTCTGACCGATGTGTTCAGACAATTTTTTAGACTGCAGCCCCAAGGTATGATCGATTCCAGCAACCATCGTCAGTGTCTGTTTTACATGGTGCAGGAATACCTAGGGGCAAGACCTGACTTGGACACCTTTCCCACTGAAAATCTTCTGGGTTACTGGATCTTGAGGATGGATCACTGGCCAGAGCTTGCACAGTATGCAATTTTGCTACTGGCCTGTCCTGCATCCGGCGTTCTTTCGGAATGCACATTCAGTGCTGCTGGAGGCTTTGTAACCAAACACAGGGTGTGCCTGTCCACCGACTCGGTCGATCGACTGACCTTCATAAAAATGAATCAGTTTTGGATCACCACCAGCTACCAAGCACCTGATGCTGATGTAACTGAATAATTTTTTTTGAAATGTCAGATCCCTCCAGGACTGCCTATGCTGATGCTGAGTGACTATCCTGTTATGCTGAGTGACTATCCTCTTCCTCCTCAATGATCATGCTGATAGCTTGTAAGAATATTTTTGGTCCTGTGCGCCGTCACCAGTGTCTAAGGCCCAATTTTTCAGCCCCTGTTTAACAAGGGCGTGTAATTACAATTTTTGATGCAATATTTTGCAAGGAGGGTTCATTGCTGCACTCAACTAGAGTATCTGCGAGGGGCTGCAGTGTTGTGGCACCAGCACCAGTGCCTAAGGCCCAATTTTTCAGCCTCTGTTTAACAGGGGCGTGTAATTACAATTTTTGATGCAATATTTTGCGCTCCAACTAGAGTATCTGGGAGGGGTTGCAGTGTTGTGGCACCAGTGCCTAAGGCCCAATTTTTTTGCCCCTGTTCAACAGGTGCATGTAATTACAATTCTTGAGCTAATATTTCACAGCAGGGCCTGTTTCTGCGCCCACCAAAAGTAACTGTGAGGACTTATGCCCCGTACACACAGTCGGACTTTGTTCGGACATTCCGACAACAAAATCCTAGGATTTTTTCCGACGGATGTTGGCTCAAACTTGTCTTGCATACACATGGTCACACAAAGTTGTTGGAAAATCCGATCGTTCTAAACGCGGTGACGTAAAACACGTACGTCGGGACTATAAACGGGGCAGTGGCCAATAGCTTTCATCTCTTTATTTATTCTGAGCATGCGTGACACTTTGTCAGTCGGATTTGTGTACACACGATCGGAATTTCCGACAACGGATTTTGTTGTCGGAAAATTTTATAGCCTGCTCTCAAACTTTGTGTGTCGGAAAATCCGATGGAAAATGTGTGATGGAGCCTATACATGGTCGGAATTTCCGACAACAAGGTCCTATCACACATTTTCCGTCGGAAAATCCGACCGTGTGTACGGGGCATTACAGTGTTGTGGCACCAGCACCACCACCACCAAAGGCCCAATTTTTCTGACCCTGTTCAACAGGGGCATGTAATTACAATTCTTAATCTAATATTTTACAGCAGGGCCCGTTCCTGCGCCCACCAAGATAAACTGTGAGGGCTTACAGTGTTGTGGCAACACCAACACCTAAGGCCACAATTTCTGCAGAGTATATAGGTCAGGCCCCTACTTTCAAACATCCAGCTTACAAACGACTCCTACTTGCAAACGGAAGGAGACAACAGGAAGTGAGATGAAATCTACCCCTAGGAAGGGAAATTCTCTCCTGTAAGAGTTAATATGGGAAAGACGTGTCTCCTATCCACGGATGCTTTATCAACAACCCTTGTTTCACTAAAAACCCCAAATTGTCAAAAAACATTTGTCACTGGGACAGAAAGTGAGGTGAAATCTTCTGAAGAGTTGCACAGACAGAAAAACAAATATCACATGGGTTATAACCCTTCCCTATGTTTTCCAAAAAGCTTAAAATAGATTTTTTGGCTGGAGCTACACTTTAAAAATGTACCAGTTCAAAATTACAAACAGATTCTACTTAACAACAAACCTACAGTCCCTGTCTTGTTTGCACCGCCTGTATACTGCTGTTCAGAGTATATAGGGCCCGGGGGCCCCACGCCTTTCCTTTTTTTTTATTTGGGTTCCCCTTAATATCCATACAAGACCAAAAGGGCCTGGTAATGGACTTGGGGGGGTACCCATGCCATTTGTCTCACTGATTTTCATCCATATTGCCAGGACCCGACATTACATTAAAGCCACAAGCAGTTTTAAATGACATTTATTCCTTTAAAAATGTCATTTTGTGCAGGGACTGTTCTAAGCACGAGAAACCCACCACTTTACAGGCGTACTATGGACACCCCATATATATTTAAAGGAATATTTCACCTTTTTTTTCACTTTAAGCATCATTAAAATCACTGCTCCCAAAAAAACAGCCATTTTTGAAACTTTTTTTTGCATTGATACATGTCCCCTGGGGCAGGACCCGGGTCCCCAAACCCTTTTTAGGACAATACCATGCAAATTAGCCTTTAAAATTAGCACTTTTGATTTTGAACGTTTGAGTCCCATAGACTTCAATGGGGTCTAAAGTTTGCGTGAATTTTCAGTTTGTTCATAGGTTCTGGGGGGGTTCGGCTCATCCCTAGCCCCAACCATACAGGCCTCCATTGCAGCGTGGAAAACACTACGCCTCTCTAAATGGTTGCACCTAGCCACTAAAGCGCTCCCAATCCTTTGAAACATTATGCCTACTAACCCCAGACTTTAACATACCTAGATGGTTAACAGATCAAATAACCCTGACTTCAGACATTCGTGATAAAATAGCTCACAAGACATTTGCACAAATCCAAAAACCGTACAACGCACTTTCCAAAGACTTTCTGGTGTACCACAGAATTCATCAGTGTACCTCCTCCTGCCCTCACCTGGAAGGAGCAATACCTACAGACATATGGAACTACTACTTTTCCAATAGTTGGAATTGCAAAGGCATTTCCTTAATCTATGCAACATTACATGAAAAAAGAATATTTACTAAATCATTACCTTTCAGGAGATGGGAGGAGGATCTACAACAACAATTTACGGAACAACAATGGCAATCTGCCCTGCGTTCTATTTATAAATCCACAAAATGCACGTCACTTTGGGAATTAACCCAGAAACTAACTTTGAGGTGGTACTTAACACCACAGAAACTAGCTAAATTCCATTTCAATCCCACTCCCACTTGTTGGAGACTCTGCAGCCAAACAGGAAACCTTTACCACATATTTTGGTCCTGTTCACACCTGAATAAGCTCTGGTCAGACATATCCAATATTATATCTGAAATTACACAAGCACAATGTAAAATCACTCCGCAATTAGCCATCCTAAACACTGACATTGGTTCTATTCGACCATACTTCAGGACCACTTTTACACATATACTGCTAGCAGCAAGACTTCTGATTGCCAGACACTGGAAGACTGACAAGGTTCCGACCGTGCTAGATGTGATAACTATGGTAAAGACCCATTACACTTACGAGCGCTTTATGAACCATTGGCGAATTAACCACTGACACTGAAATATTCTTAAACAATGGCTTCCCTGGAACAATTGGTACAATAGACTTGTCACCGTTTGAATTAATTAGTATACTCCACCTTTGCGTTCTCTTCCTTCCTACCTACCCGCCCTCCTTAAGCACCTAGGTGTGAGATGCTGTCTCCCTCCCCCGACACAGCTTGCACCCAGATGGGGTGTCTGGGGAAGATAGACAGCAATCTCAACCTACAAATAGCATTCAAGTTTGTTCATACTGTTCAAACTGTTTACTGATGTTCATGGCATGTCTTGCCCTAAGTATCTGTATGACGAATCTCACTGTTAGATCTCAATGTATGACAAAGTGAATTACCTACTAAATGTTATATAATAGAGCAGGGAGAAGGGGATTATAGTGGTGCCAAAGACAATTTAGAACACAATCAATATTATAAAAATATCAAATCTTTAATAGTATACAATTCTAAAAAAATTGATTCATAAACATATATTTTATATAAACAAAATACACAAGGAGCACTTTACAGTTTTTATATTGACTGACACCAATGATGTTGAGAGGTAGTCGCAGGTCAATTCATCCCTACTAGTTTTGCCAAAACATTGGCTTCATCAGGGGAATAGAAAAGTAGTAGAAGAGAATAAAGACACTGGAAAAAAGAAAAAAAGTCAGTCACAAAGTAAAAATATTGTAACACAGAACAATGAGCAATTGAAAAACAGGGAGATCACAATATTGTCTGGCCAAAACTTCACGCTTTCCAAGCAACCACATCACAAACATACCGAGTCAAGCTTCCAGGACACAGAATCGACACCGTCAGGCAACTGGGGACGATAGTCGAACTCAGCCCTGTAATTGGCTACAGGGGGCCCAAAAAGGGTGCCTGTAAAAACTGAAAATTGACAAATTGATAAAGGCTTAATTAATTGGAGTAAAAATGAATAATTCCTTTCATTGTTATTCACATAGGCTAATAAGCCTCAAATACATACCAAAGGTAGAAAAGCGAAATAAAAAAGCGAATAAATGCGCTGGGTGGATCAATGCGTGGTACTTGAATATATTGGAATCAGAAAAGGTATGTTGAAACCAAGGAAACTGAAATAACAATATGGTGCATAATGATAGCATTAATATGGATGTTTGTGGTGCTTCAAAAAAAAAAAGAGAGCACCCTATATATAGCAAACAAGAAACTTAGGAGTATAAAAAAATAATAAGCACTTACCCTGAAGTAGCAAACGCCAGTGAGGGCAGTAGGATGCACAATAAACTTCAAGTCAGGCAGTATAGAAAACTGCACATAGAAACCCCAGTAGGCTTCCAAAAAGGTCCAAAGGACTCGGTTATCTAGATGTGAATTCAATAAATGCATACAGTCAGCATATAAACTGCCAATCAGTATATAAATTGATAGAGAAAGGGAGGAGATAAGCGCTCCTTCTGAATAGGGAATATATGAAAAAATCAATTTTACCTTGTTTATGCACAACCAAACCACAGCGCATAGCAGTCAACAATTGAATGAAAAAGTTTGGCAGCTTTATAAGCCCCCCCACCCGATCAGCATGGCTAATTAGCCAATCGGGAGCGGGGGGCTTTGGATTCCTCCCCTCATTCATTGTCAGGCCCAATGCTGTGACCGCGCCCTATACTATCATCATCACTGGTAATTTCACCATGTGACACGGGCTGCGCACGGCATTCTGGGTGTTGTAGACATCCGATTTCGGACACTGCGCATGCGCCCAGGCCGCTTCTTGTCCGCTCCCGATTGGCTAATTAGCCATGCTGATCGGAGGGGGGCTTATAAAGCTGCCAAACTTTTTTCATTCAATTGTTGACTGCTATGCGCTGTGGTTTGGTTGTGCTTGAACAAGGTAAAACTGATTTTTTCATATATTCCCTTTTCGGGAGGAGCGCTTATCTCCTCCCTTTCTCTATCATTTATATACTGATTGGCAGTTTATATGCTGACTGTATGCATTTATTGAATTCACATCTAGATAACCGAGTTCTTTGGACCTTTTTGGAAGCCTACTGGGGTTTCTATGTCTAGATTTCTATACTGCCTGACTTGAAGTTTATTAAATACAATGGAGATTTGGGACTTTAAATGAGGCCATAGACAGTGTGGAGGTAGATAGAAATGGAAGTACATATACTTTATTCATGAAACAGCATACAAACATAATCAATACCAGAAACCACGTAAATGAAAAGCATTGTAGTGAATGACAATTCATCAATATTTACACTCACATATGTATGTGCATGTGCAATACAAGCATCCAGGGTACATAATGTATAGTAACCATGAGCCCCATAGCAATCTGATTGGATAAGTAGACACATATTACAAGTAAATTCATATATGTACATATGAAATAAAACAACACTAGCCGGAATAAAAGTCACAAAAACAATAAGACCATAATTAGTAAAAGGATAGTATTCAAAGTGGATAGTTGGAACAAGATGTATGACAATTCCCAATGACCCAGAATAGGTGGTTGGATGGGGGGCATGTGTCTGCATCCCCACAATGCCCGACGCGTTTTGTGTGATGACACACTCATCAGGGGCGGATGCTTGGGGACATCTACAGGGGATAACGAAGCCCTGGCTCCATACTCAATACATCTCAGCACAAATTACCTTCTGTAAGTATCCAGGGCAGGCTTATTTTGTCCTTCCCTGTCATGTTTTATTACATTCCCATTAATTACGCTTCGTTATCCCCTGTAGATGTCCCCAAGCATCCGCCCCTGATGAGTGTGTCATCACACGAAACGCGTCGGGCATTGTGGGGATGCAGACACATGCCCCCCATCCAACCACCTATTCTGGGTCCTTGGGAATTGTCATACATCTTGTTCCAACTATCCACTTTGAATACTATCCTTCTACTAATTATGGTCTTATTGTTTTTGTGACTTTTATTCCGGCTAGTGTTGTTTTATTTCATATGTACATATATGAATTTACTTGTAATATGTGTCTACTTATCCAATCAGATTGCTATGGGGCTCATGGTTACTATACATTATGTACCCTGGATGCTTGTATTGCACATGCACATACATATGTGAGTGTAAATATTGATGAATTGTCATTCACTACAATGCTTTTCATTTACGTGGTTTCTGGTATTGATTATGTTTGTACGCTGTTTCATGAATAAAGTATATGTACTTCCATTTCTATCTACCTCCACACTGTCTATGGCCTCATTTAAAGTCCCAAATCTCCATTGTATTTCCTATATAACAATAAATAATCACACTACAACAGGTTGGAATAAAATTGGCCGCTGCACCTTTATTGGTATTAGAATTAAACAAATAACTTTATTCAATAAACCATGAAATATAATAAATATTCTTTAAAATTAAAACCAATTCTAACTTGCTCAGTCATAGGACTCGAGCTGAAAAATTAAATTCATAAAAAACAAGTCCCCCTTGATTCAAGGGTGACATAACCACATAATAGTGCCAGCGACAAGGGTGGGAGGGAAGGGGAGCTCAAACTTAAGCCACCTCAGGGCAAGTGTGAGCGGGTCTGTCACACAGAGGCTTATATAGCCTATTAGTCTGAGGAGAAAACGTTTTTCCAGCTCCTTGCCTCGTGACCTCTTTTTTTTTTTTTTTTTTTTAAATTAAAACTTTATAAAATATTTTTCTTTGGCAACCACAATCCCATGATGCGGGCGCTTTATTGCGCCCACTGTTCATGGAATTGTAGGTTGCACTATATAACAATAAATAATCACACTACAACAGGTTGGAAAAAAATTGGCCGCGGCACCTTTATTGGTATTAGAATTAAACAAATAACTTTATTCAATAAACCATGAAATATAATAAATATTCTTTCAAATTAAAACCAATTCTAACTTGCTCAGTCATAGGACTCGAGCTGAAAAATTAAATTCATAAAAAACAAGTCCCCACCAGGCGGGTTTTGAAAACAAAACCAGGCTACCCCAGCACCGCGGCCTGTTCAATGCAATTTTGAAGACCTAAATTGAAAATGTCAAGACCAACATCTGAAAGATGTACACCATCTTGTCTGTAAAGACCAGGAAAACCCCCTTCCAAATCTACGTGACGGAAGGAGATCCCCCCGATTGATGTTAAAATTTTTTTAATTGAATGATTAATTCTCCGCTTTATCTTTTCCAATGGTCTGCTATCTTTAGAATATAACCAATGCAATTGATACACCATTTCAGAGAAAACAACACATGTATTTGGAAACATTAATCTTAAACAATGCAAATCTTGCTTCATTAAAAACATTAAATCCAAAGTTTTTAATCTACCAACCTCGTTACCTCCAACGTGTAAAATTATGATAGATGGATAAGGCCAAGAAAGAAATAATTCAGAAATGTGAAGGAAAAGATTAGACCATTGTAGACCACGAATACCTTTCCAAAGTATAACAAACTTATCAGCAGGCAAGGATAAGTTGGAACCATAGCAACGCTGAGCAGCTCTCTTATGAGCCCAGTAAATGTATGAATGGCCAAATATCCAAATGCAAGATTTATCACCTATACTCAAAGAGACAAGTTAGGACGGATGTAAATGTTAAATCTACTAGACTCCCATCTACCTAATCTCATAATAACTTCATCACTCAAACCCAATCTAGCAGCTTCAGTAGCGGCTCCAATTCTGAAAGAATGAGTAGAAAATTTGAAAAGGGAAAGGCCCAAATGAGTAAAACAACGTTTTAAGACTGCTGAAAACTGAAATTTTGTCATAGGAGATGAATCTATGTGAACAAAAAATACTGACCTGAAGCTGGTCTGGCTGGAAGGTATTTTTTGAGAATTAATAAAGGACAGAGGATGGAGTCACCAAAAGCGAATAAATTGAGCCACTGGCCTTTGCCTGATCTATCCATTTTTGATTTTCTGACAAAAACAAAGACCTTATCATCTGAAAAGGATACTTCTGATAAAAACAAACCTTCTAAACTGTGTTTGTTATTTGGCAACATCTCGGATATACGAAAGGCCGCAAAAAACATCAAAACGAATGCAGCATGAAATAAAATAGCTTCGTATTCCGAGATGCAAACAAAAGGAGTAGCCAAACACAGCTTTGACAAAGTGTCCAAAGTAATTGGCCTTCGCTTATCTGGAGTCAACTTAACCTTCCGTAAACCTTTTAAAGCTTGTTTAACAGAAAAGAAACTGTTACAGGCTGGGAAATTATTCAGATTCAGGAAAAAAGAAACTCCTGCTAATATTTTATTAATGTGATTAAAGGAAAAATCCAATTGAATTAAAGAACAAAGAAATGCTAAGATTGAACTCTCAGAAGGTGGTAAAGCAGGAGAACCCAATTCCTTATTGAAATTCAACCACCTTTCCCATGCAACCAAATAATTGGTCCATGTTTTTTGAGCAATCAAATTCTTAATAACCTGGATTACTGGGTTTAAATTAGATCCCAAAGATGACTCGGGCAGCGGTACCCAACCAGATCTGCGTGAGGCATTTTTTTTTTTATAGCTGTCTGAAGCGAGCCATCTGGAATCGAGACAAGGCATCGGTGATGACATTAAGATTGCCAGGTATATGTTTTGCCTTAATCCAAATGTTTAATTTTAAACATAAGAGAACTAAGTAACGCAAAAGTTTTATGACCAGTAACGATTTTGAAGAAAGACAGTTTAAAGCGAATAATACACCTCTATTATCTGTATTGATAATGATTCTTTTGTTAACGAGCTGATCGCCCCAAATTTCCAAAGCCACTAGAACTGGAAAGAGTTCCAGCAAAACTATGTTTTTCGTAAACTTGTTAACAATCCAAATTGGGGGCCATACGCCAGAACACCAACGAGAACGAAAAATAGCAGCAAAACCTTGAGAACCAGCAACGTCTGTGAATAACTCTAAATCTGCTGCGAAAACAAAGTCTTCCTGGAAAAAAGATCTGCCATTAAAATCCTGCAAAAATTGGAACCATACCAGTAGATCATCTTTTAGAGCACAGGTCAACCTAATGTGGGAAAATGTGGATTTTAGACCTGACATAGCCAAGGATAATCTTCTAGAAAATATTCTACCCATAGGCATAATGCGTGTAGCAAAAGCCAGAAGACCCAGAAATGATTGAAGCTCTTTTAATAAAATCTTTTTTCTGCGCAGGAAGAAGGAAATAAAGGATTGTAACCTGTAAATTTTTAGAGCAGGAAGCTCAAACTGGAATAATTGCATATTAATTTTAATGCCTAAGAATTCAATAATTGGAGATGGAAAAGTAGTTTTTCCCATTGCTAGGGGGATACCGAAATATTTAGATAAAAGGAAAAATAACCTGAGGATTAAATCGCAAACTAAAGAATCTGGCGGACCAATGAACATGAAGTCATCTAGATAATGAATTATCCCCGTATGACCCGATTCAAATTGTAGTACCCACTGAAGAAAAGAAGCAAAAAATTTTCGAAATAAAAACAGGACAATGAACAGCCCATTGGAAGGCATTTATCATAAAAGAAATAGCCTTCAAAACAGAAACCAAGGGAATTGTAAGATTCTGGGAAGCAATGGGCAATAATCTAAAGGCTGATTGGATGTCTGCTTTGCTAATAAAGCACCCCGACCAAATTTTCTAATAATATGAATAGCATCATCAAATGTGGCATATTTGACTGTAGTAGATAATGGGTCAATTACATCATTTAGGGATTGACCTGTAGGAAAAGAGAGATGACGAATGAGCCGATAAGAGTTAGGCTCTTTTTTAGGTACTAAACCCAACGGGGAAACTCTAAATTATTAAACGGTGGAGAGAGAAAAGGGCCAGCAATCCTATTGGCTGACATTTCTTTTATTAATTTTTCCCTAACTATTTCACTATTGAGAGAGACTGATTTCAAATTTTTTGAAACTTGACAACCTGGACCTGTGAAAATAGGGAGTTTAAAACCTGTAGAAAAAACCTTCAATTAGTAATTGTGCTTTCTCCTTGTCGGGGTACAACATTAACCATGGATGCATTTCGATTAGCCTCATAGGCGTGCAGGCTTTTTGTATGATCCCTGAGGACTTGATTGCTAGATGTTCTTTTAAAGCATCTGAAAACTGGGTGGTTACCAAAACAAAAAGAACATTCATGACGGTAACGACATGAATTCAACCATTTGCATTGATTTTCATTAAATGCGTAACATGTTCCTTTCTTATAAACTGATGCTGACGCATTTGAGGTCAGATTTGACTGAGGCTGAGGTCTTGCATATACCGGTTTCTGAGGAATAATTAAATTTAACCACAGCCCAACATCTTTGTTACCCCATTTTAAATTAGGGTATATTGCAATTTTTTTACGAAAAGATTCGTCGTAGTTAAACCATCCCATGCCGCCAAAACTTTTATATGACTCCAAAATATGCTCCAAATGCTGAAAAAGTCCAGGACATTTCTCTGGATGCTTCTCACCCATTATGGCAAAGAATATACAAAACACCTGCAACCAATTAAAAAAGGATCTAGCAACAGGTTGGAGTCTATCTTCAGCACTATCCTCAGATCTTCTATCCATTTTTATAATGAAATCTTTAGCAATAGGTAATAACGATAATAAATCCAAGAATTCCCCTTTCTATATTTTTTCTTTTACTGATAAAGGCAAATGAAAACTTAATGGAGACATTTCACAGGGGAGTACCTCTTTAAAACATATCTCAGAAACAGAGTTAGGAATGCATACAGGAATGCTTGTATTTATAGGAATAGGATTAATATTAGCTACAGAGTTACCAGACCAAACTTTAGCTGGAGAAGGAGATACGTTTGTAGAGACAGACGTGGAATTATTAATAGCTATATTCTCATTAAATTTATTTAATGACACTAATAATTGATTAATTAATTCATTTTGAGCAAACTTACCAGCATGACTGTGTTCAGACTGACTGCATCTGACAGGAATTTGTATACCTGGTGCTGTTACTGGACTAATATCAGGACCAGCATGACTGTGTTCAGACTGACTGCATCTGACAGGAATTTGTATACCTGGTGCTGTTACTTGACTATCAGGACCGACTGGACTGTTTTCAGAATGACTGCATCTGACTGGAATCTGTATACCTGGCGCTGCTTGACTAAAATCACCTGTAAGGGAGGAAAGAGACAGAGGGGCTCTCACAGAATCCAGCCTGGCTGGCCTGGATGCAAGTGATGCCACATTTGACTGAGGTATCTGCCTGGACTGACTACCAGCATACTGTGGCGACTGCTGTATTGTAGGTGAAGCCAGGCTTGCAGGTGGAGAGTCCGGCAAAACATCTGTTAAACTAGGCAAAGCTGCTTCATTCCTGGGCTGAGTTTCCCTGCATTGTGTTGATGATATGTGTGTTCTGTCCCTGCCTCGGCTATTACGGCTTGGAGAAGGGGATAAACTCTCCTACTTCTTTTCCCCCACCTGTTGCTACTTCTAACCCCTTGCACTGACTCCGCTTGCTCAGTTATGGCTGTAATTCTAAGTATATAGAGGTCAAGTACAGCGCTGCGCTAGGAATAAGACACAAACAGCAGCCAACACACCCGTAGACTCAGGATCAAACTAACAATAAAAATTCAAAAGTGTGGCGCTATGAGCTACGTGAAAAAGTGATAAATAAATGATACGAAAAAATTATTTTAAATATTCAGTGACTTCAAAGCAAATATTTCGGTATGAACCAGAAAAAAGCTACGTGAATGAATGTGATAGTGAATAAAATGATAATACTTAAATACATATACTGAATCAGGTGATGTAAAAATCACAAAATGATATTAAATACAAAGTCCAAATGGGTGAACAAACAAAAGCAAAGAGTCTGTGATAACAGTGCAAAAATAATGATGAACGAGTATCTCCTGAGCATGCAGGGGGATTGTTCAGACCCGGCAACCTGGTAGATAAATGGGCTGTAGGGAGACCAGAAGTGCACAGAGGATTGAAATCGGTGTCAGGACCATCACCAGAAACCAAGGAGGCTTACCAGAAGTATTGGCCTGAAATGGCGTATGCCATACAGGTCGAAAAGGCTTGATGACCAACAGGTCTAGGTATTATATCTGGTCAAATGTCATCACACAGATGGGGGGAAGAAATCAGCATGGCTTCCTCGTCAATGGGTACACCATGAGCCAAGCGAATAATTTGTATTACATGTGAGGGATAAAAACACTCACATAGCGTGATAACGTTTAAACTTGGATTTATTTAAAAATATTGAATAAAAATAAACTCACATTTTCAGACAATAAGAAAAGCATGTAATCTTGTAGCGGTAGTCATGAGGGGCTGTAATTCTATCCTCACTCACCGCTGCTGTTTCTAAAAAAGAACGTTCTGAGGGAGAGCTCCGCTGAATGCTGTGAGCCTGTGAGCGCTGTGCTGAGTCAGAGACAGCTGGCCGAGATTCACAGAGCGGCTCCATAGCTCGCTCTTCCGCTACATTACCCACAGGAGTGTCCGTTTCTGAGAGAGCTAAACACCGCTGGAGCCATTCATCACCTCCTTCTGCTGCAGCCCTTTCAAGGACTCTTCTTACTAGCGACTTCATGCCCAGAGACAGCCCAAGCCAGCCAGGTTAGCGCAGGGGAGCTCAAACTTAAGCCACCTCAGGGCAAGTGTGAGCGGGTCTGTCACACAGAGGCTTATATAGCCTCTTAGTCTGAGGAGAAAACGTTTTTCCCGCTCCTTGCCTCGTGACCTCTTTTTTTTTTTTTTTTTTTTTGAAAATTAAAACTTTATAAAATATTTTTCTTTGGCAACCACAATCCCATGATGCAGGCGCTTTATTGCGCCCACTGTTCATGGGAAGGCTGACGACAATCCAGCAATGTGATGGGCTCAGCAGCAGTCTTATATAGGCCAGTAAGTGGCCGCATCTGTCACATTGTGCGCCTATTGTGTATGCACGTTCGCAAATTAGTGCCGTCATGCATGCACGCTCGCACATTAGCACCGTTGCTAACCTGTGTACGCCCGTTTGTTCTTCTTGTGCCGGTGCGCATAGCAATGCATTGGAAACGTCCATTACCAGTACTGGCACCATTGCCAGTTCTCCTACGGTCATTTGCCTGACAGAACTAGATGGGGCACCAAGTGGTATGAACATTTATGGCCATATGCACCCAGAAGAATGAGCGGAGCACAAACCTCTTGCATTACGGACATTCGTCCTTGGAAGAACATGGCCCTAAACATTAGTAACACTCAGTGCATTGTTCCACCTCGTTCAGCTGCTGTATTTTTCAATCTTTCACAGAGCTTTACAGGATGCTGGTGGTGGGGCTGAATGGTGCACCTGTGCCCTCCGCAACATGAAACTATTTAAATCTCAGACACAGGGGTTAAATGCCCAGTGTACATAATGCATTACTTGCCATGTCCAATTTTCCTCAACAATTTTCCTCAATTTTTGCTTAACTAGGGGTAAAACCAAATGTGTTGAATGTTGTTGCCCCCTGCTGTGCTATATTAAATAAGTCTCTAGGCAACCTTGGCACTCTCGCTGTGGTGCAACTACAAACCCCATTATGCTTTTGCCTCTGGGAGTCATGTTTGGGGGTGAGTTGTGATGCCTCGAGGAACTTCCAGTTCCAAAATAGCTGGAGTGCTGAGAAGCCTACCCCTACACTAAAATATGAAAGAATAGTTTCCCTACAAAGAACTGTGTTTGATTTTGCTGGAATTGTCTAGAACTTGAAAAAGCAGAGTTTGATTATAATTTTTAGCAATCACATTAAATTGCACAACCTGCAGGGCAGTTAAAAAATGGAAAGATACAGTGTTTAAATATAGGCACAGGGTTATCTGGAAAAATCATTCAACATGTTTTTATTTCATGTTTTCAATTAGGTGTAGGTTTGGAGTGATCCCTAACATTAAAAATAGGATAATAAAAGGAAAAGGACACCTAAGTCATTATATAGCCAATCAGATGGATTTTTTTTTTATCAATCAAATGGATTGTAGCAGAATGAATGGTGCTCAGCCATAATACATCACTGTGTGAACAAGCTACCCTGTCTTGAAATGTATCTCTACAAATCTACAAAGAAGCAAAATATCCCTGTGTATGTCTTGAATATATATATATATATATATATATATATATATATATATATATATATATATATATATATATATAGATACTGTATATATATATTAGTGGATTAGAATGCCATTGTATCTGAGACAGTGAATGAATGATTGCAACAAGGCTAGTAAACTATTTTGGACTACTTCCCAGTAAATCATTCTGGAGCTCTGCCAGCTCAGACAGAGTATACAAACTGAGTATTGTTTTCATAGATGAATTTGCAATAGTGACAGGTAAATGGTTAAATGGTTATACTTCCAGACAATGTAAATGATTTGGTGTTCCACCTTGTGGAAACCCAGCTCATTCCAAAACTATGGGATTTATTTATCATTGATTGGAAGAGCAATTCACCCAACATTTTTGGCCAAATTTTTATATTGCACATTCACTGTATTTATCACAGCAGTTTCCACCCATTTTCAAAGGAGATTTTTCTAAACAATCGCCGAGCCAAATATAATTGAACAGCATTTGCCGCTATTTGCTTACATCTGCGTTTGAATTTTTTAAAAATGTTTTTATTGTATTATTCATACTATTTATCACTCAATGAATGTAGATTCATTCCAAAATGTATCCTGCATTCCCCCATTTCCCCCTTTGCACAATATTCCAGCAATCCTTGGTTTGGTGTCTATGAGTGGGTATAATTTAAAGTGCATCTTGTTTCGGAAAGGTGGATTTTTTTTCTATAGAAAGTGCTGAATCTCTGTTTTTAATACAGATTCAGCACTTTCAAGTTAATTTTTTACTTTTTTTAATAATTATAAAACTGCTTTGATGGGTTTTGCACATCCATGCTTACTCATAAGGTCCATCTGATATAGAATTCATTTTAATTAATTTGAAGGCTATTGCATGTTATTTATACCCGCTCTCTACACTTCTACTATTGATACATTAGGTATATATTCTCTATGTTTCATAGATATATGCACAAAATCTATACTTTGTTAAGTCCATTAGAAGAATATGAGGGATGAATGTGAGGCAATTATGACCCTACAAGGGTACCATCCCATATAAAACAATTACCAAATTAGAACAAAAATGGGGTGGGACTTTACATGTACCTTGTGGGGTCTAATAAATACACATACCAAATAAGCTTAAAAGATAAACAAATCTTTAATTTCCATATACAAAAGGTTAGCTTTAATAAAGTTGAATACAACTGGTTAAAACCACAGTTACTGTTACTGTAATGCCCCGTACACATGGTCGGACATTGATCAGACATACCGACAACAAAATCCTAGGATTTTTTCCAACGGATGTTGGCTCAAACTTGTTTTGCGTACACACGGTCGCACAAAGTTGTCGGAATTTCCGATCGCCAAGAACGCGGTGACGTAAACCACGTATGACGAGACTAGAAAAGGCCAATTCAGAACCAAGCACGGCACCCTTTGGGCTCCTTTTGCTAATCTCGTGTTAGTAAAAGTTTGGTGAGAGACGATTCGCGCTTTTTCAGACTCGTGGCTTTCAGATCATTTTCTGCGGTTCAGTTTGTGCTTGTGGGTTTGTATCTGCTCTTCAGTGCGTGCAAGCAAGCTCCGCGTGACTTTAGTCATTGTGTTCTTGTTCGTTCGTTACTGTTTTTCAGGTCGCTCTTCACAGGCCTTGCTGTTCTTCAGTGCGTTCTGTTAATTTGTTCTGAGCAGCCGACCGTTTTCTAGCCATGTTGCGTATACGTACTCCTCGTACAGTTCGTGCTGTGCGGGGGCTTGGTGTTGGGGTCCTGACCTTGACACAAGTCCAGTCCATCAACAGGGTGGGGAAGAGTTCATGGACCAAGAATTGGTTGCTCCAGCGTGACCAGTTCTGTCATATGCCTTTGCTCCGCGAGATCCGTGAGAATAATCCTGATGATTTCAGGAACTTTCTCCGGATGACGGACCCCGTATTTCACAGTTTGTTGGCTTTGCTGACCCCCTATATCAGCAGGCAGGATACCTGCATGAGCCAAGCCATCACTCCGGAGCAGAGGCTCGTCGCTACCCTGCGGTACTTGGCGATGGAGAGAAGCCTGCAGGACTTGAAGTTCTCGACAGGCATCTCCCCCCAGGCTCTGGGGATCATTATCCCAGAGACCTGTTCTGCCATCATCCAGGTCCTGCAGAAGGAGTATATGAAGGTAAGATTTTTATCCTTTAATATCACATTTTATTGTATTTAATGTTTGATAATATATTGTATTTCTTTCCACATTCCCTAATTACCATGATTGTAATATGCTGTGAATGTCCCCTTTGTCCTCATGCATGCTGGATTTTTATGTCATTATTTTTGTTGTCCTTCATACACATTTGCCTTCACTTACCTCCCCAGCATGCTCTCCTGGCCCTATATTCACCTCATGTAGTCACTTAACAATGTATTTTGTTAGCTCCATAGTAGTGCTTTACCCCAAACACCCCCTAAAATGTTTAGAAATCTGATTTGTGTTTTAAATTCAGGCAGAGTGCCAGAGGCTTTTTTTGGGGGGACCCCAAATCATTTTTAACCCTCCCTCCTCCCAACTGCTAAGTCAGCTGATCCCAATTCTCCATCTATCCTCAATCATCTATCTAGTGACTTTGCCAAACCCATACACACTATACCCATCTCTTTTGTGCTCAGATGTATGGATGAATTCCCCAAAGCATGTAGTGCAAGGGCCTGCCTGTATACTTTCAAATGGTACTGTTTACAGTTTTTGTATACTATTATCTTGATAGGTAATAGCAGAATGTCCAAATGTGCTCAAATGTGTACAGTGTGTATTTATATCTTTGTATTATGACACTTCTTACCTGTCCAGTGTGCTGCCAATAGTGTAACTAAGGAGGGGCTGTTCCAAGTAATACCCATTATTTAGGCATTCATCTCTCAATGAAGTGGAGAGGGTTACCTGTCCAAGAGTCCCCCCTATAATGTTAGACATGGCCCATGAGAGGGGGGGGGGATATGATAGGTGTACCTTATACTTTGGTGTTGTAAAATTCCCCTTAATAAATGTTATCTGGATGTTGGCCAAGAATGTTTGTGTCTAATCTGCTTTCCATGTTTTAATGTGCAAAAAGACTAATTTTTTTTTTTCATCAACAGTTTCCTTCCACGCCACAGGAATGATAGACTGTGGTCTCCCACTTTGCCCAGCGGTGGGACTTTCCTAACTGCAGAGCGGCAATTGATGGGAAACACGTCCACATTGTCCCACCACCCAACTTGGGGCCATACTATTATAATTACAAGGGGTTCAATAGTATTGTGATGTTGGCAGTGGTGTCGGCTAATTATGAGTTCCTGTATGTGGACGTGGGGAAGAATGGCTGGATGTCCGATGGTGGAGTCATCGCCCAGATGGAGTTTTACAGGCGTCTCCAGAATGGCAGCTTAGACTTGCCACCTCCAGAAGACAATGTGGAAGGACTCTCATTCGCCTTCATTGCGGATGAAGCATTTTTGCTGGAGGACCACCTTATGCGGCCATTCCTGATGAGGACCCTCACCCCGGACCAGAGGGTTTTTAATTACCGGCTGGCCAGAGCCAGAAGAGTGGTGGAGTACACATTTGGAATCATGGCCAGCCGGTTCCGCCTATTTCTTACACCCATCCATATGGCGGAGTATAAACTGAATCATATAATTCTGGCGTGCTGTGTTCTACATAACTTTTTACGGCAACATTCTGCCAACTATGCTGGCTCAGTTGGGCCTGAGGCCGGAATTATAAATTAAACAACCCTGACGGCGCTTGAAAGTGGCCGTCCTGGCTTGCCCTCCCTGAGTGCCCGTGATGTCCGGCTAAGATACCTTGAGTTCTTTGCGGGTAGGGGGGCCATCAATATGCCAGACAATTTGTGAAACCTTGATCAACAACAAAACAAAATAATTAAGCTAATCTTTAGTGACATTTACTGCTTGTGTTTGTTTTAGCTGACCCTGACAGAAATGTGGTGAGTCCTGAAAATGGCGTGATTGTGTAACCTTATACAAAGCACTGTTGGGTGTTATTTACTAAAGGCAAAGACACTTTGCACTACAAGTGCACTTGAAAATGCACTGAAACTGCACTTGTAGTGCAAAGTGGATTTGCACTTAGGAAATAACCCCCATTGTCACAGAAAGCAGCAATTACATCACCACAAAAGTGGTGTAGCGTTGAGACAATAATCCACACATTCTTGATTAACAATCTTTTTAATACCTGCACAATCACATGTGCATTTAGAAAAGGTTTTTAAAACAAACCAACATATTTGTTGTATAACAATTTTTGGGGTGGCATTATCAAAAATAGAAATGCCCATTTAAGATAAAACAGGCATGTTTCCAAACAACAAAAAAGACACAAATCTAGAACTTACAAATTTCACATTTGGTAGAACTTGAAGGTAATATCAGACATGAGTATTTACAAACTGTGTATGATATTGTGTTCAGATGGGGTGAAGTCACCCCAGGAAAAGCCAAATTTGAAAGATGCACACCAATTTACGAATGTCAACATGTGCTAGCTGCCATCACGGGGGATCAAGGGACGTGTTTTGGGGGAGCAATCCCTTCCTCACAGCTACTTTATTATTGAGGAAGGGGTTGCAGCCCCAAAACGTGTCCATTGATCTCCTGTGATGGCAGATAGCACATGTTGGCACACTGTGTGCATCCTCCAAATTTGGCTTTTCTAAAAATCGCAAAAACATTTTGAACATTGTAGCACACAAAAAAAAGGGATTTGGAGGGGTTTTAAACTCTCCCCAAAACATGTTATTATTTTTTGGATAACATCATTGATGTTATTCTTGAGGTTTTCCAATGCTAAATTACACCCCGTGATCTCCCCAATCAGGATCTGGGCACTTTCCGAGGTGAAAGGATCAGGATCCACAACATCACGATCACCTAAAAAGAGAGAAACCAAAAAAAAGCAGGTGTTATAAATATGCCGGCATCCATCTCTTACCTGAGCCTGTGGTCGCACACACTCACCTGTTGTGGTGACTAGTTCCACCACGTCTTCTTCCTCCTCCTGCTCTTCTTGTGATGGGGGTATTTCCCCTTCTTCCAGAGGGGGGGGTCTCTGGTCTCCTCGGATGAGGGGTGTCCTCCGAGTCTTTTCTCCCCTATGTTAAACAAAAATGGTATACTTAGCACACAGATATTTGATGGCAGAACTTTAAAGATGAAACATTGGTTGGAAGTGGGGTACAATTGTCTATTTTGACAGAGTTCCAAGATGTAGAATTTTGAGTGTCCTTTGTCAAGCTTCAATACTTTACCTGTTTTGTACAAGCTTCACAGATGGAGACACCCCTATAGTATACACTGGAGCACCTGTGTGGCCCCCCTAATAAAAATGGTGTTCTTGTGTCCCACACTAGTGCTCCAGTGTCCAGATGTGAAAACAGCTGCTGAGTGTACTCTCCTTACACAGAATCTAGTTTGCATTTCATTCTAGTAACAAACTCATCTACACAACCAAATTAGTTTCATACAAGTAGGCCCTAAAAAATGTGGGCAAATGCATATGGCCAAAACAATGGTGTTTTAGAGGCTGAAAGAAAAATGTTTGATACGAACGAATAATGTGCCCATGAACATGAAAGTTGACATTTAAAACTGTACAACACTTTTAAGAAAAGCACATGGAGCAGCACGAACGTAATCAAGACAAAAAAATTAGGAACACAGGACAACTACTTACTTTTTTGCAGCACTCTCCGGATCTTTCTGTACTGCTCATGTTCTCTTAATTTTTAGGTCCGACCACCGCTTCCTGAGCTGATCTTTCGATCGCCGTACCCCGAAATTCCGGTGCAGACTCCTGACCACTTTCGCCATTATCTAGGCCTTTCTGACATTGGGGTTGGGGTAAGGTCCATACTTCCCGTCATAGTCGGCCTTCTTCAGGATGTCGACCATCTCCAACATCTCCCCAAAGGACATATTTGAGGCCTTAAATCTTCTCCTTCTGGATCGGGACGTTTCCGGATCCGGGCTTTCCTCCTCCTCCTCCTCATTGCTATAATTAGCATTCACCTGCTGTGTCTCCGCCATGTGCTCTTCCCCCACTGCGCTGGACGAAAAGGGGCGGGGAATAGACAAGAAAGAACGTCAGGCGGAGTTACACGCATGCGCAGTGTGTATAAAGCGTAACACGCGTGTGTAGTACGTACGATCTGTGAGCGGAGGAAGGAGTATCGGAGGCGCCGATCGTGATAACGAAGGTAAGAGACAAACTTGGGCCTATACTGCTTCTAAATTGAAGTCTATATTGTAACAAGATTCGAAGAGTTTGGCCTGACATTAGGGTTTGTCTTGTGTTGTGTCTTGCAGAGAAAATGGATGGCTTCAACGACCACAATTTCCTCCCCCTGTTCATAGACAAATACAGGGAGCTGCCCTGTCTGTGGCAGGTGAGACACTCCCATTACAACAATAAACAAAAGAGGCAGGCAGCGCTGGAGAAACTGCTGGAGTTGGTGACGCCGGTGGTCCCCACAGCAATCATCCCCTATTTAAAGACCAAAATTGGTGGCCTGAGGAGCACATATCTTAGAAGGTCACGGAATCCCAGAGATCAGGAGCTGCAGCAGATGACGTTTATGTCCCCAGGCTGTGGTACTATGAGAGACTGCGATTTCTGTCAGACCACACTGAAGTCAGGGAATCCCTCTCCACTCTTCCTTCCACTCTTCCTTCCACTCTTCCTTCCACCCCAGCTGAGGCTTCCGATGTCCAAACTGGGCCTTCCAGCCAGGAAGAAGTGGAGGAGCCCAGCTTGATCCAGGTATAGCATTCTTCTACAGATTTCTGGTCAATAAATAAATGACGTTTACTAGATGTCATTATTGATCTCTAATTGCTGATTGCAAAAAGTGTTTTACATATCAATAGACAGTAGTGGGCACCAAAAATTGGGACAAGAATGAAAAACGCTGGGCTCAGAAGGATGGTCTGTTAGATTTGTTAACATTCAATTTGCAACAGTCAGGAGGTGACAATTGTGTGTGACTGATGAATCAAAAACTAAAACTATGTCCCTTTTTTATACACAGGAAGACCTCAGCCAAGAGGAGGCTGTGGAATGTGGCAGCCAGGAGGAGGCGGGGCTAAGTTGCAGCCAGGAGGAGGCAGGGCTAAGTGTCAGCCAGGAGAAGCCTGGGACAAGTCGAAGCCTGACCGAATCGCAGGTTCCTCCCCTCCGCCTTCCATACAAAAGAGCGAGGAAGGCGACTCACATGCAGGATTCTGCGCTCAGGCTCATTCAGGAGGCTTCTGCGTCCCTCAGAGCCTTACCCACTCCTAAAGAGGCCTTTGCCTGCATAGCTGCCACAAAACTGCAGGGCATGCAGGAGGGTCAACGCAAACTATGTGAGGACCTTCTGTATAAAGTCCTAAGTAAGGGGGTAAGTGGGGAACTAACACCCAATACCCACCTGAGTGAGTTGGCCGCTCCTCCTCCTCCTGCTGCCACAACTCCACCACCAGAGCCACAGCATGGAAGGAAGCGTGGAAGGAAGACCAGAGAGTGATGACCCTGGGTTCAGTCTGGTCTGACAAAAGATGCAGTCTCTTGTATGACCACAGTCTGGGGACACAGATGTCATCTGCTGCTTTCCGGATCTCTGGGACTTCTGGACCAGACTGCACTCCCTTATATAAGGACACCTCAGGCCCCCAATTTTGTTTGAAAATAATTGATGTCTGCCCTGGGGGTCCAAGGCTTCACCCATTTCTGCTGTTTCTCCAGTGTTTGCCTCCCTCTTTGTTTAGTTGTGAGCCCTTAATAAATGAATTTTTTTTTCTATTATACTCGCCTATGTGTGTTTTCATTCAAAAAGGAGAGTTTGTTTCTGAGGATTCAGGTACATTTCAAAATACAATGTGAAATTAACAAGGGACACCAACACCAAACAATCTCCTACAGATTAAAAAATACAACATATCAATGGTGTTGTGGTAACTTGACACACAAAACACACAAAAATATTCTGGAGTAAAACTAAAAATAAAATAAAACAAAGATCAGCCTTGAAAAAAATACAAACCTAAAAAAAAATAAAATAATCGGCCTAAAGAAAATAAAAAAAATAAAACAACACAAAAATAATGTTGTCAGATGTGACAAATCAAAATATATTGAGGGAATCCCGATAAAGAATAAAGAAAGAAGTTTGTGAGAAGTCTGTGTGAATATGAGCAGCAAAACTACTTCATTCGTCTCACATTATAAAGAAGAAGAGAGTGCGCTGTATTAAACCATTTTTTACATTGCACCGTGACGAAAGTGTTGTATCCATTGCGACCGCTAAGTTTACCAGACCGAGCTGTTTCATCTCGGAATTTCTTCTGAGCATGCGTGGCACTTTGTGCGTCGGAACTGGCCACTCACGGTCGGAATTGACGCAAATGGATTTTGTTGTCGGAAAATTTTATAGCCTGCTCTCAAACTTTGTGTGTCGGGAAATCCGATGGAAAATGTCCGATGGAGCCCACACACGGTTGGAATTTCCGACAACACGCTCCGATCGGACATTATCCATCGGAAAATCCGACCGTGTGTACGGGGCATAAGTCTATCCAGGATGTGCTGGTCCTGGCTAAAGATTCGAGAAAACTGGCAACTGGCCTATGCATTTCACGGGGAGTCCCACTTCATCAGGGCCTTAGATTGGAGCACACATTTGTACATATACTGCAAAGATATACAAACATATTATTGACAAATAAGGTATATAAACATTAGTAAATATATTACCAAGAAATATTAAACATTAAAAACTTTCAAAATACTGAGTCATGTTCCTTTAAATTTTTGTAATGGTATCCTAATAGAGCTTGTTACATACACCACAGCATCTTGTGGGCAGGGAGGACAAATTATCTCAAGTAAAATACAGATAGAAATGTAACCTATATTCTAACACCCATATTCATACCTAGAAAACTACCAAGAAGACTGTTAATTCACCTGTGTACTCAAAAAAAATTGCGCTATCTCAAACAAAAATGTAAATATTAAAGATATTGGTGATAAAGCCGTTACATACAAATGTGACTAAAATTCATATGAGCAATCAGGAACACCAGGTATGATGTTTGACAGCAGGTATCACAGGAGAGGAATAATAAATGGGTACTCTTACCGGAACCAATGGCTCTGGATGTCAGCTACACCAGATCAAACAGGCATGGACAGGAACGGCTTGCAGTATCCTGGAATGGTCAGCAAAGAGGCTGGAACAGGTATAAAAAGGAACAGCTTGTAGTATCCTGGGATGGTCAGCAAGAAGGCTGGAACAGGCACGGATGTCATCGAGAGTCAGCTCTTCTCAAATGGAATCACCACAGAGGAATCTGCCCTTGAGCCAATGATGACCGGATTGATGGAATAAGCATGTTCATGGTGAAGGAATGAAAAGAAAAAATGCTCCAGATGGTGCAAGTCAAAAAAAAAACGGATATTTATTTTCATAAAACCAGCATATAACAACATAATATTGTGATCACAGTAAAGAAGCAATGTTGGGAAGCCAAACAGCAAAGCCCTACGCGTTTTGTCCCAATAGGACTTCTACAGGGGCATCAAATAACTCCCTCCCATTGCTGCCTATATATAAAAATGCTAAAAGATCATAAAACCATATGCAACCAATCGGAGAGCTCCGCATCCAATTGGTTATGATGGGCTCACCAGTGGGAGGGGACCGATCGTAAATTGAACCAACCATGGATGAGCCAATCATAAATGAGAATGATGAAAGTAAGAACCAAACTAAACATACTATGGGCCAGAAAAGCCTATGAAATTCAAAGTGGGAAAGCGTCCAATTAACATCAGCGAACCGGTGTGTCAGGATGAGGTGCAAGGACCAATTGAAAACAATTAGCGAAATGAAAACAGGAAGTTGGTTGTCACCAACCCTGCATTCAAACTGGAAAGGGGCACTGGGAATTGGAAGTGGAAGACCGTCATGACTGGGTACAGGTCCACCTTCAAAATGAGGCTTGGAGCAGTGTCCCGTGACATAGATGCCTCCCACTCAGGAATGACCAGCGTTCGCCTCAAAACGAGGCTGGAAACACAAGTTACATGGCACAATGACGTTGGGTGTTATGAAGGCCCACGTCTTGATGTATCCAGCATTCACATCAGAACGCGGCTGGGAACATAGGTCACATGTACAAAGTGACGCCGGGTATTAAGAACGCCCACGTCATGACGTATCACGTCACTTGGGATGAACAAAAGTTAGTGTGACAGACCTAGCCGGCAGAGAGACTTTTGGAGGGGACTGAATGCTAGCCTCTTGCCGATCGATTGTGGGCCCTGGCATTTGGGGGAACGGTGCTCTTTGTGAGCTGTATGCCTGAGGACCCTTGAGGTGGTGTTACTTTGGATTCAGGTCCATATCCCCCCAAGAGACACAGACTCTGGGGACCCTGGATTTGCCATATTAGAAATAGTGGCTGATTCATAATGCTGGGACAAATACTATTAGGAGATGCTGATGTCAATTCCAGCCTCCTGTCTGTCTGTTGCCTGCTAGAATGTGTTTATTGTAAATAAGTCTAGTATGGGATCTAAGAGTCATTAGATCCCCATTGTTGTTTATGTTAATTAACTCTGCTATTGTGCGAAGAAGAGTTCTGTGTTGATTTGTGATAATGTTGATTGTGTTTTCTGAGCTACAAGACAGCCAGTCTGGCCTAAAGGTCATGACTGAGTTATCTAGGCTGTCTAAAGGGATTAGTTAATTAGCCCATGTTAATTAGGTTTCTGGTCACAGGTGTATGTTCAGAGTAATATGAGCAGGAGGTATGCACCTCCTCTTTTACTGTATAAAAGAGCCTGTATTCCTTTCAATAAAAGAGATTCCTGGTTGAACTTACATACAGCCTGTCTGGTGTTTGTTCTGAGCTATCACAACTGGATTTGAACGGCACATAGCTGTAGTTCAATTCCCGGAGCATCGGATGACCGAACCATCAGACGTTGCAATCTGATTCAATAGCCACAGAGGAGTGTCGGGAGAGTGGAACCGAGTGAGCAGGGGCTCATTACATTGGTTGGCAGCTGTGGGATTTGCTCTCCAGTTACTGGGACACTCCAAACCAGCCTGCAGGAGAGCCACTCTGAAAGATTTACTTGAGAGCCGGGAGGGACCTGTGGGATCGTGCTTCCTTGCCGTGAACACATCCAAACCATCACCTGGATCTGCATCACCAAGGTCCAGATAGCAGGAGAGGAGAGGTACAGATACCAGCCACCATGGAAGAGGAATTCAGAAGGAGGTTGTGAGAGATGCAGATACAGCACAGAGGACCAGTATCAGAGCAGGTCCTGCTAGGATGGTTTGATTCTATCCGCTGTGAACTCTGGAAGGAAGCGCTAGTCCGTGAGCAGCGAAACCAGGGAAAAGTTCTCTCCTCCATCCATGTAAGGTACTGGTCACAGTATGAAGTGCGAATGCTGTTATTGGGGGAACAGCCAAACCAGGAGTGGACAGCTGAGTTAAGCAGGCTGATCCGAGCAGAAATGCAGTTGGACGAGAGCTACAGAGCCCTCCAGTGGTATGTAGCCCAAGTGTGCCCATGGACAGCGGATGACAGCCCCACAGAAGGCTTTGACTATGATGGCCTGGGATTGTTGTACTGGAGACTGTCCAGGGACCCTGACTTTGGGAGTGATCGGGAGTGGCGTTTGGAGGAAATAATGGAGCACAGAGAGCGAAAACTGAATGTCTTGGAAGTGCACTGGGCACAGGAAGATTTGGAGTTTCTAGCCATTCAGGAATGGGAGCTTGAGATGGCCTACAGACAGCTGCTAGACTCTGCTCAGCAGCAGGGTGGGGCTCCCTTTGCCTGGGACTATCAGGAAATACCAGTTGACAACTCTGATATCCTGGCTGAAGAGTCGACAATGTGGCAGAGTAACAGTGTGCTTTGCCAACTTGCCCCCGCAGCTATGGATGTGGAGGTCTTATGGCGGATGGAGCAAGTGCTGACTGACCTTGATGAACCTGTATCTGCATTGGATGATCTTGGATGGAGGAATGTGCCTGTCCAGCAGAATGCCAGAGAATCGGCAGTGGAAAATCTGGAGATTGCTATCCGCAAAGCTGAAGTGCTGACAACAGGGCAGAGCTCTGCTAACCTCTGCCCAGCACTGATAGCATCTTCTGGGTTCCACGGAGAGGAGATGGTGAACCTTCATCCCCAGACACCAGTTGCAGAGACAGGGGATTTGATAGACTTTTCTGCTGAGGAAGAACAACCTGGTGAGCCTCCAGCAGAAGAAAAGCTGTTATTAGGGCCAAACTTCACTGTGCTCTGCCCAGCACCAGCAGAAGTATCTGTGGAGTTACAAGGAACTTCCCCAGTATGTTTAGGAGGGTCTATCACATTAGGAGCGATCTGTCACTGGATGGAACTAATCCCTCTGAATATGACACCAGCATTGTCAGAGATAACAGGGCCCAAAACCTTGTCACACTGAGGGGTACTCCAATGTTTTTGGATAATTTGTTTAATTTGTCTAGATTGAATTGAATAGTTTGTAACGAAGGACCACCTAAACTTGTCATCATTAACATTTTTGGGGGTAGATCTCAATAGAGCATACCTATCTATTTTGGAAACCCTCTCAATTTCAAGATCTAAACTGTTGGATTGGTAACCCTTTTTAACAAACCTATTTTTTAAAATAGTGGACATGCTGAAGAAGTCATCTTACCGGGTACAGTTTCTCCTCAATCTAAGGAATTGGCTACCAGTGACAGACTTCAGCCATTGTGGATGGTGACAACTGTCAACAGGAATATAAGAATTCCGGTCCGTAGGTTTGAAGTGGGTCTTGAACTCAAAGTGGCTGTCCACAACATTAATCTCAAGGTCCAAGAATTGGATAGAGGTAAGGCTAGCCTCATAGCTCTGACATAAACCTCTATTATTCAAATTAAGGAAAGACATAAATTCATCAAGGGATCACGGTCACCATGCTATAGGAGGAGGATGTCGTCTATATATCTAGCCCAAAGAACCAATTCAGGTCTCTTGAGGGCATAGACGACATCCTCCTCCCATTTGGCCATGAATAAATTGGCTAGGCTGGGGGGGGTAAACATTGCCCCCATAGCCACTCCTTTAGTCTGTAAATAAAATTTATCCTGGAACCAAAAATAGTTGTGCTGTGTGGCAAATCTAAGGAGTTCCATAATGAAATTGCGTTAAATTAAAGAAAGGGTAGTGTTGTGGCCTAAATAATGCTCTACTGCATCGAAAACCAAAGTCGTGTGGGATGCAAGTGTAAAGAGAGGCCATGTCCGCTGTAACTAGGAACGTGCCCTCTCTGTACACACTGGACTCCAACTTCTTCGCTCTTCTCGTCCCGCATCTTCCTCCAGGCTTCTTCTCCGCTCCGTCCACACAATTCGTCTCAGTGGGAGCCTTCAGCCGTGTGACGCTTCGCTTCTTCTGACAATTCCTCTGACGCACGAAGAATTTATGGGACTTCCCTGTGGCTTTCCCCGTGTTGTCATGGGGGGGACAAGGTGCTTTGGGGGCTACCTCAAAGCACCCTCCCAATGTTGAGGGCATGTGGCCTGGTAGGGTTCAGGAGGGGGGCGCTCTCTCGTCCCCCCTCTTTTCCTGCAGCCTGCCGGGTTGCGTGCTCGGATAGAGGACTAGTATGAATTTTTTGGGGGACCCCACGCCATTTTTAAAAAAAAATTTGGCGCAGAGTTCCCCTTAAAATCCATACCAGACCTGAAGGGGCTGATATGGATTTTGAGGGGGACTCCTACTCCATTTTTTTTTTAATTTTGGCACGGGGTTCCCCTTAATATCCATACCAGACCTGAAGGGCCTGGTATGGAATTTAGGGGGACCCCCACACCATTCTTTTTTTTCATTTTGGTTCATGGTTCCCCTGTGGGGAAATCCCATGCCATTTTTATCAATGAACTTTTATGTGTATTGTCAGACTGACAATTCATTATAGCCGCGAGTAGTTTTAAATGACATTTTTTCCTTTAAAATGTCATTTTGTTGTTAGACTGTTCTAAACACGTGAAATATGTGGGAAATAAGGGAAACATGCATACTATAGACACCACCAGGTACGAAATTTAAAGGAATATTACACTTTTATTGCTTCACTTTAAGCATTATTAAAATCACTGCTCCCGAAATAATGGCTGTTTTTAAAAATTCTTTTTGTATTGATACATGTCCCCTGGGGCAGGACCCGGGTCCCCAAACACTTTTTATGACAATATCATGCATATAAGCCTTTAAAATTAGCACTTTTGATTTCTCCCATAGACTTTTAAAGGGTGTTTTGCGGCTTTCGAATTTGCCGCGAACACCCCAAATTGTTCGCTGTTCGGCGAACTGGTGAACAGCCGATGTTCGATTCAAACATGAGTTCGACCAGAACACGAAGCTCATTCCTACTTAGGAAAGGAAGAAAAAAAATAGCACCAAATGGCTTCTGAGTTGCTCATGAAATTATATATATATATATATATATATATATATATATATATATATATAGTGGGGATGGAAAGTATTCATACAGCCCTTTTCACTCTTTGTTATATTGCAGCCATTTGCCAAAATCATTTAAGTTCATTTTTTCTCCTCATTAATGTACACACAGCATTTTTGCAGATTTATTAAAAAAGAAAAATTGAAATATCACATGGTCCTAAGTATTCAGACCCTTTGGTCTAATACACCCTTTTGATCTAATACAGCCTTGAGTCTTTTTGGGAAAGATGCAACAAGTTTTTCACACCTGGATTTGGGGATCCTCTGCCATTCCTCCTTGAAGATCCTCTCCAGTTCTATCAGGTTGGATGGTAAACGTTGGTGGACAGCCAACTTTAGGTCTCTCCAGAGATGCTCAATTGGGTTTAGGTCAGGGCTCTGGCTGGGCCATTCAAGAACAGTCACGGAGTTGTTGTGAAGCCACTCCTTTGTTATTTTAGCTGTGTGCTTAGGGTCATTGTCTTGTTGGAAGGTAAACCTTCGGCACAGTCTGAGGTCCTGAGCACTCTGGAGAAGGTTTTCGTCCAGGATATCCCTGTACTTGGCCGCATTCATCTTTCCCTCGATTGCAACCAGTCGTCCTGTCCCTGCAGCTGAAAAACACCCCCACTGCATGATGCTGCCACCACCATGCTTCACTGTTGGGACTGTATTGGACAGGTGATGAGCAGTGCCTGGTTTTCTCCACACATACCGCTTAGAATTAAGGCCAAAAAGTTCTAGCTTGGTTTCATCAGAACAGAAGAATCTTATTTCTCACCATCTTGGAGTCCTTCAGGTGTTTTTTTAGTAAACTCCATGCGGGCTTTCCTGTGTCATGCACTGGTGAAGGCCTGCAGTGATGGTTAACTTTCTATAACTTCCTCCCATCTCCTGACTGCATCTCTGGACCTCAGCCACAGTGACCTTTGGGTTCGTCTTTACCTCTCTCACCAAGGCTTTTCTCCCCAGATAGCTCAGTTTGGCCGGACGGCCAGCTCTAGGAAGGGTTCTGGTTGTCCCAAACATCTTCCATTTAAGGATTATGGAGGACACTGTGCTCTTAGGAACCTTAAGTGCAGCAGAAATTTTTTGTAACCTTGGCTAGATCTTTACCTTTCCACAATTCTGTCTCTGAGCTCTTCAGGCAGTTCCTTTGACCTCATGATTCTCATTTGCTCTGACATGCACCGTGAGCTGTAAGGTCTTATATAGACAGGTGTGTGGCTTTCCTAATCAAGTCCAATCAGTATAATCAAACAAAGCTGGACTCAAATGAAGGTGTAGAACCATCTCAAGGATGATCAGAAGAAATGGACAGCACCTGAGTTAAATATATGAGTGTCACAGCAAAGGGTCTGAATACTTAGGACCATGTGACATTTCAGTTTTTTCTTTTTTCATAAATCTGCAAAAATGTCAACAATTCTGTGTTTTTCTGTCAATATGGGGTACTGTGTGTACATTAATGAGGAAAAAAATGAACTTAAATGATTTTTGAGAATAGTTTTTATTAATATTTAACAGATGTACAGAATAGGAAGATACATCAAGTTTCCTCAACCGGTATTGAGTAGTGATACAAAAAAGTATAACATACAGATTGATTATGAGTTCACGTATATTACCACTTGTAATTTCCAGTATATATATTGTTGTCGATGTGTTTAACAATAATGTAAGTATAAGATGTCATCATTGTAAATTGTAAATCATGAGTTGGTAACTTATCTTTAATGAATATGTGAGACTTAATTGAACTTGTTCCTTGTTTTATATTTAACCCTTTGAGGTAGAGACTATGGTGTTGAAACAGAACACCATTAGTGCAAAAGCAGTAGGGTAAGAAAGGATGAAAGAAATAACAAAATAAAGAGAAAAAAAAGTTATCTTGAGTGGATATCATACTACAGGTAACAGATTATACGTAGCTTTGGTACAGTGTGTTCCAGAGATTCCAATTGGACGTGTATTTTGCTCCATTGCCATCTCTGATTGCCATTATTTTTTCATACTCAGAAATTATATTGATTTTTGTTTTCAATTCTCTTACGCTTGGAATTTCATTGGACTTCCATCTGCTCACTAATAAGGACCTGGCAGCAGATAGAATATGCATCGCTATTGATCTGACTAGTATTGGGTATTCTACCATGTTTATACTTAAAATTTAAAATTGCTTTCTCAACCGAGGGTGTGGTAAAGACACCCGTGGTTTTCGCTATTAATTTGAACACTTCTGACCAAAAGCTTCTGATATGCTGGCATGACCAGAGCATATGGACCAATGTTCCCACCTGTCCACATCCTCTCCAGCACAGGTTAGAGTTTTCACTAGAGAATTTTGCCAACATGTACGGTGTGTAGTGCCATCTTGCTAATAGTTTTGCCACCAGTTCCTCATAGTTAGAGCACCTCGAGAATCTGCGATTACATTGAAATGCTAGTGACCATTGTTTATCAGTGAATTTTTGGCCCAATTCTGACTCCCATCTGCTTAATATGTTGAATTTCGTGAATGTTCTTTTAGCATTGATTAGGGCATACATCTGGGATATGCCTTTTGCTTTAAGGATGGAGGATTGAAGATATTTCCATGCTTGTGTTGGGATTTGAGAGTCAGATACTTTCCATGTCTTAAACCATGAAACTATTTGTAGGTGTGTCAAGAATTCTGAAGGGTGTAGATTGAATCTTTCCTGCAGTACATTAAATGGTACCACACTGCCTGTACATGTTATGTCCTTCACCAATAGAATGTTTACTTTGTGCCATTGTGTCAAAGAGATATTCGGAATCAGCCAGTAGAGTGCTTCTAGTGGGATAGGAATTTCCGTATGGCTTACTTTGGGATTGGTGAACTTTTTTAGATGAGACCATGCCTGTAAAGTAGCCTGTATAGTGGGATGGTTAATTTGAGCTAAGATTGGATGTATGTTGTGTGCTAGTATAAGTGATTGAAGGGATCTAGGATGAATCCAATTTTGTTCTAGTTGGCACCAGTGTTTTATATCTTTTTGGCTAAACCAATTTCTCAGTTGCTCTAGGATTGCTGCAACGTAATAGTCTTTTAAATTTGGAATTCCTAGACCTCCCACCTCTTTGTGTTTCCCTTGCATTTGAGCTGGAAATCTTGCTCTTTTGCCTTCCCAGATAAAGTTTGTCATTTGTGTTTGCATAGCCTTGAAAAAGGGGGTTGGGATAGGTATTGGGAGGGCCCTGAAAAGGTATATTAGTTTTGGTAAAAGTAGCATCTTATATGCTGCTAGGTGGCCGTGCCATGTTAGGTGAAGTTTCTGATATCTAAGGATATCTTTCTTGAAGTCATTCAATAAAGGTTGGTAGTTGAGTTGGAATAATTTGGCTACAGGTGTTGTTTGTTGTAATCCTAGGTAGGAAATAGAATCTGTGGATCATGGGTATGGAAAATCTTTTTGCATGGTTGATTTAGTGGTTTTGTCAATTGCAATTAGTAAAATACTGGATTTGGAGGCATTAACTTTATAATATGCTACTTTGCTGAATTTTGTTAGTGTCTCGTGTGCTGCTTTTAATGACTTATATGGGTCAGATAGAGTTAAGATAACATCATCTGCGAACAATGATATCTTGTGTTCTTTATCTTGAGATGGGATGCCTCTGATCATTGTGTTTTCTCTAATTGTTTCTGCCAGTGGTTCCATAATCAATGCAAAGATTAAGGGTGACAGTGGGCACCCCTGCCTTGTCCCATTTGTTATTTGAAAATTTCTGGAGAACATACCTTCTGTGAAAACATATGCAGATGGGGATGAGTATAGAGCCAAAATTGCCTGTTGGATTGGGCCTATCAAACCAAATTTCTCTAGTACCTTGGTTAGATATCTCCAGTGAACTCTATCAAAGGCCTTCTCCGCATCCAAAGTAAGGAGCAGAGAAGGCCTTCGAGATTCCTCCGCAAGATGAATTATGTTAACCATTCTTCTAGTAGCATCATTTGTTTGCCTGCCTGATACAAAACCTACTTGGTCTTGGTTAACGAGATCTGGTAGTAATGATGACAATCTATTGGCTAAAATCTTAGCGTACAATTTCACATCCACATTCAACAAAGAAATGGGTCTAAAGTTTTGTGGGACAGAGAAGTCTTTCCCGGGTTTTGGCAGCGTTATAATAGTAGCAGTTAGCATATCTTTTGGGAACGAGGCATTGGACATTGCGGTATCAAAGACCTGCTTTAAGTAAGGGGATAATTCAGTTTTAAACAGTTGATAATATTCAGATGAGTAACCATCTGGTCCTGGTGACTTACCATGAGGCATGTTTTTAATTGTTTTCTCAATTTCATGGGTAGTGAAGGGTAAGTTTAGTTTAGTAAGTGCTGGTTGTGGGACTTTTGGAAGATTTATAGCTTCCAGGAATTCTGAGATCAGATTGGCTGAGGGTTGGGGTGTATTAGGGTCATCTTTGAGGTTGTATAATGCCTCATAGTAATCACAAAAGGCGTCTGCTATTTCTTTGGGGTTAAAGACTTTTTTTTTTAGATTTAGGGTTCTCTATGTGCGGAATTCTTTGTTTTGCCATTTTTTCTTTTAATTGGTTTGCCAGCAGTTTCCCTGCCTTGTTGCTGCAGCGGTAGTTTTGTGCTTTTAAGGTGCGAAGGCGGTTCTCCTGCTGAGAAACCAGGGTAGTTCTTAGTTCTTGCCTGGCATAGAATAATAGGTCTCTTGTCTTTTGGGTAGAATTCTGTTTTTTGGATGATTCTAGGAACTTTATTTTATTTAGCAGGTCATTGATCCTCGCCGCCTTCTGTCTGTCTTTTGGCCCTAGCACTTAGTTGTATTAATAAACCTCTTATGACCACCTTATGAGTGTTCCACAGCGTGAAAGGGTCAGACACCGATGGAGCGTTAATTTAAAAAAAATATTTTAGTGAACTTCTAAGTAATTTAAGATTTTCTGGTTTGGACAAAATGTCGTTCCGCCATCTATTCGCTCCTGTCTCAGTTTTCCTCCCTCCCACGCTTATGGAAACTGGAGCATGGTCAGACCAGGATATGATATCAATGTCTGATTTTACAATTCTCTGCAATAAAAATGTGTCTACCAAAAATAGATCTATGCGCGAGTAGGTGTTATGTACATTAGAAAAAAAGGTAAAATCTTTCTCTGAGTAATGTTGGCACCTCCATACGTCGAATAGTTCCGATGTGTTAATAAATTTTTCCAGTGTTGTTCTTCGGTAAGTTACTTGTTTAAGGTTTGTACAGTCAATGGTTTTGTCAGGTACTGCATTGAAATCTCCGCACAAGATTATATGTCCTTGTTTCAGGGAATCAACTTTTTTCCATATTTTTTTAAGGAATCGTAATTGGTTGTTGTTTGGCAGGTATATGTTAACCAGAGTGTACTTCACTGCAAAGATCTCGCATACTAGTATGATATACCTGCCTGAGGTGTCCAGATGAGTTGTGATTTCTGAAAATGAGATATTGTCTCCTATAGCAATTGCAACTCCCCCTTTTTTCTTTGGGCCGTTTGCTGTAAAAACTTGAGGGAATCTGCGATTACTGAATGTTGGGGGTTTGTCTGCTATAAAGTGAGTCTCTTGAAAACATATGATGTCACTTTTTAACCTTGACGCTTCCTTCCAGGCCATTTGTCGTTTATGAGGGCTATTCAGACCTTTAACGTTTAACGATGTGATAGTAAAGACATTCTGATGTAGTTTGTGCGTCGTACCTTTTAATGGAGTGAGCGATGTAGTAAGACAGTAGGTTGGTTTGATGATGTTGGTTATCCTAATGGTGGAGATGGTGCGGCAAAGGGCTCTGGCGTCCGGGTATATCTGTTCTATGTGTCCGTACTTCTGCTCCTGTAGATAATATGAAAAACAAAAAGAGAAAAAAAAAAAAGTGCAAGAAAGATAGAGTAACCAAACCAAGCAATAAAAAGAGCGATCCCGCAAGGAATCTGTACGGATATTATTCCGTTTTTAATTCGGGGGGTAAAGCAGCAATGGCTAAGTGGCTGTTCCTGGGCCAATCGGGGTTCCTTGTTGTTAATTTTGTTGGATTTCAGCCTGTTTCTGTGTTAGAACTGGCTCGGGTGGAAGAAGGTGAATGTGGTTTGTCATTCCCGTTGTTGCATGGATCAATAATTTGCCAATTTCTCAGGAGGCGGATACCCTCTTTAATATTTGTAACCACGTGTGATTTGCCTTCTTTTGTGATTAGTAGCTTGGCTGGGTATAACCATCTGTACTGGATGTGATGGTTGTTTAGTGGTTTAGTTATTGTTGCAAGCTGTCTACGCTGTTGCATTGTGAATGCTGACAAGTCAGCATAGAAGGAAAGATCCTGTAGCTCTTGTGAAAGGTTTTCTCTTCTTCTGACTATCATCATAAATTGGTCTTTTATATGGTAAAAGTGGATTCTCACTATTGTGTCTCTGGGGAGATGGTCCGGGATATTTCTGGGTCCTGGAAGGCGGTGAATCCGATCCATGATCAGTTCCTCCAGGGGCGTTTCTGGAAGCGCAGTTTTCATTATGTTTATGAAGTATTCTTTTAGGTCTGGGGGCTTGATCAATTCGGGTATCCCCCGAATTTTGACGTTATTACATCTCGATCTGTCTTCCAAATCTGCTAATTTTGTTTTAATGGTGTGGATTTCATCATCCCTGTCGTTATGTGCATCTACTAGGTCATTGAAGGTAGATGTAAACTCGCCCATCTTTGATTCTATGTGAGTTACTCTGGAATCCACTGCTGCCACTTCTGTTTTGAATTGCTGTGTGAATGCTAGCATGTCAGCATGTTGTGTGGAACGCAGGGACACTAGCATGTCTTTGAGCGTTGTGTCCATAACTGACTGGTTTTGTGTGGGAAAGTCTATAATGGAGTCCTGTAGTTCTCTAGTGTCATCAAGGGAGGACTCAAAGCCACTGATGTCTGCTGTCTCTGCAGAAACTGAGGACATTTTCATCTTGTTTTTTGCAGGGCTAGATGATGCAGATGGGGGTGGTGGGTACTGACCTTGTCCCTTAGAAGGGTTGGTGGATGTGTGGCTGGATCCTTGTCTCCCATGCTGGCTTCTCTGTGTGCCGGAGCTGAGGCCGCGCGTATCGTCTGCATGCCTTCCGGCGCCATCTTGGACAGGGAGACGGCGCGGCTGTATGAGAAAATCCGTCATCTTCCCTGGTCTTGTCGTGCCTTTTCTTTTGCGGGAAGGCATCCGGGAACGTTGCCGGTTTGCACCCGGTATCTGGTGAAGTGAGATGGGGCTGTTAGTCGCTGTAATCCCCCGTTAGAGCCCAGGATAGTGCGGAACTAGTCTACCATGCGTCCATCGTCTCCGCCGGCTAGCCACGCCCCCGAACTTAAATGATTTTAGCACGTGGCTGCAATATAACAAAGAGTGAAAAATGTAAGGGGGTCTGATTACTTTCCATCCCCACTGTGTATATATATATATATATTTTATATATATATATATATATATATATATATATATTTTATATATATATATATATATATATATATATATATATATATATATATATATATATATATATATATTTATATATATATATATTTATTTATTTATATATATATGATAATATGCATAACCTAGAAATGAATTCCTTTTAACCCCAATAGTTCTGACAGGGTGTAGACCAAAGCAGCGGCATACACCCCATGAAAGTAACTCTCCAGTGCGTACCACCTGTCAAGTTAGCGAGGTAGAGACGCCCGCATAGATGGAAGGGATGGGGGACAGGAACCGGTAGTGCATCGGAAATGACACCTCCGGTCTGCATCATTTCCGGTATTCATTTCAGCCCATTTGGAGCACAAGCACCCAGACACACTTCCTTAGTTGCGTCATTTCCAGTGCACTGCCGGTTCCTGTCCCCACATCCCTTCCATCTATGCGGGCCTCTCTCCCTCTGAGCTTATCAGCTGGGTGATACCCACCACACCACCCACTTGGCAGGTGGAACACACTGGAGAGGGGTGTATACCGCTGCTTTGGTCTACACCCCATACTGGCAAGTCTTTGGACAGATGAGCCCGCTCCCAACCCTCCGGATCCAACATGACCCTCCTGGACTTTTGATCCGAGCGATGGGGGCGGTCTCAGGGATTCCTCCACCCTCCCCCTGCAATTGAAACAGACTCCCTTATACATATAAATACCTCCACTAGGGATGAGCCGAACCTCCCCCCGGTTCGGTTCTCACCAGAACCTGCGAACGGACCGAAAATTCACACGAACGTTAGAACCCCATTGACGTCTATGAGACTCGAACGTTCGAAATCAAAAGTGCTCATTTTAAAGGCTAATTTGCTTGGTATTGTCCTAAAAAGGGTTTGAGGACCCAGGTCCTGCCCCAGGGGACATGTATCAATTAAAAAAAAACTTTTAAAAACGGCCGTTTTTTCGGGAGCAGTGATTTTAATGATGCTTAAAGTAAAAAAAAGTGAAATATTCCTTTAAATATCGTACCTGGGGTTGTCTATAGTATGCCTGTAAAGTGGCGCTTGTTTCCCGTGCTTAGAACAGTCCCTGCACAAAATGTCATTTAAAAGTCATTTAAAACTGCTTGCGGCTTTAATGTAATGTCGGGTCCTGGCAATATGGATGAAAATCAGTGAGACAAACGGCAAGGGTACCCCCCAGTCCATTACCAGGCCCTTTGGGTCTTGTATGGATATTAAGGGGAACCCCGCACCCAAATTAAAAAAGGAAACAGCAGTATACAGGCTCTGTACTCTGAGCAGAAGTATACAGGCGGCGCAAACAAGACAGGGACTGTAGGTTTGTTGTTAAGTAGAATCTGTTTGTAATTTTGAACTGGTACATTTTTAACGTGTTTAGCTCCAGCCAAAAAATCTATTTTAAGCTTTTTGGAAAACATAGGGAAGGGTTATCACCCCTGTGACAAAAAATCGGGCCTTTGGTGGTGGTGGTGGTGCTGGTGCCACAACACTGTAAGTCCTCACTCGCTTTTGGTGGGGGGCAGAAACGGGCCCTGCTGTGAAATATTAGATCAGGAATTGTAATTACATGCCCCTGTTGAACAGGGGCTGAAAAATTGGGCCTTAGGCACTGGTACTGGTGCCACAACACTGCAACCCCTCACAGATACTCTAGGTGGAACGTTGAAACGAGCCCTGCTGCAAAGTATTGCATCAAAAATTGTAATTACACGCCCCTGTTAAACAGGGGCTGAAAAATTGGGCCTTAGGCACTGGTGGCGGCGCCCAGAACCAAAAATGTTCTTACAAGCTATCAGCGTGATCATTGAGGAGGAAGAGGATAATTACTCAGGATAGTCACTCAGCATCAGCATAGGCAGTCTTTGAAGGGATCTGAGATTTTAAAAAAATTATTCGGTTACATCAGCATCAGGTGCTTGGTAGCTGGTGGTGATCCAAGACTGATTCATTTTTATGAAGGTCAGTCGATCGACCAAGTCGGTGGACAGACGCACCCTGTGATCAGTTACAAATCCTCCAGCAGCACTGAATGTGCGTTCCGAAAGAACGCTGGATGCAGGACAGGCCAGTAGCTCAATTGCATACTGTGCAAGCTCTGGCCAGTGATCCATCCTCAAGACCCAGTAACCCAGAGGATTTTCGGTGGGAAAGGTGTCCAAGTCAGATCTTGCCCCTAGGTATTCCTGCACCATGTAAAACAGACGCTGGCGATGGTTGCTGGAACTGATCATACCTTGGGGCTACGGACTAAAAAATTGTCTGAACGCATCAGTCAGACGGCCACCTTCTCCACCGCTCCTTCTTTGACTGACCGAAGCCTCAGCAACACGTTGTCCAGAAACAGGAGTTTGTAACCTCCCAGTAACTGGGAACGCATTGCACAGACCTTTCTGCAAGGCCTCCCGAAGATGTTTTATCCTCTGCTCCCTCTGCAACGGCAAGATAAGGTCCGCAACCTTACCCTTGTAACGTGGATCAAGGAGGGTTGCCAGCCAGTATTGGTCCTTTTCCTTGATACCACGAATATGAGGATCCTTACGCAGGCTTTGCAGGATCAGGGAGGCCATGCAGCGTAGGTTTGCTGAGGCATTCAGTCCGGAGTCCTCTGGGTCACTAAGGATGACATGGTCCGCAGCCACCTCCTCCCAGCCACATACAAGTCCATGTGTTTCTTGGGACTGATCACTTAAAGACTGCTGCTGATGCTGGGTGCTAGGCTCCACCTCCATACTGACACAATCCTCCTCCTCCTCCTCCTCATCCTCGTCCTCTTCCTGTGTAATTAGCGGGCACGCAGGAACACTGTCTGGATAAAGGGGGCCTTGAGAGCTAAGGAAGTCCTCCTCTTCCTGCCTCTGTTCTGCCTCAAGTGCCCTGTCCATTATTCCACGCAGCATGTGCTCCAACAGGTGGACAAGGGGGACAGTGTCCCTGATGCATACACTGCCACTGCTCACCATTCTCGTGGCCTCCTCAAATGGTGACAGGACAGTGCATGCATCCCTGATCATGGCCCACTGGAGTGGGGAAAAAAAACAAGCTCCCCTGACCTTGTCCTGGTGCCATAGTCGCACAGGTACTCATTGATGGCCCTCTGCTGCGTGTGCAGCCGCTGTAGCATGGCCAATGTTGAGTTCCACCTGGTGGGCATGTCACAGATTAGGCGGTTCTTGGGCAGGTTAAACTCCTTTTGGAGGTCTGCCAGCCGAGCACTGGCATTATATGACCGGCGGAAATGCGCACAGACTTTCCTGGCCTACCTTAGGACATCCTGTAAGCCCGGTACCTGCCCAAGAACCGGTGCACCACCAAGTTAAGTACGTGAGCCAAACAGGGTAATGGGTCATTTGTCCCTGTCGGAGGGCAGAGAGGAGGTTGGTGCCATTGTCGCAAACCACCATTCCTGCCTTAAGTTGGTGTGGCGTCAACCACCTCTGAACCTGCCCCTGCAGAGCTGACAGAACCTCTGCCCCAGTGTGGATCCTGTCCCCCAAGCACACCAGCTCAAGCACCGCATGGCATCTTTTGGCCTGCATACTTGCGTAACCCCTTGAATGGCTACGGAGCACCGCTGGTTCCAAGGACAAAGCACAGGAAGAGGCCATGGAGGAAGAAGAAGAGGAGGGGGTAGAGGAGAGATTTGTGTCACAATCATTAGTAGTGTCATTTTGGAGGCGTGGTGGTGGAACAACCTCCAACACTACTGCACCTTGTCCTGCATCCTTTCCAGCTGCCAGCAGAGTCACCCAATGCGCGGTGAAACTTAGATAACGTCCCTGTCCATGCCTGCTGGACCATGAGTCAGCGGTAATATACACCTTACCGCTGACCTCCCTGTCCAGTGAGGCCAAGACATTGCCTTCCACATGCCAGTAGAGCGCCGGAATCGCCTTCCGTGAGAAAAAGTGGCGTTTGGGTACCTGCCACTGAGGAACCGCACATTCCACAAACTCACGGAAGGGGGCAGAGTCTACCAACTGAAGAGGCAGCAGTTGAAGTGCTAGCAATTTAGCCAAGCTAGCATTCAACCGCTGGGCATGTGGATAGCTGGGAGCGAACTTCTTTCGGCGGTGCAGCAGCTGGGGCAGGGAAATTTGCCTGGTACAATCTGACATTGATGTTCCCATAGCAGATTGTCCGCAAGTACTTGGCTGTGACACACCTAATTCTACACCTTCATTCCTCTCAGTGCAGGTCTCAGGTCTAGTGGGGTTGGAGATCTCAACTGATGAGGAGCAAGGAGAGGTCCTCTTTGTTCATTGGTATGGGTCTTTTAGATACGCTTGCCAACTAACTGCATGGCAGATCAACATATGTCTGGTCAAGCATGTGGTGCCCAAGCGGGAGATGTGCTTGAGACATATAGCAGCGGTGCGATCTGATGCACTCATCTCAAAAAAGGCCCACACCAAAGAACTTTTGCAATAACACGCAGAGATAGCAGCGCCCTGCACATGCGGAGCTTTGGGGTGTGATGCAGTCAGTGTGCTGCCCTTAGGCTGGCTCCTGGAGGGCATCCTGCCTCCTTGGTGATGTGCCTCCTCCTCCTCTCTCCTATCAGGCACCCACGTTGAGTCAGTGACCTCATCAACCCCTCCCTCCTCATCACTGGAGCAAACCTGGCAGTATGCTGCAGCAGGGGGATCATGACTGCCAGATTGCTGTCCTTCTTGGGCACCCCCTCTGTCCGTGCTCATGTTACTGCCTTCATCTAGCTCGGTATCACCATCAGAGCATTCTAAACGCTGGGCATCCTCTTGGAGCATGTACCCAACACTGTGGTCAAACAGTTCGAGGGACTCCTCAGGAGGACATGGTGGGGCTAGGGAAGGAGTCACTGATGCCATTGAGCCGAGGGAACAGGCTGTGTTGGCAGCTGCTTTGCCATACAAAGTAGCCTGAGTATGGATGAGAGAGGATGAGGAGGATGAAGACGGCTTGGTCATCCACTCGACCAAGTCTTCCACATGTTGCGGCTCAACGCGGCCAGCTGCCAAAAAAAAGGCCAAGCGTGTCCCACGGCCATGTGCTGATGAGGATGCACCGTCACCACGACCAGCACTGTTGCCTCTAGACAGAGTGCCTGCTTGCCCTCTTTCATTGGCTTGTGACTGTCTGCCTCTCCTTGTTGGCCTTCCAGACATACTAATGGCCTGTAGCTGCACTAAGCTGGGATATATATATATATATATATATATATATATATATATATATATATACTGATACTGTAGCTAGCAAAATCAACTGCCTGCCTGTAGTATGAGAACACCACCAACCTTCTACAGGTAGCTTTAGCTGAACACTGTGCAGAGCTCGCAAAAAACTAACTTGTAGCTTATTTAGCTGCCTGTGGTAGTGATAGGATCAGTAAAACACCACCAACCTTCTACAGGTAGCTTTATCTGAACACTATGCAGAGCTCGCACTACACTAACTTGTATTTTAGCTGAACACTGTGCAGAGCTCGCAAAAAACTAACTTGTAGCTTATTTAGCTGCTTGCGGTAGTGATAGGATCAGGAAAACACCACCAACCTTCTACAGGTAGCTTTAGCTGAACACTGTGCAGAGCTCGCAAAAAACTAACTTGTAGTTTATTTAGCTGCCTGCGGTAGTGATAGGATCAGGAAAACACCAACCTTCTACAGGTAGCTTTAGGTGAACACTGCAGAGCTTGCAAAAAACTAACTTGTAGCTTATTTAGCTGCCTGCGGTAGTGATAGGATCAGGAAAACACCACCAACCTTCTACAGGTAGCTTTAGCTGAACACTGTGCAGAGCTCGCACTACACTAACTTGTAGTTTTAGCTGAACACTGCAGAGCTCACAAAAAACTAACTTGTAGCTGATTTAGCTGCCTGCGGTAGTGATAGGATCAGGAAAACACCACCAACCTTCTACAGGTAGCTTTAGGTGAACACTGTGCAGAGCTCGCAAAAAACTAACTTGTAGCTTATTTAGCTGCCTGCGGTAGTGATAGGATCAGGAAAACACCACCAACCTTCTACAGGTAGCTTTAGCTGAACACTGTGCAGAGCTCGCACTACACTAACTTGTATTTTAGCTGAACACTGTGCAGAGCTTGCAAAAAACTAACTTGTAGCTTATTTAGCTGCCTGCGGTAGTGATAGGATCAGGAAAACACCACCAACCTTCTACGGGTAGCTTTAGCTGAACACTGTGCAGAGCTCGCAAAAAACTAACTTGTAGTTTATTTAGCTGCCTGCGGTAGTGATAGGATCAGGAAAACACCAACCTTCTACAGGTAGCTTTAGGTGAACACTGCAGAGCTTGCAAAAAACTAACTTGTAGCTTATTTAGCTGCCTGCGGTAGTGATAGGATCAGGAAAACACCACCAACCTTCTACAGGTAGCTTCAGCTGAACACTGTGCAGAGCTCGCACTACACTAACTCGTAGTTTTAGCTGAACACTGCAGAGCTCACAAAAAACTAACTTGTAGCTGATTTAGCTGCCTGCGGTAGTGATAGGATCAGGAAAACACCACCAACCTTCTACAGGTAGCTTTAGGTGAACACTGTGCAGAGCTCGCAAAAAACTAACTTGTAGCTTATTTAGCTGCCTGCGGTAGTGATAGGATCAGGAAAACACCACCAACCTTCTACAGGTAGCTTTAGCTGAACACTGTGCAGAGCTCGCACTACACTAACTTGTATTTTAGCTGAACACTGTGCAGAGCTTGCAAAAAACTAACTTGTAGCTTATTTAGCTGCCTGCGGTAGTGATACGATCAGGAAAACACCACCAACCTTCTACAGGTAGCTTTAGCTGAACACTGTGCAGAGCTCGCAAAAAACTAACTTGTAGTTTATTTAGCTGCCTGCGGTAGTGATAGGATCAGGAAAACACCAACCTTCTACAGGTAGCTTTAGGTGAACACTGCAGAGCTTGCAAAAAACTAACTTGTAGCTTATTTAGCTGCCTGCGGTAGTGATAGGATCAGGAAAACACCACCAACCTTCTACAGGTAGCCTTAGCTGAACACTGTGCAGAGCTCGCACTACACTAACTTGTAGTTTTAGCTGAACACTGCAGAGCTCACAAAAAATTAACTTGTAGCTTATTTAGCTGCCTGCGGTAGTGATAGGATCAGGAAAACACCACCAACCTTCTACAGGTAGCTTTAGGTGAACACTGTGCAGAGCTCGCAAAAAACTAACTTGTAGCTTATTTAGCTGCCTGCGGTAGTGATAGGATCAGGAAAACACCACCAACCTTCTACAGGTAGCTTTAGCTGAACACTGTGCAGAGCTCGCAAAAAACTAACTTGTAGTTTTAGCTGAACACTGTTCAGAGGACGCACTACACTAACTTGTAGCTTTAGCTGAACACTGTTCAGAGGTCGCACTACACTAACTTGTAGTTTTAGCTGAACACTGTTAGGAGGACGCACTACACTAACTTGTAGCTTTAGCTGAACACTGTGAGGAGGACGCACTACCCTAACTTGTAGCTTTAGCTGAACACTGTGCAGAGGTCACACTAAACTAACTTGTAGCTTTAGCTAAACACTGTGAGGAGGACGCACTACACTAACTTGTAGAATTAGCTGAACACTGTGAGGAGGACGTACTACCCTAACTTGTAGTTTAAGCTGAACACTGTGCAGAGGTCACACTAAAGTAACTTGTAGCTTTAGCTGAACACTGTGAGGAGGACGCACTACACTAACTTGTAGCTTTAGCTGAACACTGTGCAGAGGTTGCACTATACTAACTTGTTGTTTTAGCTGAACACTGTGAGGAGGACGCACTACACTAACTTGTAGCTTTAGCTGAACACCGTGCAGAGACCGCACTACACTAACTTGTAGTTTTAGCTGAACACTGTTCAGAGGATGCACTACACTAACTTGTAGCTTTAGCTGAACACTGTGCAGAGATCACACTACACTAACTTGTAGCTTTAGCTGAACACTGTGAGGAGGACGCACTACCCTAACTTGTAGCTTTAGTTGAACACTGTGCAGAGGTCACACTAAACTAACATGTAGCTTTAGCTGAACACTGTTAAGAGGACGCACTACACTAACTTGTAGAATTAGCTGAACACTGTGAGGAGGACGTACTACCCTAACTTGTAGCTTAAGCTGAACACTGTGCAGAGGTCACACTAAACTAACTTGTAGCTTTAGCTGAACACTGTGAGGAGGACGCACTACACTAACTTGTAGCTTTAGCTGAACACTGTGCAGAGGTCACACTAAACTAACTTGTAGCTTCAACTGAACACTGTGAGGGGGATGCACTACACTAACTGTAAATAGTCTAGCTGCCTGACTGTGGTACTAATAGGATCAAAAGAACACCAGCAATTTTCTTCAGGTAGCTGTAAATACTGTAACAAGACAAGCCTGCCTGTCAGTAGGAAGATAACAGGAACGGATCTAGCTAAACTGAATACAGTGTATAACACCTGGGATGCATATATATATATATATATATATATATATATATATATATATATATATATATACACAATACACTGTAAGTGCAGCTAACTCACTGACTGTCCTGCCTAATCTAGCTAACTGAAATGAAATGACACTGTCTCTCTCTCTCTCGCTAAGCACGCGGGAACACACTACACAGGGCCACCGTGCAGGCGGCCTTATATACTGTGGGGCGTGTTCTAAACCCCCTGAGCCATAATTGGCCAAAGCCACCCTGGCTTTGGCCAATTACAGCTCTCTCTACTGACGGCGCTGTGATTGGCCAAGCATGCGGGTCATAGTGCATGCTTGGCCAATCATCAGCCAGCAATGCACTGCAATGCCGCAGTGAATTATGGGCCGTGACGCGCCACACATGGGTTCGATTTGAATGCGAAGCTCATCCCTAACCTCCACCCATAGCTGCTTGCATGTGGCTGGTCATTCATTTGAAGACACAGGTGGAGGAAGTATGCACACCCAGTAAGCTTTTAATATAGGTGAGGAACCCTTTAAAAGGGATAACATTTCTAGTGCATTTCCTCTACTGTGTTCTACTTTTTGGGTTCACTTTATTTAGAGTGGCTTAAATAGCCTTTTATTGGTTTTCATATAGATTTTTTTTCATGGTTCCATGTATGCTGCTAGGATAAGCAAAAACTTAGGTGTGGCTTAATTCACTCTTCAATTTTGCCTCTTGACACTCTTTTGACCCAGTTCTGGCCCCTTTTGATCGTTTAAGGTAAGATTCTCTAACTCCCCACTCCCCCACCTTTTCTCTTCCCCCCACTTTCCCCTTTCTTCTCCCCTCTCTCCTCCTCCTTCCCTTCCCCCACTTTCCCCTTTCTCACTCCCTCCCACCCCCTTCTTTTCTTCGCCCCTTTTTCCCTTCCCTCCTTCCCCTTCCCTCTCCCTTCCTTCTCCCCAATCTTCTTCCCATTGCCTTTCCCCTCTCCCGCCCCCTCATCCATTTCTGTCTCCCCCCTTCTTTACCTCCCCTCCCTTTTCTTTTTCTTCCCCCCACACTTTTCCCTTTCCTCTTCTTCCCCCCTTTTCCTTTCACCCTCCCCCTTCCCTCTGCCCCTCCCCCTTCCCTCTCCCTCTCCCCCCTTCCCTCTCCCTCACTTCCTTTTCCCTTCTTTCCTTTTCCTCCCCTCTCCTTCCCCCACCTCTTCCTTCTTTTTCTTTCCTAGCCCCCATTTCTCTGATATCACCACTAAGTATACTTTATCACCATCATCACATAGGAGTCTGTTTTCTCTTTGGGGGGACACGGAGTTAATCCCCATGGGCTCCCCAGGCTTCTCCTCCACCAAACCGACTGACAAAAACTACACAGGTGAATTGAATGTGGGTGAAAATGTAGCGCTAATAAAAAACTGTGTAAAGCATCCAAGTGAACCAAGATGTAATAAAATGTGAAAAAGACGTGTAAATACACATATACAAAATGTGATCTGTAGGCAAACAAGTCCCAATGAGTAGTAAACACAAAATAGTCTATACGGAGATCACAAAAAGAAGAGTGGCGTATAAACTACAAATAATGGAGGGTGTGCTTCAAGTTGAAAACATCTTCATATGAGCAATCAGGAACACCAGGTATGATGTTTGACAGCAGGTATCACAGGAGAGGAATAATAAATGGGTACTCTTACCGGAACCAATGGATCTGAATGTCAGCAACACCAGATCAAACAGGCATGGACAGGAACAGCTTGCAGTATCCTGGAATGGTTGGCAAAGAGGCTGGAACAGATATAAACAAGAACAGCTTGTAGTATCCTGGGATTGTCAGCAAGATAGCTGGAACAGGCACGGATGTCATCGAGAGTCAGCTCTTCTCAAATGGAATCACCATAGGGGAACCAGCCCTTGGGCCAATGATGACCGGATTGATGGAATAAGCATGTTCATGGTGAAGGAATGAAAAGAAAAAATGCTCCAGATGGTGCAGGTAAAAAAAAAACAGATATTTATTTCCATAAAACCAGCATATAACAACATAAAATTGTGATCAAAGTAAAAAAGCAATGTGGGGAGCCAGACAGCAAAGACCTACGCGTTTTGTCCTAATAGGACTTCTACAGGGGCATCAAATAACTCCCCCACATTGCTGCCTATATATAAAAATGCTAAAAGATCATAAAACCATATGCAACCAATCAGAGAGAGCCGCATCCAATTGGTTATGATTGGCTTACCAGTGGGAGGGGACCGATCGTAAATTGAACCAACCATGGATGAGCCAATCATAAAGGAGAATGATGAAAGTAAGAACCAAACTAAATATACTATGGGCCAGAAAAGCCAGCGAAATTCAACCTGGAAAAGCGTCCAATCAACATCAGCGAACCGGTGTGTCAGGACGAGGTGCAAGGACCAATTGAAAACTATTAGTGAAATGAAAACAGGAAGTTGGTTGTCACCAACCCTGCATTCAAACTGGAAAGGGGCACTGGGAATGGGAAGCGGAAGACCGTCATGACCGGGTACAGGTCCACCTTCAAAATGAGGCTTGGAGCAGTGTCCCGTGATGTAGACACCTCCCACTCAGGAATGACCAGCGTTCACCTCAAAACAAGGCTGGGAACGCAAGTCACATGGCACAATGACGACGGGTGTTATGAAGGCCCATGTCTTGACGTATTCAGCATTCGCCTCAGAATGCAGCTGGGAACATAGGTCACATGTACAAAGTGACGCAGGGTATTAAGAACGCCTGCGTCATGACGTATCACGTCACTTGGCATGAACAAAAGTTAGTGTCAGCAACAAAGTACAAAGTGCGATGCATATAAAAAAAAAAAATAATATTTAGGCCTTATTAATGAATGAATTAATGTCCCACTCCACGTTGAGACCAAAAGGTGAATAGGTCTTGAGTTGAAATATCCAGTAAGTCTCAAGACGGGAAATCCCATGGGTATGATATTCACCCCTCCAATGGGGGATAAACTTGTCAATAACGACAAACCTCGTACCCGCGGGGTCTCGGTCATGGTGTTCAAGATAATGGCGGGGGACGGTATGATTAGTTTTACCATTTCTGATATTAGTCAGGTGTTCATTGACCCGGACTGTGAAGGTTCAGGTAGTGTGTCCTATGTACTGTTTATTGCAGGGACAAGTAAGTAGATAAACTACAAACTTAGTGGCACAAGTAGTAAAATGTTCCATGGAGTAAGTGCGTAGAGTGGCCGTAGACAGCAAAGTCTCACTCTTACGTCTGCCACAAACATTGTGCAGGCAGACATTGCACTTACGGCACGGGTAATATCCCTTGAATTGTTGGAAAAAAGGAGTATGTTTAGGAGGGTCTATCACATTGGGAGCGATCTGTCCCTGGATGGAACGAATCCCTCTGAATATGACACCAGCATTGTCAGGGATAACAGGGCCCAAATCTTGTCACACTGAAGGGTACTCCAATTTTTTTGGATAATTTGTTTAATTTGTTTAGATTTGAATAGTTTGTAACGAAGGACCACCTAAACTTGTCATCATTAACATTTTTGGGGGTAGACCCCAATAGAGAATACCTATCTATTTTGGAAACCCTCTCAATTTCAAGATCCAAACTGTTGGATTGGTAACCCTTTTTAACAAACCTATTTTTTAAAATAGTGGACTGGCTGAAGAAGTCATATAACTGGGTACAGTTTCTCCTTAATCGAAGGAATTGGCTACGAGGGACAAACTTCAGCCATTGTGGATGGTGACAACTGTCAATGGGAATATAAGAATTCCGGTCCGTAGGTTTGAAGTGGGTCTTGAACTCAAAGTGGCTGTCCACAACATTAATCTCAAGGTCCAAGAATTGAATAGAGATAAGCCTAGCCTCATAGCTCTGACGTATACCTCTATTATTCAAATTAATATTATTAGTGTCCATCGAATAAGAAGGCATTGAGCAAACCACCAGCTGAAGATGGAAGTCCACATATTTCCCTATCTGGGATGTCACCGAGTCTATCCCGCTGATGATTGGATGTCCAGAGGGATTAACTGGGTCCTTATGCACCTTCGGAAGATAGTAAATGGTAGAAATCTGAGGTGCAAGGGGTATAAGAAAATTACGCTCTTTTTTGTCCAGAATGCCCAGGCAGTGACCCTCATTAACTAATTAGGTGAGGGACCGCTTAAATTTGGTGGTAGGGTCAGAAGGAATGAGACTATAGGTGCTAGAATCACCAGGAATCTCACTCATCCTGGCAATATAATCGTCCTTGCTTATGACTATTGCTCCGCCCTTATCGGCGGGGTGTATAATCAAATTTTTCTTTTCACATAGTGATTTTAGTCCTTTTTTGATCTTGGGATCCAGAAAGGTTTTCTTGTTAGGCAATCTCTCTAGATCATGTAATACCAAACTGAGGAAGAAGAAGAAGAAGATGAAGAAGATGAAGAAAAAGATGGAGGAAGAAGAACACTGAAAGAACACCAGAAGAAAGAAGATGGAAGAAGAAGCCGAAAGAAGAAGAAATTAATAAAGGACTTGTCAAAAACCGTCTCTTGTGTTTTTTAACCATTTTGACACTTTTTTTGTGAAATGGCAATTCATATGGGGGGTGGATCTGGGGGTCCCCTTGTTAAAGGGGGCTTCCAGATTCCCATAATCCCCCCACCCACAGACCCCCACAACCACCGGCCAAAGGTTGTGGGGATAAGGCCCTTCTCCCCATCCACATGGGGACAAGGTGCTTTGGGGGGCTACCTCAAAGCACCCTCCCAATGTTGAGGGCATGTGGCCTGGTATGGTTCAGGAGGGGGGCCACTCTCTCACCCCCCCTCTTTTCCTGCGGCCTCCCAGGTTGCGTGCTCGGATAAGGGTCTGGTATGGATTTTGAGGGGGAACCCCACGCCATTTTTTTTTATTTTGGCGTGGGGTTCCCCTTAATATCCATACCAGACCTGAAGGGCCTGGTATGAAATTTAGGGGGACCCCCACTCCATTTTTTTTTAAATGTTGGTTCGGGGTTCCCCTGTGGGGAAATCCCATGCCGTTTTTATCAATGAACTTTTATGTGTATTGTCAGACCGACAATTCATTATAGCCGCGAGTAGTTTTAAATTACTTTTTTTTTTTGAAATGTCATTTTGCTGTCAGACTGTTCTAAACACGGGAAACATGCACCCCTTTACAGGCATACTATAGACACCCACCAGGTACAAAATTTAAAGGAATATTACACTTTTATTGTTTCACTTTAAGCATTATTGAAATCACTGCCCCCGAAAAAACGGACGTTTTTAAAAATTCTTTTTGCATTGATATACATCCCCTGGGGCAGGACCCAGGTCCCCAAACACTTTTTTTGACAATAACTTGCATATAAGTCTTTAAAATTAGCACTTTTGATTATTCATGTTCGTGTCCCATAGACTTTAACGTTGTTCACGTGTTCGAACAAATTTCTTGCCTGTTCGCAAGTTCTGCTGCGAACCGAACCGGGGGGTGTTCGGTTCATCCCTATTCCTAAGGTAAATGGGAGTTCATGGTTTTAAACAAGGTTTCTTACAAGAAGATTTTTTAGAGCTTTATCTCAGTTTCTCTTAGATTGTAAATTCTGAATTTCTATCGAGATAAGAATGAGACTAAAGCCTCGTACACACAGTACGACTGTTGGCCAACCGAGCATCTGATTTTTGTCAAAAAAGCGTGTGCCAGGATCTTGTCTTGCATACTAAAATTACACAAATTTTCTGTCAACAACAAGAATGTAGTGACGTAATAGACGTACTACGAGACTGGAGAAGAGACGCTTGAGAAGGGATATGATTTAAATTTACAAATACCATACTGGTGACCCCACAATAGGGATAAAACTTTATTGCAGAAGGGAGTTTAACAAGACACATGGCCACTCATTAAAATTAGAGGAAAAGAGGTTTAATCTTAAACTACGTAGAGGGTTCTTTACTGTAAGAGTGGCAAGGATGTGGAATTCACTTACACAGGCAGTGGTATCAGCGGGGAGCATTGATAGTTTCAAAAAACTATTAGTTAAGCACCTGAATGACCATAACATACAGGGGTATACAATGTAATACTGACATATAAGCACACACATATGTTTGACTTTATGCACTTTTTTCAATGTCACCTACTATGTAACTATGTAACTATAAAGAGGAAGTTAATTTCTTAAGTGCCACCCTCTGGGCTCCTTTTGCTAATTTCGTGTTAGTAGATGTTTGAGTGTTGATTCGTGCTTTTCAGTTAGTTTCTGAATGGTCATTCGTCAACAAGCCATGTTGTGTAATTGGAGGAGAGAACGTGTGATTATTGGGCTAGGAGTTATTGCTTTGACCCAAGTCCAGTCCAGGAATAGGAGGAAGAGGAGTTCTTGGACCAAAAATTGGTTGCTTAATCATGACCAATTATGTCATATGCCATTGCTGCAGGAGCTCCAGGAGAATAATCCGGATAATGCCTGCTTTCACTAACTCTTGGCATTTGTGACCCCCTATATTAAGACACAGGACACATGTATGAGGCTTTCCAGCACTCCAGAGCAAAGGCTCATAGCCACTTTGCGGTACTTGGCTAAGGGGAGAAGTCTCCAGGACCTCAAGTTTACAACTGGGATCTCCCCCAGGCTCGGGGGGGGTCATTATTCCAGAGATCTGCTAAGCCATCATTCAAGTCCTGCAGAAGGACTATATTAGGGTAAGTTTTTACCTTTAAGATCACATTCTATGTATTTATGTTTGCTAATGTATTTTATTAATTTGTTGATTACATAAATATCTATATTGTAATATGCTGCGAATGTCCTCTTTGTCCTCATACATGCTGTAAGCTCTTCCTGCTAATTTTTTGGCCTACATGCATATTTTCCTTCCTTCTTAACTTAACAATGTTTTTTGTCAGCTACATTTTGGGGCTTACCCCTAAACAACCCTTAACATGTGTACAAATGTTATTGTTGTCCTCAAATTCAGGCAGAGTGCAAGAGGCCATTTTATGGGACCAAACTCATTTGGAACCCTCCCTCCCCCCCAAAGATGCTAACTCAACAGATCCAAATACTCTATCTGCTGACTTTGCAAAACCCATACACGCTATCCCTCTCTTGTGTTGAAATTTCTGTATGAATTCACCAAACCATGTAGTACAAGGGTCTGCTTGATTACGTACAAATTGAAACTTAAGTTTTTGTCTCCTATTATATTGATTGGTTAAATCATAATGTCAAAATGTGCTGCAATTTGGACAGTGTGTAACCAGCTTTTTAGATTATGACACTTCTTACCTCTCCACTGGGCTGCCAATAGTGTAAGTAAGGAGGGGCTTGCCATAGTATCACTGATTATTTATGCAAACAGCTCTCATGGAGGTGGAGAGGGTTATCTGTCCAAAACATCTACCCATTACCTCAGCCCCCTAAAATTTGTCTAATGGGCCACCAGAGGGGGGAGGAATAAGATAAGTTGACCTTTCACTTTTGTCTTTAAATACTCATTAAGTGTATCCTTATGTTGGCTAAGCATGTTTGTGTCAAATCTGCTTGCAATGTTGTGTGCAGAAGTAGTCATTTCTTTTTTTAATCCACAGTTTCCTTCCAAACCAGAGCAATGGCAGGACGTTGCAGCCCAGTTCCTTCATCAGTGGGATTTTCCCAACCGTGGTGATGCTATTGATGGCAAGCATGTCCGGATTGTACCACCATCCAACTCTGGCTCCTATTATTTTAATTATAAGGGCTTTTGCAGCATAGTCATGCTAGCTGTAGCGTCTGCCAACTACAAGTTCTTGTATTTGGATGTTGGCAAGAACGGCCGCAACTCTGATGGAGGAGTGATTATGCAGACAGAGTTCTACAAGCGGCTCCACAATGGCACCTTAAACTTGCCACCTGCTGAGGAGAATGTTGAGGGCCTCAATTTTGTTTTTGTGGCAGATGAGTCCTTTGCTCTGGGGGGGAACATCTGATGAAGTTGTTTCCTATCAGGAACCTCACCCCAGAGCAGGGAATCTTCAATTACAAGCGTAGTCGAAAACACCTTTGGCATCCTATCGAGCCGTTTCAAGCTGTTTTTGACTCCAATCAACCTGGCACTCTACTAGATAAACCATGTGGTCCTGTGCTGCTGTATTCTACATCATTTTTTAAGGAGGAATGCTATCAGCTATCTAGCCTCTCTGCCAAGTGATGTGGACCCTGCAGTGGCAGGCCCAGCTGAATAGACTGCAGCTCGTCCGTCTGTGGGCATGCTGACAGCTGTTGAAAATGCTGCATGCTGGATTGCCCTCAAAAATTGCCTGAGATTTACAGCAGAAATATCTGCAATATTTTGTGGGTAGAGGGGCAGTGGATAGGCAGAAAATTGTAGCTGATCATTTATATTGTTTTTTTGTAGATCATAAACTCCTATTTCACTTGAACTACTGTTATCTGTGTTTTTTATATGTCTAATGTGTTCCCAAATGGGCTTTATTTTGGCCACTTGCTCCAATAGTGCAAATGTACCTTAATTGTTACATGAGGTGACAATATCTTCTTTAGCTAACTAGTATGGTGTGCTGTTGGTCTGCTACACACACACAATGTTTTTGTTCTTAATGGATCTAATGCATGAAGTTCAAAAACATTATGGCTTTACAACTCCTTTAATTTTTTGGAGGCCTAAAAATTGCAGGAGTTGTCCACAATTAAGAGCACATTGTCACTGTAACTACAACAACTTACTAAATACACTGGTATTGAGCAATGAAATAATAAACCACACATTGTTTAGTAAAAAACATTTTACTCAAAGCACATTCGCATGTGTGTTTTAAGGTTTTAAAACAAACCAACATCTTGGTGTATAACATGTATGTGTTGCATTATTTCTCCTTTTTTGTGGTTAAACAGGCATGTTCTAAAACATTAGATACACATCCCAAACTCAGTAACTTACAAAGTTTGAGATAAAGTGAAGGCCGAACGAGACATTAGTATCCCTAGACTGTGTGGATGTTGCTTTCCTCAGATGGGGTGATCTCACCCCTCTAAAGGCCAAAATTTGAAGCCACGTACACGTAGAGGCATAACTATTAAATGTCCCTTATGATTCCATGCCTACAATGTGTTTAGTTACAAACATCTTTTTTTCTAAACCCACAAAACACACAGTGTGTCAACAGGTGCTATCTCCCTTCTCGGGGTATCAATGGGCATGTTTCGGGGATGCAACCCCTTCCTCTGTGCTACTTTAGTTATGAGGAAGGGATTGCACCCCCAAAACGCGTCCATTGATACTCTGTGATGGGAGATAGCACATGTTGACACACTGTGTGTTTTGGGGTTTTTGAAAAATAGATGTATGGAACTACACACATTTTAGGCATGGGATCATGGGGGAAATAAGAATGTTAAGGCCCTATTTGGGGGCACCTTAAAATTTGGGGCTTTAGATTCTAAAAAAACACATTACAATTCACATTAGTTAGGGCAGTGTTTTCCAACTCTCCTCCTCAAGATGCAAACCCAGGTCATATTTTCGAGATATCTTGAATTTGGCACAGATAATGTTGTCATTTTCACTGTTAGTAATTCACACAGTCATTTTTAGACTGAGGAAAATCTAGAAAACAGGACCTGTTAGTGCACCTAGAGGAGTGGAGTGTAGAAATACTGAGTTCTGTCCCTAAACTTTCACAAACAGGAGCCAACAATTGGAGCAATAAACTTCAGACCAGGCAAGAGGAAATTAAAGTTTGGCAAGTATGTCCACAAAATCTCTTATTCTTCAGCGGTAAAGCAGTGGCAGCCTCCTTGATTTTTTTTTACACAATAGGTGAGGTTGAAAAAAGACACAAGTCTATCAAGTCCAACCCATGTGTGTTATTATATGTCAATATTACCTTGTATATCCCTGTATGTTGTGGTCATTCAGGTGCTTATCTAATAGTTTCTTGAAACTATCAATGCTCCCCGCTGAAACCACCGCCTGTGGAAGGGAATTCCACATCCTTGCCGCTCTTACAGTAAAGAACCTTCTACGTAGTTTAAGGTTAAACCTATTTTCTTCTAATTTTAATGAGTGGCCATGAGTCTCGAGTCTTGCTAAACTCCCTTCCACAAAAAAGTTTTAACCCTATTGTGGGGTCACCAGTATGGTATTTGTAAATTGAAATCATATCCCCTCTCAAGCGTCTCTTCTCCAGAGAGAATAAGTTTAGTGCGCGCAACCTTTCCTCATAACTAATATCCTCCAGACCCTTTATTAGCTTTGTTGTCCTTCTTTGTACTCGCTCCATTTCCAATACATCCTTCCTGAGGACTGGTGCCCAGAACTGGACAGCATACTCTAGCTGTGGCCGGACCAGAGTCTTGTAGAGCGGGAGAATTATTGTTTTATCTCTGGAATGAATCCCCTTTTTAATGCATGCCAATATTCTGTTTGCTTTGTTAGCAGCAGCTTGGCATTGCATGCCATTGCTGAGCCTATCATCTACTAGGACCCCCAGGTCCTTTTCCATCCTAAATTTCCCCAGAGGTTCTCCCCCCCAGTGTATAGATTGCATTCATATTTTTGCCACCCAAATGCATTATTTTACAATTTTCTACGTTGAACCTCATTTGCCATGTAGTTGCCCATCCCATTAATTTGTTCAGATCTTTTTGCAAGGTTTTCACATCTTGTGGAGAGGTTATTGCCCTGCTTAGCTTAGTATCTTCTGCAAATACAGAGATTGAGCTGTTTACCCCATCCTCCAGGTCATTTATGAACAAATTAAACAGGATTGGTCCCAGCATAGAACCCTAGGGGACCCCACTACCCACCCCTGACCATTCCGAATACTCCCCATTTATCACCACCCTCTGAACTTGCCCTTGCTCCAGTTCCTTCAAACAATGCAACATATCTGCACTCATTCTGACAATAGTGCATTGTGGAAAATCATGACCTAGTAAGATGAGTAAAAAGTATTAAGAGAACAATGGTCAAGTGGCTGAGGCCCTACATAGTGAGTTATGGTTAAGTTACTAGTCAAATTCAGGAAATACTTACCTACCCAGTCTATTGTTGCTTGCAACCTGCTTGCCCTGCAGACACCTACACTACTAGGAATGTACACATTGCAACTACTCTGTAATCTTGGCCCTGGTGCCTGGGTCTCCCAAACTCGGGTACTTAGCAACACTGCCAGCTCCTTCCACCTCTTCCTTCTCCATGCTAATGTTAAGGCACTACATACTTAGCTAATGTGTGGAGTGGGGGTTTGGGCTGGACATCTAAACACTTGACATGTATACACATTTGTAGACAGATTCAAAGAATACTTACTTGCTCAAACAAGAGGCTCCTGAAAACTTTCTTTCTCTTCTGGTTCACTTTGGCCTTCACTGTGACTCATGTCACAGGATTTGACATCCACAATGGCAATGTCTGTGCTGAACAAGAGTCAGATCCCATGGCTCCAAACAAACATCCTGGGTGAGCTGACCACTCTCACTTTCCTCTAAAAAGAAACAATACACCATTCATAAAGCCACCCCAAGTCACATCTGTTTCTAGCATCCACTTTGCTACATTAGTTGACCAACCTTGCACTTGGTCTGATGTCAATGTTTGCTCCTGACTAGTGGACTTCACCATGCTGCACTCTGTTTTTTTCTGTGAAAAATGCATAGAAAAGGGAAGGTAATGAAATTTTCCAGAGTGCAAACACTTGACAAGTGCCAACATTGAAAAAGTCCTGCAGTTGCCCCCCACCCCTCTTGTCTCCTATGGGATATGGGATATATGATGACTAGCAGGCATGGTTCTGTGTGACTGGGAGCCCCTGGGCCTCTCCTCTACCCATGTTTACACTGGCAAGGCTGCATTAATGGGCACTGATGAGCCAGGCAGCAACCAGAAAGTGTTCTTTACCCCTTAAGTTCTGCCCTAAGCCCATGGCCTTTGGCCCACCTAGAAACACCCCTGTCGGTGGCTAAATGAGTGTGTTTGAAGTTGGCACTTATGTTTTTGGAGGGAAGATGGCCTTGTTGCCTCCCCTGTTGGGACAGGAGCGAGGGTAGCCTCCCTTAGTCCCTTGTGGTGGCTTGGCTGGAGCTTCCTTTTTTGGTGCCTCCCTGTTGAAAGAACAAAAAAAAATACAGTACCTGACCGCGAGAATGTGTCTCCAGCGCGATCCCATCATGCTGGTTCTCGGCGACAGGGTACTGCGCATCTCGTGCTGGCTCGCTCATCGGTAAAGGAAAACTGTTTTTTCTTTTGCGATGAGCGACAGGCATTGCTGACAACTGTCTGGTATGAAACATGAGGGGGAACGCCGCACCAAATTTTAAATAATAAACCGGCATAGGTTCCCCCGGGGGCATACCAGGCCCTTAGGTCCGGTATGGATTTTAAGGGGAACCCCCTACGCTGAAAAAACGGCCTGGGGGTCCCCCCAAAATCCATACCAGACCCTTATCCAAGCACACAGCCCGGCCAGTCAGGAAAGGGGGTGAGGACGAGTGAGCGCCCCCCCAAACCATACCAGGCCGCATGCCCTCAACATTTGGGGTGGGTGCTTTGGGGCAGGAGGCGCCCTGCGGCCCCCCTGCCCCAAAGCACCTTGTCCCCATGTTGATGAGGACAAGGGCCTCTTCCCGACAACCCTGGCTGTTGGTTGTCGGGGTCTGCGGGCAGAGGGCTTATCGGAATCCAGGAGCCCCCTTTAACCACTTTAGCCCCGGAAGGATTTACCCCCTTCCTGACCAGAGCACTTTTTACAATTTGGCACTGCGTTGCTTTAACTGCTAATTGCGTAGTCATGCAATGCTGTACCCAAACGAAATTTGCGTCCTTTTCTTCCCATAAATAGAGCTTTCTTTTGATGGTATTTGATCACCTCTGCCGTTTTTATTTTTTGCGCTATAAACGGGAAAAAAACGAACATTTTGAAAAAAAATGATATTTTCTCCTTTTTGTTATAAAAAAATCCAATAAACTCAATTTTAGTCATACATTTAGGCCAAAATGTATTCAGTAACATGTCTTTGGTAAAAAAAAATGTAAATAAGCGTATATTTATTGGTTTGCGCAAAAGTTATAGTGTCTACAAACTAGGGTACATTTTCTGGAATTTACACAGCTTTTAGTTTATGACTGCCTATGTCATTTCTTGCTAAAGGTGCTAAAATGGCAGGGCAGTATAAAACCCCCCAAAATGACCCCATTTTGGAAAGTAGACACCCCAAGGAAATTGCTGAGAGGCATGTTGAGCCCATTGAATATTAATTTTTTTTTGTCCCAAGTGATTGAATAATGACAAAAAAAAAAAAATTTACAAAAAGTTGTTACTTAATGATATATTGCCCACACAGGCCATGGGCATATGTGAAATTGCACCCCAAAATACATTTAGCTGCTTCTCCTGAGTATGGGGATACCACATGTGTGGGGCTTTTTGGGAGCTTAGCCGCGTACGGGGCCCCAAAAACCAAGCACTGCCTTCAGGATTTCTAAGGGCGTACATTTTTTATTTCACTCCTCACTACCTATCACAGTTTTGAAGGCCTTAAAATGCCAAGATGGCACAAACCCCCCCAAATGACCCCATTTTGGAAAGTAGACACTCCAAGCTATTTGCTGAGAGGCATGTTGAGTCCATGGAATATTTTATATTTTGACACAAGTTGCGGGAAAGTGACCAATTTTTTTTTTTTTGCACAAAGTTGTCACTAAATGATATATTGCTCACACAGGCCATGGGCATATGTGGAATTGCACCCCAAAATACATTTAGCTGCTTCTCCTGAGTACGGGGATACCACATGTGTGGGACTTTTTGGGAGCCTAGCCGTGCAGGGGGCCCCGAAAACAAAGCACCGCCTTCAGGATTTCTAAGGGCGTAAAGTTTTGATTTCACTCCTCACTACCTATCGCAATTTTGAAGGCCATAAAATGCCCAGATGGCACAACCCCCCCAAATGACCTCATTTTGGAAAGTAGACATCCCAAGCTATTTGCTGAGAGGTATGTTGAGTCCATGGAATATTTTATATTTTGACACAAGTTGCGGGAAAGTGACAATTTTTTTTTTTTTTGCACAAAGTTGTCACTAAATGATATATTGCTCAAACATGCCATGGGCATATGTGGAATTACACCCCAAAATACATTTTGCTGCTTCTCCTGAGTACGGGGATACCACATGTGTGAGACTTTTTGGGAGCCTAGCTGCATACGGGGCCCCGAAACCAATCACCGCCTTCAGGATTTCTAAGGGTGTAAATTTTTGATTCACTCCTCACTACCTATCACAGTTTCGAAGGCCATAAAATGCCAAGATAGCACAAACCCCCCCAAATGACCCCATTTTGGAAAGTAGACACCCCAAGCTATTTTCTGAGAGGCATGGTGAGTATTTTGCAGCTCTCATTTGTTTTTGAAAATGAAGAAAGACAAGAAAAAAAATTTTTTTTTCTTTTTTCAATTTTCAAAACTTTGTGACAAAAGGCGAGGTCTGCAAAATACTCACTATACCTCTCAGCAAATAGCTTGAGGTGTCTACTTTCCAAAATAGGGTCATTTGGGGGGGGGTTTGTGCCACCTGGGCATTCCATGGCCTCCAAAACTGTGATAGGCAGTGGAGAGTGGAGAAAAATGTACGCCCTTAGAAAGCCTGAAGGCGGTGCTTGGTTTTCGGGGTCCCGTACGCGGCTAGGCTCCCAAAAAGTCTCACACATGTGGTATCCCCGTACTCAGGAGAAGCAACAGAATGTATTTTGAGGTGTAATTTCACATATTCCCATGGCATGTTTGAGCAATATATCATTTAGTGACAACTTTGTGCAAAAAAAAAAAAAATTTGTCTTTTTCCCGCAACTTGTGTCACAATATAAAATATTCCATGGACTCTACATGCCTCTCAGCAAATAGCTTGGGGTGTCTACTTTCCAAAATGGGGTCATTTGGGGGGGTTTTGAACTGTCCTGGCATTTTATGCACAACATTTAGAAGCTTATGTCACACATCACCCACTCTTCTAACCACTTGAAGACAAAGCCCTTTCTGACACTTTTTGTTTACATGAAAAAATATTTTTTTTTTGCAAGAAAATTACTTTGAACTCCCAAACATTATATATTTTTTTAAAGCAAATGCCCTACAGATTAAAATGGTGGGTGTTTATTTTTTTTTTTCCACACAGTATTTGCGCAGCGATTTTTCACATGCTTTTTTTGGGAAAAAACACACTTTTTTAAATTTTAATGCACTAAAACACACTATATTGCCCAAATGTTTGATGAAATAAAAAGATGATCTTAGGCCGAGTACATGGATACCAAACATGACATGCTTTAAAATTGCACACAAACGTGCAGTGGCAACAAACCTTTAAAAGCCTTTACAGGTTACCACTTTAGATTTACAGAGGAGGTCTACTTCTAAAATTACTGCCCTTGATCTGACCTTCACGGTGATACCTCACATGCATGGTGCAATTGCTTTTTACATTTGACTCCAGACCGACGCTTGCGTTCGCCTTTGCGCAAGAGCAGGGGGGGCAGGGGTGCTTTTCTTTTTTTTTTGCTTTTTTATCTTATTTTTAAACTGTTCCTTTCATTTTTATTTTTTTTTATCATTTTTATTGTTATTTCACGGAATTAAATATCCCCTATGATAGCAATAGGTAGTGACAGGTACTCTTTTTTTAAAAAACTGGGGTCTATTAGACCCTAGATCTCTCCTCTGCCCTCAAAGCATCTGACCACACCAAGATCGGTGTGATAAAATGCTTTCTCAATTTCCCAATGGCGCTGTTTACATCCGGTGAAATCTAAGTCATGAAATGAAAGGAAAGTGTCAGTCTGGAGGAGACAGCGGCCAGCAGCCAGACAGAGTCCCAGATCCCTCCACTACGCCCTCCTGCTAAAAGGGCCAGGAAGAGCAGGAATCTGGAGGAAGTCATGGCTTCCTTTTTCAGCCAGGCAACTTCTGCCCTCTGTACTGACCCAGATGAGGCTGAGGCATTTGGGTGTGTGACGGCCAATAAATTAGGACAGATGGCCAGCGAGCAAAGGAGCAGATGTGAGGAACTCATCCTGCAGCTCCTCAACATGGGGGTGAGGGGGCCAAATTTCAGAAAGCACCCACATTTCAGATTTTGTGACCCCCACCTCCACCACCTCCACAGCCAACCCACACACCACAGCCACCCCACCCACCACAGCAGCAGTGGCAATAGCACAAGAACCCTAACAACCCCGCTGGGCTGGGGATTGTAACCCCTTCACCACTTACTAATTTCTATTATTTATTTATTTTTTAATAATGATTTTATTTGTTATATTTTCTATATTTTTATTTGCATGTGTAGCGGTGTAGTTACCACTAGTAACAAACAATCCACCAATTCACCCCACTGCCAGACTCCCATACATCACTTGCAGAGACAATGAACAGTCTTTTGCAGGTTTTGTTTTTTTTTTTGTTTTATTGGATACAACTTGGTTGGGGAAAGGGGTATATGGGATGCCCATAGAATAATTCCATTGCCATCATATTTTAAAGATTGTAAAAGTTAGCATGTAGTTAGAGCCAGAAGAGATGATGTGCATTTGTAATTGCTATGATCTTCCTCCTGCATCACCATGCAGACTGTTGCTCCTCCTCTGCTCAACTCCCACAGAGTATTACTTCCAGAATTCCCCATCCATTACTGTGTAAAGGATGAGGACATCACTCTTGACTGTTTAAGAGTAATGTTCTCAGAACTTCTCTCCTCCTGCACAAAGCTTATCCTGTAGATCCCCTTCTGCACAAAACTTATCTTGAAGTAAAGTAATGTTACATCTTCTTCTATGAGCTAGAAGGACCCACTCTGAATAAGTCCTTAAGCCAGCTCTGTTGCTCGCTGCCACTAGGCCAGAGGCCTGCAGCACCTCTCCCCAGAGGCCTAGTAGTTTAAAAGCATTTAATGGATGGTGGACTACTGTTACCAGCCAGCCCAGCTTGCAAATCCTGTGCCCTCAGGCCACATCAATTTGACACATATCCCCACAGTCTCTCCTCTGAACCAGGACTCCCCATCATTCACCATGTAAATGATGAAGACTTTGCTAATGACCGTGTAGAAGCAAAGTTCCCTCACAGACTTCCTGGCACATCCAGCCCTCCACTGTGGTAACACTCACCGACCTCTCTCTCTCTGCCCTGAGTCCTTGATGGAGAACTTGACTGGCCCATACATTCCGACAGCTTCACCTGCCCTTCTGATCCAGGAGTTCTTTATCAACGACCGTGTGATGATAAAGACATTGCCAATGACCGTGTAGAGGTCCCTCACAGATTCTCCCTGGGCCTCCTCCTGCGATCGGTACACCCCCCCAGATGGGGGTGCCCTCCTGCTGCTGTCTAGTATGCCATCCTCCACTTCACTCAGCTGACATTCCTCCCCAGTGGCATGTTACCTCAGCTTATATAGGAGGCCTGCCCCCTGCCAATACCAGTTGGGGATTGGTCAGGGCTCCCACACAAGCTGCCTGCCACTCCAGTCCTAGGCCCTGCCCCTCTTCCAGAACATTCTCCCTGGAAGCAGGGGAGGCGCTTCAGAACTAGAGTACAGGTGGCCACACCCACTGCTACTCTGACCACTCCCAGCCCCCAGTTTAAAACAGGCAGGCCTAGCTTGCAGCATAGGCCTGCCTAAATTTGCTTGTGCTGACAGTCTAACCAGTAAAAAAATCTATTACTAGCACCTACCTATTGGTAGAGGGTGCTACAAATGGAATGCACTTTTTGGTTAAGTTCTTTGTAATTGGATGGCAGATAGCATGCCTAATTTAATTTGTTTTTTTTTTCTGCATATTTCTGCATATTCTACACATAAAAAATGTGTTGAATAATACTTGGCTATGTGTTTCACTTCAAATAACAGTTTGGGCGTAGGCAGTTACATTTAAATAAATACAATGTAAAATTAACAAGGGACACCAACACAGTTGTATCTTTGATCTTAAAAACGACGGGATAATGGTATTGTGGTAACTTGCCCAAAAAAACAAACAACAAGCATTATAATAATATTCTTGCTATCACTAGAAAAACAAAGCCTTTTAAAATATGTTTGCCATAACTCCATCAGTATCACCAGCAAAGCAGCTTCATTATTATCCCATTGAAGAAGAGAATGTGTGCTGCATTTCTACATTTCATAATTTGCCGCATCACGATTGTTAATTCTCCATTACAAACGCTAGCTTACAAGACTGACCGCTTCCGCCTCGTTCCTTGCTTCCGATCATGTGCGTTTGTACTTTCGACTTTTGTGTGACAGATTTGTGTACTGACCATACCAAAATCAGACGTTAAACCTCCGAAAATTTACTAGCCTGTCATCCAACATTTGTTGGCCAAAAGTTGGACAACTGTCAAAAGGAGTGTACTAATGGTAAGATTTTATGAAACAGTCTGTCAACAGACGATCCCCTGCCAACAATCGTACCGTGTGTACGAGGCTTAAGAGAGCTAATGTTTATATTATAATGAGTACATGTCTCATATTTCAGATGAACAATGTATAAACACGTATATTTTTTTGCCCCTTTTCATGACTGAGAGAAGGGGCCTATTCTAAAGCTGTTTTTACGAAATGCCTTATATTATTCACTGCAAATAATTATATTAGCAATAATTCTTATTATGTTATTACATTATAATAGGGCAAGTAAATGCATATTTAATTAAATAATCTCACTCATTTGAGTTTATGTATTTTATAATATGCCATAATTATTCATTATATTATTTTTAGCTTTACCCATTGAAGTATTATTAAGAGAAGGACATCATATTTGTAACATTATGAATATTTTTAAATGAATAGAATTATAAGTGTGAAACTATGTATATAATGGTTATTGTATGTACAGTCACAAATGAGCTAACGTCCAAAGTATTGAGGGTAAAAGTTATTTAATTTCTCTAAACTTTCTTAAAATTCTATATTTTCCAGCCAGGCTACGAGTCTGACATAAAAATAATATCTTATCAAAATGTATAGTTTTTATTTTAAGCTTAAGTTAAAGATTATATGGAGATAGGTTTTGGTATGTTACATAATATTCCAAATTCATTTTTAATACAACACTGCCCCCTGTTGATAATTATGTTAAAAGTCCAAAATGGCCTCCTAGACAGTGTTGCCATGGTTACATGGAAATAACACATCAATTGACGTCATTAGTTATGTGTAAGGCAAATACACACCCACTTTCTAGGGGGGTAAAAGGGAGATACACTTAGCAGGAGAAAAAAAGGAAAAGGAGGACGGAAAGGTCGATGAAAGGAAAAGGTGTCCTGGGAATACATGGTTGGTATCTCTCAAACAAAATTGTCTTATATTTCTGGTAAAGTATAATTTTCTTCTGCCTATTGCTAATGTAATTATTTGAGCATATACTGTACATAGCTAAACCATTTGATCTTTGTAACAGAGAATTTGAAATTGAAGAGGTTTCTAACTGCAGTATGAGACTAATTTAGTTTCAATTATAGAGAAAAATACACATAATTGTATATCTCAACAAAGTGGAGTTCAAAGTCTTATTAATAGTTTAGTTGTGAGGTGTGTTTAAACATATAATTCATCAGTGAATTGTTTTTACCTTAAATATAAGTCTTGGTTAAATTACCAAGTTGATATACGGTATAACATTCTGTTCGCGTGTTTATAAAGTTTGAGCTTGCAAGATCTGTTTGTTTAAGAGAGATCACATGTTGATTTCAACACTTGTTTGTTTTCTTACATTGCGGAATCATTGAGAAAATGTTGACCATTTACAAAGCAGTTACCAAGTTTTAAGTTATTGGCATTTTAAAACTAGAGCTTGTTGTCATTTGTTTCATCACCTGTACTACCCATATTGTTGATATTTGAATTTGTATTATGAGTTTATCACCAGTTATATTTTGATATTATTTTGCATGGATTTTTAGTAAATAAATATATATATTTTTGCACATTGTTGTATTCCTTCATCCTCAAATTAGTGCAGATAAACAAATTTGAGTCATTGGGTGATTTGCGGAAATACCTGGAAATCTCCTAAATCATAGATTTTTGCTCATTTCCATAAATATACATTTTTTTAAATATTTTAGTATAAATACCCTGACATATTTAGAGGTCCCACCGAGATCTGACAGAGTTTCAAACAAAGGATATAATAGTGCAAAATATATATTTAGGCTCCATGCATACTGGAGCTCAAAAAAGCATTTCCTGGATGCCAGATTGCTGGCAGAAAACGCTGGTTGAAAAACTAGCTTTCAACAGTGTTTTGTACTAGCGTTTGTGAGCGTTTATGAGCATTTTTTAGCGTTAGCGTTAATGGGCTTTTTTTATAAAAATACACAGAGGACACTCCAAAAATTCCACAATGCATTTTCAAATGCATTTTCACAATGCATTTTCCCACAATGCATTGAAAAAATATAATTTTTTACCCTAGCAACCATTTTAGACCAGAAAGAGCACTGTCTTCAGCAGAGAGCTGTCTACGGTTGCTAGCTGCTTTGACAATGGATCCAGCCGTGAAGACAATGCAAGAAATACTTCTCCTGATTTTGTTGCGTTGGATCAGAAGATGGAGAGAAATGAATGGGAAGACCAGAGTTCGTCGGTACTGGACCCATCCGTTGATGGACCAACGCATCTCTTCAGGATATTTCAACAGCCTATACATTCAGCTGCGTAACTATATTGAAAAGTTTTTTAACTTCACAAGGATGTCTGTTGGCACATATGACAATCTGCTTGAGAGGCTGCGACCACGCCTCACTCGAATGGACACCCATATGAGGATGAGCATGTCTCCTGAGGAACGTCTCCTGGTGACATTTAGGTATTTCATTATTTTAGTCACGTGTATTTAAAATGTTACTTTTTTTTTACAGTCATGTTTTCTGCAATGGTACGGCACCTGTGTTGTTTTAACTGACAATTGCGCATTTGTGCGGCGCTGTACCCAAACAAAATTGACGTCCTTTTTTTCCCACAAATAGAGCTTTCTTTTGGTGGTATTTGATGATCTCGGCGGTTTTTATTTTTTGCGCTATAAAAAAAGAGCGACAATTTAGAAAAAAACAATATTTTTTACTTTTTGCTATAAATATCCCCATTTTTTTTAACAGTTTAGGCCAATATGTATTCTTCTTCATATTTTTGGTAATAAAAATCGCAATAAGCGTATATTGATTGGCTTACACCAAAGTTATAGCGTATACAAAATAGGAGATAGATTTATAGCATTTTAATTATTTTTTTTTTAGTAGTAATGGCAGCGATCTGCGATTTTTATCGGAACTGCGACATTATGACGGATACATTGAATACTTTTGACACATTTTGGGGACCATTGGCATTTATACAGTGATCAGTGCTATAAAAATGCACTGATTACTGTAAAAAATTCACTGGCAAGGAAGGGGTTAACTGTGTTCCCTATTGTGTGTTCTAACTGAAGGGGGGATGGGACTGTCTAGGGGAGATGACAGATCACTGTTCATACTTTGTATGAATACATGATCAGTATCTTCTCCCCTCAGAGAACCGGGATTTGTGTGTTTACACACACAGATCCCAGTTTTCAGTGTGTCATGAATAGGGATGAGCTGAACACCCCCCCGTTCGGTTCACACCAGAACCTGCGAATGGACCGAAAATTTGCGCAAACTTTAGAACCTCATTGAAGTCTATGGGACTCGAACGTTTGAAATCAAACGTGCTAAATTTAAAGGCTAATTTGCATGGTATTGTCCTAAAAAGGGTTTGGGGACCCCGGTCCTGCCCCAGGGGACATGTATAAAAAAAGTTTTTAAAAAGTCAGTTTTTTCGGGAGCAGTGATTTTAATGATGCTTAAAGTGAAAAAAAAAGTGAAATATTCCTTTAAATATCGTACCTGGGGGGTGTCTATAGTATGCCTGTAAAGTGGCGCATGTTTCCTGTGCTTAGAAAAGTAACTGCAAAAAATGACATTTTTAAAGGAATAAAAGTCATTTAAAACTGCTTGCGGCTTTAATGTAATGTTGGGTCCTGGCAATATGGATGAATATCAGTGAGACAAGCAGCATGGGTAGCCCCCAGTTCAATAACAGGCCCTTTGGGTCTTGTATGGATATTAAGGGGAACCCCGCATCCAAATTAAAAAAAGGAAAGGCGTGGGGCCCCCAGGCCGTATATACTCTTAACAGCAGTATACAGGCAGTGCAAACAAGACAGGGACTGTAGGTTTGTTGTTTTTGAGTAGATTTTGAATTGGTACATTTTTAAAGTGTAGCTTCAGCCAAAACATCTATTTTTAAGCTTTTTGGAAAACATAGGGAAGGGTTATCACCCCTGTGACATTTGTTTTGCTGTCTGTGCACCTCTTCAGAAGATTTCACCTCACTTTTTGTCCCAATGACAAATGTTTTTTGACAATTTGGGGTTTTTAGTGAAACAAGAATTGGTGATAAAGCATCAGTGGAGAGGAGACACGTTTTTCCCATATTAACTCTTACAGGAGAGAATTTACCTTCCTAGGGGTAGATTTCATCTCACTTCTTGTTGTCTCCTTCTGTTTGCAAGTAGGAGTCGTTTGTAAGTTGGATGTTTGAAAGTACGGGCCTGCCCTATATACTCTGCAGAAATTGTGGCCTTAGGTGTTGCCACAACACTGCAAGCCCTCACAGTTACTCTTGGTGGGTGCAGAAACAGGCTCTGCTGTGAAATATTAGATCAAGAATTGTAATTACATGCCCCTGTTGAACAGGGTCAGAAAAATTGGACCTTTGGTGGTGGTGGTAGTGGTGGTGCTGGTGCCACAACACTGTAAGTCCTCACAGTTACTCTTGGTGGGCACAGAAAAGGGCCCTGCTGTGAAATATTAGATCAAGAATTGTAATTACATGCACCTGTTGAACAGTGGCAGAAAAATCGGGCCTTTGGTGGTGGTGGTGGTGGATTTGCCACAACACTGTAAGTCCTCACAGTTACTCTTGGTGGGCGCTGGAACGGGCCCTGTTGTGAATATTAGATCAAGAATTGTAAATACATGCACCTGTTGAACAGGGGCAGAAAAATTGGGCCTTTGGTGGTGGTGGTGCTGGTGCCACAACACTTTAAGTCCTCACAGTTACTCTTGGTGGGCGCAGAAATGGGCCCTGCTGTGAAATATTAGATCAAGAATTGTAATTACATGTCCCTGATGAACAGGGGCAGAAAAATTGGGCCTTAGGCACTGGTGCCATAACACTGCAACACCTCACAGATACTCAAGTTGGAGCGCAGGAATGAGCCCTCCTGCAAAATATTGCATAAAAAATTGTAATTACATGTCCCTGATGAACAGGGGCTGAAAAATTGGGCCTTAGGCACTGGTGCTGGTGCCACAACACTGCAACCCCTCACAGATACTCTAGTTGAAGCGCAGGAACAAGCCACTGGTGGCAGCGCCCAGAACCAAAAATATTCTTACAAGCTATCAGCATGATCATTGAGGAGGAAGAGGATAGTCACTCAGCATAACAGAATAGTCACTCTGCATCGGCATAAGCAGTCTTGAAGGGATATGACATTTCAAAAAATGTATTTGGTTACATCAGCATCAGGTGCTTGATAGCTGGTGGTGATCCTAGACTGATTCATTTTTATGAAGGTCAGTCTATCAACCGAGTCGGTGGACAGGCGCACCCTGTGATCAGTTACAAAGCCTCCAGCAGCACTGAATGTGCGTTCTGAAAGAACGCTGGATGCAGGAAAGGCCATTAGCTCAATTGCATACTGTGCAAGTTCTGGCCAGTGATCCATCCTCAAGACCCAGTAACTCAGATGTTTTTCATGGGAAAGGTGTCCAAATCAGATCTTGCCCCTAGGTATTCCTGCACCATGTAAAACAGACGCTGGCGATGGTTGCTGGAACCGATCAAACCTTGGGGCTGCGGACTAAAAAATTGTCTGAACGAATCGGTCAGATGGCCACCTTCTCCACCGCTCCTTCTTTGACTGACCGAAGCCTCAGCAACACGTTGTCCAGGAACAGGAGTTTGTAACCTCCCAGTCTCTGGGAACGCATTGCACAGACCTTTCTGCAAGGCCTCCCGAAGATGTTTCATCCTCTGCTCCCTCTGCAATGGCAAGATAAGGTCTGCAACCTTACCCTTGTAACATGGTTCAAGGAGGGTTGCCAGCCAGTATTGATCCCTCTCCTTGATACCATGAATACGAGGATCCTTCCGCAGGCTTGGCAGGAACAGGGAGGCCATGCAGCGTAGGTTTGCTGAGGCATTCGGTCCGGAGTCCTCTGGGTCACTAAGGACGACATGATCCGCAGCCACCTCCTCCCAGCCACGTACAAGTCCATGGGTTTCTTGGGGCTGTAAATGATCCCTTAAAGACTGCTGCTGATGCTGAGTGCCAGGCTCCACCTCCATGCTGACATAATCCTCCTCTTCCTCCTCCTCCTCCTCCTCCTTTTCCTGTGTGATCGGTGGGCATGCAGGAACACTGTCTGGATAAAGGGGGCCTTGAGAGCTAAGGAAGTCCTCCTCTTCCTGCCTCTGTTCTGCCTCAAGTGCCCTGTCCATTATTCCACACAACGTGTGCTCCAACAGGTGCACAAGGGGGACAGTGTCACTGATGCATGCACTGTCACTGCTCACCATCCTCGTGGCCTCCTCAAATGGTGAGAGGACAGTGCATGCATCCCTGATCATGGCCCACTGGCGTGGGGGAAAAAAACAAGCTCCCCTGACACTGTCCTGGTGCCATAGTCGCACAGGTACTCATTGATGGCCCTCTGCTGCGTGTGCAGCCACTGCAGCATGGCCAACGTTGAGTTCCACCTGGTGGGCATGTCACAGATTAGGTGGTTCTTGGGCAGGTTAAATTCCTTTTGGAGGTCAGCAAGCCGAGCACATGCATTATATGACCTGCAGAAATGCACATAGACTTTCCTGGCCTACCTCAGGACATCCTGAAAGCCTGGGTACCTGCCCAAGAACCGTTGCACCATCAAGTTAAGGACGTGAGCAAAACAGGGCACATGGGTCAGTTGTCCCTGTCGGAGGGAGCGGAGAGGAGGTTGGTGCCATTGTCGCAAACCACCATACCTGCCTTAAGCTGGCGTGGCGTCAACCACCTCTGAACCTGCCCTTCAGAGCTGAAATAATATCTGCCCCAGTGTGGCTCCTGTCCCCCAAGCACACCAGCTCAAGCACCGCATGGCATCTTTTGGCCTGCGTGCTTGCTTAGCCCCTTGAACGCCTATGGAGCACCGCTGGTTCTGAAGACAAAACAGCACAGGAAGAGGCCATTGAGGAAGAAGAAGAGGAGGGGGTGGAGGAGAGAGGTGTGGCGAAAAGACCACTAGTAGTATTTTGGAGGCGTGGTGGCGGAACAACCTCCAACACTACTGCACCCTGTCCTGCATCCTTCCCAGCTGCCAGAAGAGTCACCCAGTAGGTAACATCCCTGTCCATGCCTGCTGGACCATGAGTCAGCGGTAATATGTAGCTAACTGCTGACCGCCCTGTCCAGCGAGGCCAAGACGTTGCCTTCCACATGCCGGTAGAGAGCTGGAATTGCCTTCCATGAGAAAAAGTGGCGTTTGGAAACCTGCCACTGAGGAACCGCACATTCCACAAACTCACAGAAGGGGGCAGAGTCTACCAACTGAAAAGGCAGCAATTGAAGTGCTAGCAATTTAGCCAAGCTAGCATTCAACCGCTGGGCATGTGGATGGCTGGGAGCGAACTTCTTTTGGCGGTGCAGCAGCTGGGGCAGGGAAATTTGGCTGGTACAATCTGACGTCAGTGTACAGATAGCAGATTGCCCGCAAGTACTTGGCTGTGACACACCTAATTCTACACCATCATTCCTCTCAGTGCAGGTCTCAGAGAGGACTGAAGGTATAGTGGTGTTGGAGATCCCAGCTGATGAGGAGCAAGGAGAGGTCCTCTTTGTTCTTTGGTGTGGGTCTTTTAGGTATGCTTGCCAACGAACTGCATGGCAGGTCAACATATGTCTGGTCAAGCATGTGGTGCTCAAGCGGGAGATGTTTTGGCCACATGAGATATGCTTGAGACATATGTTTCAAATAGCAGCGGTGGGATCTGATGCACTCATCTCAAAAAAGGCTCACACCAAAGAACCTTTGGAATAACGCGCAGAGACAGCAGCGCCCTGCACATGCGGAGCTCTGCAGTGTGATGCAGTCGGTGTGCTGCCCTTAAGCTGGCCCCCGTAGGGCATCCTGCCTCGTTGGTGATGTGACTCCTCCTCCTCCTCTCTCCTATCAGGCACCCACGTGGAGTCAGTGACCTCATCATCCCCTCCCTCCTCATCACTGGAGCAAAGCTGGCAGTATGCTGCAGCTGGGGGATAATGATTGCCAGATTGCTGTCCTTCTTGGGCACCCCCTCTCTCTGGGCTCACATTACTGCCTTCCTCTAGCTGGTGGGTACCATCATCGGAGCCTTCAAAACGCTGGGCATCCTCCTGGAGTATGTACCCAACACTGTGGTCAAACAGTTCGGGGGACTCCTTAGGAGGACATGGTGGGGCTAGGGAAGGAGTGACTGATGCCGTTGAGCCGAGGGAAGAGGCTGTATTGGCAGCTGCTTTGCCAAAGTACCCTGAGCCTGGGTGAGAGAGGATGAGGAGGATGAGGACAGCTTGGTCATCCACTCTACCAAGCCTTCTGTATGTTGCGGCTCAACACGGCCAGCTGCCGAAAAAAAGGACAAGCGTTTTCTATGGCCACGTGCTGATGAGGATGCACCGTCTCCATGACCAGCACTGTTGCCTCTAGACACAGAGCCTGCTTGCCCTCTTTTATTGGCTTGTGACTGTCTGCCTTTCTTTGTTGGCCTTCCAGACATACTAATGGCCTGCAGTGAGATGTAGCTGCACAAAGCTGGGATGTATATATATATATATACTGATACTGCAGCTAGCAGAATCAACTGCCTGCCTGTAGTATTATTAATATGAGAACACCAGCAATTGTCTTCAGGTAGCTTTAGGTGCACACTGTGTAGAGGACGCAGTACACTAACTGTCAATACTATATCTGCCTGCCTGTGGTATTAATAGGATCAGAAGAACACCACTAATTTTCTTCAGGTAGCTTTAGGTACACACCATGCAGAGGACACAGTACACTAACTGTAAATACTGTAGCTGCCTGCCTGTGGTATTAATAGGAGCAGAACAACAGCAATTGTCTCCAGGTAGCTCTAGGTGCACACTGTGCAGAGGACGCACTACACTAACTGTAAATACTGTAGCTGCCTGCCTGTGGTATTAATAGGAGCAGAACAACAGCAATTGTCTTCAGGTAGTTTTAGGTGCACACTGTGCAGAGGACACATTACACTAACTGTAAATACTGTTGCTGCCTGCCTGTGGTATTAATATAGGATCAGAAGAACACCACCAATTTTATTCAGGTAGCTTTAGGTGCACACTGTGCAGAGGACACAGTACACTAACTGCAAATACTGTAGCTGCCTGCCTGTGGTATTAATATAGGACCATAAGAACATCACAAATTTAATTCAGGTAGCTATAGGTGCACACTGTGCAGAGGACACAGTACACTAACTGAAAATACTGTAGCTGCCTGCCAGTGGTATTAATATAGGATCAGAAGAACACCACCAATTTTATTCCGGTAGCTTTAGGCGCACACTATGCAGAGGACACAGTACACTAACCATAAATACTGTAGCTGCCTGCCTGTGGTATTAATATGGGATCAGAAGAATGCCACCAATTTTATTCAGGTAGCTTTAGGTGCACACTGTGCAGAGGACACAGTACACTAACTGTAAATACTGTAGCTGCCTGCCTGTGGTATTAATAGGATCAGAAGAGCACCATTAATTTTCTTCAGGTAGCTTTAGGTGCACACTGTGCAGAGGACACAGTACACTAACTGTAAATACTGTAGCTGCCTGCCTGTGGTATTAATAGGAGCAGAACAACAGCAATTGTCTCCAGGTAGCTTTAGGTGCACACTGTGCAGAGGACGCACTACATTAACTGTAAATACTGTAGCTGCCTGCCTGTGGTATTAATATAGGATCAGAAGAACACCACCAATTTAATACAGGTAGCTTTAGGTGCACACTGTGCAGAGGACGCACTACACTAACTGTAAATACTGCAGCTGCCTGCGGTACTGTACTAATAGGATCAAAAGAACACCACTAATTTTCTTCAGGTAGCTTTAGGTGCACACTGTGCAGAGGACGCACTACCCTAACTTGTAAATACTACAGCTGCCTGCGGTACTGTACTAATAGGATCAGAAGGACACCACTAATATTTTTCAGGTAGCTTTAGGTGCACACTGTGCAGAGGATGCACTACACTAACTTGTAAATACTGCAGCTGCCTGCGGTACTGTACTAATAGGATCAGAAGAACATCACAAATTTAATTCAGGTAGCTTTAGGTGCACACTGTGCAGAGGACACAGTACAATAACTGAAAATACTGTAGCTGCCTGCCAGTGGTATAATATAGGATCAGAAGAACACCACCAATTTTATTCAGGTAGCTTTAGGTGCACACTATGCAGAGGACACAGTACACTAACCATAAATATTGTAGCTGCCTGCCTGTGGTATTAATATGGGATCAGAAGAACACCACCAATTTTATTCAGGTAGCTTTAGGTGCACACTGTGCAGAGGACACAGTACACTAACTGTAAATACTGTAGCTGCCTGCCTGTGATATTAATAGGATCAGAAGAGCACCATTAATTTTCTTCAGGTAGCTTTAGGTGCACACTGTGCAGAGGATGCACTACACTAACTTGTAAATACTGCAGCTGCCTGCGGTACTGTACTAATAGGATCAGAAGAACACCACAAATTTTCTTCAGGTAGCTTTAGGTGCACACTGTGCAGAGGATGCACTACACTAACTTGTAAATACTACAGCTGCCTGCGGTACTGTACTAATAGGATCAGAAGAACACCACTAATCTTCTTCAGGTAGCTTTAGGTGCACACTGTGCAGAGGACACAGTACACTAACTGCAAAAACTGTAGCTGCCTGCCTGTGATATTAATAGGAGCAGAACAACAGCAATTATCTCCAGGTAGCTTTAGGTGCACACTGTGCAGAGGATGCACTACACTAACTGTAAATACTGTAGCTGCCTGCCTGTGGTATTAATATAGGATCAGAAAAACACCACCAATTTAATTCAAGTAGCTTTAGGTGCACACTGTGCAGAGGACACAGTACACCAACTGTAAATACTGTAGCTGCCTGCCTGTGGTATTAATAGGAGCAGAACAACAGAAATTGTCTCCAGGTAGCTTTAGGTGCACACTGTGCAGAGGACGCACTACACTAACTGTAAATACTGTAGCTGCCTGCCTGTGGTATTAATAGGATCAGAAGAACACCACTAATTTTCTTCAGTTAGCTTTAGGTGCACACTGTGCAGACGACGCACTACACTAACGTGTAAATACTGCAGCTGCCTGCGGTACTGTACTAATAGGATCAGAAGAACACCACTAATTTTCTTTAGGTAGCTTTAGGTGCACATTGTGCAGAGGACGCACTACACTAACTTGTAAATACTGCAGTTGCCTGCTGTACTGTACTAATTGGATCAGAAGAACACCACTAATCTTCTTCAGGTAGCTTTAGGTGCACACTGTGCAGAGGACGCACTACACTAACTTGTAAATACTGCAGCTGCCTGCGGTACTGTACTAATAGGATCAGAAGAACACCACTAATTTTCTTTAGGTAGCTTTAGGTGTACACTGTGCAGAGGACACACTACACTAATTGTAGATACTGCAGCTGCCTGCGGTACTGTACTAATAGGATCAGAAGAACACCACTCATTTTCTTCAGGTAGCTTTAAGTGCACACTGTGCAGAGGACGCACTACACTAACTGTAAATACTGTAGCTAATAGGACTAATAGGATCAGAAGAACACCAGCAATTTTCTTCAGGTAGCTGTAAATACTGTAAAAACACCTGCCTGCCTGTCAGTAGTAGGAAGAGAATAACAGGAACAAATCTAGCTAAACGGAATACAGTGTGTATATATATATATATATATATATATATATATATATATATATATATATATATATTTATTTATTTATATATATATATATATATATATATACAACACCTAGGATGTATATATATATATATATATATATATATATATACAATACACTGTAAGTGCAGCTAACTGACTCACCTGCCTACTCTATCTAACTTAAATCAAATGACACTGTCTCTCTGTCTATCTATCTCTCTCTCCATGTCGGAACACACTACACAGGACCACCGTGTATGCGGCCTTATATAGTGTGGGGTGTGTACTAAACCCCCTGAGTCATAATTGCCCAAAGCCACCCTGGCTTTGGCCAATTACGGCTCTCTGTACAGACAGCGCTGTGATTGGCCAAGCATGCGGGTCATAGTGCATGCTTGGCCAATCATCAGCCAGCAATGCACTGCGATGCCAAATTCGAGTGGCGCGTCATGGCCCATATCGTTCGTAATTCGGCGAACGGTCGTACACACGATGTTCAAGTCGAACATGGGTTTGACTCCAACACGAAGCTCATCCCTAGTCATGAGCAATCACGGGAGCCCGGCGGTCATCTGCGTGCCATTCTGCCGCCGTAAAACTTACGGCGGCTGGTCGGCAAGTGGTTAAAAAAATATACAATTTTTTAAAATATTATTTGCCTTTTTTACATAAACAATTTTTTTTAATGCAGAATTTTTTTTCTTGGACAATGTTTTATCCACAACAAAATTGCTGGCTTGTTGATTTTTTTATATTTTTTGATAAAAAATATTTTTTTATAAAATAAAAATTATTGTATATAAAAAATGTTAGTTTGTAACTTTTTCCCAATTTTAAAATTTTATTGACAAAATTTTTAAATTCTTTTGTAGGTTCCTGGCCACAAGACAATTGTTTGTCTCGCTGCATCACTATTTTCTGATGGGTGTAAGCACAGTGCAAAAGTGACCCGGAAGACCTGCCTTGCTCTGTGGGAGGAGTTAAAAACCAATATTATGCCTGAGCCTACAGAAGAAACGTGGGAACAGGTGGCTAAGAATTTTGGAAAAAGACACAGTTTCCAAACTGTATAGGAGCTCTAGATGAAAAGCATGTCCGAGTCAAAAAAACACCTAACTCCGGGTCATGTTATTTCAATTATAAAAAGTACTTTTCTGTTATACTTCTGGCACTGGCGAATGCAAATCTGCACTTCATATTTGTGGATGTGGAGGCCTACGGGAATCAGGGGGATGCCCAAATCTTCTGGGAGTCTGCACTGGGTCGTCGGCTGTACGAAGGACGGCTAGGGATTCCTTCTTGTAGACCACTTCCGACCACTACAGAGCCCAGTCTTCCACTGGTGATGATAACCAATGAAGCTTTTGGCTTAGCAGAAAATCTAATGCGCCCATATAGTGGAGGTGGACTTACTTAGCAGCAGGGAATCTATAACTATAGATTAAGCCAAGCCAGACATGTTGTGGAGTGCGCCTTTGGAGTAATCACAGCAAAGTGGCATGTACTTCTCTCCGCCATGCAGCTTGATGTGGAGAACCCTATAAAAGTCATCCTAGCATGCTGCGTGTTGCATAACTTTTTAATTGTCAACGAGAGTCTCCACAGAACCTGCACCCCCAAACCCAGGACATGATATGCAATTCATGGACTTGGGCAGCACTGCTAGAGTTATAAACATCCGAAATCAGTTTGCCAATTTTTTTTTCCCCTGCTGGTAGTTTGGCCTGGCAAGACCAATATATTTAGTTTACTTTTTCTTGATACTAGCCTTTACTTACCTTGAATGTTCTCACAGATTAATAAAATTGCATATGTTGTTTCATTTCAATAAAGTTAACTAAATTTAAATAAAATTCATTACATTACAATAAAGTTCAGATTTTTTTTATTCTTTTTTTTTTGATAATCGAAAATAATACAACCAAACCATATATAGTGTAACTTTTTCTAAAAAAAGAGGTCAAAACTCTTAGCTAATAACTGACAACTGACCATCAACTGGCCAATAACTTTTTATGCAATGTCAAAATGGGTGAGACGCTCAAAAAACACAAATTTAGTCAAAATAAAATCATAATTCTTCATAAACCGGATAATCACTCTGTGATTCCAGGCGTGGTGATTTGGAGGGATTAGTGGTGTCAAATCGATGTCCCTGGTGTTGAGGTGTAGGTGGCATGCTCGCAGGAGGCACATTTTGCACATAGGAGGAGAGACCTGGTGTATTATAGGAGTAGGCAGAAGGGAAACCTTGACCAGTGTGAGGGCTGCAAGAAGACAGGCTTGGCACATTGGTGGAGTGGTACCTTGGTGGCCCAGGAGGAGCAGTGGAAGATGGACCTGGCACGTTTGGGGAGTGGTACTCTGCTAGCCCAGGAGGAGCAGTGCAAGAGAAAACAGGCGCATAGGTGGAGTGGTACACTGCTTGCCCAGGAGGAGCAGTGCAAGAGGGAACAGACACATAGGTGGAGTGGTACACTGCTGGCCCAGGAGGAGCAGTGCAAGAGGGAATAGGTGCATAGGTGGAGTGGTACACTGCTGGCCCAGGAGGAGCAGTGCAAGAGAAAACAGGCACCATTTCTGAATAGCTTGAATTATTTGGTTGAACAGGAGAAGCTGTGCTGGAGATGTTGCCAAAAGGAGAAACTAAAATGGGTGGTGTTGGCATCCCACTCCTTTGTGCCACCCTACAGGCCAACACATATGTGTACATGTTCTCCATGCACTGCTTCTCCCATTCAACATCTAGATCTGACAGCAGCATGAATAGGCTGCAACAGAAAGTCACACGAGGATGACTATGATCCATGAACACATCGCTTTCGCTTCTCTGTTTATTTAAGTCTGCAATCAGCTGTACAATGCGTTGGTCCATTTGGTTGCTGTTGTCTGGATTACGCTGTCGACGATTACCACATCCATGACCACCACTGGAAGAGCGTGCATTACCAACTCTATTTTCCTATGAAGAAAAAAGCAGATAATTGATTTTTTCAAAAGGGATAGATAGATGGATAGATAGATATATAGACAGATATATTAGATAATAATAATAAATATACCTGCTCAGTTTCCTGATCCACACTCCCAACTTCTGACGGTGTGGACAATGTGCTAACATTTGGGGAAGCAGTCGCCCGTGAAACACTTCCTTCCTTCTGATCGTCCTCCTCATCTGCCTCTGAAGATAACAGAAAGGTTGTGACTACTGTTAAAAACAACGTTTTAGTTATTTCAAAAATATTAATGTTAATTCTTTTGTAAAAAATGACATAATATTTTTTAAAATTTACAAAATCAAGCTCTAAAACAAAGGAAAAAAAAATGAAAATTTAATTAAAAAAAATTGTTTACAATATTTATTGAATTTTAAAAATATTTCAAAAACGTAATATTTCAATACATACTGCAATATTTTAACGATTTTTTAAAAGAAATTTTAAAATGAAAAAAGAAATTAATAATAATTAATTATTATTAATTATTATTAATTAATAATTATTAATATTAGTTAAAATATTTAAAAATTCTGATTATTTTTTTTTAAAAAGCCAAAATTTAATTAAAAAAAAACATATTTTAACAAATGTAAAAAAAAAATATTTTTTCTAAATTTTTTTAAAAATATTTGATTTAAAATATTTAAAAAATATATACAATTATAAAAAAAATTTAATCTTTGGAATTTTTTTTTAAATATTTTAACAAAAGTTGTTACCATAAAAGTATACTCAAAACTAATCACCCCACTGGCCCCTTCCTGCGATACAAATTACTTACGCTCTCGACTCCATGGAGAGTCTTAGGAAGGAAAGCTCCTCAGCTAAGGGGTGCAGTCTAATATTTGAAGGTGCTCCACTTCGCTCCTTAAGCAGCTTATCCTTCACTTCCCTCCTTATTCTGTCAACTAGTGACTTCCATCGAGACTGCAAAGCTGCAACTGACAAAAAAAGGTACATTAAGCATTTTTGAAACTATATACCATATACACATAAAAAAATGATATTCAAGCACACATATGCACTTACTTTTATCTTTCTTCATGCTTTGCCTCATTGCATCCCAGTCTTGCAGCTGCAACAGGGTCTCCATGTCAAGGGTGAGACAAGTCCCAAATTGCAGGGTGCATTTGCACTGCAGCAATGAGCTGCGATTGAGAAACATCTTTTGCCATTTTGCCTCCTGTCCTGTATGCACAGGATGACTCAGCAGATGTGTGTGCAGCAAGAGAGGAGGTGATCTGCTCAAGAGGGGTGGATGGGAGGTCAAATGTTGCTTCCTGTATGCACAGGATTTCCTGTAATTTTTTTTAAGCTCTGACTTCATAAAAATGCCAAACGCTAATGAACGGCAGTTTTTGCTCGTTTATTGGCGTTTGGCATTTTTTGGCGTTTTTTTGCCATTTTTTTGCCGGTGGTACTTTGAACGCAAATTTCTGGCGTTCAGAAAAAAGCCCATAAACTCCACTGCTCATTAAAGCTGAAAAACGTCCATGTGTGCATGGACACATAGGCTAACATAGAGTGGAGTTTATGGGCTTTTAAAAAAAACGCCCAAACTCCAATACACTGCAGTTTATCAGCTCCAGTGTGCATGGAGCCTTAGTTGTCATTATTTTTTTTTAATATAATACTTTTTTTTGGTTATTGCTATTGTTGGTTGCAATATTGAAAATGGCTGAAGGTGTTTCTAATGTAGCTGGTCCTGATGCTTATGCAGAAAATGAAACTGAATGAAATGAAAATGGTCTGCATAACAGAAATACTAGAGAATTGGTAAAATACCAGGTGATATGTTATGTCAAAGAAAATTGGAGGTTAAAAAGGATATCAATGAATGGGAAATTGAAATACAGAGTAGGGTTGCAAATTATGTAAATGATATCTGGTCTGAGGAATCATGGGTAACAAATTATCTCCTTATTGCCCAAGCCACTATGAAGAGGGATAAAGATTTACTAATATGGAAATCTTGGCCAAAGTTCCTTTATGTAATTTGTGAATTGACAGAACAATTAAACGAAGCAAAAGTTGATAATGTTGAAAATTTACAGAAGAAATGTTGTGACTTTGACAGTTACTCCGTAGAAATGTCTGTTGAGATAAAAAAATATCTGTCCAAGTTTTGGAGTACCGTGAGAAAGATAATTCTCATATAGAATTGATCAATTCTCTTAAGAAGAATCTAGATCAACTTGGTTGATTGTAAAAAGTCAAAAGAGATTATAGCAGAAGCTAATGGAAGGCTGTACCCAGATAATGCCAGATTTCAGCAGGAGTTGACTGAGCAAATTTCGGCACCTCTGCAGTCTATGCAGGACAAATGTGCCAGTAGTGAAAAGGTTAAGCCTTCTATTTGGGATAGAACAGATGCTACAAAAGCTGTTAAGAGCTTACCGCCAGATTATTGGTCTGATGAACCTAACACTGTAAAACATAACATCAGAAAAACAGTTTCAGAAATTGTGAGTGATTATAGCTTCCCCTCAGATGAGGAGAGACATATATTCACTCAGGAACAATTTATTCCTAAATATAAGCTAACCTCACCTCTAAGGTATTCCAAAAGTATAATTGAATAACAATAAATAATAGTGTAAAAAATAATAAATGAGGCACTCACAAATGTACGTGCAAAGGTAAATAGGTGTAAATAATATTAAGCAAGACAAAGTCCAGATAAAATAATCAAAAGTGTTCAAAAATAATTGAATCCATGGTGAAAAGAAACCACAAATGCTGCAAAGTTTTTCAAGTGCAAATAAACACAGATGTTTCGGAGCTTTCAGGTGCAAATCAACACCCCTTTATGTGTCCCCACTCACCAGATTGCGATGACCCCCAGCTTTGCAGTCTGGGGGTCGCTTCAGGCTTAAATGATGGTATCCAGAGATGTTCAGGAGAAGTGAGATACACGTCAGATCAATAGGATTCAATGGAATTCTTAATAAAGGTTCTCAGTAGAAATGCCAGGTACCCAAAAAGAGATGAAAAATGGAGCTGATAGTGAAAGTACCATATTAAAAGAATTTATTGCACAAGAGATTGGGTACTTACAAAATGTCTGATTAAAACAAGCATCTAAAATAGGTTTGAAAATGTATGCGGGTGCCGCTCACGGCGTGCGTTCCACAGACCAGGAAATGTGTTCCACGGAGCTGGAAATGACGTCAGTGCCGCACTGCTGAAGAGACATGAGTAAACTCAATCCATGCTCTGTGACAGTCTCTGCAAAGAATAAGTGCTGACAGGTAATCAACATCCACCTCTGTGTGCAATGCTTGCTCACCTCAAATAAAGACCCCTTGGGTCTATTTCCACTTTTAGTAATAATCCACAGACGGATCAGCTCGATCGTACACAGGTTTTCAGCTAATGGCTCCAGGAATACCAGGACTTCTCCATAAAAAAATTCTTTCTCCAAATTCAATTTAAGATATAAGTGGGAGTCATGTTCGTCATAAATATGTAGTTCTGGCAGTTCTACTGCATCTCACAGGCTCCTCACACGATTCGGGTAGCTGGGAAAGAAGCAACTTTTGGCTGCAGCACTTGGAAAAGATTCCCTCACTTTCCAGGGTCACTCTTACCAGCTCTTTGCTGATCTTTCCCCAATTACAGTTGCTAAGTGACGTGTTTTAAACCCCCTTCTTTAAATCCTCCAGCAGAATCAGACATCTTATCAATGGGGATTCCTGTTCTCTATACGTTTTAACTATCAAGGTACCAAATACACCAGCAGATTTTATGATGAGTTGCAAAATACCCTGCAAAATCTACATCTCATGGATAGATATTCTACGTCTAATGGTCCTCGCTGCCATATTTTGCCTGACTCTCCAGGAGAATCCTCCAACGCCAAAGATGACAGAAGCTGCCAAAGCTCATCTAAACGCAGTCGCTTCAATTACCCTGACAACGATCCTACAGTCACTATGGACTGATTAATTCACATTACTTTTTCTGGATTCAGCTTCTCAAACGTGTTCTGCTTTTTCTTTTTACTTCTTACGATATATTGGTAATGGTTAACACTGTTACCCCCAGTTCATCCTTAATTGAAATAAAACATGGGTGAATAGAGCTTATTCATATCCCCAACCTCATTTATCCCAGAAAATATTCTTTTTGTGTTTTAAACATATGGCTTCCTTTACTTCTACCCCACCATGCCCATCCCCCTCCCCTTTTTATTCATTTTGTTTTGTATGTATATGTGCATGTGCATATATGTATATATTTGTGTATGTACTATGTACTATATATGTATAACAACATATATCCCATATGACCTTATTTCACTATATCCAACCCATTTTTATATGTAGTGTGGCAGAGCATTGCCCTGCCAGGGTCTAGAAGGAGGTTGTGACTAGGGATGAGCCGAACACCCCCCTGTTCGGATCGCACCAAAACATGCGAACAGGCAAAAAATATGTTCGAACACGCGAACACCGTTAAAGTCTATGGGACACGAACATGAATAATCAAAAGTGCTAATTTTAAAGGCTTATATGCAAGTTATTGTCATAAAAAGTGTTTGGGGACCTGGGTCCTGCCCCAGGGGACATGGATCAATGCAAAAAAAAGTTTTAAAAACTGCCGTTTTTTCGAGAGCAGTGATTTTAATAATGCTTAAAGTGAAACAATAAAAGTGTAATATTCCTTTAAATTTTGTACCTGGGGGGTGTCTATAGTATGCCTCTAAAGGGGCACATGTTTCCCGTGTTTAGAACAGTCTGACAGCAAAATGACATTTCAAAGGAAAAAAAGTCATTTAAAAACTACTCGCAGCTATTAATGAATTGCCAGTCTGACAATACACATAAAAGTTCATTGATAAAAACGGCATGGGAATTCCCCACAGGGGAACCCCGAACCAAAATTAAAAAAAAAAATGACATGGGGTGTCCCCCTAAATTCCATACCAGGCCCTTCAGGTCTAGTATGGATATTAAGGGGAACCCCAGCCAAAATTTTTTTTAAAAATGGCGTGGGGTCCCCCTCAAAATCTATACCAGACCCTTCAGGTCTGGTATGGATTTTAAGGGGAACCCCGCGCCAAAATAAAAAAAATGGCGTGGGGTCCCCCCAAAAATCCACACCAGACTCTTATCCGAGCACGCAACCTGGCAGGCCGCAGGAAAAGAGGGGGGGACAAGAGAGAGCTCCCCCCTGAACAGTACCAGGCCACATGCCCTCAACATTGGGAGGGTGCTTTGGGGTAGCCCCCAAAACACCTTGTCCCCATGTTGATGAGGACAAGTGCCTCATCCCTACAACCCTTGCCCGGTGGTTGTGGGAGTCTGTGGGCGGGGGGCTTATTGGAATCTGGAAGCCCCCTTTAACAAGGGGAACCCCAGATCCCAGCCCTCCCCCCTGTGTGAAATGGTAAGGGGGTACAAAAGTACCCCTACCATTTCACAAAAAAAGTGTCAAAAATGTTAAAAATGACAAGAGACAGTTTTTGACAATTCCTTTATTTAAATGCTTCTTCTTTCTTCTATCTTCTTTCTTCTATCTTCCTTCGGTTTCTTCCTCCATCTTCTTCTTCTTCTGGTTCTTCTGGTTCTTCCTCAGGTGTTCTCATCTGGCATCTTCCTCCGCGGCGCCGGCGTCTTCTTCCCTTCGTCTTCTGGGCTGCTCCGCATCCAGCATGATGGGATTGGAGGCTCCTGCTGTGTGACGCTTCTCCTCTTTTGACGGTTCTTAAATAACGGAGGGCGGGGCCACCCGGTGACCCCACCCCCTCTGACACACGGGGACTTCCCTGTGGCATTCCCCGTGACGTCAGAGGGGGGCGTATAGGGAAGTCACCGTGCATCAGAGGGGGCGGGGTCACCGTGTGGCCCCGCCCTCCGTTATCTAAGAACTGTCAGAAGAGGAGAAGCGTCACACAGCGGGAGCCTCCCATCATGGTCGGATGCGGAGCGGCCCAGAAGACGAAGGGAAGAAGACGAATCGGAGGAAGAAACAGAAGAACCAGAAGAAGAAGAAGATGGAGGAAGAAACCGAAGGAAGATAGAAGATAGAAGAAAGAAGATAGAAGAAAGAAGAAGCATTTAAATAAAGGAATTGTCAAAAACTGTCTCTTGTCATTTTTAACATTTTTGACACTTTTTTTGTGAAATGGTAGGGTTACTTTTGTACCCCCTTACCATTTCACACAGGGGGGAGGGCCGGGATCTGGGGGTCCCCTTGTTAAAGGGGGCTTCCAGATTCCAATAAGCCCCCCCGCCCGCAGACCCCCACAACCACCGGGCAAGGGTTGTGGGGATGAGGCCCTTGTCCCCATGGGGACAAAGTGTTTTGGGGGCTACCCCAAAGCACACTCCCAATGTTGAGAGCATGTGGCCTAGTACGGTTTAGGAGGGGGGGCGCTCTCTCGTCCCCCCCGTCTTTTCCTGCAGCCTGCCAGGTTGCGTGCTCGGATAAGGGTCTGGTATGGGTTTTTGGGGAGACCCCATGCCATTTTTTAAAAAAAATTTGGCACGGGGTTCCCCTTAAAATCCATACCAGACCTGAAGGGTCTGGTATAGATTTTGAGGGGGACCCCACGCCATTTTTTTTTTAAATTTTGGCTGGGGTTCCCCTTAATATCCATACCAGATCTGAAGGGCCTGGTATGAAATTTAGGGGGACCCCCCACATCATTTTTTTTAAATTTTGGATCGGGGTTCCCCTGTGGGGAATTCCCATGCCATTTTTATCAATGAACTTTTATGTGTATTGTCGGACCGGCAATTCATTAATAGCCGCGAGTAGTTTTAAATGACTTTTTTTCCTTTGAAATGTCATTTTGCTGTCAGACTGTTCTAAACACAGGAAACATGCGCCCCTTTACAGGCATACTATAGACACCCCCCAGGTACAAAATTTAAAGGGATATTACACTTTTATTGTTTCGCTTTAAGCATTATTAAAATCACTGCTCCTGAAAAAACGGCCGTTTTTAAAACTTTTTTTTGCATTAATCCATGTCCCCTGGGGCAGGACCCAGGTCCCCAAACACTTTTTATGACAATAACTTGCATATAAGCCTTTAAAATTAGCACTTTTGATTTCTCCCATAGACTTTTAAAGGGTGTTCCGCGGCTTTCGAATTTGCCGCGAATACCCCAAATTGTTCGCTGTTCAGCGAACTGGCGAACAGCCGATGTTCGAGTAGAACACGAGTTTGACTCGAACTCGAAGCTCATCCCTAGTTGTGACCCAGAATTCTCAATCGGATGGGTTGAGGGGCTCCAGGGAGCTTGTAACATGAAGAGGAAACTGGCCTTTCAGTTTCCTCAGTGTTTTGCAAAGTCCACTTTGGGACCTGGAGCTCTGGGATTTCCGAGAAATCCGGGTGGGATGAAATCCTTAGTTCTGGGTCCTGATTTTGAGAACAGCCAGAATACTGATTGGTCAGGTGTGTGCTGGGCTTTTAGTAGTAACCTGACCATGGTTCTGGGCTCCACCCCAGCAGATAGGAAATCTAAGTACCAGGAGTCAGGAGGGCTCCACGTGGGAGCCAGTGTAGCAAGAGGCTGCTAGCTATATGCACCAAGGTGGTTGGTGAAACAGTCTGTACGAGACAGACAAGGGCCTGGAGTGTAAGGCCAGAGCAGCATTGCTGCAAGTGAGAGCCAACTAGGCTGAATGTCATTTTTTTGATAGAGAAAGGAATGCTGAAAAACCCTGCTAGGGAAACCTATGTTTGTTTGCTAAACTTGCTTTTAATAAAAATGGGCAAACAAAGCCCTTAAAAAGAAGAACCAGTGAGTGGCGGTGTCCTTAAAGCTCTACATTTGACGCTAGTCCTTTACACGTGGTGGAGAAGTGATTTGGGCACAATCTGAGATTCCTGCAATCAAGTAAGTTCATCTGCTATGTGAACTGTGTTTTGATGCATGAGACTGCATAATCTGTATGTGCATGTGAGGACAACCTGCAAGAGAAAGGTAACTAGCCTTAAAGAGACAGTGCTCCAGTTTGTTGTTGAACTGTGCAAAGTTATTCTGGAGTGACTATCAGTATGGGGCAGTCAAAGCTACTAAAAGAAGCAAGGATGGCTGAGATGATAGATAGAGCTCTGTGGCTAGAGGAGTTGTTACCACCTGAATGAGCCCCGTATAGGCCTAAACAGGGTTTTCGAAGGAGAAAGAGGGCTGGTGTTGTCCCTAGCAACACTGGTACAATGAGTGCACAGGTGACTTTCTAATTATGGTCCACAAAAGTCTGCCTCTGTGGCTGGGAAACCATCACTCAGTGCAAGGAGTGAGCAGATGGGTGTGGTTGCCAGTGGCAACAAAGGAGAAATCTGTGCTGCTGACTTCATACAGCCTATGTTGCCTTTTGAACACATTGAAGACTTTTTGGGTGAGTTTGCGATAACTGCTTCCTACAGAAGATGGCCCAAAGGTCACTGGGTTGAATTGGTGCAACCATTTCTGACGGAGGAGTACCAAGGTGTACCGCTGGATGGGTCATAAGAGAGATGATTACGACAATTTCCTAGGACCAATCCAATCTAGAGAGCGCTGGAAAAAGTAAATGTGGAGAACGTGGTCTCCCATAGCAAGCGGGGAAAGTGTGTTTGCAGAAAGGAGAAGCCACATCGGAGATGTGGTTCAAATTTTGAGTGAAGATGTTGGTGCAAAAGTGTCTGGTGTTGCCCCAGGCAACCATGGTGAACATTTTGTTCAGCCTGCAGGGGGTGACAAAAAGCACAAGAAACCAGTGCTTTCATCTTATGGTGGCTTGTGTGAAGTGGTCAGCCCAGAGAAGAGTGCACCATATCCAGCATCCTGCAAGGGGTATGACCAGGTGTGTGGGTCTGCTGTTACCCCTGGCAACAGGAAATCTATTTGGCCTGCAGGGGGTGTTGGAAAATCTAAGAAAGATGCAATGTTGCCCCGGTTCCATGTGGGGGCATCAGCTTTTGAAAGCACAGCAAAGAAGGGACAACGCCCTCAATTGAAGCTTTCAACACCTCCCAAAGAGAATTGTAAGACTGTTGCTGTTGAAGTCATGGGAAAGACTGACTGTGGGATTGCTCACCCTGAAGTGGAAGTGATCCCAGAGGGGAGATCCACTGTTGGTGCAGAAAAGGACTTGCCTCACTGCAGTTCCCTGTCCAGTGGGGGGGCAAGTGTTAAAATTGAATGTGATGATGTGAAACTTACTAAGGAGTATGATCACACTGGTATTGAGATAGCTAATGCTGATAATGTGCTTAATGAGGTAGGGGTGATCGCTAAGCAGGATGGGCTATTCCCCTTAGCAACAGTATATAAGGCTGCAGAGGTGTCCCTAGAAACCTCAAGGGAGCTCTGTGTGTTGGAGCCAGAGTTTGCCAGGGACAATTTTGCCACTCTGATGAATAAGAGGGTACTTGACCCTGGTGATAATGTGACAAATGGTAAAACTAAAATGTCTGAAATTACTTGTGGTGATAATGAGTTACTGTGGTCTGTCACTGCTGACAGCAAAAGTCTTCATAAGTTTATTGAAGCACCACCTGAGCAAGGTGGTGAAGTTATGGTATTGCAGCCTGCTGTGTTTAAAAATGTTTTGCCACAGGTTAGTTTAAACAAAAGTCATATGTGCAATGTGCCTGCTGTGGAGCCACTCTGTCTTGTGTCTCCTTTGGCAGCTGGAGCAGTACTGCATAGTACCTCTGATGGGAGCACAGAGAAAATAGACTGGGGCAGATGGGTAACAAGTCTGTTGGCTTTATTGAAAGAAGTCTCAGGGTGTAACAATGGAGCGGACACCATTTCTGCTGTGCTAAATGGAGAGACTGCAGAGCAGCTTCTGGACCAGGGCTCACTTGCTGCTGTTGCAGAGGATATTCCTCAGGAGATGGAAGGGCCAAGAGAGATTGAGCACATAACAGAGGTTGTGTCCACAACCCATAAAGGAGTTTTTGGTGTGGTATACCAAACTAATATTATCCATAGAGAAAACCAGGAACAGATCATTGAGCTTGAGAGTTTTGTGATGACTCCCACACCTGGCTGTGCTCTAGGAGAGCACCAGGTTATTGCATTGGATAACTCCAGTGAGGAGGAAGCAAATTTAAGAAGCACCACCTCTAAGGCATCAGTAAATGAGCCTTTCCACATCCCTAGGGACATGAAGGACCCCAGGAAGGTGTGGAATCACACTGCCTTTGTATGACAAATATGCTGAGAGAAATATTAGAATGTTGGAGTGTACAGCCGGTGTATATCCTGCCATCCTCTCCTGCGTTTGGAGAACTTGTACCACGGGGTATGCATAAATGGAGCTGGATATTACAGGCTGTTCGATGCAGAGATTGCCATAGTTGGAAGTGTTTAATGAGATTATTGTTAATGTGGAAAGTTATCTCACAGTGTGCTGGATTGCTTCATACGGAGGTTGTGTATGATAGGCACTCTGGGGTACTGTTGGACAGGACAGAAGTCTGGGCGGAAGTGCCAGAGGGCACAAGTATATGTGATGTGGTTGGGGTCATCAACCCAAAGGTGAAATTGGATGATGATGATCAGGTATCAGGACAGTTGTTGGGAGAGGATCATGTGGCAGTGGAGTTGAGGGTTAGTGACGTTGCCATGGTAGACAACAACTCCACTTTGTGCGATTCTCCTCCAGGCACTGCCTTGCAGAACACTGGTGAGATGAGTTCTGATAAATGTGGTGATATTTTGGACAATGAGGAAAAGTGTAATGCACTGGTAAATGTTTCGGTTACCATGAGCAACGACAAAAATAAGGGTAGACCTGATGGTCAAGGTGACATGGTTGCTGTTAATCTTAAAAAATACAGGAAGATGAATAATGGTATGACAGACACAGAACAGGGAATAGGTGCAGTAGAAATAGGCCCCATACAGGTTCAGGAGTGTAATTCTGGGAAAGATTTCCAGAGGTCCAGGAACCTCCCAAGCTGAAAGAGTAAAAGTTCTGAGGACACTGGCCCAAAGCTTAACAAGGTGTCATTAAATGAGTTTAATTCACAAAAAAAGTGCCCACACTTATGGCTAAAAAGGTGTTTAAAAATTTTACCGCTTTAAAAGTAAAGAGAAAAAGGATGGGAAAAAATGTCAAAGACCTTAATAAGTCCCCTAGTGTTAAAGTGTTTGAAGGTGTGGCCCCAAAGAAAATGAGCAGATGGTGTTTTTGGAAGCACACCCATAAAAAGGAACAGCGGTATCTTTGTAGTACCCAAGTCAGTGTAGCAGGGGGACACAATGAAAGTCACCTGATAAGACTGAGGGTGGCCCTTGTGGGTGATAGCTAGCACAGAGGTGCCAATTTGAAGAGGTTTTGCTGGTGTGTTACCCCCCTTCAGGGTTGAAACAGGGGGGGGATATGTGGCAGAGCTTTGCCCTGCCAGGGTCTAGAAGGAGATTGTGAGCCAGAATTCTCAACCGGATGTGTTGAGGGTCTCCAGGGAGCTTGTAACATGAAGAGGAAACTGGCCTTTCAATTTCCTGAGTGTTTTGCAAAGTCCACTTTGGGACCTGGAGCTCGGGGATTTCTGAGAGATCCGGGTGGGATGAAATCTCTAGCCCTGGGTCCTGATTTTGCGAACAGCCAGCATACTGACTGGTCAGGTGTGTGCTGGGCTTTTAGTAGTAACCTGACCATGGGCTCCACCACAGCAGATAGGAAGTCTGAGTACCAGGAATCAGGAGAGCTCCACGGGGGAGTCAATGCAGCAAGAGGCTGCTAGCTATATGCACCAAGGTGGTTGGTGAAACTGTCTGTATGAGACAGACAAGGGCCTGTTGTGTAAGGCCAGAGCAGCAGTGCTGCAAGTGAAAGCCAACTAGGCTGAATGTAATTTTTTTGATGGAAAAAGGAATGCTGAAAACCCCTGCGAGGGAAACCTATGTTTGCTGAACTTGCTTTTAACAAATATGGGCAACCAAAGCCCTTAAAAAGAAGAACCAGCGAGTGGCGGTGTCCTTAAAGCTCTACATTTGAGGCTAGTCCTTTACAGTAGCTACTTTTGGGAGTTTCTTATCCATCTAACAATACTGTTATTAGAAAGAGAAATACTCCCTTAAAGGTAGCCTTAGTAACATCAGCTAATTTAATTAACCTTAAACTTTTTTTTGTTTTGTTTTTTTCATTCTTTTGTTAACAAACAGGTCAATAGACTTAGTACATAAGTTTATACCTTTTATAGACATAAAATGTGTTCCGACACATTATTTTCCCACTTCTTCCCACCCTTTTTTCCCTACCCTCCCTTACCCATCCCTTTTTTCCCACCCGCTTACTCATTACTTACCCTAGCCGATTTAGGGTGTCATTACACTTTACTTTATACTTTAATTCAGGGGTCTTCAAACTATGGCCCTCCAGTTGTTCAGTAATTACAATTCCCATCATGCCTTGTCATGTCTGTGAATGTCAGAGTTTTACAATGCATCATGGGATGTGTAGTTCTGCAACAGCTGGAGGGCCATAGTTTGAGGATCCCTGCTTTAAGTTTTGGCTGTCATGGTCTCAGGAGACTGTCACTGCTCTCCCCATCTTTCTATCTTTGGGTATTCCTCCTGCCTGTTATTTTGGAGGTCTTCCCTGGATAGTTATTTGGCCACTGGGTCCGTGATTTTTGCGTACCCAGTACGCCACTTTCTTACTTATTTACATAACTAAACTTAATGTTGATTGTTTATGTAAATCTTACCCCCCCTCCTTTCGCTCTTTAGCATCAACTAAGGCACATGTTGTGTGTCTCCAGGAGACCCATTTTACTACTACAGCGACTCCTAAGTATTTTAGCCCTTTATACCCTCATGTTTTTATGGCTTCAGCTAAAACCAAAGAGGAGCATCGGTGGCATTCCATTGCACACCACCTTTCTCCCTCCATACAGAGATCAAGGACCCTGAAGGGAAATATCTTATACTAACAGAGTTTTTATCTGATTCCCCAATCACAGTGGTACTCTACTATGCCCCAAACAAAACTCCAACATCATTTCTTTCCCACTTGCAACACGTGGTCGATACCCACAAAATGGGCACATTATTAATCTGCGATGATTCGAACCAAGTACTATATCCATTTTTAGACAAATCACCAACACTCATCACCTCCAATTCATGAAAACATACCTTACAACAATTACTCCAACAGAATTCTTTAGATTCCTGGCATGAAACAAATCCAACGAAACGGCAATTCACCTTTTTATTTCCATCCTCATAAATCATTTTCCCGAATTGATCACATATTGATCACAATAGGCATGACCCCTGAACTCCTTTCCTCTTCTCTTATACCCTTTACATGGACTGACCATAGTGCTGTACTAACCACTTCTTTACTTCTTTAATTCCTAAAGCACATGACCCCATGTGGCTTATTAATAATTCCATCTTATCACATCCATCTCATTGCTCAGATTTGGAAAAAGTTTTAAAGGAATACCTTGTTAATAATGCGACTATCGACAACTTTCCAATGACACTCTGGGAAGCACATAAACCTGTGCTTCGAGGCGTTTGTATTCGCCAGGCCTCTTTCATCAATAAAGAAAACGCCTATTACAGCAAAAACTAGAAGCGGAATTGAGTTGCGCTCTTTCAATCAAATCACTCTCCCATGACCCAATTAAAGTCAGATAAAGCATGTCTTGATCTTGACCTTTTTCCTTTCAGACTCCGCAGATAAATTGGTATGTAAATCCAGACATTCGTTTTACTTCAAAGCCAATAAACCTAATACACTTTTTACCCGAGCCCTCAATAAGTTAAATCGCCCTTCCAAACCAATATGCCTGAAGCTCAAGTTACATATACCAGTAACCCCATAAAAATTCTAAATACCTTCCTTCCAAAAACATCTTGCCTCCCTATATAAAATGGAAGATCCTTTAGATCAGGCCTCAGCAGATTGCTTTTTTTCACAAATCACTCTTCCAACTATTCCCTTGGCTCATCGCAAATGCCTTGAAAACCCTATTTCCACTAGTGAAATCTTGATGGCCTATAATCCCTTAAGTTAAATAAGTGCCCAGGCCCAGATGGCTTTTCAGCCTAGTATTACAAGAAATTTGCTTATACCCTAGCTCCATAACTCGATTAGACTAGCTCCATAACTGAGTGAAGCCGTTAACTCCCTCTTAGATGGAGATTCCTTTAGATCTAAAACTTTAACTGCAATTATCTCAATGATTCCCAAACCCCACTCTGATGAAACATCTTGCCCTAATTACAGATCTCACTGCTTAATTTACACATTAAACTTCTAGTGAAACTCTTAGCAACCCATCTAAACAATATAGTTTGCTCTTTAATACACAGAAACCAAGTAGGCTTCATCCTAATGCGCCAAGTGGGAGATAATATATGTAGGGCAACACTTCTCTTCCCATATCTTGGATAGTTAAAATTAATGTTATTAAGATGGCTATACTACCTAAAATTCTTTACCTCTTCAGGATTTTACCCATCTCGGTCCCAATGTACTTTTTAAGAATATTGCAGCGTAAATTAACAACCTTCCCTTGTAATATGGGACAGATCTAAATTGATATGTGGCCTACAATCCCCCATAATCTACTCTTATTGTTTCTTAAGAATCCTCTTTTTTACTCAACTTGGAAATTTCCTAAATCATTTAAAGCATGGACCACATCTAAATTAACCCAACTACATGATCTTATATCTTCTAATTCTTTTAAAATGTTCCCTGACTTATGTAATAGTCATGGACTTCCAAACTCAGAAATTTTTTTTGTTTCGAAAAATTTTTATGCCTAATATTCACGGGGGACTTGCACTTGATAAATTATTTCGAGAATATATGTAAACATGACCCCCATGCAAAAGGACTCATTTTGAACCTTTACGCCCAACTCATTTTTAAACCTGATTCTTGTCCGCCCTCATACGTAGCTAAGAGGGAATCAGATCTTGGATTTTTGTTGGAAACAGAAGTATGGGACAAGATTTGGATTACTACAAAATCTTCCTCTCAAAATATAGCTGCTTTGGAAACCAATTACAAAGTACTTGCACGTTGGTACTTAGTCCCTACCAGAATTGCGAAATTTGCCCCAATTACTCCTCATCTTGTTTTCGAGGCTGTACTGAACCTGGATCACATCTTCATATATGGTGGACTTGTCCAATTGTCAAAAGATTTTGGAAGGATATATTCCACATGATTTCGACATTATTTGCAGTGTCCATCTTTCCTGATCTTTTGATAGCACCTTTGAATTTAAAACCAACAACTCTCTCCAGTAATCAGTTCAAACTCTTACTACAGATCACTACAGCCCCAAAACAAACAGTCGCTAAAGCCTGGAAATCCCCTACCCTGGTATTCACTGAAACTAAACATAGAATTAATCAAGCCATGATTCACGCCATAATAGAGGCTATAACCCATGACAAAATATCTAAATTTAAGAAAATATGGCTCCCTTGGACGACACACTATTTGCTTTATAATTTCGATGAATCCTTGTTGATGCCTTGGTAAATTTTTTCCTACATTTTCCTTTTTTCCATGCTTATTATATGCTTGAAACCACACCTTGCCCCAGAGATCCCTTCTCTTCCATTTCCCTTCTTCTCTTCTCCTTTCTTCCTTTTCTAACCCCTTCGCTACTTTACCTTTCTTTTTCCTCTTTCTTATACCTCTTCTTTCTTTCTTTTCATCAGGTTCAAATAGCATTACTTTTAATTGCATTCTTTGTTTCTTATGATATTACAAAACATTGAAATTTGCTCCTGCTTGAAATATGAGAGCTATAATCCCTTAACGCTTCCTTTAATAAATATTTTAGATAATCTCAAATTATGATTATTTTGAAACTTCGTTATATTATCATTGTTAATGTTTAGAATTTTTCTCTCTTGAACAGTATAGGAAATTGTCTATCTGAGTTATTAATCTTTTGACTAAAGTATGAGACAAATTTTATCTTTAGTCATATTAAGGAAATAATACTGTATCCTAACATATTATATTCCTGTATCGCTTTTGAACTTGTTTCCTGATTTATTACATTTCAATAAACAAATTTGACAGGAAAAACTCCAGTCCTCCCAATCAGAGGAAAGCTAGACCCAATCCAGATGATAAAAAGGTACCAATTGTTTCTGAAAACCCAATTAAAAAGAAGCAATTTGTAAAAAGGCTGTTCACTCAGTATAGGAGAAATCTGAAAAATGATTACAAGGATCACCGAACTAACAAGAAAGGTAGCTTAAAAAAGGAAGGGGGGCCATCGTCTGATGGGTGAGATACACAACCAGTCAAAAACTAACTTTACATGTCATCCAAAATATCTTTATTCTTTACAGGAAATAGATTACAGGTATTTTATATGAGTGGGCTTACATAAAGATTTATCTCACATTATGGCTTTATTGGACACAGGTAGCCAAGCAACTATTTTGTCTCAGAAATATTTCCAACAAATCCAGGATTTATCGTCTGAAAAATACAAGTTGAAAAGTTTCACAGCTAATCTTATAAGTGTCTCAGGCACCGCCCTAAGTTGAAGTTGAACTTCAACTTATGCCCTATACACACGGTCGGACATTGATTGGACATTCCGACAACAAAATTCATGGATTTTTTCAGACGGATGTTGGCTCAAACTTGTCTTGCATACACATGGTCACACAAAGTTGTCGGAAAATCCGATCATTCTGAACGGGGTGATGTAAAACACGTACGTCGGGATTATAAACGGGGCAGTAGCCAATAGCTTTCATTTCTTAATTTATTCTGAGTATGCATGGCACTTTGTGCATCGGATATGTGTACACACGATCGGAATTTCCGACAACGGATTTTGTTGTCAGAAAATTTTATAGCAAGCTCTCAAACTTTGTGTGTCGGAAATTCGTATGGAAAATGTGTGATGGAGCCTACACACAGTCGGAATTTCGGACAACAAGGTCCTATCACACATTTTCCATCGGAAAATCCTATCGTGTGTACAGGGCATAAGGGAACAAAGTAATTTGCCATCCCACACTTATAGTTGATTTGCCCTATGATCGACGAATTATTGGCATTAATCTCCTTAGGTGATTGAATCCCATTGTTGATTTTATCAAAAGGATTATCTGATCACAAGTGAAGATGCCCATTAACTATGAGCAATCCCAATCCTTTCACAGTCGGCCACGTGATTGAGGAAAGGCCGGACTCTATTGAGATCCATCTTAGGAATAGTCAAATTCCAGATGTCTCCTTCTTACAGGTAACACCAACCCCCACCGTAGGTGTGCAGGAGGATAACACCATATGTGTGTCCCCTGAAAGGGTTAGAGATATTTGCTTGGAAGGTGATGTCATCGCCATTCACCTCCATCCAGAAAATACTGACTCTACTGGGTTCGGTAATTATACACAATTCATAGCAGGGATTGAAAAGGGGAATGATGAGGTGTTTTTTTCCGTACAGGTTAATGACCTGGGGAGAACTAGAAGGGCTAAACTGGATTTACGCCAGGAAAATAGTTACATTAGTAGAAATCTACTAGAACAGTTGGCCAATCCTTAAGTAATTAGGTACTCAAACCATCAGGATAACTGGATCCATTTCTATTGGGGGTAAAATAGCCAATCACTTATTCCTGGTAATTAATGAGCCAAATGATCATGTTTACATTGGCAATGATATATTACATCGTTTTGCTATACACGTGGATTTGATCAATTATACACCGTGGTCTCGATTAAAAGGGAATCCAGATAGTTTCATAAATGATCATGAAGCCCTCAAATCATCCCAGATACTGCCATATGCAGTCAGTATATCAGTACCATGCAATATTATCATTCCTCCAAATGCTAAGAATTTTCTGTTACCTATCCAAGTACAAAAAGGCCAAAAATTAAAGAATCTTGATGCATTAATATGCCTCTCTAAACATCCATCTATTCAAAACCCAAGTAATCATTAATAATAGAACTCCAGATGAGGTCTCTCTGCCCAAAGACACCATACTTGGTCTGGCCTTAGATTCTGATTATTACACTTTTGGGTTTCACAATGAAATTATTGGTCTAATACCTGAACAATATCTCACCGAGGAGCAAATGGTCAAACAAACATTTAATTCTTCTCCAGAAGGAGTGTTCACCATTAACTCAGTATATCCTTTCAATCCTGAAGAAGGTGCCTGCAAGGTGGAGGAATCAACCCTCACCTTTGATCGTACACTTAATGAGCAGGGAGCAGAGGAATATCGTGAGTATACAGAAAAGGCTAGTAAGTCAAATCATGACCTCACTGACAGGCTTGAAGAAACTTATGAAATAGGTCAACCTGAGATTTTCCCAGGATTTCTGGAAATGGTCCAAGAGCAAATATTGTTAGCTGATCTATGCTCATGCCAACAGTTAAAAGAAGTGTTCATGGAGTTCAAGGATTTGTTTGCTAAAGATTCCTATGATTGTGGTCTAACAGGCATACACATTGCCAGGATCCAGACTGATCCAGACATACCTCCTGTTTATATCAAGCAATACCGTCTTCCCCTAGCTTATTACGATTCGCTAGCAGAAATCATTAAGAATCTCAAGGCAAGGAACGTTATAAGATCGGTGCAAAGTTCACATAATAATCCTATACTTGGGATCCTTAAACCAAATGGTCAATGGCGTTTATGTGCTGATCTCAGACAGCTAAATAAACGAGTATATATGTCCGGCTGGCCCGTGCCATATATTGACCAATGCTTGGTACAGATGCAAGGCGCTAAGTACTTTACTACACTGGGTTGTGCTCAAGGATATTGGACTGTTAAGGTAAGTCCTGAAGACCAATATAAACTGGCATTTAAGTTTGATAAGGTACAGTACACCTGGAACAGAATGTCATTTGGTTATATAAATTCAGGTCATGAATTTGCCGTGTTTTTACATAAAGCTATGCTTGATGCAACTGAAAGAGGAAATTTGACATATGTGGATGATATTCTGATAAAAAGTACCTCCTTTGAAAACCATATCCAAGAAATTAGACATTTTCCTAATCAGTTAAGAGAGGCAGGGGTTAATATCTATTTACAGAAAGCCCAATGGTGTCGTTCCAAAGTTAATTTCTTGGGACACCAGATTGCTTCTGAAGACCTAAATCCCCTAAAGAAGAAAGTGGAGGCTGTAATGAAGTCAAAAACACCTACCAATATCAGTGAACTGAGATCATTCTTGGGTATGATAAACTATTCACGTAAGTTTATTGATAATTATGCAGAAATCAGTGAACCCATGTTGGCATTGCTCAAGAAGGATGTACCCTGGACATGGGGAAAGGATCAGGAACAAGCCATGATTGAGCTTAAAAGAAAACTCACCCAAACCCCATGTTTGATCTATCCGGGGGGGGGGGTAAACCCTTTTATCTGGAAACTGGTTTTACAAACCTCAGTATCAGTGCGGTACTGTGTCAAAAACAAGACAATTTGAACAAAGTCATTGCCCATGCAAGTAAGTCTTTGTCACCAGTAGAGGTAAAATTTCATGACCGTGAAAAGGCATTATTAGCCACAGTCTGAGCCCTTCAAAACTTTAGAAGTTACATTCAGGGTGAGAAAATTATCGTTGAAATGGCACATCAACTTCTACAATATTTACAAAGTGAAAAAATAAGAGATGGTAATTTGTCAAACAGCAGAATAACTGCTTGGGCATTATCTTTACAAGGATGGCCATCGGAAGTCCGGTATGAACAAAATAAAAGGTTTCCAGTTGCTCAAGGACTTGCCAAACTTCAGGACTGTGCAGCTCCTTCTCATGAAGAAGAGCTGTTAGATGATTTCTTAGAGGAACAAATCTCTTCCCCTTATAAAGCATATGATGAGTATTACTGTCCTCTACTCCCATCTGTATATGTTGGTATCGCAATATAAAAAAAAAAAGGAACAGAGAAAGGGGAGGGCTAAAATCCAGCATACATATGCCATGGAGTCTACTGTGTGTCGAGAAAGAAGACATACCAGGAGACTTATTGCTCAGGTATATTCCTGGGACCTGAGTCCCCCTGGTGCATACTGTGGTTTGCCATAGTGTGAGTCAGAACGCTTGTTAAGCTTAGACTTCTTGGATGAGGTCGGTTTCGACGGTGATGCCTGCGGTGAGTGAGGGGGTGTATTACCAAGCACGGGGACCCTGAATTCCTGATACCATTCAGGAAGGTCGATCAATGGTAAGTTCAATTGTTCACAGAAAATTGGGATGTCCTCTGGCATGTGCAGGTAACACTGTTTACCCTTTTATGTGGCATTGAGGGTGAAGGGGAACTTCCACCTATACGGTATCCCCTTTTCTCTCAGAACCTCCAATAGGGGACGTAGTGCCCTTCTGTTTTTAAGGGTAATGTGGGAAAGGTCTTGGAATAGGGAGACAGGCTGATTATTAAAGAGGATTTTGTCATTCCTTCTGGATTTACCCAGTATTTTTTCTTTGAGTGTAAAGCTTTGTAAGCAACAGATGTCTCTTGGGGTTGCAGTATCAGAAGGAAATGGGTTCAGGGCTCTGTGAGCCCTAACAAATTCAATTTCAGTGTCTTCGGGATGCTCCAATAGCTCATTAAAAATGGCTTGCAATGCCTGTGTTATCTGGGCTGCTTCTACATTTTCAGGGATCCCCTGACCCTAATGTTTTGCCTTCTCCCCCTATTGTCAAGGTCGTCCAGGTGTCTATTTACCTGAATGAAGTGGGTAGCGTGAGAGGATACAGCAGATCCCAGATGTGCTATCGCTCTGTCCCTCTTAGCCTCTGCTCTCTCTGTACTGGCCATGCGTTCATTGAGGGATAGGATTTCAGCTTTCAGGTCAGTTATTGCAGAAGAGAAAGTTTTTAATATCTGCAGCTATCTGTGTCATCTCCGACAGCTGCAGTGGGTGATCTGTGTAGTCTGCCTCTCTTACCAGGTCCACCGAAGCTGACAGGGAATCCTCACTGTGTTCTGCCTCGTGCTGCAGCACCGCCATCTTAGCTCCGGTGTGGCCTCTCGTCCGTGGGGTTTATGTGCCAAATAGCTCCGGAATGCTGTGGTTCCTGGGCACAGAGAGAGATCGTTGCTCACTGTGACCTGTAGTGCACCTGTCCGTCTTGCCCATATTTCAATTAGTCAGGCTGGAAGGGCTTTACTGTCCGCAAGTGTGGAGAGCTCTTCTACTCAGCGTCCATTCCCGCAGAGCGCCAACCAATGCCCCCCCCCATCTGTATATGTTGATGGTTATGCTTATCACACCATTGTAGGGGATGAGAGAAAACTAGTGGCAGTTATTGGAATCACGTGGTCAGGTGAATTCCCAAATGTATCAGTAGGATACAGTATTGGTGCTAAGAGTAGACAGGTGGCAGAGTTAGCAGCTGTATACAAGACTGTTCAAATTGCTATAGAGCGTAATATTACCAAATTTGTTATAGTCACAGATTCCAGTTATGTACACAACAGTTTTGTTGAGTATCTGCCTACTTGGAATAAAAATAATATGATACGGTCTAACAATAAACCTGTTAAACATGCCAAATTGTTTTGCACCATAGATGAATTAGTCAGTAATAATGGATTAACTATTTATTGGAAGAAAACAAAAGATCATTCTAAAACCCAGAATATGGACAAGGAAGGTAATGATCTAGCTGACCACCTTGCCAAACAAGGTTCCATAAATAGAGAAAATGTGGACAATGATCATTTACTAGGAATGATACACATTAAAGCTGTCACTAGACACCAAGCTCAGGTACAAACTGCAAATAATGTGGCACAATGGAGTCAAGAATCTACCAGTGAGGATCTCATTAAAAGCCAAAAGGAATATCCTATACTTGGGATCTTGTATAAACATATTGAAGATCCTAGTAACAATCCCATTTCAGAGGATGATTATGCTCAAAAAGATGACCTTTGATTATTAGTAAAAACCAAATCTCAATTCAGTATTCAAGATGTTTACTATTGAGGACATCCAAGAATGGTATTCAACAATGGGTAGTTCCTACTGTATTTAGAGGCCTAATGTTACAATATGCTCATGATGCACCTACAGCAGGTCACCAAGGTGAGATAATTACCTATGAATTGTTACGTGATTATGCATATTGGCCTCACATTGAAGGATGTCCAAACATATTGTCAAGGTTGTCTAGTTTTTGCTCAATTCCAACCTCAAGGTCCCACACATTGTGCCCCACTTCAGAGAAAAGGTTTCTCATTGCCATGGTCAGACATACAGATTGACTTTATAGGTCCTGTTACAAGGTCATCCAGAGGAAACAAATACATGTTAACAGTTACTTGTGTATTTACCAAGTGGGTAGAATGTTTACCGGTTCATAATATACTGTTGAAACATGCGCACAATTGCTTATTAACCATGTATTTTCCAGATTTGGTATGCCGTTAAGGATTGATTCGCATCAGGGTCGGTATTTGACAAGTGAGGTAATGTCTAAATGTGGAAAATTCCGGACGGAACCTGTTATCAACCTAGGTCCTCCTTTAGGAGTCATGTTGCATGCCGCTCCAGGATTCTTCTTTACAGAAAGAAAGATTTGTTTCAGAAGATCTTTTTATGTTTGGATCCAAGGATATCCATTGGGAGGAGTCACAATACATCCCCTTTTCAGTTTGCGAAGATGCAAGAAAGATATCTAAACAAAACTCAAGTTTAAATGTGAAATATTTAGAATTATTTAGAAATATTTGAAATATTTGAAATTATTTAGAACATGCAAGGAAAACATTTAATATCACCTATATGTCTAAACATGCACAACTAGAGAGAGTACTTAATTTCTAGATTGCTAGCATTGTTTTCATCACACTCAGGATGGTGGTTTCCACTACCACTTCAGCAGTCAATCCTATTTCCATAGAGTTTTTTCAAGCAGAAGTAGGAAGTTCAAAAGACTAATATGGAGAAGTTATTCAAAACAGACAATAACATTCTTTTATCAGCGTGGATGAAAAGAAAAAAATGGTCATAGCTTTTTAACGAATAAGATATTTCTGACCTGTTTCCCTAATATGTCTGAGGTTGTTCACCTGAATACTAGGGGAAACAAGGGTGGGATTTGTCTGAACTATTTTGGGCATATCATTATATATATATATATATATATATATATATATATATATATATATATATATATATATATATATGTCAATCATTTCATGAGCAACTCAGAAGCCATTTTGTGCTTTTTTTTTCTTCCTTTCCTAAGGTGAATGGGAGTTGGTGGTTTTAAACAAAGTTTCTTATAAGAAGATTTTTAGAGCTTTATCTTTATCATTTATCATTTCTCTTAGATCATAAATTCTGAATTTCTGTCAGCCAGACGAGATAAGAACGAGACTAAGAGAGCTAATGTACATGTCTCGTGTTTCAGATGAACAATGAACAGACACATATTTTTTTTCCCTTTTATCATGACTGAGAGAAGGGGCTTATTCTAAAGCTGTTTTTACGAAATGCCTTATATTATTCATTGCAAATAATTATATTAGCAATAGTTCCTATTATATTATTATTATTCCATTATAATAGGGCAAGTATATGCATGTTTAACCACTTGCCAACCGGCTCACGCCGATATACATCGACAGAATGGCACGGCTGTGCAAAACAACGTATGGGTACGTTATTCCCTTTAAGAGCCGTCGGAGGCATGCGCTCGTCCACGGCATGGCAGGGGACCCAATATGCATGGCGGGCAGGCGCGATCGCCGCCAGCGATCATAGGCACGAGACCCAGCACAGGGATTTGTGTGTGTAAACGCACAAAACCCTGTTCTGTCAGGGGAGAGGAGACATACTGGGGCAGATTTACTAAAACAGGAGTACTCGGAATCTGTTTCAGCTGTACATGGTAGCCAATCATCTTCTAACTTCAGCTTGTTCAATTAAGCTTTGACAATTGATTGCGCAAACCAATCAATATATGCTTATTGCAATTTTTTACCAAAAAATTTGTAGAAGAATATATATTGGCCTAAAATGTTTTTTTTTAAACATTTTTGGGGATATTTATTATAGCAAAAAGTAAAAAATATATTTTTTTTAAATTGCTGCTTTTTTTTGTTTATAGAGCACAAAATAAAAACCGCAGAGATGATCAAATACCATCAAAAGAAAGCTCTATTTGTGAGAAAAAAAGGATGCACATTTCGTTTGGTTACAGCATCGCACGACCACACAATTGTCAGTTAAAGCGACGCAGTGCCAAATTGTAAAAAGTGCTCTGGTTAGGAAGGGGGTAAAATCTGAAGCGGTTAATTAAATCTCACTTATTTGGGTTTATGTATCTTATAATGTACCATAATTATTCATTATATTATGTTTATCTTTACCCATTGAAGTATTGTTAAGGGAAAGATAGCATATTTGTAACATTATGAATATTTTTAAATTAATATAATTATAAGTGTGAAACTATGTATATAATGATTATTGTATGTACAGTCACAAATGACCTAACTTCCAAAGTATTTAGGGCAAAAGTTAATTAACTTCTCTAAACTTTCTTAAAACTATATATTTTCCAGCCAGACTACAAATCTGACATATCTGATATAAATAATATCTTATCATAATTTATAGTTTTTCTTTTAAGCTTAAGTTAAAGGTTATATGTAGATTGATTTTGACATGTTAAATAACATTCCAAATTCATTTTGAATACAACATTGCCCCCTGTTGATAATTATATTAAAAGTCCAAAATGGCCTCCTAGACAGTGTTGCCATGGTTACATGGCAAAACACGTCTGTCTGTCTGTTGATAAAGGAGTGCGGCTTGCCAGTACACCGCAGCGTGCCTACTCAAGAAACGCGTCCACTACTGGTGACGTCATGCCCTGCAGCCTGCTGTTCCCTACGCCTCATCTTGAGTTTGTCTTCCGGAGCCGGCATAACCATCTTAACAGCAGACACCTCTCTGACCAGACTGTTTTGACAAAGGAACTACAAGGCCCTGGACTCAGGATCGCCACCGTGACATAACCATGTCTATACTTCTACGCCTATCACTTTCTGCTGAAATATGAGTTTGACTAATTTATGTATAGTAAAGCTTGTTGAAAATGTCTGCACCCAGAGGCGCCTCTCTCCTTGTTTTTTGCAGCTCCCTGGAACATGGTTTCTGTTCTAATATGATGGCAGCCCTGCTTGCTCTGGACTTTTGACCCCTTCTCACCATCCGTACATAGACTAATATAGACTGCGTATACAAAACAAAACAGATTGATCACAGATCTTTGATTGATCATTCTACAGTTTTATTGCAGATTTTTATTTGTTTTTTTATGGTTTTAGTTGTTGCGCCTCCACTTGTTTTATTTATCCATGGTTACATGGTAAATAACACGTCAATTGACGTCATTAGTTACGAGAACGGCAAATACACACCCACTTTCTAGGGGGGGGATAAAAGAGAGATACACAAAGCAGGAGAAAAAAAAGGAAAAGGAGGACAGACATGTCAATTAAAGGAAAAGGTGTCCTGGGAATACACGGTTGGTATCTCTCAAACAAAATAGTCTTAAATTTCTGGTAAAGTATTATTTTTCTTCTGCCAATTGGTAATTGAATTATTTTAGAATATACATAGCTAAACCATTGGATCTTTCAGAGAAATAGAAATTGAAGAGGCTTCTAACTGCAGTATGAGACTAATTTAGTTTCCTTGTCAAAAGAAGTTTATTGAGTATACAATATTATATAGATACATAAAGTAAGTTTACAAGGATCTATAAATAAAGTAAGCTCATTGTTTTACAGTAGGGTTTATAAAGGTAAATATCATGAAATTTCAAATATTAAACATTGGGTTCACGTAAACCTAAATTAAAGATATATATCATTTCCTTAGTTACTTTTGTAGGTATTTAAATGATTTATACCTACTATACATATTGTTTACAGGTAGAGTGTATATAGGTCAAATAAATTCTGATAATGAGCTTTAATCGTAAGGTGGAGAAAAGGAAAGAGAAAGAAGAAAAAGGGTTGAAAGGTAGAGGTATGGTCCACAAGGTTGTCCCGCTCGTCAGTTTATTATTCTTTTTAGTTCTCTTTGAAGCCTTAGAATGGGTGTCTCTGTAAGTCATTTAATCTGTTACCATGGCAACAGGACAGAGTCATTGAAGTTTGACAGGAACTGTTGTTTTATCCAAGGATGCCAAAGTTTTTCAAATTTTGGAATTTGATTTTGATCGATGGCTACCATCTTAGTATGGGACATTGTATTATTCATTCTGTGAATTGTTTCTGCTAGTACCAATGTAGGAGATTTCCATGCCTTGGCCACTGTTTGTTTTGCAGCCATTATTAGTTGGATCATAAGTTTGAATTGAGAGAGTGTTAACCATTCCGGTTTTAGATTAAGTAAAGTTATATATGGATCTGGTTGTATTATTTTTTTAAATATTTTAGATGCAATCACGAAGACTTCCTTCCAGAAGGTTTGGATTACTGGGCACGTCCACCATATGTGTAAATGTGTGCCTATTTCTGTGCATCCTCGAAAACAAAGAGCTGAGGTATTAGGTGAATATTTTGCCTCTCTAGCGGGTACAAGGTACCAGCGAGTTAGGACTTTATAATTTGTCTCCAGTGCTAAGATGTTGGGGGAAGATGACTTAGATGTGAGCCATATGTTAGACCAGTCCGTGTCTTCTAAAGTTCGTCCCAGGTCCTCCTCCCACCTCTGAACGTAAGAGGGTCTATTAAGATTTGCTACTCCATATAATTGATTATAAAGTGATGAAATTGTACCTTTAGCAAATGGATCTTTTGTACAGATTGATTCAAAAATGGATAATTGGGATAATGGCGTATCCCCCTTTAGGAATGGTGTATAGAAATTTTTGATTTGGAGATATCTAAATATCTCAGAGTTTGGTAGATCATATTTTTCTCTAAGCGATGGGAATGAAAGGAATGATTTAGATGCTATGAAGTCATTTAGTGTCTGAATGCCTGATGTTGTCCAAGCTTTAAAAGAATTTGGGTGGATCCATGCCGGATAAAAGGCCGGATTTCTGATAAAAGAAAGGAGAGGATTGTGTGGAGATTGTAACTGATATTTGGTTTTTAGTTTATCCCAGAGAGATAAGAAGTGTTTAGTTATGGGATTATGAATTTTAAAGCGGTCTTTAGGATCAAGCCATAATAAGTTTTATATTAATAGAGGGTCATTTTCTGAAGCCTCTATAAATACCCATAATGGGATTTCCTGTTTTGCATGGTATTTGGACAGACTGGCCAAATGTGCTGCTCTGTAGTAGTTAGTAAAATTAGGGTATCCCAGGCCTCCTTTATTTTTGGGAAGATGTAGTGTGTGTATAGGTATACGTGGTTTAGAAGAGCCCCATATAAACGAAGTTGCTCTTTTTTGTACTATTCTCAAAAAATAGGAAGGAATTGGAATAGGGAGGACTCTGAATAGATAAAGCAATTTGGGTAGAATAGTCATTTTGATTGCATTAATCTTCCCTATCCAGGATAAAGGAAGTTGCGACCATTGTTTTATTAGATTTGTGATCTGTCTTAATACAGGAGGATAATTGGTTGAGAATAAGTCAGAATGAGATGCTGTTAAATGAATTCCAAGATATGGGATTGATTTTTCTGCCCATGTGAATGGGAGTGCAGCCCTAGCCGGGATCAATTCCATGTTTGTGAGTGAAATATTAAGCACTAGGCATTTCTTAGGATTAATCATAAGGCCGGATAGGGCTGCAAATCCATCAAGAGCTGGTATTAAGTTAGGACCAGAGACCTGTGGTGATGATAGAAAAAGTAATATATCGTCTGCAAATATACATAATTTGTGTGTAATACCTCCTACTTCAATGTTTGGTTTGTTCTGATGTATTGGGCCATGGGTTCGAGTATAAGGGCAAATAATAAGGGGTACCTCTTTCGATATTAAAGGCATCAGATTTGTATCCAGCATATTTTATATAGGCTTTGGGTTTATTATATAATGCTTTGATCCATGTTAAAAAGTGGGGTCCAAAACCCCATTTTTGTAATGAATATTGCATATATTGCCAGGATACTGTGTCAAATGCCCTCTTAATATCGAGAGATAGAAAACATAAAGGGATTTTCCGTTTTTTAGCAATATGTGCCAATAACACTGCCCTGTGTATATTATCGCCTGCCTGTCTATTTGGCATGAAGCCTACTTGATCTCTATGTATTAATTTTCCTATAATGCTATTGAGGCGTTTTGCTATTATTTTTGCTAATAATTTAATATCGAGGTTTAACAGAGAGATAGGCTGATAATTCACACAGGAAGTATCATCAGAAAGGGGTTTTGGGATCATACAAACAATTGCCATTAGTGTTTCTTGCCGAAAAGAATGTCCATCTAGAAGTTTGTTAAAAGTTTCAGTGAGAATGGGAGAGAGTATTTCTGAGAATGTTTTATAGTAAAAAGCCGAGTAGCCGTCTGGGCCTGGTCTTTTGTTAAGTTTTAGGTCTTTTATGGCGTTAGCAACTTCATCTATAGTTATAGGCTCATCCAAACTGCTTTTTTGATTCTGAGATAACTCAGGTAAGGTTATTTTTGAGAAGAAGGATTCAGCCTCTGTAGGATTAAATTCATTGTTTGTCTTGTATAAAGTTGCGAGATGTGAGTGAAATTTATGGACTATTTTAACTGGATTACAAGTATAAACATTTTTTGATAATTTCAAACGTATTGGTTTGAAAGATTTGTTAGTTGAATTTAATGCCCGAGCCAAATATGTACCTGGTTTGTTTGTATTCATGTAGAAATTGTGTTTGGAGCGTTTGAGGGATTTATCAACTGACTCAGTGAGAAATAGATCGTATTCCAATCTAGATTTTTCCAGATGAGATTTTGTACTCTGAGATGGATTATCTTGGAATGATATGTAGGCTGCATTAAAATTGAGTTCTAGTTTTTTTGCTAGATTTTTGCGTTCTTGTTTAAATAGTGCCATTTGTCTTTGTATTGTACCACGCAAGACAGGCTTATGAGCTTCCCACAGTGTTATTGGAGAAATGTCTGTTGTATTATTAATTGATATGTATTCCTTTAAAGCTTGTTCAATGGCCATCTGATGTAGTGGGTGTTTGAGCATTATGTTCGGTAAGTACCATGTTGGGTCATGCGCTTTTGGTATGGCTGAGGCTATAGTAGTGTATACTGCATTATGGTCAGACCACGGAATCGGAATTATATCTGATGCAATAATTTCTGGTAACATTCCTATTGTTAGAAAAATATGATCTATTCTGGTGAAGGTTTGATGAGGGTGCGAGAAATAAGTGAATTTCTTTTTCATTGGGTTACTTTCTCTCCACGAATCTACCAGATTGTATTTGGAAAGAAGTTGAGAAAAAGGTAATCTAGAGGTTATTTTGGATGGTGTAAAAGGTGATTTATCTAGAAATGGGAGGAGGACCTGGTTCGAATCCCCACACATTATCACTGTTCCTATTTTGTGTGTATTAATCACTTGTAATATATGTGAGAGGAATGGTGTAGGTTGTTTGTTAGGAGCGTAGTAGGAAATCACTGTGATTGCTGTATCCATTATATAACCCATGAGTATCAGGTATCTACCTTCTGGGTCTTTAATTTCTGATGATAAGGTGAATGGTGTGGATCGGTGAAATGCAATTAGAGTTCCCCTTTGCTTGGTACAGGCAGAAGCCGTGTAAATTTGTTGATAAAAAGGAGAAATATATTTTGGAGTAGAATCTTTGGTGAAGTGTGTTTCTTGGAGGCATACTATGTGAGCCTTCTTGTTATGGAAAGTACGGAAGGCTTTGGTCCTTTTTTGAGGGACATTTATTCCCTGAACATTCAGGGAAAGTATATTCAGTGGTGCCATGGCAACAGATCAAATAGTTTTGACTTACTTTTTGTTATGCAGAGCTGACTGCGCAGATCAACCTGTGTGGACTGAAGAGATGAAAAGATAGAAAAGAAACCAGTGAATTCTGGAGTAAAGAGTAAACAAAAAACATATGAGATTAGATGATACATTGTATAAATTATTTTTTTGCAAGTAATCACAATTTACCCGTGAAAGAGAATAAATATCTCTCTCAGGGGAATAAGTGCCTTCGTCACACTCCCATATAATATGGTTGGGAGAATGAGGAGGGCTAATGGGGGTACACGGATCTTTCGCTTACAGGAGAGAAGTGCTATGTCAAAAGACATCAAAATGATGTTTCATTAATTGGAGTGCAGAATATAGTTTTTGTTAAAATTATTTATCCCAGGGTGGTTGTATATGGTTAGTCTTGCCCTAGGCTAAATAATTCAGTTAGAAAGGTACTGTTAATAACTTTGGTATTGATGAAGATAGTTTGAATTATTTTGGGATTTTAACCCTTTTAGAGTAAACAATTACATATTTTATTCATATGTAACTGTTTAGATATGTTAACTCATAAAATTGAGGTTGTATTGCTTCAGATTAGAATAAACAAAAACATAATTCTAGGAACTAGTTAGGTAATAATATATTTGTTTTAAGAAAAAAAAAGAAAAAGCTTCCATTACTTCTGGATTATTGAACATATTTGTCCTAAAAAGTAATAAATCTATTGTTATTACCTGATAATATATAACTGAACAAGAATTTCCTTATTTCACTTATATATTCTAAGGCTATATGAATCAGAAGCAATAAGAAATATAACTGGAATGTAACATGATCCCACACAGTGTGTGACTATCAGAATGCAGTTACATTCAGTTATAAATACAGGTTTTTTATAGAGAACCATCTCTTAGTATAATAAATGAAGAGATATCAGGAATTAGGATGTCAGTCCATTGAATCTTCTTGGTCCATGGATGATGTGGCATAACGGCCTCTTTTGTGAGAATGATTCCCATTTTGTTCTGGAATTTTCTGGGTGCTGCCTGAAGGTGAAGATGATGCCATTCTTCTGCGTGTGGGAGAGTTGCTGCTTGTGGGTTCTCTCAGATTTAATTTTAAAAGGGTTTGTTGTAGTTCATCTGCTGATCTGCTTCTGTAAATTGTACCTTGGTGGTTAAATCTGACTGAAAAGGGGAAGCCCCATTGATACATAATGTTGTGGCATTGCAGTTCCATTAGTTGGGGTTTCATGGATCGTCTTTTAGTAATAGTAAGTTGGGATAGGTCAGCAAAAATTTGATAATTGTGTCCTTGAAAATTAAGTTCCTTTTTTTCTCTTGCAGCAATTAGTATTTGTTCTTTCGTTCTGTAATAATGAAATTTTGTGATTATATCACGTGGGGGTCCATCTTTCTTTTTGGCTGTGAGGGCTCTGTGTACTCTGTCCAGTTCTAAACGTTCAATAGGGATATCTGGCTTTAGTTCTTGTAATAGAGCAGTAATAGTAGATTGCAGGTCTGTCACAGTTTCAGGTATTCCCCTTATGCGCAAGTTTGAACGTCTGACTCTATTTTCGTAATCTTCGAGCTTAGTTTGAAGTATTAAATTCTCTTCTTTTAATTGTTCCAATTCTGTTATATTTTCTTGGGTTGTAATTTAAATTTCATCCATTTTTATTTCTAAGGCTGCGGTGCGGTTTCCCAGCTCTCTTATTTCTTTGGTTAGGCTTTTTGTTATTTGGTCTGAGGTTTGTTTTAAACCCTTATGAAGCATCTTTTCAAATTGTAATAATATTACTGGGGATGCTGAGGAGGCTTGTGGAGAAGTTTGTGAGAGGATTTGTTCTGTATCTGACTCAAATGGAGAGTCTTGCTGTGACATTTTTTGTCTGTGAGAGCGCCCTGATGCTGTATCTTGTGAGGTGACTGGAGCTGCTTCAGCTGCAGTGAGTGCCTGTGAGCTCTTTGTGAGGTGATTTTTATTTCTGCCACGGTTTCCTCCCAGTACCATATTTTCTGCCCAAACTTTCACAGTTTGTTCCCAGGGGCAAAAAGGTTCAAATGGATACCTTTTGAGCCTGCAGGCTCCGCTTTGTCTTTCTCTTCTCTCCTCAGCGGTGTGGAGCTCTAACAATGCATGTCTGCTCCGCTAGGCTCCGCCCATCTCCCCCCCGAGACTAATTTAGTTTCAATTATAGAGAAAAATACACATAGTTGTATATCTCAACAAAGTGGAGTTCAAAGTCTTTTATTAATGGTTTAGTTGTGAGGTGTATTTAAACATATAATTCATCAGTGAGTTATTCTTACCCAAAATATTGGTTAAATTACCAAGTTGATATACAGTATAACATTCTGTCCATGTGTTTATAAAGTTTGAAATTGCAAGATCTGTTTGTTTGAGAAAGATCACGTGTCGATTTCAATACTTGTTTGTTTTCTTAAGTTGCGAAGTCATTGAGAAAACGTTGACCATTTACAAAACAGTTACCAAGTTTTAAGATATTGGCATTTTAAAACTAGAGCTTGTGGTTAGTTGTTTCATCACCTATACTACCCACATTGTTGATATTTGAATTTATTTTCTGTGTTTATCACCAGCTATATTTTGATATTATTTTGCACAGATTTTTAGTAAATAAATATATATATATTTGCATATCATTGTATTCCTTCGTCTTCAAATTAGCGCAGATAAACAAATTTGAGTCATTGGGTGATTTTTGAAATATATGTTAAAATTTCCATAAATCTAAAAACTGTTTAAAATTTCAGTATAAATATCCTAACAACCCCATACTGGCAGGTCAGTGGACAGAAGAGCCCACTCCTGCCCCTCTGGATCTAACATGGCCCTCCTGGACTTTTAAATCTTGGTAACGAGGGTGGTCTCAGGGATTCCTCCACCCCCCCGCAATTAAAACAGACTCCCTTCTCAACACTGTATTCCCAGCTGCTACAACATACCACTACCCCTTTTGATTGTTTAAGGTAAGATTCCCTTGCTCTCCACTCCCCCACCTTTTTTCTCCACCCCTCCCCCTCCCTTCCCCTCTCCTTCCCTCCCCTTTCCCTCTCCCCCCCTCTCCCTCCCCCTCCTCTTTCCCTTCCCCACATTCACCTTTCTCACTCCCCCCTCCCCTCCCTCCCACCCCCTTCTTTCCTTCCCCTCTTTTTCCTTCCCTCCTTTTCCTTCCCATTTGGTTTTCCCGTTTCCCTCTCCCTTCCCTATCCCCTTCTCCTTCACTGGACCAACTGAAAAAACTACACCGGTAAATCAGCAGTCTTCTTGGTAGTTTTCTAGGTATGAATATGGATGTTAGAATACAGTTTATGTTTCTACTTATATTTTACTTGAGATAATTTGTCCCCCCTGCTCACTCTCTTTGCCCATGACATGCTGTGGTGTATGTAACAAGCTCTATTAGGATACCATTACAAAAAGTGAAAGCATGATACCCGGGTATCATGTCCTGCTCGCCCTAGCCTCGGCGTTGAGAGGGGAGGAGCAGGGGACTTTGTTTACCCACGGCAATCATGGAGACACCGCTCACTTATGTCTCCCATTACATCTGTACATTGCTCCATGGGGCGGGCACTGGATTGCCTCAGCTGTCTAGTGCGCGTGCATCCATTGGCACATGCGCAGTGTATAGCAGTCAGTCCGAGGCGATGTCAGCCGGACGTTGTGCATATAACAGCGATCCCCAGGTGCTCTGAGGGACGGAGGTGCCCAGGATTCCCTCACATATGCTTACCACCATCTAAAAGGCTGGACATCTTACACCCACAGATACATCTTTTTTCAGGTATGTTGCATTTTGGCATGCTTTCTGACTGCTCAATAGGACCAATTATTAGCTTAGATGCCATTTGTCTCTGCACTTAATAGAGGTACCTATTATGTTTATGTCTATAGGACAAACACTATCAACATTACCCTCTGAGCCTATGGTACTCAAGCTGGCCCATTCGAGCATAGTATTTAGTGGCCCATAGCTTAAATATTATAAGTCCAACTCAATATAATGAGCCCCAATAACTCTCAATATGAATGTTTCTAACATTTGGGGACATGATTTATAAATCATAAACATATCTTATGTTTTATGATAGCACAGTCCCTATATAAGACCCTTATAGTGCCTATGGGCATTTGTGAACACCATGTTGCAGCAGTTATGTAAGTACGGAATTGCTTACTATTGCAATTGTCGTATATGCCAAGTAGTATATAAGCCTGTCCAGTCCAACATGCATATTTTATAATTTTAGCTATCTGGTGCACCCCCATATCTCAGTTTGCATCCTGGGTCTGCTGTTCTATTGTGTTTGGCGCCGGGTCCCGTGGTCCTCCTCTCCTCTCCATCAGGAGAGGCCCCCTTGGTCAGTAGCAGTGTTTCATCAGTAGGGGTGAGCTTTAAGATTTTCCTCAACACCAAGTGTGGTGAGTTTACATTATTTACATATATGGTTATGCATGTGTATATAGGCTATAATAACTGTATATTAAAATGTTTACATCTTATTCTAATTGTAATCTATTTCTCCAATTAGAGATACAGAAGCTCCTGAAGAAGTGACAATTCTAGTCATGAAAAATGTTGAGCATTTTTTAACTCTTCAAGGACCTTTGAACACCCTAATAGTGAATGCCATTTCTTAGTGTGGACTCTTTCTGACGTATACCAAGTATAGCCCCACAGGAAGTATACAAGTAGCATCCATCTTTTGGGTCAATCAATGGGTCCCTCTTTTTGTATTCATTATCTGAATGTGTTTTATTTAATGCGCACTGTATATGTAGCTAATGTATGTGAACTATTAAAATTTGTTATATTTTCTCATATATGCCGTGAAAGTCCATTTTTCTCTATTCTTCAATTTATTAAAGCGGGAGTCCGGCGACCAATCTTTTTTTTTTTTAGGTCATTGAGACACTTTGCTAATCCCAAAATAATACTCACAGTTTGGGTGTAATATTTCCACCTCTGTCTGTTTTCGTACTGAAGAATAACTTAAAAAATGTGATGCTGGCTGTTTCCATCTTGCTTGTGGGAATATGAAGCCCACAAGCATTGATTTCCTGGATGCGGTGAATGCTGTTCATTCACAGCTTGTTCACACGCATGATCATTGTTTCTGCACTGAATCTTGGGAAGCCTGACACTAAGCTCCCAGGAGACAGTGCGGTGCCGGGGAAAGGCAATAAACACGCCTACTCCCATGGAAGGAGAGACAGGAAGTGCCACAATAAAGTACAATATAAAGGTAATTACAGCAATTAATAAAATTTTCGTGCGGCATTTGAACATCTATGCAATTAACTGAAGGGGGTAAGATTAAGTTAAAAATTTGAGTGGAACCCCGCTTTAATAATAGGATGTGGCACTTGTCTACTTGAGGTGTTTGATTGCCACCAATTTTTCTCCATTTGTCAATAATATGTTTGTATATCGTTGCAGTATATGTACAAATTTGTTCTCCAATCTAAGGCCCTGATGAAGCGGGACTCCCTGCGAAACATGTAGGCCAGTTTTCTCAATTCTTCAGCCAGGACCAGCACATCCTGGATAAACTCACAGTAACTGTTGTTTTAACCAGTTGTATTTAACTTTTTTAAAGCTATTTGTATATGGAAATAAAAGATTTGTTTATCTTTTAAGCCTATTTGGTATGTGTATTTATTAGACCCTGCAAGGCACATGTAAAGTCCCATCCTATTTTTGTTTTTATTCTGTATTTGTTAAGTCTGTGCACCTGGGTAACTTTTCCATTGTTCTATTGTTTTTTTGCATTCTGTTTTTAGTGGTGAAAAATTCCCAGTGCAGGCTCCAGGAAGTTCTTGGCTAGCTAAGTCTGTTTCCACTTTGGTAGATATACCACACTGTGCCTGTTGGCCACTGCAATAACAGTAGACAACCAGGAACACTGGGGTTTATTTACTAAACTGCAAAGTGCAAAATCTGGTGCAACTCTGCATAGAAATCAGCTTCCAGGTTTTATTGCCAAAGCTTAATTGAACAAGTAGAAATTAGAAGCTGATTGGCTACACAGCTGCATCAGATTCTGAGTGCTGCAGTTTTAGTAAATCCACCCCACTGTTTTCATATTAGGACATAGTGTTAATACTGCAGTACTGGCAGTGAAACACAAAACAACAAAAGCGCAAAGCTAATGGTTGCAAAATCACATATTTAGGTAGGAGTAAAAGGATATGGATGTACTGTATAGATAGATAGATGAAAGGTAGTCCTAGAATGTCTAAGGCAATCCAAACAGTTCTTAAAAACAGTCTAGAATAAATCCTGGAGAAACATTTAAAAACAGTCTAGAATAAATGCTGGAGAAACATTTCACAGGCGATGGGTTAGTGTAGCGAGATGAACAAGCTCTGTGTGGCTGATTAGCCTCTTTGATGTTGTAGCCCAAAACGTTTTTTTGCAACCTTTTTAAGCAGGGCACTGAGCACCAAGTTTTACAGTCCCAGATTCACAGTACAAATTCAGAAGTCTAGAGATGCCAGCATCTGTAGAAATAGCAAAAGCAATTCTTTGGACCTGCACTGACCCATAGATGGTAGAGCCCCGGTTATGAACAGCAGTTTTTTTTGTTGTTGTTTTTTTGCTGTTTGCAGCGCTTGGGCTAATCCAATCTTCTTAGGTGGATCAGTCCAGGAGGGTGGCAGTGGAGATGCATAAACACATAGTTTCACTTCTTATTAGACCATTTAAATATAAAAATAAAAAAAAGACGGATAGTAGTCACATGTAATGCACCCAGATTTCTCAATGTATCTTTAAACCTCCCAATAAAGCAATCGGGAAAGCACAGAGATCCCGAGATACTAAATTATCCTCTTATTACTGAATCCACACATCCTGCAAAATTTGGATGGAATTCCACTCAAGCGGTCTTGCCTACACACGGTCAAACCAAAGTCCGATCAAAGTCTGACTGTTGAGAACACAGTGAAATAGAGCATGTACGACGGGACTAGAAAAAGGAAGTGCAATAGTGTTCGCGCCACCATTTGGGCTCCTTTTGCTAATCTCACGTTTATCTCGTGCTAGTAGAAGTTTGGTGAGAGACGATTCACGCTTTTCAGCTTTCGTGCTTTTCAGTCCGTTACTGCACTTCAGTTTGTGCTTGTGGGTTTGTATCTGCTTTTCAGGGCGTGTAGACAGTTTGTATCTGTTTTTTCAGTGTGTTATGGTCCGCTCGTGTCTGATTTTCAGCTCGCTCTTCACAGGCCTTGCTGTTCTTCAGTGCGTTCTGTTAGTGTGTTCTGACCAGCCGACCGTTTTGAAGCCATGTTGCGTGTACGTACTCATCGTAGAGTTCATGCTGCGTGGAGGCTTGGTGTTGGGGTTCATTCTTTGAACCAAGCCCAGTCCATGAACAGGGTGGGGAGGAGTTCATGGACCAAGGATTGGTTACTCCAGCGTGACCAATTCTCTCATATGCCTTTGCTTCGTGAGATCCAGGAGAATAATCCTGATGATTTCAGGAACTTTCTCAGGATGACGGACCCCATTTTTTACCATCTGTTGGCTTTGCTGACCCCTTATATTAGCAGGCAGGATACCTGCATGCAGCAAGCCATCACTCCGAAGCAGAGGCTAGTCGCCACGTTGTGGAACTTGGTGACTGGAGGAAGCCAGTAGGACCTCAAGTTCTTGACAGGCATCTCCCCCCAGGCTCTGGGGATCATTATCCCAGAGACTTGTTCTGCTATTATTCAGGTCCTGCAGAAGGACTATATTAAATTGGAGGGCTACCCTGAAAAAAAAAATCACCAAAAATCCTAAAAAAAATAAAAAAAAAAGTTTGAAAAAAATAATAATTTAAACTTACCTAAACCCTTGTTGCTAGGCAGTTTTCCTAATCTGCCTCTTCCTATTCCGCGGCGTGTTCTTCTCCTCGGTGAGCGGCCCTGTTGTCTTCTGGGAACTGTGTGTGTTCCCAGAACACCACGGGGCCATTCTAGGAGCGCCACGCCACTCGCGCGTGCGCAGTAGGAAACTGTTTCCCTTACCTAGGTTGGCAGTGTCGGGACCCGAGAGCTGAGGACAGGTAAGTACTTATTTAAAGTCAGCAGCTACAGTGTTTGTTTTTTTTGTTACGCCCGGAATCCTGCTTTAAGGTAAGTTTTCTACTTTAACATCACATTCTATTGTATTTAATGTTTGCTAATGTTTTGTATTTGTTTCATCATTTCCTAATTACCATGATTGTAATATGCTGTGAATGTCCCCTTTGTGCCCATGCATGCTGTAATCTTTTAATGCTCCTGTTTTTGGCCTACATGCATACTTTCCTTCACTAACCTCCCCAGCATGCTATCCTGGGCCCATATACACCTATAGCCTAGTCACTTAACAATGTATTTTGTCAGCTCCATTGTAATTCTTTACCCCATACACCCCTTAAAATCTGTACAAATGTTATTGCTGTCCTTAAATTCAGGCAGAGTGCCAGAGGCTTATTTTGGAGGGTCCAAACTCATCTCGAACCCTACCCCCCTAAAATTTTTACAATGGGCCATCAGAGGGGGGATTCATCTGATAAGTGGCCCTTATATTTTTGTCTTTAAATACTCCTTAAAATAAATGTTATACTGATGTTGGCTGAATGTTTGTGTCTAATCTGCTTGCAATGTTATATGCAAAAGTATTAATCTTATTTTTTCTGTTTTGACTCCACAGTTTCCTTCAATGCCACAGGAATGACAGACTGTGGCCTCCCATTTTTCCAACCGTTTGGGACTTTCCCAACTGTGGAGGGGCTATAGAAGGGATGCATGTCCACATCGTGCCACCACCCCATTCGGGGTCATACTATTTTAACTATAAGGGATTTCATAGTATTGTGTTAATGGCGGTGGTGTCGGCACAATATGAGTTCCTCTATGTGGACGTGGGGAAGAATGGCCGGATGTCGGATGGAGGAGTCTTCGCCCAATCAGAGTTTTACCAATGGCTCCAGAGTGGTGGCCTGGGATTGCCACCTGATGCAGACAACGTTGATGGACTCCCGGTCGTCTTTCTTGCTGATAAACGTTTGGTCTGGGCAAGCACCTGATGAGGCCTTTCCCCCAGAGGACCCTCAGCCTGGAGAGGAGGGTTTTTAACTAACAGCTGGCCAGAGCCAGAAGAGTCGTGGAGAATGCCTTTGGGATAATGGCCAGCCGGTTTCGCCTGTTTCTGACAGCCATACACATGGCAAAGTATAAACTCAACCACATAATCTTATGCTGCTGCATATTGCACAACTTTTTACATAAAAATTCACACAATTATCTTGCCTCAGTTGGGCCTGAGGCCGGACTTACTTCCAATCCTTTTACGGGCCTGGCTTGGCACCCCAAAGCACCCGTGAAGTTCGGGAGAAAAATGTTAATTATTTTATGGGTAGGGGGTCATTGCAATGCCAATGTCTAATTTTTAATAATAAAAAAAAAGAGCTGATAAAATCTTGAAATTTCTTTATTGCTTGTGTTTCTTTTTGGCTGTCTCCTAGGTTCTCCTAGTGCACTTGTAGTGCCAAGTGGATTTTCCTTTAGTAAATAAGCCCCATTGCCACTATATGCATAAAATTACTTACAAAACTGGTATTGAGCATTGAAAGAAGAAGCCACACATTTTTGATTCTCAAAATTTTTACTCTGTGCACATTCACATGTGCGTTAGAAATTTTTTAGAAAAACAATTTTTTTTTAGAAACAGGCATGTTTTAAAACATAACATACACAACTTTGGAACTTACAAAGTTCAAAGTGTAAAAACTGAAGACAATATCAGACATTTTAGTGTCAAAAATATCTTGATATTGCCTTCATCAGATGGGGTGATGTCACCCCTGTAAAAGCTAAATTTTGAAGATGCACACAAATTGGGAGTCCAAATGGGTATTTCCCTCCTGATCCCATGACTAATGTCAACATGTGCTATCTCCCATCATGGGGGATCAATGGGCGTGTTTTGGGGGTGCAACCCCTTCCTCTCACCTACTAGAGTTATGAGGAAGGGGTTGCACTCACAAAACGCGTACATTGAGATCCCCTGATGGCAGATAGCACATGTTGACACACCGTGTGCATCTTCAAAATTTGACTTTTAAAATGTACAAACAAAAATTGGTTTTAGCCCAACAAATGAGTAAATGAATTGGATTTGAAAGCAATTTATATTCTCCCCAACACTTCGATCATGTTCTTCATTTGTTGTTCCATAACATACAGTTTCTTCCTTATAATGTCTATTTCGCCATTCCACAGCATGATGTCGTGGATGAGACTTTGGACGCTGTCACTTGTGAAAGGTTCAGCTTGCTCTTCAACAGCCAGCACATCACCTAAAAATTGGTTAAAAAACATGTATTATAAATATGCAGGCATACATAGATTACCTGAAGCTGGGGTGTCAGACACTCACCTGTTTGGGTGACAATCTCACCCACTTCCTCCACCTTTCCTTCCTCCAGATCCTCGGGGGGGTCTTGGGCTGATTTCCCCTTCTTGGTGATGTGGGGGGTCCCTGGTGTCCTCTGAGTGGTGTCATCCAAGTCTTTTCTCCCCTATGAGAATGAAACAAAAGGTATACTTAGCACACAGATATTTGAGTCCAGAAATAGTATTTATATATTAAATATACAATTTCTTGACCCCTCACTATTGACTGCGCTTCATTTAAAGTCTCACCTTTTTTCCCTTTTTCATATTGACAGGGATGGAGGCATGAGACCCTACCAGGTCTCTGCCTCACTCAAAGTCCCAACTTCTCCCCATTTTCTTGCTAGTGCAAATAGGAATGGAAGCGTGCAGTTTGTATATAGTTGGGTTTGACTACAGCAATCGGTATAATTTTATTGCAGTTGGTTTTAACATGCCATCTAATTCAATTAGTCTGTAAAATTTGTTTCACTAATTTTTAACTTTGCCAAGGAATCACATATTTCATAGGCTGGTCTGTGCTTGTTCTATTAAATTAATCAAACATTTAGTTATCTGCAAAGTTAGTGCCCTGTGATCTGGATCCTTGAGCCATTGGCTCACTTCATTTCCGGGAGCTGCGATGCACACCACGGGGTCTCATCCCCTACCCATGTTCCTTTGGGAGGGTTGGGATACCTCCACACTGTGCATCAATGTCACGCCTTACAAGCCATGCATGCGGCGTCCTTCTGAGCGACGTCACACTGTTAGTGTCTTCCATCAGTGGCATACGGGGGTGTTATTGACGCCAAATGCCACGAGACTTGGTCTCTCAGCTACTGGCGCCTCCCCCTCACCTTGCACGCTAGCGTGGCGTTTGGGGGTGATTGGCATGCACGCCCTTATATGTCCCATTCGGGGTAGGTCTTTCCCACAGGTTGGTCTTCCCTCCTTACATTGCTAGCACATAGCACTTCACTCTATTGCTCCACATCTCTCAGCATTAGGTAAGGCATTTAAGATAAAGCATTCACTCACATTTTTTGCATTTTATTTCACTTCTTCAATTTGGATTTGGTTAGTACACAATATTTTTTTCTATTTTTGATTCAATGGTTCAGTTTTTCACTGACACTATCACTGATACAGGTCTAATACCCTGCTTTTATTTGAGTACACTTTCATATAATTTTTTTTTTTCTCTCACACGTCATCCTATTTACCCTCATATTTGTTCTAGAAACCCCTTAAGACGTCTTCACTCACATACACAACTATTCCTAGGGACCTCCACCCTTTGGAGTTCTGTCCATCCCTGGTGCTGTCATATGGGGGTCCTGCGTGCGCCGGATGCCGCCACAGCTCCCGGAAGAGATGCCCCTTGGGGAGCCTCCAGCTCTCATTGTTGCACTTTCACTGCACGGTAGCTGTGAGTACCTTTATAACCAGGGTTTATCCCCAAGTTATATTTCTCTATTTCCCTTCAAAAGCATTTGACCTTGAAATGTATTATGCTTCATTTCTGATATACACATTGTTGCTCCTGAAGAGTGGATATAAATACTCCATGAAACGTGTACAGCCTTTGTACATGCAATGTGTAATACCGATGTAATATAGATATGTGTAATATAGATGAATTACTATAACCCATGTACCAATTTGTATGAAATCTTTTATCATGTTATATATTAAATATACAAGGTTTTGACCCCTCACTATTGACTGCGCGCTTCATTTAAAGTCCCGCCTTTTTTCCCTTTTACAAAAGGTATACTTAGCACATAGATATTTGAGTCCAGAAATAGGAATATGAAACATTGCTGGGAAGTGGGGTACAATTGTCTGTTTTGGGCAAAGTTCCAAGCTGAACACATGATTTTTTTACCTTACCAAAGCTGGAATACTTACCTTTTTGTGACAATTTTCACACATGGAGACATCCCAAGTATCCACTGGAGCACCTGTGTGGGACACCTTAAAAAATATGTTCTTGGGTCCCACACTAGTGCTCCTGAGTCCAGATGTGTAAACAGCTGCTGAGTGTCCTCTCCTTACATTACACTGAATCAAGCTTGCATTTCATTCTAGTTACAAACACATCTAGACAGCAATGTACAAAACTTAATTTTATACAAATAGGCATCTTCTATACTGATCCGGCTCCCTCAGTTTCAGGTCAGACCAGCGTTTCCTTATTTGCTCCTTGGAGCGTAGTACCCCAAAATTCTGCCGCAGACGCTTCACAACTTTCGTCATGATCTTGGCCTTTTGCAAAATTAGGGTTTAGGTACAGTCCATGCTTCCCATCATAGTCGTTCCTCCGCAAGATGTTGACTATATTGGAGGCCTTAAATCTCCTCCTCCGGGATCGGGTCGTTTCGGGCATTGGGCTTTCCTCCTCCTCGTTAGTGGAATCACCACACACCTGCTCTTTATCCGCCATGTTGCTCCTACTGCGCGCCAAAGAATGAAGGGGCGGGGAATCTTCGAGAAAGAATGCCAGGGACGAGTGACGCGGGCGGAGTTTCACGCATGCGCAGTCTATATCAAGCTAGCATGTGTCGTGCGTATGATCTGTGTGTGGAGGAAGGACGAACGGAAGTGGTGGGCGTCCTAAACGAAGGTAAAATTTGAACTTGGCCCATCACAGTGGCCTATACTGCTTCAAGATTGAGGCCTATATTGGGATATGATAATGAGAGTTTAGGCTGACATTAGTGTTTTTGTCTTGAGTATTGTCTTACAGCAAAGATGAATCACTCGAAGGACCTAGAATTTATGGCCAGTTTCATAGACAGATACAGGGAGATGAGGAATTTGTGGGAGGTGAAACACTTATATTATAATAAACAAGCTAGGAGGTCATCGCTGGAGAAACTTCTGGAATTTGTGAAGACTCGGGTCTCTGATGCAAACATGAAGTTTTTGGACAATAAAATTGGGATCTTGAGGAACATGTATAAGAAGGAGCATAATAAGATCCAGAAATCACTCAGATCAGGAGCAGCAGCAGCGCAAGTGTATGTCCCCAGGCTGTGGTACTTCAACAAACTGTGGTTTCTGGACGACCAGACTGAAGCCAGGGAATCACTTTCTACCCTTCCCTGCAGCCTTCCCTCCACCCTTCCCTCAACCCCAACAGAGGCTGACGAGGAACAACCTGGGCCTTCCATCCTGGAAGAAGTGGATGCGCCCAGCTGGAGCCAGGTGTATTATTTGTAGACATATTTATTGTCCTAATATTAATGATGTTAACTAGATGTTATAATTGCTAACTAATTAATGATTTTAAACAAAGTGATTTACATATGAATAGACAGTAGTGGCCAAAATGTTTGGGACAAGAAAGAGAAATGCTGGGGTCAGAATGATAGTCTTTTCTTTTTATTAACATTCAATTTGCAAGTCAGAAGCTAAAAATTGTGTGTGATTGATGAACCCAAAACTAAAAATATGTCTCTTTTTATACACAGGGTGAGCTCAGCCAGGAGAAGGGTCTGGAAAGTGGCAGGCAGGAGGACACCGTGCCCAGTGACAGCCAGGAGGTGGCCCTGCCCAGTGACAGTCAGGAAGTGGCCCTGCCCAGTGACAGCCAGGAGGTGGGTGGGCCCAGTGTCAGCCAGGAGGTGGCTGGCCCCAGTAGGAGCCTCACACAATCCCAGGTGCCTCTCCTCTGCCTTCAAACAAAAAGGCCCAGGAAGGGGACAATGACAGAGGAGGCAGCACTGGGCCTCATTAGGGAAGCGAGTGATGTGCTCAGAGGTCCCCCCGATGCTGAAGAGGCCTATGGCTGCTATATAGCCACAAGATTGTTGAAATTGGAGGAGAGCCAATGCTTACTCTGTGAGCGAATTATTTTTGAGGGCCTTCAGAAGGGGTTCTGCCAGCTGACAGAGAACAGCCACATATATGATCTCACCCATCCTCCTACTCCTCCTCCTCCTGCCACAAGTCCACCACCAGAGCCCCAGCCTCCAAGGAAGGCTGCAGGGAAGGCTGCAGGGAAGGGTGGAGGGAAGGCTGCAGCGAAGAGAAGAACAGGATGGCCTGGGTTCAGTCTGGTCTGACAGAAGATGCAGGCTGCTGTAGTACCACAGCCTGGGGACATAGATATCATCTGCTGCTGGTCCTGATCTCGGGGAGTCCTGGACCAGATTGGGCTCAAAATTATATGGACTCCTCAAGATAACATTTTTTGTTTACACAGACTTGATGTGTGCCCTGGGGCCAAAAGGCTTCGCAAATTCCCAAAGTTTCTCCAGCCTTGCCTTCATCTTTATTTTGTTAACCAGAATAAATGCATATTTTATTTTGAGAAAATACTTGCCTATATGTGTTTTTATTATAATAGGACAGATTGTTTGTGAGTAGGCAGGTACATTTCAAAAATACAATGTCAAATTAACAAGGGACACCAACCGGCCTCCTTGAGGTTACAAAATACAAGATAATAATGTTATTGTGGTAACTTGACACACCAAAAAAAAAAAAATATTATGGAGATCACTAGAAAATAATTTTGCAATAATCCAAAAAAAAGAGATCTTGATGAAATAAAAAATTAAAAAAAACATGACTATAAAAAATATTTCAAAACATTATTCTGGAGATCTGGCTTTAAAATAATAAAAGATTATTCATGAGATCACGAGAAATAATAAAGAAATAAGTTTGTGAGAACTCTGTGTGAATATCAGCAGCAAAACAAGTTCATTCTTCTAGCATTATAAAGCACAAAAGAATGCGCTGCATTAAAAGATCACAGAAATTGCAGCGTGAGGAATGTGCTAGCTCCATTACTAATGCTAGTTTTACCAGACCAAGCGCTTCCGTCTCATACTTGCTTCTGAGTATACGTCGTTTTTGGTACATCGGAACAGCATACAGATGAGTGGTTTTACCAATAGTAATTAGTTTTGTCAGAAAAATTTAGAAGATGTTCACTATCGACGGAAAAAGTCCGATGGGGCATACACACAGTCGGAAAATACGATGAAAAGCTCCCATCTGCTTTTTTCTGATGGACATTCTGCTTGTGTGTACTTGGCATAAGACTTTCTATTTACATAAGGCATTCCTTACCCACTTTCACATGCTTAAAGGAACCCACTCTGAAGATCCTTCATGAGTTGAGCTGCCCCAGACCTACTCTCCACTGACAAGGTCTATTGCTATTTCACACAAACTACAAAGCTCTCATTAATCCATAGAACATTATTCCAATGGTAAAGTGAAATAACCAGATGGTCTTGTACAAGGAAGGGAGATGTTTTTAGAACAACTTTTTCTTTGTTGATAACATACCATGGACATTTCTGATAAGTGTTTTTCTCATTTTGGACTCCTGTTTGTGATTGCATGATATACCCTTGTACTGATCTCTGAATGATACCCACATCACAGGGAAATATTAGCAATGCTACATTTTTTCTACTGGAAAACTGTTTTGCTATCTGTAGACTATTGGATACTCAAGTTGTTATTCTTTAATAACCCTATGAATACCTATAAGGTTCACCAATATTTTGGGGGTTAATTACGAAAGGCAAATCACTTTGCACTACAAGTGCACTGCAAATACACTTGGAAGTGCAGTCGCTGTAAATCCGATGGGGACATGCAAGGAGAATAAAAAAAAGCATTTTAGCTTGCACATGATTGGATGATAAAATCAGCAGAGCTTCCCCTCACTTCAGATATACCCCTCAGATTTACAGCGACTGCACTTCCAAGTGCACTTGTAGTGCAAAGCGGATTTGCCTTTCATAAATAACCCCCTTTGTCTTATTCTGTTTAAAGAGATTGTAAAAGGGTTGTTTTTTTTTGTTTTTTTATTTTATTAGGCCAAACAGGTCAAACATGTATCTACATGAATTGGGACACCCTGACTCACTGACCAGAATTCTTTACTCCAATTACCCTCTTTTTAAAAAGGTCAATATATTAGACGCTTGCATGTATTTTCCATCAATGACATTGATTGTTTAAAGCATTTGCTACAAAAATGGAAAAAAAAAAAAAAAAAAAGATAAGGCAACGCAAATGTGTGTTACATAGTCAACCAAGTTAAAAAAAAACACATACCCATCAAGTTCAACCAAAAATGTAAAAAATAAATAAAAAACAGCATTCTTGGCACCTTAAACCAATGTTGATGCAGAGGAAGGCAAACAATAAACCTTAAAAAGCATTATCTAATTTGTTCTAACATGGAAAGAAATCCTTTCCCGCTACCTAAACGCAATTGAATGCTTACTGGATCAATTTTCCACAATAATATTTTCTTTAACATTCATAACCAGTTATTTTGTGCATATAGAAACATGTCCAGAAACCCATCCAGCCCTTTTCTGAAGCAAACTACTTGTTGGGCTAGAACCAGCTTCCGTGGAGTAATATTCCACATTTTACCAACTCCTAATGAAAAAAAAATTTTCCATATGAAAAGTATTTTCCTCTAGGTGCTTAAATCACCACCTTTACTATATGGACCAATATACAAGGTGATCATATCTCCTTAATCACTGCTTCTTCAGAGAGAAAAAAATCAGTTCAGGTAAACTATCTTTATAGCTAAGCACCTCCATAACAATTTTGTTGCCCTTCTCCTTTACAGGTCTGTGTCATTCTTTTGGAGAACTGGTGACCAAAACAGAGCTGTATATAAAAGATCATTTTTTTTTGTTCATTCACTACATGTTTATTTTACGTAATGCTTCTCTTTTAGCACTGAAAACATTATTGGTACACACTGTTGATGAATAATTTGGACAAAACACGAAAATTAGAAGAATAAGAATATGATTTTATTACTAATATATACACTGAGCAAAATTATAAATGCAACAATTTTGTGTTTGCCCCTATTTATCATTAGCTGAACTTAAAGATCTACAACTTTTTCTATGTATACAAAAGGCCTATTTCTCTCAAATATTGTTCACAAATCTTTCTAAGCCCTGGTTCACATTGGTGCGCTTTGACATGCGATTTGACAGTAAGTATCAGCATCCACTGGCGCGGCCCGTTCTGAGTACCCACCACAGAAGCCATTTAGATGGAACCTCTCCGCAGACGCTGATTGAACTGTTGTGCTCAATGCCTACTGACATTTTCCTATTGTGAGTACCCTTATCTAAATGTGTATTAAAATGCACTAATCTGCCACAATTAGATTGGCGCCTGTGTTTTCTCCTTTGTAGAGAAGTGTCAAACGTTTTTGCAAAGTCTGCTACATCCACAGCCACTCCTTTGTCTAGGTTTCTGCCTTATGCCTCGTACACACGATTGGAATTCTCGTCGGAAAAGCCTTGGATGGTTTTTCCGACTGGATTCCGCTTAAGCTTGTCTTGCATACACACGGTCACACCAAATTCCGACCTCCAAGAATGCGGTGACAGGACTAGAAAAGGGAAGTTCAATACCAAGTGCGCCACCCTTTGGGCTCCTTCTGCTAATCTTGTGTTTATCTCGTGTTAGTAGAAGTTTGGTGAGAGACGATTCACGCTTTTCAGACTCGTGCTTTTCCAATCGTTGCTGCTCTTCAGTTTGTGCTTGTGGGTTTGTATCTGTTCTTCGGTGCGTGTAGTCAGTTCGCATTTGTTTGTCAGTGCGTGCTATTTATAGTACCATATTTGATTTGCAGTGCGTTCTTGTCCGCTCGTTTCTGATTTTCAGCTCGTTCTTTCAGGCCTTACTGTTTTTCAGTGCTTTCTGTTTAGTTCGTTCTGACCAGCCAACTGTTTTGAAGCCATGTTGCGGGTACATCCTCGTCGTAGAGTTTGTGCTGTGTTTGGGGCTTGGTGTTGGTGTTCTTACTGTGACCCAAGCCAAGTCCATGAACAGGGTGGGGAGGAGTTCATGGACCAAGAATTGGTTGCTTCAGCGTGACCAATTCTCTCACATGCCTTTGTTGCGGGAGATCCAGAATAACCCTGATAATTTCAGGAATTATCTCCTGGTGATGGACCCCATTTTTTACCGTTTGTTGGCTTTGCTGTCCCCTTATATTAGCAGGCAGGACACCTGCATGCGACAAGCCATCACTCCCGAACAAAGTCTGCCGGACCTCAAGTTCTCAACAGCCATCTCCCCCAGGCTCTGGGGATCATTATTCCAGAGACCTGTTCTGCCATCATTCAGGTCCTGCAGAAGGACTATATTAGGGTAAGTTTTCTCCTTTAACAAAATATCACATTCTATGTATTTAATGTTTGCTAATGTATTGTATTTCTTTCATCATTCCCTAATTACCATGATTGTAATATGCTGGGGATGTCCCCTTTGTGCCCATGCATGCTGGCAGTTTTTATACTTCCTTTTTGTCCTTCATGCATGTTTACCTTCAATAACCTCCCCAGCATGCTATCCTGGGCCCATATCCACCTAGCCTAGTCACTTAACAATGTATTTTGTCAGCTCCATAGTAGTGCTTTACCCTAAACACCCCCTAAAATGTGTACAAATGTTATTTGTGTCCTTAAATTCAGGCAGAGTGCCAGAGGCTTTTTTTGGGGATCCCAAAATCATTTTGAGCCCTCCCTCCCCCCAACTGCTAAATCAACCCATACCAATCCTCTATCTGCTGACTTTGCCTAACCCATACACACAGAACCTACCTCTTTTGTGTTCATATTAATGGATGAATTCACCAAAGCATGTAGTGCAAGGCCCTGCCTGAATACTTTCAAATGGTACTATTTAAAGTTTGGTTCTCCTATTATCTTGCTAGTTAATTGCAGAATGTAAAAATTTGCTTCAATTTGTACAGTGTGTATTCGTATTTTTGTATTATGACACTTCTTACCTTTCCAGTGGGCTGCCAATAGTGTAAGTAAGGAGGGGCTGGACAAAGTAACACACATTATTTGTGCATTCAGCTCTCAATGTCCAAAACATCCCCCCCTAAAAAATTGTTACAATGGGCCATCAGAGGGGGGGGTGAATCTGCTAAGTGGACCTTATATTTTTGCCTTTAAATACTCCTTCTAAAAAATGTTATACTGGTGTTGGCCAAGAATGTTTGTGTCTAATCTGCTTGCATTGTTTATGTGCAAAATGACTAATTGTTATGTTTTTGTTTGACTTGTTTCCTTTAACACCACAGGAATGGCAGACTGTGGCATCCCACTTTGCCGACCGTTGGGACTTTCCCAACTGTGGAGGGGCAATTGATAAGAAACACGTCCACATCATACCACCACCCCATTTGGGGTCATACTATAACTATAAGGGGTTTCATAGTATTGTGTTGATGGCGGTGGTGTCGGCGCCATATGAGTTTCTGTATGTGGACGTGGGGAGGAATGGCCAGATGTCGGATGGTGGAGTCTTTGCCCGGACCAAGTTCTTTCAACGTCTCCAGAGTGGTGGCTTGGGATTGCCACCTGCGGAAGATAACGTTGAGGGACTGCCATTTGTCTTTGTCACAGATGAGGCATTCGGTCTGGGTGATCACGTGATGAGGCCATTCCCCCAGAGAACCCTGAAGAAGAGGGTTTTTAATTACCGGCTGGCCAGAGCCAGAAGAGTCGTGGAGAATGCGTTTGGGATAATGGCCAGCCGGTTCCACCTATTTTTAACTGCCATATGTATGGCAAAGTACAAAAACCTTTTACTCCGTGCACATGCACATGTGCGTTTTTAAAACTTTTTTTTTTAATCAAAAAATATGGGTTTCTTAATGTTTTACCTTGAGTTTTTTTTAGGGTACATAAACAGGCATGTTTCAAAACATAACATACACAACTCATGAACTTACAAAGTTCAACATTGAAAACCTAAAGGCAATATCAGACATTATAGTGTCCAAAATGTGTTGATATTGCCTTCATCAGATGGGGTGATGTCAACCCTGTAAAAGCCAAATTTTGAAGATGCACACAAATTGGGAGTCAAACTAACTGGGAATTCTCCTCCTGATCCCATACCTAATGTCAACATGTGCTATCTTCCATCATGGGGGCTCAATGGACGTGTTTTGGGGGTGCAACAAAAACGCGTACATTGATATCCCCTGATGGCAGATAGCACATGTTGACACACTGTGTGCATCTTCAAAATTTGGCTTTTAAAATGCATAAAAAATAGTTAAAAACAAAAAAAGTGGCAATTTTTGGGTATTTATATTCCTCCTAGTACATCAATCATGTTCTTCAGTTTGACTTCAATCTCATGTGTTTTTTGCTTTATAAAGTCTAAATCCTGACTACAATACATGATGTCCTGGATAAGCCTTTGGGAACTGTCAGTGGTGAAATGAGGAGCTTGTTCTTCAACAACATGCACATCACCTAAAAGAAAAAATACACACCATGTATCATAAATATGCTGGTATACATCTATTACCTGAATCTGTGGTGTCAGACACTCACCTGTTGTGGTGAAAATTTCCACCACGAATGAATGATGTTTACTATGACCAATTACTGTGCCCATGAACATGAAAGTCGCCATTTTAAACTGTCCAATAGTAAAGAAAAGCGCATGAAGCAGCATGCAAGTAATAATAATAATCGTAACACACGACAACTACTTACTTTTTAGAAGCACTTTCTTGATCCTTCTATACTGATCCTGCTTCTTCAGTTTCAGGTCTGACCAGTGTTTCCTCAGTTGCTCCTTGGATCGTCATACCCCAAAATTCCTGTGCAGACTCTTCACAACTTTAGTCATGATCTTGGCCTTTCTCTGATTAGGGTTGGTGTACTTCAATATGTCGACCATCTCCACCATCTCTACAAAGGCCATTTTTGAGGCCTTAAATCTCCTCCTCGTGGATCGGGATGTTTCTTGCTTCGGGCTTTCCTCCTCGTTACTGCTATTATCACGCACCTGCTGTGTCTCCGCCATGTCGTCTCCCACTGTGCGCCGAAAGAGACAGGGCGGGGAATATTCTAGAAAGAACGTCAGGGGCGGGTGACGTGTGCGGAGTTTCACGCATGCGCAGTGTATATAAAGCTAACATGCGTGTGTCGTACCTACGTTCTGTGTGCGGAATGACTGATGATGTCCACTTATGTGCATCCGCCCATCCTCCTCCTCCTCCTGTCACAAGTCCACCTCCAGAACTACAGCCTTCACGAAAGATTGCATGGAAGGCTGCAGGGCAGCGTGGAGGGAAGGCTGCGAGGAAGACAATAAAGTGATGACCTGGCTTCAGTCTGGTCTGACAGAAGACACAGGCTGTTGTAGTACCACAGCCTGGGGACATATATGTCATCTGCTGCTGTTCGTGATCTCTGGGAGTCCTGGACCAGATTGTGCTCCCTATTATATGGACTTCTCAGGCTACCAATTTACAAAGAGTTGATGTCTGCCCTGGGGTACAAAAGCTTCACAAATTCCAGCAGTTTCTCCAGCGTTGCCTTCCTCTTTATTTTGTTATTAAGAGCCAGAATAAATGGAGATTGTTTTATATGAAAATACTTTCGTGTTTGAAGAAAAACACATAGGCAAGTTTTTTGTGAGTAGGCAGGTACATTTAAAAAAATACAATGTCTAATTAACAAGGGACACCAAGCAACCTCCTTGAGGTTTACAAATCCAAGATAATAATGTTGTTGTGGAAATGTGACATACAAAATAAAAAAAATATGGAGATCACTATAAAATAATTTAAAATAAAAAAAAACAGGAGATCTTGATTAAAAAAAATAAAAATGACTATAATAAAAATTATAAACATTATTATGGGGATCTGGCTTTAAAAACAAAAAAGATTATTCAGGAGATCACGAGAAATAATAAAGAAATCAGTCTGTGAGAACTCTGTGTGAATATGAGCAGCAAAACAACTTCATTCTTCTAGCATTCTAAAGAAGAAGAGAATGCACTGCATTAAACTATTTAAAACATTTCAGTGTGACAAATGTGCCATCTCCATTATGAACAGTAGTTTTACCATACCGAGCACTTCCGTCTCGTACTTGATTCTGAGCATGCATGATTTTTTTGCACGTCGGAATTGCATGCAGATGATCGCATTTTCGGATAGGAACTTTTCCCGACCGAAAAATAGAGAACATGCTCTCAATCTTTTGCTGGCTGGAATTCCGCCAGCAAAAGACCGATGGAGCATACACACGGTCGCATTTTACGACAAAAAGCTCTCATCTGAGTTTTGCTGGTGGCATTTCCGATCGTGTGTATGCGGCATAAGTAGAGTTGTTTGGCAACTTTGGTCTTTCATGAACACTACAGAAGTTAAAATTACAGGTTTATAGTTACTTTTAAAGACCTGGATTCATTTTGAAATATAGACACTGTGGGGTTGATTTACTAAAACTGGAGAGTGCAAAATCTGGTGCAGCTGTGCATGGTAGCCAATCAGCTTCTAACTTTAGCTTGTTCAGTTAAGCTTTGACAAAAAGTCCCCATTCACATTGGGGTGTTTTGACATGCAATCTTACATGTCAAATCGCAGTCTATTGCCAGCAACGGCACCGTCTGAATCGGTGTGATGCCGACTTTGCGGCACCGGATCATTCCCAAAAGTAGTTACTGCACTACATTTGGCGACTTTGGGGGTGATTTCAATAGACATCTGTGCATGAACCCGAACTCGCATGATTTCAAATCTGTCTTTAGTATGAAGGAGGGCTAAAACCTAGAAGCTGATTGGTTTCTATGCAGAGCTGAACCAGATTTTGCACTTTCCAGTTTTAGTAAATCAACTTTTGTGTTTGAAGCGTGCATCGATCCACTGGAACACCCTCTGGTTCGGTTCGCACCAGAACATGCGAACAGGCAAAATATTTGTGCGAACATGAGAACCCTATTAAAGTCTATGGAACACGAACAGGAAAAATCTAAAGTGCTAATTTTAAAGGCTTATATGCAATTTATTGCCATAAAAAATGTACGTGGACCCGAGTACTGCCCCAGGGGACATGTATCGATTCAAAAAAAAGTTTTTAAAACAACCATGAAACGATAAAAATGAAATATTCCTTTAAATATCATGCCTGGGGGCGTCCCCTTAGTCTGTCTGTAAAGTGGCGCATCTGTCTGATGTGTTTTACAGTCCTGCAGCAAAATGACATTTCTAAAGAAACAAATGTCATTTAAAATTGCTTGCGGTTGTAATGTATTGCCGGATCCCGGCAATATAGATAATAATCAAGGAAAAAAACAGCGTGGGTTCCCCCCTCAGTCCTTACCAGGCCCTTTCGGTCTGGTATGGATATTAAAGGGAACTCCACACCAAAATAAAGAAAAAAAAAAACAGCGTGGGGTCATCTCAAAATCCATACTCAGGTCTGGGGTGGATTTTAAGGGGAAGTCCACGACAAAATAAAAAACATTTAAAAAAAATTTTAACAAGGGGGCCCCCAGATCCCCCCCCCTTTGTGAATGGGTATCGGGTACATTGTATCCCTACCCATTCACCAAAAAAAGTATCAAAAGTAAAAATCACAAAAGACAGTTTTTGACAATTCCTTTATTAAAAAAGAAAAAAAAAGTGTCCCACGATGTATATCTATCGTCAATCACGCCACCCGACGGACCCAAAAAATAGAAAAAAAAATGAAAATACTCCGCCTCCTTGGCAGGCATCCCGCCGACTGCTGTCTTTTCGCTGTGACAGCTGTTACATAGGCAACGGCGGGGACAACCCACTGACGTAACCAAATAACTCTGCCCCCCTCTGATGGCACGATAACCCCGACCTTGCCTATATAACAGCTGTCACAGCCAAGAGACAGCAGTTGGCGGGACGCCTCCCATCGAGGCAGAGCTTTTTTTTTTTCTCTATCTTTCGGGTCCCTTGGGCAGCGTGATTGAAGATGGATGGACATTGCGGGACATTTTTTTTTCTTTTTTAATAAAGAAATTGTCAAAAGCTGTATTGTGTTTTTTTACTTTTTGACACTTTTTTGGTTGCTCCAATAAGGGTCTGTTATGGATTTTGGGGGGACCCCACGCCATTTTTTTTTACATTTTGGCGTGGAGTTCCCCTTAAAATCCATGCCAGACCCAAAGGGCCTGGTATGGATTTTGGGGGGCACACGCTGTTTTTTTTTTACATTTTGGCGTGGAGTTTCCCTTAAATTCTTGGGAGGGAAACCCATGACGCTAATTTTCTTAATTCTGTGATAAGATTCCCCTTAACCACTTCAATACACTGTATTTTATATATATATATATATATATATATATATATATATATATATATATATATATATATATATGTATATATATATATATATATATATATATATATATATGTATATATATATATATATATATGTATATATATATATATATATATATATATATATATATATATATATATATATATATATATATATATGTATATATATATATATATATATATATATATATATATATATATATATACACTACACTGTATACACATATAAATACACTGCCTGCACTGTATATATAGTATACACAACACTGACTATACTGTATATATAGATATATTTATAAATATAATTTTTTAAGACCTGTTTTCACATAGCGCTGAGATTGGAGGAGTGCGTTTGGTTTATAAGGGTTTTTTTCCTTCAATTTGTGTTTATATTTATAGATATATCTATATATATAGATATATCTATATATAGAGATATATATGTACAGTATATATCTCTATATATACACTAAACTGCCTGCACGCCAACAACTAACCAGCCTCTAGCTAACGTTCTCTCAACGATTATGGTAACACTCTATACAGCGATCATGTAAGCAGCCTTATATAGTGTGGGGCATGGACTTAGCCCTCTGAGCCCTGACTGACTAAAGGCTTTGAAGGAGAATGCACTGTGATTGACCAAAGCATACAGGTCAGGTGCATGCTTTGGCCAATCATCAGACATCAATGCACTGCGATCTTGCAGCGCATTATGGGGCGTTCCGCGGCGGTCGAATTTGCTGCGAATGCCCCATATTTGGCGAACGCCCGAACACCCGACGTTCGAGTCAAACTTACGTTCGACTCGAACATTGGGCCTATCCCTAGCCATGGGCATAAGGGTTTAATTGAACCAAAACTGCTTGCAGCAAGCCAACTACATAACTTCTTTTTCCACTGCATTCTTTTACACTATAACCTCATGATCACTGTGGCAACTATGAACTTATAGCAAAATGTTCTTTAGACTCTTGCAATTCGTGAACAGTTACAACAGCTAAAAAGCTACCAATTGCATAGATTAATAAAAATGTGATCACCACCACCACTGCCTCCAACAGTGTGCCTCCCTCCATTACTGTGTGCCCTCCACTGCTCATTGCCTATGCCATTGCGCCCCCAGCCGCTCCTTTTGTGTGCCCTCTTGCAGTGGTGCTTCCCCTTCCACCAGATCTTACCAGTGATAAGACTGGCATCCTGACTTCCAGTGAGCTCTTCCATGTTTATTCAGAAATTGAAGGAGATCCAAGAACATGAGGGACATATTACTGATTAAAAACAGCTCAGAAAAACATATAGAAAGTAATAGGAAATGAGCACACTGCTCGCACCCAATCATGCAGTTTATAAATGAACACAGAAGAGCTCAGTAAAAGTACTTCCAAGTACAGTGTTAGTAAGTGACTGGTGTCAAGGGAGAAAGCAAAAAAAAACATAGCATTAAAAAATCACAATACCCCTCCACATCCCACGTACACAAATTACACACAATACATACAGTTTTGTGATTTTCATCACTTTGCAGAAAGGCACAATGTAAAATTTAAACATAGTTGCTGTTTATTAACTAATGTTTATTGCTTTAGACTTAGATGGAATTGTGTAAGTTACTGTACGTTGTGTATGTGTGTGCTAATAATAATTTTAGTGTATTTTTATTGAAAATATAATATAATATAATATAATAAACATTTGTACAAATGTCATGAGACCCACAAAATTAGTAGCACCATCATTTTATTATATCGGTTCTGTGCTTTCAGTAGATATATTGTTTGAGGGGGGGGGTTCTTTTGCAAACTCTGTAAGTGAAAAATTGCAAAAGTCATCTGGCCATCGGAAGTGAAAAATGTAGAGAAGGATCTGGCAGTAAAAGGTCTTTTAAAATTGGAAGCAATGGCTTAGAGCCCAGGTTCACACTGAGCTGCGGGAATGAAGCCGTGTGAGTTCAGCTGAACTCGCACGATTTCACTCCCCTATGTCAGTCCCGATTTCAACTGCGATTTCACAGACATCTGCGAGGGTTTCTGCACAGATGTCAATGGAAATCACAAGCTGAAACCGCAAAAAAATAGTAGTAAAGAAACTACTTTTTTAACCACTTCAGCCCCGGAAGGATTTACCCCCTTCCTGACCAGAGCACTTTTTACAATTTGGCACTGTGTTGCTTTAACTGCTAATTGCGTGGTCATGCAATGCTGTACCCAAACGAAATTTGCGTCCTTTTGTTCCCACAAATAGAGCTTTATTTTGATGGTATTTGATCACCTCTGCGGTTTTTATTTTTTGCGCTATAAACGGAAAGACTGAAAATTTTGAAAAAAAACAATGTGCCTAGTGTGTTTTACTGTAAGTGTATGTGTTGTGCACTTACTCAGATGTCTTTTCTCCTCGGCGCCGGAACGGAAAATACCGACCCCAGGAGAAATGACATCACTTCCTCTGCCGCTGTTTACTATACAGCAGCAGAGGAAAATTCTCATTAGTTGGGAGCGATCACGAGGGGGTGGCCACGAATGAGTGGTCTCCCCCTCAGCCTGGATCGCTCCCCTAACGATGCTGACTGCCTCGGGCACCGGGGGGGGAAATTTGCCCCCTGCCCGCGGGATGCAAATCACGTACCAGGTACGTGATTTTGCCTGCCCGTGCCATTCTGCCGCAGTATATCTGCGTTAGGCGGTCGGCAAGTGGTTAAATCTGTGCGGCGTCGCACCGATTAGGACGGTGCAATTGCCACCGATTTTACATGTCAAATCGCACCAGTGTGAACCAGGGCTCAAATAACTTTGAAATTTAAATACTGTAACTACATTTCTCTAAGGATAAGTTGCTGTAAGCCATTTGGTGCAGGCGCTTTATTTGCCTTTATTTTGTTTAAAGTAGAAGTAAACCCTTTTTTTTACTTGTACCTACAGGTAAGCCTATAATATGGCTTACCTGTTGGTACAGTAAATATCTCCTAAACTTGCACAGTTTAGGAGATATTCACACTGCATGCAGCCAGTGATGTCACAGGTGCATGTGCTCTAAATGGACGCCATACCCGTGCCGTCCCTTCAGAGCCCCATAGCGTGGTCAGTGACTCCCACAAGCATGCGCCGGGTGGCATCATCGTAGCGCAGCCAGAGGACGCAAACCCAGAAGAAGGACCGGGTGAAGATGGAAGCCCTGTCAGCGGCGACAGCGTGCTGTTGGAGAGGTTGATTCTAAGGTAAGTATTTCATAATGTGATAGTATGTGATGCATACTAGCACATTATGTACTGTCTTGCATGGTTAAAAAAAAAAGTGCAATTTACTACCGCTTTAACTGTTTATGGACAATATCAAGTTTGAGCCATTGTGGTGCATTTGTGACTGTTTTATTTGTTCTCCTGTACATCAGTTCAATAATTTTGTATACACAAAACTAAAGAAGGTGTTTGGTGTTTTCCATTTTTCCCATGTGACAAACTCAGAATTATTTTTTAGAGGGCCTACATGTTTAGACTTAGTATTTTTACTATTAATACCTTTAGCCCTGTTTCACACTTGTGCGGTGCGAATTGAAGCTCAGGATTCACTGGTGAGATAAAAATCTCCTGTTCAAAGGATTCATTGCGTTTTTGCTCAGGATTAGAGAGCAGGGAGAGGGGGAGGGAGGAGGGGGGGAGAGGGGGAGGTGTAGTGAGGAGAAGTAGAAATTCCTTGTTCAGAACGCAATGCATCTGCGAATCAGATGTGTTCCCATAGGAGATAATAGGCTTGTAGTTCGCACCGCAATGCCCAAAAAACGCACACGTTTTTTGTGCAATGCGTAGTGCGAATGCAACGCACATATGTGAACCAGATGCATTCATATGAATGTATTTTAAAATGTCCTGCGAATTAGATGCGGTGTAAGCCGCATCTAATTCGCATAGGTGTGAACCCGGGCTTAAAGATTTTTTTTAGGATTTGTCTTACTCTGTTTAACAACCTAACATCCCAATTTACTTTTTACAGCTTTTGCTATATTCTTTGTAACTTCCAAATGATGATATTTTAAGTGTGTTTTTATTCTATAAAATTATCTTTAAATTATTTTTATGGATTACTTGAAAAGTAGAACTAATTTTTGGATGTAAATTGTATCCCATGAGTTGGCAAGTTTAAAAGCACATTTTCTATATATGAAAGATTGTGCCTTAATTAACCAACAATAAATTAGACAAAAATCCAGGACATAATTTTTTTCCCATTTGTTCTTTATTGTCTTAATCTATTACACATGCAGATAAGACATGTTGCTACAGAAATCAGGATAACATCAACCAATCTACCAGGGTTGGCACGATAACAACATAAACAATTTTAAAACATACAGTACTTGAAAATAAATATATGCTGCAAATCGCATACGAAATGTAGGTTTTAGAGAAGGCGTGAAAGCTAGGGGTGTACAATCAATCAAGTGAATGATCTTCATCCATTAGTATTCTGCCGTAAATTGTAAGGGCTGTTCTCAAGGTCTGAATGTTGTTGTAACCCTGACAGCACTGATGACTTCAAGGGCAATCGTAACCCTATCACTGCTGAATAATTCAGTTGCTTAACAAGCCAATAACTAGTAACTTTGGTTGCTCAGAACATGCCTATTAAATGATGCCCTTTAGTGCTCTCAGCCCTGTGACTATGGGTATTTATTACCTACAGTGTAATTAACCCTGAAGATGGAAGTCCAGTTATATATAGTTATCTGTAGAGCAGAAATTGATGTATTCAAAATAAGGTGGCCATCACTGAGCAACATTATAGAGAGGGTCATTTATCAGTGAAAGAATGTTACGTTTTGATGGTGTCATTTTAATGCTATCTATGAAAAAGACAGCTGCTTGAGATACAGTTAGTATAAATTATATTTTAATTAGAGCTAGTATACTGGATGCCTGAACAAAGTCCTACAATTTTCCTTCTTTGACTGCAGTCCTGTGATTGCCTTATAGCTTCTAAATCAGTATGTGAAAGTTTTTTGGGTTTTTTTGCACATAATGATAACAGCTAATCCAAATGTTGATACTGGACCTCAGCAGTGTTGTAGGAATAGGTGTAGCAGAGAGCAATAATGACTAGGCACATGTGGAACAGGGGACCAAAACTGTAATCATTGTTCCTGCATTACTGACAATATTCATTGCACTTCATCAGCTGTGCTCATCTGCTCTTCTTTGTCTTCTTGTCATACAAAAATAATAAAAGGCACTGATACTATGAGTAGCATACTAGATTAAAAAAAAAAAGGTATTCAATCATGGGTGCACAATGATTTTCTTGTTGCCTGTTCTGTTTATTAAGCTGCTATTCAATTTAATACCAAAACAGGCAAAATCAAGAGATATTAGTTTGCATTTTGGCTAAAATATGTAAGCTCACACCCATGCAGAGGGTCCACATGTCTGGTGAGTCCTACATAACCAATTTGCAGAGCACAGATGCCATGAATGCCAGTCATTTTTTTAAATTAAATGGACCCCCAAGCAGAGAACAACAAATATAGCTCAGGATGCAATACTCATCTTCAAACTAGACCTGTCTCCCCCAGTACTTCTTTTTTTACCGTATGATATCCTAATTTTTTTGGGTTCAATGATGCACCAGGCATCATGGCACAACCTTCTGAGGGGCATTACAATAGCACCCTTCATTCATAGTGTACTGATACAGAGATTTGCACTGACATCACTATGCCATTGGCCCTCTGCATCCTTAAAGAGGAAGTAAACTTCCTCTGCAAACTTTTACCTATAGGTAAGCCTATAATAAGGCTTACCTATAGGTATTGAAAATATCTCCTAAACCTGTACAATTTAGGAGATATTTCCAGTGCATTCAGCCAGCGACATCACTGACACATGCACTCTGAAGCAACAGCCCACGTGTGCCATTCCTTTCGAGCCCGTGCCGTGAACGGCAGCTCATGCACGCATGCTCGGCAGTGACGTCACCGCGGCCTGCAAACGCGGAAGAAGCTCCCGGAAATATGTTGGCCGTGACAGCGGTGTGCGGGAACTGCTGCAACAGCTTTGTTTTAATGTAAGTATTTCATAATGAGCGAGTATGTGATGCATACTCGCTCATTATGCCTCTGTCTTGCAGGTTTGTTTTTTTGGGGGGAAATTTTTTCAGAGATTTACAACCTCTTTAAGGATCATCTACCATAGGAGAAGATCAAGTGAGTAAGACAACCTTGTGTATCAAGTGACAGGACAGTAAAAATTGAAAATAAGTAAAAAAAATTATATACAGTATACTGAGAGATACTCAAGAGGAAAGCAGTGTCACTTGCTGGGTCCACAACCCAGAGTTGGGCTTTAATAATTCACAACTGGTAAGTACAGGGGGAGCTGAGGATCTTTGAAGTGGATGTTGCAAAGTGATAGCTTTATCTAAAGTCTTGTTTTGTGGTGGAATTCTAAAGGTAGGGTAGTCTGATGAAGCATTCTTGTATAGTTCTAGCATCTGTGAAAAAAATTTTTAAACAAGCATACCTAAGACACATGAGGGGTGACAGCAACAAATAATACATTACTGCTAGTTTTTCAGGTAAGCAACATGATGCAGCTCGATCTTTCTGCAAAATAGCCTCAGAAAATAATGGACCCCCCCCCCAGGGAAATCTTGGAAGACAAAGTACAACTAGGATAGGTAAAGTTAGATTAACATTCTGCAGCAATCACCTCCCTTGTTTGTGTTCCGTCCAAGCACACAGAAGAGGCCATCAGTCACTGCAGAGCTGAGCTCCCAACACACAGCACTGCCTTTTTATTGCTCATTTTATTAGATGCCTCTTTAGTCAGCGCTCTGTTTAACAAGAGAAATGGAGGAAAGGTAGCTGAGCCTGTGAAATCTACATGACTACACCAAATTGATTTTCTTTTGCTTAGTGAGGAAAGCGGCACTAAGCAGACTCTGCATCACTCTTGAAGTCACACTTTATAGGAAACTCCTCAATAAAATTGCAGGGGATTTTTCCAACCCTGTATATTTTTTTCATACAGGTGCTGATTGACTGTATGAAGAATAGTTTTTTTTTAAATAAAGTACAGATGGAGTAGTGAATTTAATGGGGTTAGAATCACAAGCATGTTCAGTGAACACAACCAAAAATCAGCTAATTACAAACTTTAATGTGAAGTCAGTAGGATACAAATCTTGAAAATCAGTTCTCTAAATTTTTAAGTTTATTAAGCAAGGGAATGTTACACAAATGATATTGGAAGCTGGGCACTGCTAGGAGGGACATATACCAATGCAGAAAAATAAAATAAAAAATACTGTTCGGTGAGGAGCAGCTCTTTTATTACGACTTAAAGTGAAACATTAAAAATTCATAATAACAACATGCTTGGGGGATGTCTTAGATCCTTCACTACTACCAATGTATATCACACTTCGGCAGTAGCAGGGGTATTTACACACACTCCTGGTGTTATATCAGCTGGGAGAATGTGTGTACATATCAAATTGTTAGTCAGCTTCATGATGGAAGTCATTTCCACTAGCACTGGAAAGTACCATTCCTCCCTCCACCTTCAGCGTGAACCTCCCCAATAAGTATTGCCTGATCCACTGTCCCACCTGCAGGCTTGGCATTTGTCTCTGGGCAGACATACATTAGTTTGCTGAATTCACCGGTGAATGAACCCAAAAGTGATGTGTATTACATCACTTGTGGTTTCAGCACTGTCATTCCGCAGCAACTCTGGTCAGTTTGCTATGGTATGTTTTTTTTCTTTTTTCCTGTGTAGGGTACCCTGTTAAAATCAGTAACAGGTGCCAAGAGTCTAGTATGGATTTTGGGGGGACCCAGTGCCTTTTTTGTGTGCATGGGTGTAACAGATCCAACCAGGACAGGGACTTTTGGAGGGGAGGGGACTGCAGGGTAGCCTCCTACCCACTGATTTTGACCCATGGAGGAGGCTTTGGGTTTTGTCTGCTTCTCCTGGTCAGAGCATGGAAAAAGAGCTCAGTTCAGCCTCTGATCCCATGGAGAGAGCAGATCATTCTCTAATGATGGACAACGATGTGATGAACGCTGAGAGCAAGGCTTGGATTATTTCTCTGAATAAAGACAATACAGCTTCCCTTCTGGAGTGGAAAGGTGTAATATTAATCTTGTACAGGTTAATGGTCAGAGGAAATATGGTGGCCCTCCTGCAGACTGGGTTGGAGAAGCTCCTCCACTTGGAACAGAAATATTTATCAACAATATCCCTCAAGAAATGTATGAAAATTAAGGATGAGCCAACCACCCCCCCCCCCGGTTCGGTTCGCACCAGAACATGCGAACAGGCAAAAAATTTGTACGAACAAGCGAACACCATTAAAGTATATGGGACACGAACATGAAAAATCAAAAGTGCTCATTTGAAAGTCTTATATGCAAGTTATTGCCATAAAAAGTGTATTGTGGGGACCAAGATACTGTCCCAGGGGACATGTATCAATGCAAAAAAAAGTTTTTAAAACAGACGTTTTTAAGAGCAGTGATTTTAATAGAGCTTAAAGCGAAACAATAAAAATGAAATATTTCCTTAAATATCGTGCCTGGGAGGTGTCCTTAGTATGCCTGTAAATTAGCAAATTTTTCCTGTGTTTAGAACAATATCACAGCAAAATGACATTTCTAAAGGAAAAAAAGTGATTTAAAACTGCTCGCGGCTGTAATGAATTGTCGAATCCCGGCCAATATAGATAAAAATCATTGAAAAAAAACAGCATGGGTTCCCCCCCAGTCCATTACCAGGCCCTTTGGGTATGGTATGAATATTAAGGGGAACCCTGCACCAAAATAAAAAAAATGTGTGACCTGAAGGGCCTGGTATGGATTTTGGGGGGCCCTACACCATTTTCTTTGGTGCAGGGTTCCCCTTATTATCCATACCAGACCTAGAGGGCCTGGTATAGATTTTGGGGGGGACCCCCACGCATTTTTTCTTAATTTTGGTGCGGGGTTCCCCTTAATATTCATACCAGACCCAAAGGGCCTGGTAATGGACTGGGGGGGAACCAAGGCTGTTTTTTTCAATAATTTTTATCTATATTGCCGGGATCCGACAATTTATTACAGCCGCGAGCAGTTTTAAATAACTTTTTTTCCTTTAGAAATGTCATTTTGCTGTGGTATTGTTCTAAACATGGGAAAAATGAGCCACTTTACAGGCATACTAAGGACACCCCCAGGCACGATATTTAAAGGAATATTTCATTTTTATTTTTCACTTTAAGCTTATTAAAATTGCTGATCCTGAAAAAACAGCCATTTTTAAAACTTTTTTGCATTGATACATGTCCCCTGGGGCAGGACCCAGGTCCCCATGCCATTTTTTTTCAATGATTTTTATCTATATTGCCGGGGTCTGACAATTCAATGCAGCTGCAAGCAGTTTTAAATACGATTTTTTCTTTTAGAAATGTAATTTTGCTGTGGTATTGTTCTAAACATGGGAAAGATGCGCTACTTTACAGGCATACGAAGGACACCCCCCAGGTACGATATTTAACCACTTCAGCCCCGGAAGAATTTACCCCCTTCCTGACCAGAGCACTTTTTGTGATTCGGCACTGCGTCGCTTTAACTGACAATTGTGCGGTCGTGCGACGTGGCTCCCAAACAAAATTGACGTCCTTTTTTCCCGCAAATAGTGGTATTTGATCACCCCTGCACTTTTTATTTTTGTGCTATAAACAAAAAAAAGCATCAAATATCCCCCAAAAATATATAAAAAAACTTTTTTTTTTCTCAGTTTAGGCCGATATGTATTCTTCTACATACTTTTGGTAAAAAAAATCACAATAAGCGATTATTGATCGGTTTGCGCAAAAGTTATAGTGTTTACAAAATAGAGGATAGCTTTATGGCATTTTTATTAATATTTTTTTTTTTTTAAATGGCGGCGATCAGCGATTTTTATTGTGACTGCGACATTACGGCGGACACATCGGACATTTTTGACACATTTTTGGGATTTTCGGTTTACATTAGCATCTCCCCATTCTTTCTCCCCATGAGGCGATCGCGGGTATCCCTGCAGCGATCGAGTCCGCGGGACCCGTGACCCGACTCACGGAGCTTGCCATGGGTGCGTTACACAGTCAAACACCTGAAAGACAGCATGTGTAATGTACTTTGTATAGCCAGAGCTGTGGGCTTGTTGTCTGGGGAGGGCTGCCTGACTAATCAAATCATTGTCTGGGTGCCTGGCTGTTTTTTGGTTTACTGTTAATTGGATTGCTGTTTAAAGATTGCATTGTCATGTTAGTATCCCTAAGAGGGGAATGTCCTCCTGGGGGTATAAAGCACGTGTCTGAGTTTTAATAAAGAATCATTCCATTTTACCTCAACACCTTGTCTTTGTACAATGCTTGAGGTAAAAGGCTGGTATTAGCTCTCAGTCTGCTGGAAGGGTTTGGAGGGCAGGAGGTACTGTGTGGCGGAGGCACCCAGGTGGGGTGCCAGGCAAGCCATCACTATGGGGTCCCCCTCAAAGTTCATAAGTTTATACCAGACCACTAGCTAGGGTAAGGTCTGGTATGATTTTATTTTGGGGGGGGGCACATTTTTTCTTTTCTTTTTTTTTTTTTTTTTTTTAGTACAGGATCATTGGCTGTTAAAGTGCACTAACAATCAAAGACTGCAGTGTCCTAACAACAAGCTACTCTTTGTTGCGAACATTGTCATTTAGTTGCAGTAGTAATGCCGCTAAATGAACAGCTTTCAGCTGCAAAACAGTAAGAGGTTTGCATGGGTGAATAGGCCACATCTAACCATTCAGCCAGGAAATTTAAACCTCATTCCTTAGATGGAGTTCCTCATATACATTACTAGTCAAAGGTTTAGAGCACCACAATTTTTCCAGTTTTTATTCAAATCTAAATAGTTCAAGTCCAGTGAATAACCTGAAATGATACAAAGGTAAGCAGTAAACTGCCAGAGATGAATAAAAAAAAAAAACCTTAGGGTTAAGAGTTATACAAAAAAGCCCTTTTCAGAGAAGAAATAATGGGTTAACAACTCACAATTGTTCTGCAGCAGTGTAGGTAAAATAGGCTTTGAAAGTTTATGCTAACAATTCCTACATGAGTCCCAACTTATGTTGATTACTTACAAGCTCTCTGTTTGTAAAAAAAGCAGTGTTAAAAACAAACTGTGTTACTACACCCTCTTAAAGGGTAACTTCACTTTCGTGGGGAAAAAAAAATAGCTAATAAAGAAAAAATAATATAGCACATATAATTGTGAAACTAATCATATTGTAATTGAATGTTATTAAAAATTACCTTTCCTTTTCAACCTGTAGTCACTGTAATTTTCTGAGAAGGCATTGCAATATGACTACCTGGAGTTGTTCTATACACAGAGTGAGTACTGACCACTCCCCAGAAACATAATTTCTTGATCATACATCACGGGACACAGAGTATTGATTACATAGTGGGTTAGATAGGCACCATCCGTGATTGGACACTGGTTAACCCCAATTAAGGAGAATTCCTCCCCTATATAACCCCTCCCATATGGAGAGGACCTCAGTTTTTTTCACCAGTGTCTAAGGTGGTTGGTCACGTAAAACATGTGCTATGAAGAAAGCTCCAGTTAGGTCCCTGCGGGGGCCAAAAGGGCTATGCTGACCGGATCCATATCTCGGGCCGATATTTTGACTCCCAAGATGGTATGGTACCCGGGCCTCGTCATCCGAAGAAACGAGGTTTTGCCTGTAAGTCTATCTTTGGAGGACTGGGCTCTGAGAAACCAGGCTTGGTGTACTATTAAAACAGTGGCACGAAAGTTTCTGGCAGAGTCTTTTACAGGTCCAGGTAAGAGGTTTCTCTAAGTAGGAACCCAAAAAACCCTGAAGGTTGGCACAACGCTACCCGCCGTGATGGGTGAAGGCTGGAAACTGTCTGTTCTCAGCAGTTCTTGCAGCGGGGACAGGTAAGAGAAGTTAATCCTATATATATATATATATATATATATATATATATATTACAAATTGATTTCCTTCAAAGAGTAGTTGCATGTCTTACCTGATTTCCACCACTAGAGGGAGTAAGGAGCAAACTTACTTGCCTTTTTTTCAGATACACACTCAGTGAAGCTGGTGCTCAGACCGCTCACTTCCTCCACTGCAGGCTCTGCCACAGATGATTATTACAAGGGGATCCCACATAGTCTGAGGATCCAGCGGGGGGCTCTATGATAGTCCTCCTTTCCCCCCCAACCCCCCACCTGCCGGCAGCAGTCCCGCGCACATGCGCACAGGGGGCATGCTTTTACAGCTAGGCAGGGAACAGAGGGGGGGGCGTGCACGGCGCTCCATTGTGCAGACGCCAGGTGGCTAATGTAAAAGCCCAGAGCGTTCAGAGCTCTGTAAAAAGGTGGACACAGAGTGTGGGCAGTGAGCATCCTAAGTGGTCGGCTCCAGGCTAATCTAAGACACCTACTCTGCATCAGTTTGTGCAGTATTAAGCATATATATATATATATATATATATATATATATATATTGTGAGACTTTTAGCACAACAGTGGTTGCATATGTACTAGTACCTCTGCTTTGTAGCTTTGGACTATGTCTCCTCATAAGAGGGTCTCAGGGGGAGGTAATAAATGCACTAGAAAGTCACCGCCTACGTCTAGGGGTCCTAAAGATGGCTGCAGATTACCATCCCCCCCGCAGGACTGGAGCCAGCCTCACAGGATGAGTCAGTGCCCCTGTCAGGTTTTGCAGCCTAATGTTACAGCCCCAGCGTATGTCACAGAGGATTCCTTTAGGGCTACATTGGAGGGTTTTGAGGGAAGAATTATTAATTTTATTTCAGCTTCCTTAAAAGATAGCAGAAAAAGGGGTAGATCCCCTCCCTCTGCTACACTTTCTCTTTCAGATGGTTCTTCTGACAATGAGGAGAGATCCCTATCCAGAGATAGGGATCAAGAGTAGTCTGTGGATTCAGAGGTAGAGGAGAGAGCTTCCTCCTCTCAGGCACTCAAGAAGCAGGTCCAGTATCATACTGAACCAGTGCGTTTCACATTCAAAATGCCCTCTGCTGAGGCTGCTACATCCTCTGTTTCTTCCCTTGGGGTCAGAAGGATCCCACAGACTGCTTTTTCCTTTCCAATCCATCCTTTAATGGATAAATTGTTGTATGAGGACTGGGGACATTCCGATAAACTGTTTTCTCCTCCTAAAAGGTTTTCTATGCTGTATCCTCTGGAGGAAAGCTTCACCAAGAAGTGGGAGGTCCCATCCGTGAATGCGGCTGTCTCTTATGTGAATAAAAACCTGACCTGTCCCTTGGACAATGCTCAGGTGTTTAAAGATCCAACTGATAAGAAGCTGGAAACTTTATTAAATGCCTCCTTCTCCATGAGTCCAACCTACAGTCCCAACTGTGGGTTTGTGTCAGTTCCTCAAGGAACAGGTTAAGCAGATGCTTAGCCTCCTTCCCAGTGAGGAAGTGGAGAACTATGCAGACCTTCCACAGGTGCTGTGTTTTATGATTGATGCCATTCTGGATTCTGCCCAACAAGCATCTAGTTTGTCTCTCCTGTTGGTACACATGCACAGGTCCCTTTGGCTTAAAGGTTGGGCAGCAGAGCTTTCATGTAAAAGATATTTAGCTGGCTTCCCATTCAAAGGGGAACGCCTATTTGCGGATGACCTAGATAAATTTATCCAAAAAATTACAGGTGGTAAATCTACACTCCTACCAGTTAAGAGGAGTAAACATCCACCATTCAAGCGGTTTCTTTCCCCTTCCCCTGAAACATCAGGCTCTAAGCAGTGGCGACGGCCTTCCCAATCTACTATCAGAGGAAAGGCCCAAGGTCACACCCAAGGGCAGAAAAAGGCTTGGAGACCAAAGCCTGCCAAGCAGAGCCCCAAAACATCCCTATGAAGGGGCGCCCCCACTCGGCCAAGTGGGGGCAAGGCTCCTACAGTTTTCAGGAGCCTGGTGGGAAGAGGTTCAAGACAAGTGGGTGGTCTCTTCAGTGTCTCTAGGTTACAAAATAGAGTTCCTAGAGCTTCCACCAGCTCGTTTCCTGAGGTCAAGAGTTCCCAAAGAACCAGTAAAGTGAAAACTGCTACTACTGGCCTTAGATCGCTTACTATCCCAAGGAGTGATAGTAGAAATGGACCCAAAAGATCAAGGTTCAGGGTTCTATTCAAATCTCTTCACCGTTCCAAAGCCAAATGGAGATGTCAGACCCATCCTAGATCTAAAGGATCTGAATCAGTTTCTACACATTCGATCCTTCCAAATGAAGTAAATTCGTTCGGTGGTCTCCACCCTGCAGGGGGGAGAATTTATGGCATCAATAGATATCAAGGATGCATGTCTTCATGTGCCGATTTTTCCCGCTCACCAAAAATATCTAAGGTTCGCGGTAGACCGGCACCATTTCCAGTTTGTGGCCCTTCCTTTCTGTCTCGCTACAGCTCCTTGAATTTTCACAAAAATTCTAGACCCTCTCTTAGCAAATCTAAGAGCTCAGGGCATAACAGGAGGTTATAACAGGGGTCATAGTACCTGTGTAGTGTGAGTATCTGAGTGTTGTCTGAGTAGTGTGTGTGGATCGTTAGTACTTGTGTATTGTGTACCTGTGTATTGTCTTGTCGTGTACCTGTGTATTGTCTTGAGTATTAGTGCCAGGAAGCTAGTTGTTAGGTAATTTGGACAGGGTAAAATCCCCAAATCCTCACTAAATTTAATAGGTACGATGCTCGGCGGGTGTGGAGAGGCGACTCTTTGTACATCTTGCCGCATGTATGCGTTCCTTGATCATCCGATCGAGGGCGAATACTGCTGTGCAAAATGTAAGCACATTGTTTCCCTGGAAGCCCAGGTTCTGAATCTGGGGAAGCAACTGTCAGCACTGAGAAGTCCCTCCATACTAAAGGTGAGCCAGGAACGTACACGGCAGGTGCCGGCAGGGGCCAGCACAGAGGCGGGTGGAGACAAAGAGGTGCAGGCACTAGCAAAGAGTAGATGGGTGACAGTCAGGAGGGGTAGAGGGGGAAGTGCCAGGGAGGCCGATCCAGGACTGGAGCATCCCAATAAGTACGCTCCATTGAGTGACATTGGTGTAACCAGTCAGGGACCAGCACTGCTGGAGATGAGGGACTCTCCTAGCTGCCAGGGGAAGAACTCCTCCAGTGAGAGTGGGGGGGCAGCAAAGGGAAAGGAAAGACAGATTCTGGTGGTAGGGGACTCAATTTTTAGAAGGACAGAGAGGGCAATCTGTAACCAAGACCTGAAGCGCCGAACAGTATGTTGTCTACCGGGCGCTCGGGTTCGGCACATCACGGATCTTATGGACAGATTACTGGGAGGGGCTGGGGAAGACCCGGCTGTCATGGTGCACGTTGGCACCAATGACAAAGTCAGAGGCAGATGGAGTGTCCTAAAGAACGATTTTAGGGACTTAGGAGCTAAATTGAGGAAAAGGACCTCCAAGGTAGTGTTCTCAGGAATACTACCGGTACATCGAGCCACACCAGAGAGGCAGAGGGAGATTAGGGAAGTAAACAAGTGGCTGAAGAGCTGGTGTAGTAAGGAGGGGTTTGGGTTCCTGGAGGACTGGGCCGACTTCTCAGTCGGTAACCGGTACTATAGAAGGGACGGACTGCACCTAAATGAGGAGGGTGCAGATCTGCTGGGAATGAAGATGGCCAAAAAGTTAGAGGGGTTTTTAAACTAGGCGATGGGGGGGAGGGTCCGGAGACAGTGATAGCCAGCGCGGAAGATATTCCAGAGGGTAGTATTGGGGGCATTAGTGGTAGGTTAACCAAAGCACAAAAACACAAGGTGAGTATAGTAGCAAGTCCAAGTTGCAATCTTGAAACACCCAATACGAGGACAATATGCAACCGGTCTAAACTATGTGGCATGTTCACCAATGCCAGGAGCCTGGCGGACAAGATGGGTGAACTAGAGATACTGTTGTACAAGGAGGATTTGGATTTTGTGGGAATTTCAGAGACCTGGTTCAACAGCTCTCATGATTGGCTGGCAAACATTCAAGGGTATACCCTATACCGCAAGGATAGAGAGGGTAAAAAAGGGGGAGGGGTATGCCTATATATCAAGAATAATGTACAAGTGAATGTGAGAGATGACATCACTGAGGGGGCTAGGGAGGAGGTGGAATCTTTATGGGTAGAGCTCCAAAGGGATGAAGCTAAGGGGAAAATAATACTGGGAGTATGCTATAGGCCCCCTAACCTGAGGGAGGAAGTGGAGACAGATCTCCTATCACAAATTGGATTAGCAGCAAGGATGGGAAGTGTTATCATAATGGGGGATTTTAATTATCCAGACATAGACTGGGAGGAGGGAACCGCGCATTCATTTAAGGCTCGCCAGTTCCTTAGTGTCTTGCAGGACAATTTTATGGGTCAGATGGTAGACGCACCAACTAGAAATAAAACATTACTAGATCTACTGATTACCAACAATACAGACCTGATAACAGATGTGGAAATACGGGGCAATTTAGGTAACAGCGATCACAGGTCAATTAGTTTCAGTATAAATCACACAAATAGGAGACATGAAGGGAACACAAAGACACTGAATTTCAAAAGAGCCAACTTCCCTAAACTACAAACCTTGCTAAAAGGCATAAATTGGGATAAAATATTAGGAACAAAGAATACGGAGGAGAGATGGGTTTGCTTTAAGAGCATATTAAATAAGGGCATTAGCCAATGTATCCCATTGGGTAATAAATTTAAAAGAGCGAACAAACATCCTGGATGGCTTAACTCCAATGTAAAAATGCATATAAAAGCAAAGGAGAAGGCCTTCAAAAAATACAAGGTTGAGGGATCATCCACAGCATTCAGAATTTATAAAGAATGCAATAAGAAATGTAAGGGTGCAATTAGGATGGCTAAGATAGAACATGAAAGACACATAGCGGAGGAGAGCAAAAAAAAATCCCAAGAAATTCTTTAAGTATGTAAACAGTAAAAAAGGGAGGACAGACCATATTGGCCCCATAAAGAATGAGGAAGGACATCTGGTTACAAAGGATGGGGAGATGGCAAAGGTATTGAATTTATTCTTCTCCTCAGTCTTCACGAGTGAATCGGGGGGCTTCAGTAACCAAAACTGCAGTGTTTATCCTCATGACACAACACAGGAAGCACCTACATGGTTAACAGAGGACGGAATTAAAATTAGACTTGAGAAACTTAACATTAATAAATCACCGGGACCAGATGGCTTGCATCCGAGGGTACTTAGGGAACTCAGTCAGGTGATTGCCAGACCGTTGTTCCTAATTTTTACAGACAGTCTATTGACTGGAATGGTACCAGCTGATTGGAGAAAAGCCAATGTAGCACCAATATTTAAAAAGGGCCCAAAAAACATCCCTGGGAATTACAGACCAGTTAGCCTAACATCAATAGTATGTAAACTCTTGGAGGGGATGATAAGGGACTATATACAAGATTTTAGTAATAAGAATGATATCATTAGCAGTAATCAGCATGGATTCATGAAGAATCGTTCTTGCCAAACCAATCTATTAACCTTCTATGAGGAGGTGAGTTGCCATCTAGATAAAGGAAGGCCCGTAGACGTGGTGTATCTGGATTTTGCAAAAGCATTTGACACAGTTCCCCATAAACGTTTACTGTACAAAATAAGGTGCGTTGGCATGGACCATAGGGTGAGTACATGGATTGAAAACTGGCTACAAGGGCGTGTTCAGAGGGTGGTGATAAATGGGGAGTACTCAGAATGGTCAGGGGTGGGTAGTGGGGTTCCCCAGGGTTCTGTGCTGGGACCAATCCTATTTAATTTGTTTATAAACGACCTGGAGGATTGGATAAACAGTTCAATCTCTGTATTTGCAGACGATACTAAGCTAAGCAGGGCAATAACTTCTCCGCAGGATGTGGAAATCTTGCAAAAAGACCTGAACAAATTAATGGGGTGGGCGACTACATGGCAAATGAGGTTCAATGTAGAAAAATGTAAAATAATGCATTTGGGTGGCAAAAATATGAATGCAATCTATACACTGGGGAGAGAACCTCTGGGGGAATCTAGGATGGAAAAGGACTTGGGGGTCCTAGTAGATGATAAGCTCAGCAATGGCATGCAATGCCAAGCTGCTGCTAATAAAGCAAACAGAATATTGGCATGCATTAAAAGGGGGATCAACTGCAGAGATAAAACGATAATTCTCCCGCTCTACAAGACTCTGGTCCGCCCGCACCTGGAGTATGCTGTCCAGTTCTGGGCACCAGTCCTCAGGAGGGACGTACTGGAAATGGAGCGAGTACAAAGAAGGGCAACAAAGCTAATAAAGGGTCTGGAGGATCTTAGTTATGAGGAAAGGTTGCGAGCACTGAACTTATTCTCTCTGGAGAAGAGACGCTTGAGAGGGGATATGATTTCAATTTACAAATACTGTACTGGTGACCTCACAATAGGGATAAAACTTTTTCGCAGAAGAGAGTTTAATAAGACTCGTGGCCACTCATTACAATTAGAAGAAAAGAGGTTTAACCTTAAACTACGTAGAGGGTTCTTTACTGTAAGAGCGGCAAGGATGTGGAATTCCCTTCCACAGGCGGTGGTCTCAGCGGGGAGCATTGATAGCTTCAAGAAACTATTAGATAATCACCTGAATGACCGCAATATACAGGGATATGTAATGTAATACTGACACATAATCACACACATAGGTTGGACTTGATGGACTTGTGTCTTTTTTCAACCTCACCTACTATGTAACTATATGTAACTGTGGTGGACGATTTGCTACTCATAGAGCAATCCTAGAGAAGTCTTCTTTGCAACCTTCAACAAGGTTGGAGTATCTAGGCATGATCATAGACACCACTCTAGGCAGGGTGTTTCTACCAGAGCCAAAGGTCAAGGCCATAAGAGCTATAGTCCGCTTAGTATTAAGCAAAAAGAGTCCATCCATTCGGGTATGCATGAGACTGTTAGGAAAGATGGTTGCCTCTTTCAAGGCTGTTCCATTTTCCCAGTTTCACTCAAGGCCTCTGCAGAGAAGTATTCTCGCAGCTTGGAACAAGAAGAATCATGCCTTGGATCTTCCGATGTGCCTATCCCCAAAGATACACAAAAGCCTCAATTGGTGGTTACGAACCAAAAATCTTTTGAAAGGCAAAGCCTTTCTTCCACTACAATGGAAGATTGTAACCACAGATGCCAGTCTGACAGGCTGGGGAGCAGTTCTGGAAGAAACATGCACGCAGGGAAGATGGTCTGCAACCAAGAGATGCTTGCCCATCAATATTCTAGAAATTCGGGCAATTTACTTGGCCCTCATGGACTGGTCTTACAGGCTACAGGGTCATCCTATTCGGACACAATCCGACAATGCCACAGCAGTGGCTTACACCAATCACCAATCGCATTCTTGCATGGGCAGAAAGCCATGTCCCCTGCCTATCTGCGGTATTCATCCCAGGAGTGGAGAATTGGCAAGCGGATTTCTTAAGCTGCCGGCAACTATGCCCAGGAGAATGGTCCCTACACCCCGACATATTCCAGATCATATGTCAAAGGTGGGGAACCCCAGATGTGGATCTATTCACGTCCAGATTCAACAGGAAACTGGACAAATTTGTGTCGAGAACAAAGGATGTACTTGCTCAGGGGTCAGATGCTCTGACAATCCCATGGGATCAGTACAATCTAATGTATGCCTTCCCTCCGAACCCACTTCTCCCGTGGTTCCTGGGAAGGGTCAAAAGGGAAGCAAAGTCAGTCCTTTTAGTAGCCCCGGCTTGGCCCAGACGACCTTGGTATGCAGAGATCATAAAAATGGCAGTGGGCAGGCCTTGGGTCCTCCCATTCCCATTCAATCACACAGGGTCTGATTTGCCACCCTGCTTTACGAAGTCTAAATTTGACGGCTTGGTTGCTGAAACCCACATTTTAAAAGACCGTGGGCTCTCTGAGTCAGTCATTTCTACTCTGGTCAATGCCAGAAAGCCGGCCTCCAGGATTATTTACTACAAAATCTGGAAGGCATATGTTTCCTGGCGTGAACCCAGGGGATGGCATTCTAGAAGGTATATGATTAGTAGAATCTTAACCTTTCTTCAGTCAGGCCTAGAGATGAGATTGGCTTTGAGCACTATCAAAGTCCAAATTTCGGCTTTGTCTGTATTTTTTTCAGAAGCCAATTGCTTCACATTCCCTTGTCTGGGCCTTTATTCAGGGGGCACTGCGGTTGAATCTGACAGTCAAACCTCCAGTATGCCCATGGGATCTGAATTTGGTGTTGTCGGCCTTACAGGGACAACCCTTTGAACCACTGCACCTGGCTCCTTTAGCGCATTTGACTAAAAAATTAGTCTTCTTGATAGCCATATCCTCTGCTAGGAGAGTATCAGAGTTGGCAGCTCTTTCTTGTAAAGAGCCGTATTTGATTATTCACAAGGACAGGATTGTTATGCGTCCTAATCGTTCCTTCTTACCCAAGGTGGTTTCAGGATTCCATTTGAATCAAGATGTGGTCCTACCATCCTTTTTTCCAGATCCGCAGTCCATGGAGGAAGAATCTTTGCACACTCTTGATGTGGTTAGAGCAGTCAGTGTCTATCTGCAGGCAACCGCTCAGATACGGAAAACTGATTGTTTGTTTATTCTGCCAGATGGCCATAAGAAAGGCTAAGCAACATCGAAATCCACTCTTTCTAGATGGATTAGACAGGTTATTTTTCAGGCTTATGATATAAAGAGGAAGACTCCTCCTTTTCATGTGAAAGCGCACTCAACTAGGGCTGTTAGTGCTTCTTGGGCAGTGCATCACCAGGCCTCCTTGGCTCAGATCTGTAAGGCTGTGACTTGGTCTTCAGTCCATACATTCACCAGATTCTATCAGGTGGATGTAAGAGGGCAAGAGGATACCGCTTTCGGGTGCAGTGTACTGCAGGCTGCAGTTTAGTTCTGTTTGCGGTCTATATTTTCTGATCTGTGTCTCCCTCCCCTGAAATGAGCATTGCTTTGGGACATCCCACTATGTAATGAATAATCTGTGTCCCGTGATGTATGATCAAGAAAACAGGATTTTTAAATACAGCTTACCTGTAAAATCCTTTTCTTCAGAGTACATCACGGGACACAGAGCTCCCGCCCTTCTATGGGTTTTACGTGGTTACCTATTGCTTTGCTACAAAACTGAGGTCCTCCCCATATGGGAGGGGTTATATAGGGGAGGAATTCTCCTTAATTGGGGTTAACCAGTGTCCAATCACTGATGGTGCCTATCTAACCCATGTCCCATGATGTACTCTCAAGAAAAGGATGTTACGGGTAAGCTGTATTTAAAAATCCTGTTTTCCTGCCTGTGTGATTGGCTCACCAATTTTCCCAGAAGTCTGCCTAAGATACAAATCAGATTTCTGTCATCCCCTGCAACAAAAATGTCATTTTTGGAGAGAAACGTTCAATAGAAGCAAGTCTAAAAGGATGCAGGCCCAGCAGATTTCCTTATTAGTGCCTTGCAGCTGCACACCTGACAGTTAATTATGAAACCACTCCCATTAGACCCACTCAGTACAGAGGCACAGACAAACACAGATAGATTTCTTCAGATTAAAAAAAGGTAGGAATCTGCAACAAAGGTTGTTATAATCCTTGCAATGTACATAGACCACCCAAAGGGGAATGTTTTTTCTCAACAAAAGTGGAGTTACGCTTTAAGCAATATTTGGACAGTATTGTACTGTAGAAAGTCAAAAACAGTCCAAATAGGGAGATAAGCGGCAATTAAAGTGTTACTTAACCCAGGACCCTGCATTCACTATATCTGGTTTCCCACAGTACACAGAACATGGAACATGGAAATGCAATTAGTTTAGTAAATATAAACTGCTAAATACCTTTTCTCATCAGCAGTATATAGCAGTCTTGTGACTTCTATCAATGTCCTGCTGAACACTGGTTAAAGCTTGTAGGAGGAGTTTTCATTCTGTGAAAAGAAGACTGCAGGTTTGACAGGGAGAGACCTGTACCAATGAAGAAAAAAAATATATAAATACTATTCAGTGAGGGGCAGTTCTTTTAAAATTACTTAAAGTGAAACATTAAAAATTCATAATAATTGCACGATAAAGCCATCGTGAAGATGGCAAAATAAGAAAAGAAGGCTTGTCTGGGCCATGAAGCACTGCCAGTGGACTATTGAAGAATGGAAAAAGGTCTTATGCATTGAAATTTCAGGTCTTCGTTTCATCATGCAGGGTTTTTGTAGGCCGTCGATTAGGTAAAAGGATAGTTCCTCAGTGTGTGACACTAACTGTCAATCATTGAGGAGGAAGTGTGATGGTGTGGGGCTCTTTTGCTGAATCCAGAGTCGGCAACTTGCACAAAGGGAGTGGCATTGTGAACCAAAACTACTACTATAGATTTTGCAGTGCCATGCAAGACCCCCTGGAATACTCCTAGTTGGTCAGGGGTTCATCATACAGTAAGGAAAACATACCTTCAGGAAGTGTCAAATCTACCTTAGAAGAAAAGAACATGGTAGGCTTTAAATTATGGAATGGCCAGCATAGACTGTAAACCTAAACCCCATCAAGCTCGTTTAAGATTGAACTGGGCAGAAGGAAAGTGAAACATTAAACTGTGTAAATTTCTTTATAAATTGTAAAGTTCTAAAACTTCTGACTGGTGTATATTTACAGGGTACTAGAGAAAATTAACTAGATGGACTAAAATTTGCTATAGAGTTGTATTCCTCAATACTTTAATGCTTGCACTGCTGCCACCATAACCATTATGGGAGCAGCAGCATCAGCATCAGCATGTAAACAGCCATAACTTTGTTTACCTTTTTACTCCAAGCAGATGGGTATATAGTAGCTGCAGGGAATCTGCAGCTTCCCCCAACTGACCCCCACCTCCCCATTGATCCCTGGCTTACCTGATTTCCTGGATGCCCAGCACTCTGTGGCAGGCATCAGGAAGGAGAGCAGTGGAAGATCAGTGAATATCCATTTGCTGATCTCCCCTAGGTAGTATGCTCATGGAAGTGCTAAGCTGCAATCACTTCTTGGTTCAGAGCTATAAAACCCAGCCACTCTGGTTAACAAAGATACTGCTGGGTTACTAAAACTGGAGACTGCAAAATCTGGCGAAGCTCTGCATAGAAACGAAACAGCTTCCAAGTTTTATTGTCAAAGCTTAATTGAACAAGCTGAAGTTAGAAACGTATGGGCTACAATGCACAGCTGCATCAGATTCCGAGTGCTGTAGTTTTGGTAAATCTCCCCCCTGGGGTCTAATAGCCCCCGTTCTCCCCTTAAAGACCTTAAAGAGAACTTGTGATCTGCACAAAGCTATTATAGTTACAGTTACATGTAGTTACATAGTTAGTCAGGTTAAAAAAAGACACACGTCAGTCTAGTTCAACCAAGCTCCTATCACATAAGGAGCTTGTTAACTCCTGCTTAAAAAATTAAATTAAAAAAAAAAAATCACCCATTTTTTTAAAAAAGTTTCCTGCCCCCATGGTAATGCAAACAAGCACATATGATGTGCACCTGTAGAAAAACTACGATTGTGCCACACATACTGTTTTAAAATATGCAAAGGAGGATTGGTAAATATGTATGACAATGGTCTGTCCAATCCAGAAAACAGCAAAAATAGAACCTGAATTCCAGAATTCCAGTTTAGTCTTACTTACATAGTAGCAGCCGCACTCACACGACAATAGGTATACTATGCCAGCGGTACGGCAGTTTACAAAAAAATGAGGTTTGAAGAAATCACCATTGGGCAGAGTGGTATGCTTGCTTGTATCCATATATTGACAGTAATTACAAACCTGGGGCCTTTCATCTCTGAGCAGCCCCAGATCACTTTCAAGAGGGCAACTTCTATACGAGACAAATTAGTCAGTAGTGAATATAGGGAAGTTACACCAAAGAACAATAGAATCACAGGACCATTTAGTTGTGGCCATTGTAATTACTGTCAATATATGGATACAAGCAAGCATATCACTCTGCCCAATGGTGATTTCTTCAAACCTCATTTTTTTGTAAACTGCCGCACCCCTGGTATAGTATACCTATTGTTGTGTGAGTGCGGCTGCTACTATGTAGGTAAAACTAAACTGGAATTCTGGCGTAGAATTTACAAACACATAGTAAGCATCAATAAAAAGGATCCTGACCTACGCCTACTTTAAACCATACCTGTCGGGTTTTCAGTCAGGGTTCTGTGAATTAGATCTCTAGCTATGAGTCGCATACACATGGAAACCTAAGAATTTTCATCCTAATTGTTGTCCCCTTTCCATTTCCTCTCTTTCCCGCTGACAGATATATTCCCTCTCTTTTTCTGGGGTTTATACGTATTGAATCCGTATACTGATATTGTGTATTTTGCATGGGCCATCACATATATGTCTATATCCTAGTCCATGTGTCATATACCTTATTGTTATATATCATTATTAATATGACTGTTTATATTTGTTATAGTTCCGTGTGTCACATATATTTTTGGTGCAGTCCGAGGGTTCTGCTAGTGCGATTACTGTGCCCACTGTGATGCTGGAGGGGTGATGACTTGATGCCACACCACCCAGCACGCCCAGGTCCTCTGTTGGTCCCTCTGGGCCACTCTGGACCACTTTGGCCATTGAAGCCGCGTCTTTCGCGGCTTCCTTCCTGTTTGCGTCTCACATTATTGGAGCCAATTAGGGCCTCAAGGGTATATCTTCCAGAGTAACATGCTTCATTCCAGAAGGTGTGGCGCTGCTGGGAGGATATATACCATACTATTTGATGACTCCTAAAGAGGTATTGTTTGCAGTCTTTTTGATCATTATAACTCTTTTGATACACTACAAAGGTGGATGTGTCCTCTATCTGGGCTCCCCCGACGTGTCTTTGATCGGGCTGGGGGTAACCTTAAAATATTTGTTTATGCCATACTGACTGCTTTACCTGAAGAAGGAGGCCACGCCTCCGAAACATGTTGTCCTAGCAATTGCATGAAGCTTACGAGAGGAGTCAGCTGCATCACTGTGCATCCCCTCTCTGGCCACGAGTGACGTCAGGCAGCGCTGGCTGGTCCGTGCGAGTGCTTTGGGCGGTGTGTGTTACAAGCAAGCAGGCGGTCTGTGCTTACTGGAATACTGCTAGTTGCTGTAAGCTAACTGATCCCTACAGACCAGGAGAGGAGGCTATTATGGAGCTGTTTATGCCATTTAACGCTGGATGTTTGTGAGTGCAACCCTCGTTTTTTATACACTTATCTTCATCAATTAAACAATAACACACTAGGGCTGGCGTGTGCTCTCTCTTGTTTTTATATATTTTCAGAATCATGTCTACCACCCAGCGGACTTTTGAGAGAGCTGCAACACCTTAAGTGAGGAATATACATACAGACTATTTACTGTTGGAATAGGTATTGTGGGGACAACGCTAAACTTGGTTTGTTGTGTGTGTTTGGACTATCTCATCCTACTACAGGTTCCTGGTCGACCCAGTCCTCAACCCCAACCGAGACTTCAACACTAGGGCTTCAAGTCAGATGCGTAGTTCAAAAGGGATCCCCTTTGCTTTTCTACTTTACACTCTTTCACGACACGTTTTTACTTCACATACACTATTTGACTTGCTTCTGAGGCATTAGTAACTGTCACATACTTCTCTGCATTTCACTCTGTTTTCGAAGCAACAGCCTTCACTACGCAGACAAGGTCGCCTAAAGTACAGCTTGCTGGCAGTGCAAGTGTTAGCAGACCGAACACATGTCAATTAACTACAGATCGCAACATTCCTACTTAGCATACCAGACTCCAACTACCTGCCCCAGTCCGCCCTGGGGCGCTCTGGTCCATTAGTCTGTGCCGAGCACACACGGGCACCCAAGCTATTGGTTACCTAACCAGTCACCTCCTGGTTTACCTGGGTTGTCACGCATTCTTTTAAGTATCTAAGACTACACTCAACCGCGCTCGCACGCAAACTAGCTGTCACTACGCCTATCGCTCCTTGTCCTGTCCTTTATTTTCTTCTGCCTTCCATCTTATCTACTCAAACGCATCTATCCCCTCCCAACTTTTCAACTCACCTTAAACATATGCATTTCCCCCCCTTATTTTAGCTGACGCCATGTCGCAGGCCGACAGTGATGACTTCTCCTCCACACCGCTTGCACCCAGTGCAGGCTCAGCAAGCGTTGGCCCGCAGTCTCCCAGAGCTTGGACCATCCCCAAGCTTACAGCAGAACTACGGCACAGGAGTATTCCATACCCTGCCACAGCTAACAAAGCTGAGCTTTTTAGGCTGCTGTTTCCACCGCCAGACACTTGAGAAAGGAGCGCGCATGCCCGTTGCGAGCTTCGCGCATGCTCAGAAACGCGTAGTGGATCCCAGACATTAGAACTGCCCGATTGACGTCACCCACCACGTGACCCTGTTGGAACGCGGAAGTGATACTCGCTCACCGCACAACAGCCGGCGTTTCCGTGCGGAGGTCCGCGGCCACCCGCTCGGCCGTCATTTATTCCAACCTACACCTGGATGTGGCGACAACGGGAACAGTTCTCCTTGGAAGTCTACATTTTTACATGTAAGTGCTTTGATGTGATTCTTTTATTACAAATAAATTCTGATACTTAAGAGGCGCTTTTCCTTTTGGATTTTTTTCATACCAGGCACCCAGGGGTCACTGCAGTCAATTTCCTCAGCAATTACTCAGCTGCACTCCTTGGTGACCACACTGTCAACAGCAGCTTCACGTTTCAAGTAAAATTATGGCAGGCAGTGGAGTCTCGCGACGCGTTTCGTCTTATAAGACTTCATCTGGGGTGATACGACGAAACGCGTCGGGAGACTCCACTGCCTGCCATAATTTTACTTGAAGCGCTTTTTTTTACTACTGAAATGTAAGTTGTTTACTTATTTTTAATAAATTTGCTTTACAAAACGGTATTATGCTATGTGGCTCCCCTTCTTTATTTTCATATGGGCTATTCCTCTGAGATAATCCATGGGAACGTTTGCCATCCATTTTAAAGAAAGTTCCTTTACGATTCTGGATACATTTGGAGTTTTGTCGCCATCCAGTTGGGAGGTCCTTCCTTTTAATTGCCTGCTGGTGATACAAGCTATATTGACTCATTGAACATATGTTCTTATGAGTTCAATCCCTCTGGTAAGCCTTCACTTTTTCTATGTGGAGGGTCCATCACACCTAAATTCTTTGCATGTGTTATCCACGGCGTGATTAAGGAATTATATACCCTTTGGACTAACAACAGTCCTTTGTAATTGAAGAGACACCTGAAGAGTACCAGAGATTTCATTTTGTATATTGTGGATTGACATAGACTTTTCTTTTTCATATTTTTATACAAGTTATATCATAAGCTTCTAAAAATCTATAGCGCTACACTTGTCTGTGCACTTATTTTTGACAAAATCCTTATTTGTTGTGTGAGCTGCTGTTTTGTTGGGTAAGCGCAGGGTTAAACTTTTTTCTCCTTTGTCTATAGGTCAAGCTGTGCCCCCACCATCTACAGTCACCACCATCACTCCCGTGCCTTCCTTTACAGGTACGCCCAATATCTGCACCAACATCTTCCCCGCGCATCCAACAGGCATCAGGAAGGACATCTTGGATGGGAAGGACATTAACTTAGCATCCGACAGCGATGACTTCGCCTCCACACCTCTGTCACCCAGTGCAGGCTCATCAAGCGACGGCCCGCAGTCTCCCAGAGCTTGGACCATCCCCAAGCTTACAGCAGAACTACGGCGCAGCAGTATTCCATACCCTGCCACAGCTAACAAAGCTGAGCTTTTTAGGCTGCTGTTTCCACCGCAAGTGCCAACCCTACCAGGCACCCAGGCATCACTGCAGTCAATTTCCTCAGCAATTACTCAGCTGCACTCCTTGGTGACCACACTGTCAATAGCAGTCACCAACATCCAGGCCAGAGTGGGAAGCCTTGAGGTACGTCAAGCTGTGCCCCCACCATCTACAGTCACCACCATCACTCCCGTGCCTTCCTTTAGAGGTACGCCCGATATCTGCACCAACATCTTCCCCGCACATCCAGCAGGCATCAGGAAGGACATCTTGGATGGGAAGGACATTAACTTAGCATCCCTCCTCATATTAGTACACGACTTATCCAAAAACAAGTCATACTCATGGGGGGATGTCTCCATCCTCGTGAAGGTTAAAGATCATAGGCTTGCCCGCAAATTCACTGCCACAGAGTTTGTGCTGGCCTTTGGGATGCTCAGAGACGTACTATGCATGGTCAACCCCAACAGGAGGGAAGAACTGGACCTGTACTTACATGCAGTTGTGGATCTAGGTTACAAATATGGAGGATGCTCATTTTATGACTACCACAGGTCATTTTCAGCTAAGGCAGCAGCAAGACTCGCTCAGATCCAGATGACTACCAACTGGAGCATCGATACAGAGCTGTTCTGTCGCCATTTCGCTGAGCTACGCTTTCCACTCTGTACTAAATGCCAGTCTTCCACCCATATGGCTAACTGGTGCTCCGAGTTAGGTGGCAGATGTCTCCCTAACTTTTCCTCCACCTCTAATGTCGCTCAAAATCCAACGGCATTTACTCAGCCATCCCAGGCAGAGAGGTTAGGATGACCCATCCGTGCACTAGGGGGTGCAGCCATCTGCAACAATTTTAACTTCGGGGGTTGCAACTTCCCTCACTGCAAACTCCTCCATATCTGCCTCGCATGCCATAAAGCTCACCCCAGAAACACCTGCGGTGTCAAGAAGCTTAATGCCTCGTGACTAGGCTGTGTGCACGTCGGATGGCTCAGGTTTTACCTTTCCTCACAACCAACACCTTCACTGGCTGCCTTCCTCATTCAGGGGCTCACCACAGGCTTCCACACCGGACTCGTCACGCTCCCCAACACAACCCATGAGTGCAAGTCCCTTCACACATTCACCTTTCTCTGTATGGAGAATCAGCCCTATCAGACGTGTCAAGGGCAAGTTTTCAAATAAACTTTGTTTAGTCTATGATTTAGCCGTGCCTCATTGCTCTCACATACCCAATTTAAATTCCCTCATACCCTCAGAGAGTTCTCCCTTAAATATTCATCTGTAGACTTAGCTATTCAATCCATCATTAGTGTAGGTGCAGGCGCTCCTACACTAATGATTTTTTTTTAAAAAGCTTTATTTATGATTAAAATGTATAGATATATACTCACATTGAGTCAACATATAACATGCAGCAAGGAAATGAAGCAATGATGGAGCCGGCGTTGTGTACAATCGTGGCTCAGATCAGAAGTGATGCAAAGATGTATGGTACCGCCCTATGCGTTTCGTCACCAAGACGTTATCTGGAGCATGCTGCATGTTATATATTGACTTTATATATATTGATATATGTGAGTATATAGCTATACATTTTAATCATAATCATAAATAAAGCTTTTTAAAAAAACAATATCACGCTATGGGCATTCCTCTCTCCTGCATGTGACAACCTGGGGGAAAGCCAGCATCTGACTTGCAGACCATCCAGCAGGCTTCAGAGAGCTACACAGTGGCTTTAACTGTGAACGCTTAATACCCCTGGAGGGTAATACTATCTGGTGAGTGCAATATATTATCAGCATGGATAAAAGTCACCTGGCACCATTGTCACCTGAGAGAAAAAACAGAATCATTTATGAACAGTCACTGAACACTGTTTTTATGCACCAAATCACTTTAATTGTTTATCACCCAAAACAGTTGGACTATTTATCCCATTTATTTTTAGTTTTGTTTATTCACCTAATCTCGTTTTCACTTGTTTTATGAATTATTTATTATTTAAATTTGTGTTCACATTTTTGAGGTTTGGGCTCTGATACAGAAGATCAAACACACATGCTATTTAATTTATTTTATTTTAGTTTTGATCGCACTAAACTTTATATATTTAACATCCTCCATTCCAGAGGGTGCAACACATTAGTTTATTTTGCTTTATTTATATCTTACATTTAGATTTAAGTTTTTTGGTTTCTAAAACATTAATTACTTCAACACCCACCAGAGGGTGTAGTACACTATACCTACCTTGCTGTTTTTCACATTAGTTTATTGCACAATTTTGCGCCACTGGGAAAAAATTTTTTTATTATCTAATTGTACATCATCTTGAGGTTTGGGCTCTGATACAGAGGATCAAACACACATGTTTTTTAGTTCTATTTTTGATTGCACTAAGATTTAATATTTAAAATCCTCTACTCTATAGGGTGCAACACATTAGTTCACTTTGCTTTAATTTTTATTTTTATCTTTATATTTTATATTTTTTATTTTTTTATTTTTGAATAAGGTTTTTCGGCTTTGACATTAATCACCCTAATATCCACAAGAGGGTGTAATACACCATATTTACCTTGTTGGTTTTTACACTAGGTTATTGCAAAATTTTTGCGCCACTGGGAATTTAATACCTAATTGTACATCATTTATATGTATTCTACTTAGGATAGGCAAGGGATCTAACACATTTATGTAATTTTTCTGATACCAAAGGGCTTCTGAGATTTGGATCCCATAATACCTTCCAAGGAAGGTCAAACCACCTCACATGTAAACATTTTGTTTGGTTTAATAGCCCGATTTAACAAAAGGGTATAACAACGTTCTTTCACAGTTTTCACTCTTTTTCCTCTCAACCTGTTTTGGTTTGGGATTTTTTCTTTTAATTTAAAAAATTCTATTTAGGCCTGGTGACGGCCAAAGGTTTTATAAACTGTGAGGTATTTCTTTCCACTATACTGAAACAAGAGAGGAATAGCGCCATTTTTACATTTCCTAATCCCATTTTTTGCTCCACTTAGGTGGCAGCAATATGTAGAGGCAGCAATTCCCCTTCTTTTCTTTTATATATACACATTTTTTCCTATACATTTTGAAAACTGGGATACCCACTTATTTTGATCTCATTATTACCACACACATTTGCTTGATAGATACCGTGGGGCAGGGTCACTTACCATTTCCTGTTTGACACATTTGCTCAGTCCTTTTCCTGGATCCTGTCACATCACGCGTCCTGTCAGAAAGTGATTCACTACCTAGACGACTTCCTACTCATAGAAAAACCTAGTGAGCCCCCAGTAGATCTAAACAGCCTAAGAGAGATCTTCCACAATCTTAACGTGCCTATAGCAGAAAAGAAAGTGGAAGGCCAGGCACAGCTCATCACCTTCTTGGGTGTCATACTCGACACCCGCACCATGCAGGCTAGCCTGCCTCCCGACAAACTGACCCGCATCAGGACGGTCATTCATACCTTCACCAGTACTCAAGGCTGCACTAAAAGGCAACTACAATCTCTGCTTGGCATGCTTAACTTCGCCATAAGGATTATTCCTCAAGGGTGATCCTTTGTCTCCCGCCTTCTGGTGTTCCTCTTCCTGACCAAATCCTTAAACTAGACGAGGTAGCGGTAGCTGATCTAGCCATGTGAGCCGACTTTCTCACAAATTGGAACGGTATTTCAATGTTCATTCCATCAGTATCCTCCACTTCACCTCAGATAGTCACGGATGCTGCAGCCTCAAATTGCTTTGTGGCAATTTTTGGCCATCACTGGTTGGCAGGGCCATGGCTGCCAGAAATACTCTTGATTCCTGGGTTCAGTCAATCTTCCTCGTTGTTCGAGATCTACCCCATTGTTTCAGCAGCTCAAGTCTGGGGCAACAACTGGGCAGGACAAACAGTGACATTTACCACAGACAACCAAGCCACAGCCAGTATCATTAATAAAAGCTGGTCCAAATCCTTGGTCCATCATGTCTTTCCTGCGCAGGCTGGTGCAACTGTCACTACAGCACCAATTTAATGTCCTCTGTGCCCACATCCCAGGCACATGCAATACCTCGGCCGACGCCTCGTCTTAACTTTACATCATTCTTTTCACAGGAACCTGGACCTGACCCGACCATGTCTGTTATCCCACATTGGTCGCAGCTAACCCTGGATTGAAATGACACCTTCACGACGCTACTAGTCTAATTAACCTATTGCTATCTCACCAGACCCTGAAAGCCTACCGTACTGCCTGGAAGATCTATGCCAGGTTTCTAGCTTCAAACCCTGGGGCAGTGCCAGGAGATCTCCATCACATCCTGGCCTTCATATCGTACTGCCACACACAGTTGGCATTGTCACACAATACCATTAGACTCTTCCTAGCTGGCATCCAACATTTCACCTCCTTACAAGATCCTACCAAACCATCTTTGTTCACCGCCCATGCGGTCAAGGCCATCCTGCACGGTATTCACAAGCAACGCTTACCTATCACCAGTGCCATATTCCGAGACATGTCCACTATCCTCTCACGTTCCCCCTTTGGCTTATTACCCAGCTTAGTCATCCAAGCAGCCATCTACCTGGCAATCTACCTGGCATCCTACGGCTTTCTACGCCCCAGCGAATTCAGTCACCGACCCCAGTTGTAAGATGTGGCTACGAGGGGGCTACGACTATATAGGGCTACGACTATATATATATATATATATATATATATATATATATATATATTAATTAACATCTAAGTTTTGTTACGGTACAACATTAGCCTAAACAGTGAGAGTTGATTTTAATGGCTAGGTTAGGCGTATGTCTTAGTGGTTGATTTAACTATCATAGAATAAGGGTTATGTTCAGGGTTAGAGCAGCTTTGCACTGTCACACTGTCACCGTCTCCTTAGGAAATAGTCAGTGCTTGTACCCCCCCCCCCCCGTGGCATCAATCCCCGCTCCTTTTAGGTAAAGAAGAGGGGAGAACAGTGAAATCACTGCCCAAATATGGCCATGGCCATATTTGGTCAATCATGTCACCGCTATCCCCAACCCTTCCCTTATAAAGCTGATGATAGCTTGGGGAGCTGTCATTCCGCTAGTGTTACCATCTGTCATGGTATAGAATCAGGCTCTGAGGACAATGGCTGTAGCAGTAGAGAGGTTCATGGGTAGTCAGCAGGAAATATGCCAGCACATCCTCTTAACGGATGACACACGTTCACCTGACACCAGGTCTAAGTACAAGCCACATAATACGACTAAAAATCTATTAAATAGGGGAGGAGGAGCCGACCGGGATGGACGTGCTGTGAGTTCGCTCCTCTGGCCCAGGAGATCAGGTGTAGCAATTTTTGAATGATTCCCTAGTCCGTACTAGTTCTCCCTAGTAAAATGCTGCCTTTGGATTCATTCATTTTCCATGTTCAGATTTTAGGCTGAGCGATAAAGAAAAAGGATGCTGGAGCTTCCCAGTATATTAGGGTTATTACTGAAGTCCCCCTGGAGTATACTGATACTAGGACTGGAGAGCACGGGGAAGAAATAGGTGAGTGTGAGCTGTCGTTTCAAAACCTCACCTGGTTAAGAAAGAAACGTTTGGTGCTGTGCGCCGTCATATTCCACTGAGCACCGCCAAGAGACACAGAGAGAGCCGAGGGCTGCCGAGCCGAGGGTTGTGGAACTTCCAACGAGCCCCTCCGAGTCCCACAAGCGAGCCGAGTGAGCCCCGTTGAGACGCTCGGGGAATCAAACATTGCCAAGACGCATAGGGGAGGCGAGGGCTGTTGAGCCCTATCAAGCCCTGTTGAGATACATGGGGGAGCTGAATTTTGTCGGGTCTCATTGAGCCCCGCTGAGACTCACAGGAGAGTCGAGTATTGCTGTGTCCCAGCGAGCCCCGCTGAGACACATATGGAGAACCGACTCTCTGTGTAAAGCTGAAAGCGGTGGAGAGTGATGATACCTGCATAGAACTGGGCTCCACAGAGGTGGAGAGGAGCCTCCTTGTGATCACTGGAACACTGAACTACAATACAGGGAACATACAAGAGTAGTAAGGAGGACCAGCCAGGTATTTTTCCTTTTCTTTCAGTACTCATAAAGGGATTACCCTGAAAGCCAGAGTAAAATAAGAAGAACCTAAAAGGAGACAAGGTAAAAACTGGCTTTTTCTAATGTATAACTGTTTGATCATAATGACTTGACTTGATATAACATATAAAACCCCATTGTACTGCGATATTTTCCAGACAACGAACACAGAATAAAAGGAAATAGTGGAAGCATTAGACCCGAAAATATAGTACTGGTATATACCAATGAACGTATTTGACTGCACATAAAAATATTAATATTCAGTGGGGCGAAATTTTTGTAGCATAGGGCACCTGGGAGGTTATAGGGGAAAAATAAACTCCCTTACGTTTATTTGAATTTAATATGCCTCCCAAGAATACTCATGCTCAGAAAACCAAAAGAGGATCAACAGGTGGGACACCTAAGAATCCCCATAAACCTGCATCTGCCCAAAAACCAGATATCAAAGGTTTTTTCCTGCAAACACAACAAGAAGATCAACAGGAAGGCCCTATAGTAACTGAGTTAAATCTTGCATCACCACCTAAAGACTTAGAGCTTGGTGTAAACAATAGCCCTGGGGATAATATATACCAATCTATAATGGGTCTGGAAGGAGCAAAAGGTGGTCCCAGCTGGGACTTACAAACATATATAAAAACCTTACCCACAAGAGAAGATATGGACAAATATGTACATAGATTGGAATCCTCATATAGAGCTGAAATACAAACATTGAAGTCATCTTTAGTGGATGCACAAAACAAGATCGGAGACATGGATACTAATATGGTAGTGATTGATCAAAAAATATCAAAACTCGAAGAGAAAAATCAGGAATATGATCGATACTTAAAACACATAATAAACATCACTGATGAATTGGAAAATAGAAGCAGACGTAACAACATAAGAGTTAGAGGTCTCCCAGAATCAGTAAAAACAGAAAACTTAAAGAAAGTACTTCAAGATATATTCAACTCTCTTTTAAAACAACCTAACTCAGTTGAAATAGAGATCAATAGAGCACATAGAATCCGAAGTCTGAAAGAGCTGGATCCAAAAAGGTCGAGAGATGTGATTTGTAGAATACATTTTTTTCAGATTAAAGAAAGTATCATGGCAGGGGCACGGCTCGAGATTTTGAATATGAGGGTACACATCTTATATTTTTACAGGACTTATCCAGATACACATTGATCAGAAGAAAAGCAGTGAAACCATTACTGGATGTGTTAATGGAGAAAGAAATCCTATATAGATGGGGCTTCCCCTTTCAGATCATAGTTCATCAAAAGGGACAGAAAATAATTTTTCGTAGTATCGAGGATCTCCCTGATTTTCTAAAGCGTCTTCAACTGCCTTTAATTGACTTGCCGGTGTGGCCACAGCCATACCAAGGACTTGTTGGAGGACTTTATAATAGAGGATATTAGGGGGAGATGGGGAGATGGGGAGATAAGGGGGGGAGGTGGGGGGGTAGGAAAAAGGAAAGGAATTTTTTTTTTGTTTTTTGTTTTTCTGTTAACACGTGCGTTTGGAGTTTTTGATCAGCACCATTTTTTAGGGTTTTTTCTCTTTTTTTTTTTGCACCAACACAAGATTTTGGAGATTTTTTTTTGTATCTAGTCTCCCCCCTTTTTTTGTGATAAATAACACCAAATATTTGATCTGGAGCTTTATATAAATATGGATAGCATACACTGTATTGATATATACATGATAATAATGATAACATTTGATACTGATAATATCTTAAGAGTAGATGGTATGAGACAAGAGGATAATTTTTGTAATAATGGATATATAGAGAAATATATATGGATAACATTGTTCACTTAGCTGTTATATATATATATTTTTTTTTTTCTTTCCCTTTTTTTGTGATAAATAACACTAAATATTTGATTTGGATATTCACATAAATATGGATAATATGCACTTTATTAATTTATATGTGATAATAATGGTAACACTTGATATTGATAATATTTTAGGAGTGGGGGGCATGAGATAAGAGGATAATTTTTGCAATAAGGAATATATAGGGATTTATGTACAGTTCACACTGTTCACTTGATGGGGTTTTTTTTTTTTTTTGCCTTTCTTTCCCCTCCCCCCTCCTTCCTTCCCTGCTCTTCCCCTCGCTCTTTTAGGGTTATATTTTTTGCTTTTTCTTCCTTAGGAAATATGGGAATCAAAACAATTTCTTTTTTCTTTTTTCCTTCTATGCCTGGGCCAGGCACGTTTTATCTTGGGGGAATCCTTTCTTTTATTCCCCTAAATAGGGAACTTATGTAGTAAGGTTAGACTCAAAGGAGTCAAATAGGTAGGGGGTTGATTGCGGTGAGTGATTGGTTTGAGTGGTTTGAGTGGGGACAAAAAAAAAAGTCCCCCTTATTTTTTATATATTTTTTTTTTCCTGTTTATGGGTACGATAAAAATATGCTCTTATAATATCAGAGGTCTTAATTCAGCAACAAAGAGGTCCCAGGTTTTATACTCTCTCCATAAACAAAAAGTGGGTGTGATCTTTTTTCAGGAGACGCATTTTCGCACAGACCACATACCTAATCTACAAAACAGATATTATACCACATAGTACCATGATTCTTTCATGTACTCAAAATCGAAAGGAGTTTCCATTGCAATACATAAGACATTACCACATCAGGTGATGGAAAAATGGAGAAATAGAGATGGAAGAGCAATTTTACTCAAGCTTCTTATATATGGTAAAAAATATACTTTTATCAACATATACTTACCTAATCAAGGTCAGCCTAAAATAGGAACACAACTGATTAGTGAGCTCATGGAAAAAGCAGATGGGATCATGATAATAGGTGGAGATTTTAACTTTATTCTTGATAAGGATAAAGATACTACGGCACCCTCGGTAGTACAGATGAGTAGGGATAAAAAAAATTTAAAGAAATGATGGTAAAATACTAACTGGTCGATATATGAAGGGTTCTACATCCAATGGAAAGGGATTTTACGTTCCATTCAAAAGTCCATGGTACGTATCATAGACTTGACTACTTTCTGATAAATGGGCAACTTTAAGGTGAATTATAGTAAATCTGATGCTTTGAATATTAATTTGTCAAGTGCCATAGTGGAACTTCTCAGAAAAAACGTTTCCTTTAAATGGCAGGTAAATGCAATCAAGTATCTTGGAACTTTCATCCCTAATGATTTGAACAAATTACAAGAATATAATTATCTTCCGATAAAAAAATAACGAAAACATTACAACGGTATGATAAAGGAATGTTTTCCTGGATGGGTAGAATAAACATTATAAAAATGGATATACTGCCTAAAATATTATATATACTTCAAACGATACCCATTTTCCCCTCAACAAACATACTGAAACAACTGCGCAGGGTGATAGGGAATTTTGTCTGGGCAGGTAAGACTCCCAGAATTAGTAGAGCAGTATTAAATAGGTTTAAAAAAGATGGAGGTCTTGCTCTCCCAGACATATCGATGTACCTCAGATCAGTATTTATAACCAGAATAATGGATTGGTTCCACAATGCGGATTGTAAACAATGGGTGAAGCTTGAAGAAGAGATCACAGTCATAAAACTGAAATCACTACCACGGACTAAGAGGGAGCGTAGACCGCTGGATGGCGATATGCCCTCCTTAGTTGTATCAACATTAAAAGTGTGGGACGATATGATAAAGTGGGGGATTGGATCTACCTATAGAGGTCCTATGATCCCCCCTATTTAGCAACCCAGAATTCCCACTAGCAATGGAATACAAAACATTTCTTAAATGGAAGAGATGTAAGGATACTAGGATAGTGGAGACGATGGAGGGGAACAGACTCCTTCCATTAGATGCTATGGGTATGGAACATAAAAAGAATTGGATGCAATAGGGGCAACTCCAACAATACATCTCATCCCTGATAAAGGAGTCTGTATTGGATAGGCCTCTGACAGAATTAGAAAAAATATTTTTACAAGAACATAGACCTACACATACTTTATCTAATGTCTATAAATATCTGATTTCAGAAAATAAGGAACAAGAGGTACCCTATATATAAAAATGGGAGGAAGATCTAGGGATGGATATCCCTAGAAAAAGATGGGAAAAAGCAATTATATTAACACACAAACTTTCAATATCTGCCAAACATCAGGAAAGAAATTATAAAATCTTAGCCAGATGGTATAGGTGTCCAGTGGATATGCATAAAATAAATCCCGATAATGAGGATGTTTGTTGGAGGTGTCACGAAGTAAAAGGCACAATGTCACATATCTGGTACTTTTGTCCAGAAGTTCAGCTATTCTGGCAAAAAATATTTGAGATATATAGGGTTGCGACAGAGATAGATTTACAACCAGATATACAAGTGGCAGTATTATTCATGATCCCAGGATTGGTGAAAAGTATAAAGAAGGGAATATTAAAATATTTTTTTACGGCAGCACGAACTATTATAGCTAGAAAATGGAAAAGCATGTGTGCACCCTCTATAATGGAATGGGAGTGTGAAATGGCGGAAATGCGCGCCTTGGAAGAAAGAATGGTAATTGAAGAAGGATTAAAAAAAACAGATATTAATAACCTGGCATAAATGGGAAGAGTTTAGAGCCTCCTCCTTGCTTTTGAGGGTATTATAGGACCTGAATAGAGTAAACTATGTTTTTTTTTTTTTGCGATTCGGGTGAATGTGTATGAATGAGGGGGGGTTGGATTTGATGTATAAGTTAGTAATTTGTTTTAATTATATGGGGTATACATTTTTGAATTTATTGTGTAATTAGTTAGGTGGAGATACCAATAATGTTGTGAATAGGGAAGTATAGGATAATTTAAACAGATTATAGACAATATCTTGGATGTGTACATGTTTTATAAAAAATTGTAAAAATGTTTTCATAAATAAAGATCATTAAAAAAAAAATCTATTAAATAAGAGCAAAAAATCATATTTAATCACTTTTTAGTCATATTATTTACAATTTAGGATACGGGCACTATGTGTCCGCAACCAACTAAATAGTATATTTTGTTTGATATACACCTTTAGCAATGACCTCCCCTGGTAATTGGGAACTTTAGTTCCCACTAATTTAAAAAAAAAAAAATGTAAACACTTACCTTCCAATACAACACTACTACTCCTATGGGATTAGTATGTTGTAATGTATATTGCTGTTCCTAAATGACCCACTGCAGGTGCTGGTTTCTCGCTCCCGTGCCTGACCCGAGTGTGGGGGTTCACTCCGACAATGTGACTCCTTGTAAGACATACCTGCGATGCAAGCCCCCTGCTGGAGTGTCGAAAGATCGAGCTTGTTGTGCGGGAAAAGGTTTTTAGAGGATCTCTGGTCAGGAGAACTTCTACAATACGTTGCCATTGGTAACTATATACTAAAATTGTGTTGTTAACATTACCACATTTTTAGCTACAAAGCACAATCAATGAATGTAAATTATTTTCACAGCAGACCAAACCTCTGAAGAAGACCCTTTTGGGTTGAAACGCATCAGGATTCATGTACAACTAGCATTAACCACATTGAATGTTGTGTATCATTGTGTCTGCATCCATTGTATTTAATTTTTACTTCTAGTACCAGAGCTCACATTTTAACTTCACTGTCATTTTGATATGATTGTCACTAATACAGTCAAAAATGTTACTCTACATGAGTTACTTTTATTAATTTCTTGCTGCCCTGAAAACTCCACCCCTGGGGGGGCCTTCCCTTTTTGTGTCAATGAACATTACTAAAGTTTGGGTGTTGAATCACTTAGGAACCAAAGCAAAAAAAATAAAAATAAAACTTTCTGTTTGGTGGAGAGCAACAATTTTGATAATGATTAAGGGACAACATCAACATTGTAAAATTCCTTTAAATAACATTTGTGGAGGATGCTCTTATCCTGCCTGTGAAGTGGCACATCTGCACAATGTATACAATCTACAGTGGCAAAACTGACAATTACAAAGGAAAAAAATTGGGTTTTAATTTCTGTTATTTTAATTTCTCAGCTACTTAGTTCTGTTTTTAAACAAAGCAGCTGGGTATTCCCTTTATCTGTACAAGATTCTTATTTTAGATAAGGGTTTGGTTGGGATAAACCCAACCAGGAGAGAGGATCCCCACACAACACAAGCCCCTGCCCTTCTACTCCTTTCTCTGGCAGCCCTGAAAAAGCTAGATTTAAGATGGATGATCGCAGCAGGAGGCATGAGGTGAGCAATAATGGTGACCCTGGGGAGGACGCGAGGGAGCTCCCTGACTCTATTGAGGAGTTCCCTACAGCTAATTAGCCTGTGCTTGACACAGTTATGAAAGACATGCTAATGTCTTTAAGGAGCTCCTTACAAGCAGATATGATGGCATGTATGCACAGGTTTAATAATGAATTTAATGAAGTTGAATCCAGAGTAGAGCACGTAGAAACAAAAACGAGGGAATCTGCAACTACCATTAATGATCTGGTCGATGCGTCAGAGGATAAAGACGAGGAATTAGATTAGGTCAAAATGAAACTTGTTGACATAGAAGACAGATCGAGAAGGAACAACATGAAAATTAGAGGTGTATCTGAATCTATTCAACAAGTAAACCTAAAATTCTTTGCTATTGTTATATTCAAAGCTATTCTTCCTGATCTCTCTAATATAGATGTTACAATCGATAGGATTCACCGTCTCCCTAAACCAGCTTATCTTCCTTCACACATTTCTAGGGATGTAATATTGAGGCTCCACTTCTACCACGTAAAAGAAAGGCTCATGGCGGCCATGCATAAAAAGGACACTGTCCCTCCCCAATATTCTGAACTTCAAATATACGCAGACTTATCCCAATTTACACTGCAAAAAAGGAGGAACCTCAATACTATTACGAAAGCTCTTCATAATCACAATCTTACCTACAGATGGGGATATCCGTCCAAGCTCAAGTCACAAAAGACTTTTTTGACAATTAACAAAAAGGGCCTAAACCACCCAGTGAAAAGGAAATCTATGTGGCAGGAGGCGCTACAATACAATTGTAACATTCTACAGTATGTGCGCATGAAACGCATTTTAGTAGTTTAGCTCCTCCAAAATGCACACATAAAAACTTTCCTTTCATCTTCTCTGCAAATGCAGACTCGAAGAAAAAAGGAGTTCTAACAGCGATCAAGGACACCTCCTCCCTCACCCTACACAAGGAAATTCGAGACCCACAAGGCCGATACCTGATACTAATCTTTGACGTAAACTCCACTACATTAACTCTAGTGAACGTCTACACTCCCAACAAACATCAACTCCGCTTCTTTCACTGATTAATGCGCAAGATCGGTAAACATCAACAAGGCTCCTTATTATTATGTGGGGACTTTGACCTAACCCCAGATCCAGCTATGGACTCCACTTACATCTCGAGAGGCAAATCTCCAGCATTCCAACTATCCATATACAAACAGGACTTACACAACGCATGAAGGTGCCATCCTGCTAGTGAAAAGGACTGCACATTCTTCTCACCTCCACACCGCTTATATTCACGTATTCCTAGTGGACATATGGCTCAATATCCATCAACAACATCACATGGTTCGACCATGCATCCGTACGGATGGCCATTAAAGATCCATCCACAGTGAAGTCCAACCCTGTATGGAGGGTTAACCCTCGGCTTCTCCAACAACCTGATGTAAAGTCAGAATTGGATAAGCTACTACTGAACTTTTAGATAATGACAACTCAGTCAGTGATCTAATTATTCTTTGGAATGACCATAAGGCGTACATTAGGGGAATGTTTATCAAATTCGGGGCAAAGGCAACGAGGCAGCAGCAGATCCAAATTACCACCATTACTAATGAAATTTCTGCTTTAGATACCCAAAACAAACTAAAACCATCACCCAAAACTTCCAAAAGATTAACTATTCTACGACGCTTCGTGCCATCCTTTTGGAAAACTTTGAGAGGGCATCTAGATGATTATTAATGTCTTACTACTCGGGGGGGCAATAGGGTGGGTAAACTTTTAGCCTAACGATTTAGAGTCCATAGACAAAAAACTAAACAACAAGGACCCTAACACACCCCAACCAACCTCCAAGATAATAGATGAATTTCTACAAAAGGTATCCCTATCCCAATTAACTCAGACCCAACTACAATCATTAAACTCTCCATTTACTTATGCAGAAATAAAATGAGTCATTGACTCATTACTCAGCAACAAATCCCCGGCCCAGACGGTTTTTCCGGGAAATGTTTCAAATCATTCAAAAATATATTGACAGCGCATATGGTCAATATCTTCAACACAGCTGTTGCCTCATCTTCCTTCCCTCCTGAGATCTTGCAAGCATTGAAAGTTACTCTCCCAAAGCCAGGGAAGGAACCTACCACTCCCCAAAATTTTAGGCCAATATCCCTTTTAAACGTTGACCTAAAGATCTATGCCAAGCTGATTACCCAACACCTGCTGAATATCCTTCCTTTGCTCATTCATCCTGATTAGTCAGGATTTTACTAAGGGTCGCCAGACCTCAGATGCCACCGCCGCCTGATTAATATCATACATATGGTGATCCTACAGGGGAAGCCTTCTCTGCTTCTAGCCTTGGATGCAGAGAAGGCTTTCGACTGGATCCATTGGGGGTATCTAGCAAAGGTCCTGTTGGCCTTTGGTTTTGCTGGATCAATATTCTCTGCCATTATGGCTCTATATATCAAACCTTCGGCACGTGTATACTCCTCAGGATTACTCTCCACCCCTTTTCCTATCACCAATGGAACACGCCAAGGCTGTCCTTTATCACCATTAATTTTCAATTTATTGATGGAACTTATGGCCTCGTACATCCGTTCCCATCCCCAAATGTCCGGTTTCCACACCCCTACTATGACACACACTATCAGCCTATTTGCGGACAATATAATCCTAATGATTACTGATATAGAAAAGTTACTGACTTTGGTGCATGAATCCTTTATAATGTTAATACTATTTCATACTATAAGGTTAATGAGAACAAATCATATATACTAGACATAGGAGTCCCTCCTCATCTGCAACAAAAACTGGCATCTAAGTTTCCTTACATATGGAAAAAAGAGGGAATCAAATATCTAGGTATTACTTTAACTTCCAGTACAAAAAAAATGTATACAGCTAACTACCTTCCCTTCTTGGATACTATTCAATCTAAGTTGCTGGATCTTTCTAAAAGTGAACTATCTTGGACTGGTCGCCTAGCAGCCTTTAAGATGGTACTTCTACCACAACTATTATATCTATTAAGGACACTTCCCATTATGGTACCCAACTGCTTCTTTCAATCTGCTCAATCATTAGTGAACAAATACCTTTGGCAGGGCAAGAAGGCGAGATGCACATTTGGCAAACTGACAACCACTAGGAAAGCTGGGGGGATTGGGCATGTGGTGATTAAAGACTACTACTCTGCCTCAGTCCTCGCTAGTCTAAAGGTATGGTACTCCCACCCTTCCAGCAATCTCTGGGCACAATTAGAGAGTTGCCAAGTAAGGAACAATAACCTTTATAATTTTCTCCTGGCTAGCTGATATATCTCACTCCCGACTAATACACTTTCACCTACTATATATGCATCATTACGAGCTTGGTGGGGCATATTAACCATGAAAAGTGGTGAGGACAGCAGGTCTACAATTAACTTACCCATTATGAGCTTGCCTATCATTATCACTGACTTCCCTATATCACACTGGCCAAGTAAAGGAATTCACTCAGTGGATGACCTACAGGTGGGCCCTGCAACTAAAACTTTTAGAGCTCTACAAATTGAGTTTGATCTACCATCCCATGATATTTATAGCTACACAAGTATTGCACACTTCCTCCAACATTACCTACCTTCAAAAATATCCTTACCTAGGAAAGTGATGCCATGCTACACATCTTTTAACCCCAATGTCAAGGGAATATCCCTATTTTACAATTGAATTAACAATAAAAATATATTTCTCAAATCAACGCCCATTAAAGCATGGGAAATTGAATTGGGGAAAACATACCCCACTGAAAAATGGCAAAAAGCATTAAGGTCAACTTATACTGCCACAAAAAATATCAACCTTTGGGAAATTACTGTTCCTGCTGCACTGGTATCTAACCCCATACAGAATCTCAAAATTTGCTCCACAGTCCTCCCCACTATGCTGGAGGGGGTGTGGAGCCACAGATACATTCCATCATATCATTTGGACATGCCCTGAGGTCTCATCGCTATGGATGGAGGTGTTCAATCAAATTTTCAGGTTGGCAATTCCAATGTCAGCAGGAACGACACTCTTTTCCCTAGATCTCTAATCTGTAGCACCAAAGACAAAGACCCCAGTAATACACATATTTTTAGCAGCCCAACTGTCCTTGGTTAGACACTGTTTAGACACTGGAGGGACCCCCACCCCCCTCTATTACCAAAATTGTTTGAATCACACACACACACACACACACACGCCACTTACAAGTTGCTCTTTGCATCCTCCTCTGGAAGATACCCAATTGCTAGTCTACTTTGGAAACCATGGCTCGACTGGCATGCTCAAAAACAAGTTAAATGAGTAATTGTAACCCCAAGACCATATTGACTTTATGCTTAGTTATGTTATGTTAAAATTTTTACAAAATTCTCAATGTTACAACCAATTGGTGCCTTATCTGTAATCATATTGTGCAACCACCAAGCCAGCTGACGTAATGTTTGTAACTTTTTCTTATGCTTTTCCAATAAAAATATATTGAAAGAAAAAAAAAAGAAAAATGTCTGTGATGGATTTTAAAGGTAAACCATGTAAACTAGAAAAAAACACCAGGCCATATGCCCACAATATGGAAAGACACATTGCCAGTTGGACCCCCTGTCAAAGCAGCTTGTCCCCTTGTTTATGAGGACAAAAGCCTCTTCCCCACAACCCTAGTGGTTGTGGAGGTCTCTGGGCTGAGGGCTTATTGGAATCTGGAATAATAGGGCCCCACATACTGCCTCCCCATGTAAATGAACAATAGGAGCAATGGAAGTGGATTGAAAACACAAACCGTGCTGTGAAACTCCTACCCCCCTTGGTGAATTATTACAACACCACTAGCTGCCAAAAGAATACATACCCCCGTGTTTGCAAATATCATACAAATAAAAATATCAGCACTAGCTTATAACTACACAAGTACAATAATTAAATTATCGTATTTATCGGCGTATAACATGCACTTTTTTCCCCTTAAAATCAGGGGAAAATCGCAGGTGCGTGTTATACGCCGATCCCCTGCGATCCCCCGCTGACTGAGCTTCAAAATCGCTGACAGCTAAAGGTACAAGTTAGTGTAGTGCGTCCTCCTCACAGTGTTCAGCTAAAACTACAAGTTAGTGTAGTGTGACCTCTGCACAGTGTTCAGCTAAAGCTACAAGTTAGTGTAGTGTGTCCTCTGAACAGTGTTCAGCTAAAGCTACAAGTTAGTGTAGTGTGTCCTCCTCACAGTGTTCAGCTAAAACTACAAGTTAGTGTAGTGCAAGCTCTGCACAGTGTTCAGCTAAGCCACCTGTAGAAGGTTGATGGTGTTTTCCTGATCCTATCACTACCACAGGCAGCTAAATAAGCTACAAGTTAGTTTTTTGCGAGCTCTGCAGTGTTCACCTAAAGCTACCTGTAGAAGGTTGGTGGTGTTTTCCTGATCCTATCACTACCGCAGGCAGCTAAATAAGCTACAAGTTAGTTTTTTGCGAGCTCTGCACAGTGTTCACCTAAAGCTACCTGTAGAAAGTTGGTGGTGTTTTCCTGATCCTATCACTACGGCAGGCAGCTAAATAAGCTACAAGTTAGTGTAGTGCGTCCTCCTCACAGTGTTCAGCTAAAACTACAAGTTAGTGTAGTACACAGTGTTCAGCTAAAGCTACAAGTTAGGGTAGTGCGTCCTCCTCACAGTGTTCAGCTAAAGCTACAAGTTAGTGTAGTACGTCCTCTGCACAGTGCTCAGCTAAAGCTACAAGTTAGTGTAGTGCATCCTCTGAACAGTGTTCAGCTAAAACTACAAGTTAGTGTAGTGCGACCTCCTCACAGTGTTCAGCTAAAACTACAAGCTAGTGTAGTGCGACCTCTGCACAGTGTTCAGCTAAAACTACAAGCTAGTGTAGTGCGACCTCTGAACAGTGTTCAGCTAAAGCTACAAGTTAGTGTAGTACGTCCTCTGAACAGTGTTCAGCTAAAACTACAAGTTAGTGTAGTGCGATCTCTGCACAGTGTTCAGCTAAAGCTACAAGTTAGTGCAGTGCATCCTCTGAACAGTGTTCAGCTAAAACTACAAGTTAGTGTAGTGCGACCTCTGCGCAGCGTTCAGCTAAAGCTACAAGTTAGGGTAGTGCATCCTCCTCACAGTGTTCAGCTAAAGGTACAAGTTAGTGTAGTGCGTCCTCCTCATAGTGTTCAGCTAAAACTACAAGTTAGTGTAGTGTGACCTCTGCACAGTGTTCAGCTAAAGCTACAAGTTAGTGTAGTGCAAGCTCTGCACAGTGTTCAGCTAAAGCTACCTGTAGAAGGTTGGTGGTGTTTTCCTGATCCTATCACTACCGCAGGCAGCTAAATAAGCTACAAGTTATTTTTTAATTTTTTAGCAGTTTTAATTTGAAAGAGCATGGTATTGTTGAAAAATAAATTTCATGAGAATATGTATAATCCATTAAAATCTATGTTAAAAATGGTGCACATACTCCTAAATGGGATGTTGTCTGAAAGTAATTCAGTTTGATCGAAAACTGTACAAGAGATTACTGCTCTTTTCTTAAAATAACACAATAAATGAAACATGCTCTGTGTAGGGGTTTCTTATCTCATTACAGTTTTTTTTATTTATTTATTTTTTTGCTAGCAACTGCATCTAGCAATACTCTGTAGTATCAGGTAAACAAGTGTTACAAAAGAGAATGCATTCTGATGGCGCTTGAATTGAGCAGTTTGTCTAGGAATAGCCTTTTGTCAGCCGTACTTTATTTAAAGCTTTCTGCTAACTTCTGTTCATTGCCACTAATTATACACTGAGAACATTTCTGTGGGTGGATTGCTCCCCTAGATCTTTATTCTTGGCTGTAATTTGGCCTCTTGCCCCAGGGACTGCAGGCTGTGGCTTTGGAACTGAACATAGTGTTGGACTAATCACACAGAATAGCCATATGAGCCTCCTCTCTGGGGTCTCACTGGGAGATACTTTTCATCCAACAAACAGTGTACTGTGTAGGAGGAGAAGCTGAGAGATAACTAGATTCTGTGATTGGACCAGGCCGTGCAAATAAAGCACCATGGTGTTGAACCCTATGGATTTATTTACTAACTGAAAGTCTGCTGCTGTAATCCACTCCATTCTGTATGTACAAATGTCTATATTTCTGCTTTAAAATACTATATTTTATATTATTGGCTTCCATGAAAAACACTTTTATTTCTTTATGATTTTGAATGATGTATCATTAATGCAAAAACCTTCAAAGATTTCTCTGTGCCTTTTTGTCCAGCACATTTTTTTCTTGAATTATATGTAGTAAGAGACCATACACTGTATGCATTGTGATATTGTGTTTGTCTATCCAAAATCATATTCAGTGAAGTACAGTATATGCAGGCAAAGCCAGTTTGCTCAAGGTAAACCATGAGATAAAACATACAAAGGTATATTTTTCATTTAATGTTGATGGCCCACTGGGTCCCAATTTGCAAGTATTAAATTCAAAACAGAGAATTTAATTATGGTTGCACAATGCTCAGACACAGCCACTTAATGCAGGGCCAGAGAGTTACTCATCGCTGCTATAATGTAGCTGATTGTTTACACGTTTAAGACCTTAACTCTTCCAATGCAAACCAATAGATTATGCAGGCATTATGCTTACATTTAAAATAATGTTTTTGATTGTTTTTTTACCTGTTCCTTAAGTCTAGGTTCACATCTATGAAGTTGCAGTTGATGTGTTTTTCAGGCACCTTTTTTGGTGTGTTTTTAAACCCGCATTTTTGATGCCTTTTTGCACACAGTTTTCATGCAGTTTGCATGTTATGTTTTTTGTTCCCCCATTAAAAAAAAATTGTATATAGCTGGTTGCTAAGGGGCGGGCCTGGAAGCGGGCTGCCGCGTCCATAATAACTGATGACTCATCAGCTGTCAGTGGGGTTTGCCACTGATAGTTGAATCTAAAAAAAGAATTGCCGGCAAAACAATTTGTGAAGGAAATGGTGTAGGGTTCCTCCACCACAGATCCATACCAGGCCCTTATCCGAGCATGTACCCCGGCAGGTCAGGAAAGGGAGGGGATGAGCGAGTGATCCCCCCATTCTGAACCATACCAGGCTGCATGCACTCAACATGGGGAGAGGTGCTTTGGGGTGGGGCAGGCTCTGTCCCCATGTTGATGGGGACAAGGGCCTTTTCCCCACAATCCTGGGCTGTGGTTGTGGGGGTCTGCAGGCAGGGGGCTTATCAGAATTTTGAAGCCCCCTTTAACAAGGTGGTTCCCAGATCCTTGCCCCCCATGTGAATGAGTAGGGGTACATTGTACCCCTACTCATTCACCAAAAATAATGTCACATAAAAAAAACACAAACACAGTTTTTGACAATTCCTTTATTAAAAATCAAAAATAAAGTCCCCTGATCAGATAAGCATCTGGTATGGATTAGGGTGGCCCCAAACATTCCCCTCCAAATCCTTTAGGTCTGGTATGGATCTTGGGGGGGTCACTCCACGCTGTTTTTTTCACAAATTTTTTTGCTGGCAATTTTTTTTTTACATTCATTTTGACTCATCAGTTGTTAAAGACATGGCAACTGGCTTCCCGGACAACCAGCTATATACAGTGTTTTTAAAAAGAAAAAAAAAAAAAAACACAACGTAAAACACATCAAAAAACGCATCAAAAACAAAAACTTGTATTTCTGGTGCGACTCCATTGAAGTCTATTACATGCAAAACGCAATCTGCTGCAGGAAAAAAGTCCCCGACCCTTATCAAAAACACACGGACTGAAAAACGCATAGATGTGAATGTGTACCATGGGAAACCATGTTAAATGGACTGTAGTGCAAAATGCACCAAAAGTGCATAGGTGTAAGCATAGGGTCAATGTAAATTTTAGCTATTTTCAGTTTAGCTAAGTTTGCATGCTGTATCTGTATTATTTGCTAGACCCTGGTGAGTGCTTCAGAGTGCTCTGTCAAGGGGTGCAGCATGGCTTAACTCTGTATGCTTCTTAGCTGGACATTGGACCAGGCTTTAACAAATATGCTGAGCAAGCTTCTGAATTAATCTTTGCCTGCAGGCTGTATCCCCAGGCTGAGGTCCTGGGCTAAAGCCCAGGCCCTGAGCACTTAGCCCTCTGTGACTGATAAAATTGTTGGTGCTGAACCTAGTTAGGTATCTAACCCATGTGATTCCTGCAGTGGGAAACAAGTGTTTGGGACAAAGGTGTCCAAGCGGAACCTCCACAGGAACGTTTGCTGCATTGGAAGCTACTTTATCCTGCTAACCAAATCAGACGTCTGAGTATCGATCCACAAAATGACAGACAGAAAAAAAAAATGCTACTCTGTGTTGAGTATTCTACTAAAAAGTATGGTACCGCATGCAAAAAGTGTGAGTCCTCCTTCCCTAGCAAAGCACATTGTCGCCATGTTGATAGGGACATAGGGACTCTTTTCCACATCCCTGGCACTGTGAATGTAGGGCACTGCGGGGATTGACTTATTGTAGTTTGGAAGCCCCTTTAAAATAAGGAGGCCCCAAGATATCTGCTTCCCTAATGAATGTGTGAGTAAAGAGTACATAGTACTCCTGGTTACTCAATCACAAAAAAAGATATAAAGTAAATAAATGCATACCACATTTGACAAAATAAAAAAGTCCCATGTAGATCCACGTCAATCTTGATATATGACTCCTGCTGATCAGTAGTAGCCCATCCATAAGGGGCACAGGGGCACCCCTAATCTATGCGTCCGGCCTCCAATCTACATGCAGGGTGCTGGATGCATGCATTCCAATGTTTTTTTTTTGTATTTTTTTTTAGAAGCACGTGATTAAAGCCAGAGGCTCTAATTGGCTTTAAAAAAAGGTGGGATCTGGCCGCCCTGAGCCCGCCCAGTTGACAATAGAAAATTAACATTCGCTATTGTCTTTCTGATTCTCCTCCCAGCCAATCAGGATGCAGGTCCTGAGACCCGATTGGCCGAGAGGAGAAGCAATCATATTGGCCGTTGAGGAGGAGGAGAAAACGCAGGGGAAGCCGCTGTGAAGCCGAGGAGGAGATGCAGGGTGAAGCCGACGAGGAGAAAGCGATGCCTCTGACTTAGAAGGGGTAAGTGCGGGGCTGGTGGTCTGATGGTTGAGTGATGAGGGGGGGCGCCACCGACCGACCGACCTACCGACAAAAAATGGAGCACCAGCCGCCGCTGCTGCTGATGCATCAAGAAAAACATGCTAAGCAGGGCTATCTTAATGAGCGTGGGGGGCCCTGCACTTTCGCTGTCCTTGCAGCTTTGTAAAAATGCTTGGCTAAGTCTATAGGGTCAGCAGAGAGCCCAGCGGTGTGGGGGAGGCTGTCTATGCCTCTCCCCTGTCATCTAATCAGCTTATCCCTCAGGGATCTTCACTATCTAAGGAAGCAGTTGGAATTAGTGGCTGGGGCCAGGTTGTGGCTGCCTTCTCCACTCTTCCTAAAGATTCCTTCTCTCTAGCTTATCCCGCAGCTAAACTAGAAAGAGGAGGAGTATACACAGCCCCCCTGGGAGTCTTCGTCACCTGACATGCTGTAAGTCAATGTTTCTCAACTCCAGTCCTCAAGTACCCCCAACAGGTCATGTTTTTAGGCCCTCCATTATTTTGCACAAGTGATTTGCTCAACAACCAGTGACAGAGCAACCACCAACATCCTAGTAACCAATGATATCTTTGCCTGCCCAGTATCCTTGGTTGCTAAGACACAAGGAGCCACCAGGGTCCTAGCAACCAACCAGAGGGAGTGGATGGACAGCCTTAAGTAGGAAACTGTCACATTTAGTGGTGATAATAATACTACCACTAAATGTGTAACTCCCTGCAGTAACCAGAGAGTCGTTTTGGTGTGCTAAAAGACTGTTTAGCTCTTACCTTTTAGCACACCCCCCATGTTGAGGGCATGTGGCCTGATATGGTTTCGGAGGGGGGACCTGGGGGTGACTTGGGGGGGACCTGACGCTGTTTTTTTTTTAATGATTTTTTTCTGGTAAATGTTCTTTTTTATTCAGCTGTCAGCGGGGAAGCCCATTGACAGCTGATGACTCATCGGTTGTTAAGGATGCCATGGTCAGCTTCCCGGCCCCTCTCCTTAAAAGCCAGCTTTTACTGAGCCCTGCACCTGCCAAACACCAATTGGGGTGTTCCTCGAATGAGGTGAACAGCCAATGTTCAGGTCGAACTGTTCGCCCATCTCTATTCAGTAGTGGCTTGACACAAGGAATGTGACAGTTGTAGCCCATGTCAAGGACACGTCTGTGTGTGGTGGCTCTTAAAGCACTGACACCAGCTGTAGTCCACTCCTTGTGAATCTCCCCCAAATTCTTGAATAGCCTTTGCTTCACAATCCTCCCAAGGCTGCAGTTATCCCTATTGCTTTTGCATCTTTTTCTATCACACTTTTTTCCTTCCAGTCGACTTTCTATTAATATGGTTGGATACAGCACTCTGTGAACAGACAGCTTCCTTAGCGATAACCTTTTGTGACTTACCCTCCTTGTGGAGGGTCTCAATGACCGTCTTCTGGACAACTGTCAAGTCAGCAGTCTTCCCTATGATTGTGTAACCTACTAAACCAGACTGAGAGACCATTTAAAGGCTCAAAAAACCTTTACAGTGTCAGGGCTGGGCTCAGCTCTTCCTTCTCTGAGCTGGCTGCTCAGCTGTTGGCTAATTGCCAGCTCCTATCTCTCCACAGTTACTCAGCTGTTGATGATATCCTGCTCATTAGTCCTGCCTACTTAAGCCATCCAGTCCAGAGGAGCCCTGCCTTCGCCTTGGTCAACATCACAGAAACTCTTTCTTGGGATCCTGTTCAAGACTTGCTTTGCTGACATCCCTTCTGGCTCCAGATCCTGCTTGCTGTTCCACTACATTGATTCCTGACTTCTGGCTTGGCTGACTATCCATTCCGGTTACTGAACTTTGGCTATGTTTTGACTACGTTTGTTCTTTTTACTTTTCTTATTAAACAAGTGTGATTTAACTGTACTTCTGTCTTATCTTGATTTCATGGTTTCTGACATACAGGTGTTTTGAGTTAATTAGCTGATTAGAGTGTGACACCATGAGTCTACAATATTGAACTTTTTCACAATATTCAAATTTTCTGAGATACAGTATTTTGGGTTTTCATTAGCTATAAGCCATAATCATCAAAATTAAAAGAAAGAAATGCTTGAAATATATCACTCTGTGTGTAATGAATGTATATAATATATGAGTTTCACTTTTTGAATTGAATTACTGAATTAAATTAACTTTTTGATTAATTTTTGTAGGCGATTGTGGTGACTAGTTCCAATAGGCAATGACTAAGCTTTTAACATTTGCTTGAAACGCGTCTACCTCTTTGTCCCCTGCTCCATCTGTAAACCACCTGTCATATTCAACAAAGAGGATTTTTGGAAGTGCAGCCTTCCGGAATCCTTTGCTTTATGATACACAGCATGCGTGTTGGGCTAGCAAATGACTAGTGTGTATGGGGATTAACTGGAGACACACTCACTTGGAGTGACTTTTTTGTTTCATTGAGTATAAGAGGGCTGAGGTGGGGAGCTGCACATTGAATGTTTTTTTTACCTTACTGCATAGACTGCATGTAGATATAAAAAAAACTTCACCTTTTAGAACCACTTTAAGGCTACATTAGACCAAGTTGTGGCAAAGCTAGAAGGAAGAACCTTGGCTGGGAGAGAGCAGGACCTCTGTTGAGGATTTTATATGTTTTTACATGTGAATATTGTGCTTGCAATAAATTACTATGCATTGTACGTAGACCTATGCTACTTTATAGCTTGTGTATACAGTTTTAAATGGTTAGGAGCAAGCACCAACATCCACACCTTCAGATCTGTAAATTATAGGAAGGAACAGAACACACACATTTCTATGTTTTTGCAGGTACAATCCACAGCTGTGAATTGAGAATGATCCATTCATGAGGAATTATACAAAAATAAACAAAATAGCAACTGGAGTAAGAAATTGTTTTGTTATAATTAGAGATGGGCCAAACAATCCCAGCTCGGTTCATGCTAGAACTGCTACAACTCTAGAACACAAAAGTTCTGACCTGAATGGTGAACCCCATTGAAGTCTAATGCCCCGTACACACGGTCGGACATTGATCGGACATTCCGACAACAAAATCCATGGATTTTTTCCGATGGATGTTGGCTCAAATTTGTTTTGAATACACACGGTCGCACAAAGTTGTTGGAATTTCCGAACGCCAAGAATGCGGTGACGTCCACCACGTACGACGAGACTATAAAAGGGCAGTTCAGTACTAAGCATGGCACCCTTTGGGCTCCTTTTCTAATCTCGTGTTAGTAAAAGTTTGGTGAGAGACAATTCACGCTTTTTCAGACTCGTGGTTTTCAGATCATATTTTTGCTGTTCAGTTTGTGCTTGTGGGTTTGTATCTGTTCTTCAGTGCATGCAGCGAGTTACCATTGACTTGTCATTGTGTTCTTGTTCATTCATTACTGATCTTCAGGTCACTCTTCACAGGCCTTGCTGTTCTTCAGTGCGTTCTGTTACTTCGTTCTATGCAGCCGACCGTTTTCTATCCATGTTGCGTATACGGACTCATCGTAGAGTTCGTGCTGTGCGGGGGCTTGGTGTTGAGGTCCTTACTTTGACACAAGCCCAGTCCATGAACAGGGTGGGGAGGAGTTCATGGACCAAGAATTGGTTGCTCCAGCGTGACCAGTTCTATCACATGCCTTTGCTCCGTGAGATCCGTGAGAATAATCCTGACAATTTCAGGAACTTTTTCCCTGGATGACGGACCCCGTATTTCACCATTTGTTGGCTTTGCTGACCCCCTATATCAGCAGGCAGGATACCTGCATGAGGCAAGCCATCACTCCGGAGCAGAGGCTAGTCGCCACCCTGTGGTACTTGGCAACGGGGAGAAGCCTGCAGGACCTTAAGTTCTCGACAGGAACCCCCCCAGGCTCTGGGGATCATTATCCCGGAGACCTGTTCTGCCATCATCCAGGTCCTTCAAAAGAAGTATATTAAGATAATATTTTTATCCTTTAACATCACATTTTATTGTATTTAATGTTTGATAATATATTGTATTTCTTTCCTCATTCCCTAATTACCATGATTGTAATATGCTGTGAATGTCCCCTTTGTCCTCATGCATGCTGGATTTTTAGGTATTTTTTTTTGTCCTTCATACATATTTGCCTTCACTTACCTCCCCAGCATGCTCTCCTGGGCCTATATTCCCCTCGTGTACACACTTAATGTATTTTGTCAGCTCCATATTAGTGCTTTACCCTAAATACCCCCTAAATGTTGAAAATTGTGATGTGTGCTTTAAATTCATGAAGAGTGCCAGAGGCTTTTTTTTTCACAAAATCATTTGGAACCCCACCCCAACTGCTAACTCAGCTGATACCAATCCTCTATCTGCTGAGTTTTCCAAACCCATACACACTATACCCACCTCTTTTGTGGTCAGATTTATGGATGAATTCCCCAAAGCATGTAGTGCAAGGGCCTGCCTGAATACTTTCAAATGGTACTGTTTAAAGTTTTTGTATCCTATTATTATCTTGATAGGTAATAGCAGAATGTAAAATTGTGCTAAAATTTGTACAGTGTCTATTTATCTCTCTGTATTATGACACTTCTTACCTGTCCAGTGGGCTGCCAATAGTGTAAAGTAAGGAGGGGCTGGCCAAAGTAATACACATTATTTAGGCATTCATCTCTCAATGAAGTGGAGAGGGTTACCTGTCCAAAACATCTCCCCCCATAAATTTTTTTAAATGGCCCATGAGGGGGGGGGGGGAATCTGATAGGTGGACCTTATACCTTTGTCTTTAAATACTCCCTAAAATAAATGTTATACTGATGTTGGCCAGGAATGTTTGTGTCTAATCTGCTTTCCATGTTTATGTGCAAAATGATTAATTTTTTTTTTCTTGTTTGACTCCACAGTTTCCTTCCAACCCACAGGAATGGCAGACTGTGGCCTCCCACTTTGCCCAGCTGTGGGACTTTCCTAACTGCAGAGGGGCAATTGATGGGAAACACGTCCACATCATCCCACCACCCAACTCGGGGTCATACTATTACAACTACAAGGGGTTCAATAGTATTGTGATGTTGGAGGTGGTATATTGCAAGTAATTCGCACTAACCCTGACTTCTATCTTATTTATAAGGTGGTATGACTTAAGCAACAAAGTATTTCCACAAAACTTTACACTCCTAAAGTAAAATGTTTGAATAGAAAATAATAAATTATGCAGTGAATAAACTGAAAAAAAAATTTTGAGACAAATGACTGCAACCTTACAAAACCGGAATTTTTTATCAATATGGTAACTACACTCAGGTGGGCTTCTATTGTCAAAATAATTAGGCCGAGGGACCTCCCTTAGCCTGCATATGTGTATGTGTTATACCTTAAAACAACAGTGATAATAAGTAACAAATGAACGCTAAATATTGTGCCTTCAGTGAAATAATATGTGAAATGGTTATAATGTAACAAAACGTCCCCTGAGAAAATAAATGGTTGAAGGAAGGCAAATAAAAAAAGTTCTGCAACAGAAGTATATGCTTTCTGGGATAAGATGAGATCCTTTTTCTGCAAACCGGGATCTTGCAATAAATTGAAAAAGGCGGCCACTTACCAGATCCGTGGGACCCCTATTACGGGGGTCTTTCGGGCTCAAATGTGTCAATTCCCGCAGGTAGGAACAGCTGATGAAATTCTCTTATTCAATCATCCATCTGCCTAAGATCCTCCACTGGCATCGGGGTAGCGGTGTGCTGGTGGGGTCCCATAGATTGGAACAGCTGATCGGGTGGAACAGCTGATCTGGTGACTCGGACTCGCTCCCTCACAGACGCTGTTGGTTCTATATAGCCAGACGGACTTCAGTTGTGTCCCTTGCCATATGTGGATTACAAAAGCAGGAAAATCTCCATAGCGTATTAAGTAAAACTTCTTTATTAAAACAAAAACATAACCGGCATCAGGGTTTTAGCAGAAAATCAAAAAGGGAAAAGTTTAGAGGTGCTGCTGTGTTGAAGCTAGTCAGCTGCTGTGTGGTGACGTCAGGTTTGGTAGCTCCGCCCTACGCTGCGTTTCTCCGTAAGAGGCATCGGCTGGGAAAGGAGGCTAAAACCAGACGTCACACACCACACTTTTAAAGTATCTCAGCAGGCAGAATGACACCAGAAACAAGATTGGGATAATTTCTCAATTGGTTCACAGTGTGATCAAATCCTTTGCAGATCTGTGGGTGTTATATACTGTGCCAGATATATATAATAAAACCAATCCCATTATCACAATATCATTATCGGAAAAGGAAATTACATAATCAGATATTTTTTGTAGTACATATTAAAATTATACATTGGAATTAAAAAACACTAAAAATAGTATTACTTCAGATTTTTACCAAATTCATACAAAACAGCAACATCAAATCCTATGTTATCAAACTATACCATGACACGGTGGCATTAAAAATATATTTAGAAATTATTAATAATACATGAATGCTACCAGCTCATACATCTAAATGAATAGATTTAATAGTGATCTGAGCGTTTGTGCTGGGACATCGCACGTCGCCCATTCACCTCCTCCTAAAGGGGGGGAAACATTATGGGCAAGATGGGACGTCAATTGTCAAATAGTAGATAAAATTAAACATACTGTACTGATTCTATAAAATCCCAAAAGGAATATATGTGTGTGCATAGAAAAGGTTTAGCAGAGGAAAAAAAGGTAAACATTTTTTTTATAATAAATAGGGGGGAAACCCCTCACCTGATGGTATATCTTAATTACAGGGATGGAGGGACAGCTTTAGCTGTTATCTATATAGCAATTTATATCCCATTCTATGTTCAAGCCCCAATGGCTATAGGATTGCATGTCAAATATCCAGCGGGTTTCACGACGTGAAATATGGCGTTTTAAATTGCTACCCCTCCAATGGGGGGTGAATTTTTCTATAGCCATAACCTTCAACAATGATGTATCACGGTCATGAAGTTTCCGAAAATGCCATGAGACGCTATGTCCGATGAAACCCCTCCGTATATTTGACAAATGTTCTTCAATCCGAATTTTGAGCGCACGGGTGGTCCTACCGATGTATTGAAACCCGCATGGACAACTGAGAAGATATATTACCCCTACAGTCCCACATGTGATGAAATCTTTAACAGAGTAGATCCTAGATGTGACAAAAGACGAGAAGGTGGAACTTTTAACGGTTTGGGTTGACCTGCATACCACACATTTTTTATGAGGAAAGTAACCTTTTAGGTTGCCAAACATCTGTACCTTCGGGGGTAGCTTCAATGACACTAGGTGCCAAGAGATCCTTCAGATTTTGGTTCCTTCTGTACAGAACATTTGGCCGATCTGGAAGTGCAGGTCCTAAAACCTTGTCGCACGTCAAAGTTTGCCAGTGCTTTCTAATGATTTTATTCACCCACCAATACTGTGAAGAGAAAGTGGTCAAAAAGGCCCACTCCAATTTATTTGTGTTTTTATTTTCAACCCTATTTTTGGGGACCAAGAGGCTTGATCTATCAAGAAGAGCAACTTCTTGTAGGTCCCTATTAAGTGAGGACTCATAACCCTTTTCAATAAAACGGTCTTTTAGGACATTTGCTTGAACCTGGAAATCTTCTATATGGGAACAATTTTGTCGGATGCGTTGGAATTGTCCTTAAGGAATGGCTTTGAGCCACTTCGGGTGGTGTCCACTGTCCAATAGAGTGTATCCATTGCGGTCAGTGTTTTTAAAGAAGGTTTTCGTAAGGAGGGAACTATGTTCTTTAAAAATTACTAAATCTAAGAAGTTGACTGAGGTAGAGCTATATTCATAAGTACATAATTCCCCAATCATTAGTGTTTAGTTGGGTCATAAAAGAGTGAAGAGATCCCTTGTCACCCTTCCACATGAAAAAGGCGTTGTCTATGTAGCGACGCCAAAAAAGGAGGCGGGGCTCCTCCAGAGAAAAAAGTTTATCATTTTCCCATAGGGCCATGAACAACCCAGCTAAGCTGGAGGCGAATTTGGCCCCCATAGCAACTTCAGTACTCTGTAGATAAAAATCTCCCCCATAATAAAAATAATTGTGCTCCACAGCAAATTGGAGTAATTTCATGACAAAGTCTATGGTTGTGGTATTGTGTAAGGACTCCTTTTTAAGAAAAAACTCGGCCGCCTGATATCCCAGTTGGTGAGGTATGATGGTATAGAGGGAGGCAACGTCTGCCATAACAAGCAAGATGTTGTCCTCCACTCTATACTCTGATATTTCTTTGATAATTTGCATTGAGTCTTTTAGAAAGGCTGGTGTTTTGACTACTACCGGCTGGAGATGAAAATCAATAAACTTTCCTATTCTGGAGGTCAGGGAATCGATACCGCTTACAATAGGGCGGCCCGGGGGTTGAATAGGGTTTTTATGAATTTTGGGGATGTAGTATATAATAGGTGTTCGGGGTGCCAGGGGTATAAGGAAATCTCATTCTTTCTCTTTAATAATTCCTTTTTTGTGTCCCTCCTGTATTAAACTATTTAGGGACCTTTTATATTTGTTTAAAGGGTCCCCTTTAAGGATGGTATAGGTACTTCTATCTGACAGAAGTACTTCCATCTCCCTCAAATAACCCTGTTTCTTCAAAACAACAACCCCCCCCCTTTGTCCGCTGGCCTAATAATAAGTTCCTTCCTTTGACAGAGAGAGGCTACACCCTCCCCTGTGCTATCTTGACATACGTTTTTGAATTTTACCTGTTGTAAGTCCTGTAACACTAGATCTTTAAAAACCAATAAATTAGGGGCTAATTTACCCGGGGGATTAAATAAGGATGCATTTCTCAGTCCTGTTACCTTAGAAGATTGACCTCCTGTCCGGGAATAATTTTTCTCTATGGGGTTTGAAAGGAAGTAACGTTTGATGCTTAGCTTCCTAATGTATTTCTGTACATCCAAAAACATCTGGAATTTATTTTGTGTTTTTTTGGGGGGCATACTTTAAACCTTTATTCATTGTCAACTTTTCTGCCTTGGTCAGTTCCTCTCCACTCAGATTAAACACTCCTTCACAAGCTATCTCCTCCGTTTTCTTGGTGTGGCTTCATTTCCCTCCTCTGCATCCTCTCTTAGTCTTCCTTTTCCGTTTTGGTCCTTCCCTAAAAAATTATCCACCTTATTTCTTAAGGGGGCTGCTCCAGGGGGGCCATCTAAGGTGCGGTTGTGCTGATTTCCTGTGGATTTAGTTGCTGTGTTATAGTATTCTGTTTCCTCTGTATTCTCCATATACCCCTGTAGGGGGCCATATTGGTTTCTTGTTGATATATCATACCTCCATGAAACTTGTGGGGAATTAGGAGGACATTCTCTCTGTCTCTCATCTAGATGGTTTCTATATGCATGGTCATCATAATATCCCCAATAGTCCATTTCAAGTTGTCTGATTCGGGGATATGGTTGAGGACCAATATACTGTTGGCTAGACCCATATGGGGGTCTGTTACACTTATTACCAGTATTTGGACCTCTTCCTGGATTTTTAGGCTGCTGGTAGGTAGAAGGTGAATATTGATTGTATGGTCCATTATTCATGGGTCTGCCTATATTGTTGTTATTAGTTTTCTTTTTGAGTGGTTGCTGTGTTTGGTTACCCCCTCCTCTAGAAGTTTCTGACTCTCTATGACCAGAGGTAGGGGTATCCTGTAATGATCTGAAATGTTCATTCAGAGGCGATGCTGACGTACTGATAGCCATCTCGCACTCTTCTGTATTACTAGTCTCAGATGATTTGGTAAAAATATTGCGATAATTTTCTGCCATTTAAAAACATTGTGGGATTTGTAATCCTCCACGTCCCTGAGATACTTTTTCCATTTTTTGATTTGCTGCTCCTCTTCTTCTTCTATCATGATATCATGTAACTCTTTCATGTATACTTGGTATAAACCCTCTTAGTTTCTAGGGGCTAATTTTTCTTTTATGTCATTAATTTCAAGTTGTAACTCAGCCACCTTAGATCTTTTTTTGGCAACCAAAAATTCAAGGAAAGCCATTCCGACATTGTTAAAGTATAGGACCCACTCATTAATTTCAGCATCCCCTTTGTCCAGATAAACATTCCATCTTAAGCTCTTTGGGATCATTTTCTCCTTGAGATACCTCTCCAGGAAAACAATATCCCAAGTCGCATGTAATTCAGATATGAGGACATTTTTATGTCTCATAAAAGTGCCCCTTAATCCTTCAATGGCTGAACTCGCTTGATCAAAAATCTCCTTAGGGTTGATTTTTCTATTATTACAGAACTCAAAAATATCCATAATAAGGTGTACCTTCTCTGAAGAGAAAAGGTAAGTGTATATATAGTGTTTCCCCAGTGAGAGTGAAAAAAAGGTGAAAAAGGTGTGAAGCAATCGGACTATCGGGATATTATGATGACCATGCATATAGAAACCATCTAGATGAGAGACAGAGAGAATGTCCTCCTAATTCCCCACAGGTTTCATGGAGGTATGATATATCAACAAGAAACCAATATGGCCCCCTACAGGGGTATATGGAGAATACAGAGGAAACAGAATACTATAACACAGCAACTAAATCCACAGGAAATCAGCACAACTGCACCTTAGATGGCCCCCCTGGAGCAGCCCCCTTAAGAAATAAGGTGGATAATTTTTAGGGAAGGACGAAAACGGAAAAGGAAGACTAAGAGAGGATGCAGAGGAGGGAAATGAAGCCACACCAAGAAAACAGAGGAGATAGCTTGTGAAGGAGTGTTTAATCTGAGTGGAGAGGAACTGACCAAGGCAGAAAAGTTGACAATGAATAAAGGTTTAAAGTATGCCCCAAAAAAACCACTAAATTAATTCCAGATGTTTTTGGATGTACAGAAATACATTAGGAAGCTAAGCATCAAACGTTACTTCCTTTCAAATCCCATAGAGAAAAATTATTCCCAGACAGGAGGTCAATCTTCTAAGGTAACAGGACTGAGAAATGCATCCTTATTTAATCCCCCGGGTAAATTAGCCCCTAATTTATTGTTTTTTTAAAGATCTAGTGTTACAGGTAAAATTCAAAAAGGTATGTCAAGATAGCACAGGGGAGAGTGTAGCCTCTCTCTGTCAAAGGAAGGAACTTATTATTAGGCCAGCGGACAAAGGGGGGGGGTTGTTGTTTTGAAGAAACAGGGTTATTTGAGGGAGATGGAAGTACTTCTGTCAGATAGAACTACCTAAACCATCCTTAAAGGGGACCCTTTAAACAAATATAAAAGGTCCCTAAATAGTTTAATACAGGAGGGACACAAAAAAGGAATTATTAAAGAGAAAGAATGAGATTTCCTTATACCCCTGGCACCCCGAACACCTATTATATACTACATCCCCAAAATTCATAAAAACCCTATTCAACCCCCGGGCCGCCCTATCGTAAGCGGTATCGATTCCCTGACCTCCAGAATAGGAAAGTTTATTGATTTTCATCTCCAGCCGGTAGTAGTCAAAACACCAGCCTTTCTAAAAGACTCAATGCAAATTATCAAAGAAATATCAGAGTATAGAGTGGAGGACAACATCTTGCTTGTTATGGCAGACGTTGCCTCCCTCTTTACCATCATACCTCACCAACTGGGATATCAGGCGGCCGAGTTTTTTCTTAAAAAGGAGTCCTTACACAATACCACAACCATAGACTTTGTCATGAAATTACTCCAATTTGCTATGGAGCACAATTATTTTTATTATGGGGGAGATTTTTATCTACAGAGTACTGAAGTTGCTATGGGGGCCAAATTCGCCTCCAGCTTAGCTGGGTTGTTCATGGGAAAATGATAAACTTTTTTCCCTGGAGGAGCCCTGCCTCCTTTTTTGGCGTCGCTACATAGACAACGCCTTTTTCATGTGGAAGGGTGACAAGGGATCCCTTCACTCTTTTATGACCCAACTAAACTATAATGATTGGGGAATTAAGTACTTATGAATATAGCTCTACCTCAGTCAACTTCTTAGATTTAGTAATTTTTAAAGAACATAGTTCCCTCCTTACGAAAACCTTCTTTAAAAACACTGACCGCAATGGATACACTCTATTGAACAGTGGACACCACCCTAAGTGGCTCAAAGCCATTCCTAAAGGACAATTCCAATACATCCGCCGAAATTGTTCCCATATAGAAGATTTCCAGGTTCAAGCAAATGTCCTAAAAGACCGTTTTATTGAAAAGGGTTATGAGTCCTCCTCACTTAATAGGGACCTACAAGAAGTTGCTCTTCTTGATAGATCAAGCCTCTTGGTCCCCAAAATAGGGATGAAAATAAAAACACAAATAAATTGGAGTGGTCCTTTTTGACCACTTTCTCTTCACAGTATTGGTGGGTGAATCAAATCATTCGAAAGCACTGGCAAACTTTGAAGTGCAACAAGGTTTTAGGACCTGCACTTCCAGATCGGCCAAATGTTCTGTACAGAAGGAACCAAAATCTGAGGGATCTCTTGGCACCTAGTGTCATTGACCCACCCCGAAGGTATAGATGTTTGGCAACCCAAAAGGTTACTTTCCTCGTAAAAAATGTGTGGTATGCAGGTCATCCCAAACCGTTAAAAGTTCCACCTTCTCGTCTTTTGTCACCTCTAGGATCTACTCTGTTAAAGATTTCATCACATGTGGGACTGTATTGGTAATATATCTTCTCAGTTGTCCATGCGGGTCTCAATACATCGGTAGGACCACCCGTGCGCTCAAAATTTGGATTGATGAACATTTGTCAAATATACGGAGGGGTTTCATCGGACATAGCGTCTCATGGCATTTTCAGAAATTTTGTGACCGCGATACATTATTGTTGAAGGTTATGGCTATAGATAAATTCACCCCCATTGGAGGGGTAGCAATTTAAAACGCCATATTTCACGTCGTGAAACCCGCTGGATATTTGACATGCAATCCTATAGCCCTTGGGGCCTGAACATAGAATGGGATATAAATTGCTATATAGATAACAACTAAAGCTGTCCCTCCATCCCTGTAATTAAGATATACCATCAGGTGAGGGGTTTCCCCCCTATTTATTATAAAAAAAAAATTTTACCTTTTTTTCCTCTGCTAAACCTTTTCTATGCACACACATATATTCCTTTTGGGATTTTATAGAATCAGTACAGTATGTTTAATTTTATCTACTATTTGACAATTGATGTCCCATCTTGCCCATAATGTTTCCCCCCTTTAGGAGGAGGCGAATGGGTGACGTGCGATGTCCCAGCACAAACGCTCAGATCACTATTAAATCTATTCATTTAGACTTATGAGCTGGTAGCATTCATGTATTATTAATAATTTTCTAAATATATTTTTAATGCCACCGTGTCATGGTATAGTTTGATAACATAGGATTTGATGTTGCTGTCTTGTATGAATTTGGTAAAAATCTGAAGTAATACTGAAGTAATACTATTTTTAGTGTTTTTTAATTCCAATGTATAATTTTAATATGTACTACAAAAAATATCTGATTATGTAATTTCCTTTTCCGGCAATGATATTGTGATAATGGGATTGATTTTATTATATATATCTGGCACAGTATATAACACCCACAGATCTGCAAAGGATTTGATCACACTGTGAACCAATTGAGAAATTATCCCAATCTTGTTTCTGGTGTCATCCTGCCTGCTGACATACTTTAAAAGTGTGGTGTGTGACGTCTGGTTTTAGCCTCCTTTCCCAGCTGATGCTTCTTATGGAGAAACACAGCGTAGGGCAGAGCTACCAAACCTGATGTCACCACACAGTAGCTGACTAGCTTCAACGCAGCAACTTTTCCCTTTTTGATTTTCTGCTAAAACCCTGATGCCGGTTATGTTTTTGTTTTAATAAAGAAGTTTTTACTTAATAAGCTATGGAGATTTTCCTGCTTTTGTAATCCACATATGACAAGGGACACAACTGAAGTCCGTCTGGCTATATAGAACCAACAGCGTCTGTGAGGGAGCGAGTCTGAGTCACCAGATCAGCTGTTCCACCCGATCAGCTGTTCCAATCTATGGGACCCCAGCACACCGCTACCCCGATGCCAGTGCAGGATCTTAGACCGATGGATGATTGAATAAGAGAATTTCATCAGCTGTTCCTAAATGCGGGAATTGACACATTTGAGCCCGAAAGACCCCCATAATAGGGGTCCCACGGATCTGGTAAGCGGCCGCCTTTTTCAATTTATTGCAAGATCCCGGTTCGCAGAAAAAGGATCATCTCATCCCAGAAAGCATATACTTCTGTTGCAGAACCTTTTTTTATCTGAAGGCACAATATTTAGCATTTATTTGTTACTTATTATCACTGTTGTTTTAAGGTATAACACATACACATATGCAGGCTAAGGGAGGTCCCTCGGCCTGATTATTTTGACAATAGTAGCGCACCTGAGTGTAGTTACCATGTTGGCGGTGGTGTCAGCTACTTACGAGTTCCTGTATGTGGACATGGGGAAGAATGGCCAGATGTCAGATGGTGGAGTCATCGCCCACCCGGAGTTCTACAGGTGTCTCCAGAATGGCAGCTTGGACTTTCCACCTCCAGAAGACAATGCGGAAGGACTCCCATTCGTCTTCGTTGCGGATGAAGCGTTTGCGCTGGGGGACCATCTTATGCGGCCATTCCCTATGAGGACCCTCACCCTGGACCAGAGGGTTTTTAATTACCGGCTGGCCAGAGCCAGATGAGTGGTGGAGAACACATTTGGAATAATGGCCAGCCGGTTCCGCCTATTTCTTACACCGATACACATTGCGGAGTATAAACTCAATCACATCATCCTGGTTTGCTGTGTACTCCACAACTTTTTAAGGAGAAATTCTGTGAACTCTGCTGGCTCAGTTGGGCCTGAAGCCGGAATTAATCTTAATGAACCAACCCTGATGGCGCTTGAAGCTGGCCGTCCTGGCTTGCGCCCCCTGAGTGCCCGCGAAGTCCGTATAAGATACATGGAATACTTTGCGGGTAGGGGGGCCATCAATATGCCAGACAATGTCTGAGACATTTTTTAAATAAAAAAAATTTTAAAACTGAACAAATATTTGCTTACATTTACTGCTTGTGTTTCTTTTAGCTGACCATGACTGCAATTTGGGGAGTCCTGAAAATGGCATAATTGTGTAAAATTAAAAAGCACTGTTGGGTGTTATTTACTAAAGGCAAAGACACTCTGCACTACAAGTGCACTTGAGACTGCACTGAAACTGCACTTGTAGTGCAAAGTGGATTTGCCCTTAGGAAATAACCCCCATTGTCACTGAAAACAACAATTTTGCCACAAAAAAATGTTTACGAGCACTGAAAGAAGAAGCCACACATTGTTGATTATCAATCTTTTTAATAAAAGCACAATCACATGTGCATTTATAAAAGGTTTTTAAAACAAACCAACATGTTTGTTGTATAACAAATTTTTAGGTCACATTAATAAAAGTAGAAATGTCCTTTTAAGGTAAAACAGGCATGTTTAAAACCAACAAGAAATACACAAATCTGGAACTTACAAAGTTCAACTTTTGTAGAAATTGAAGGCAATATCAGACATGAGTATTTATAAACTGTGTTTGATATTGCGTTCAGATGGGGTGAAGTCACCCCTGGAAAAGCCAAATTTTGAAGATGCACAAAAATTGCCGAATGTCAACATTTGCTAACTGCCATCATGGGGGATCGATGGATGTGTTTTGTGGGTGCAACTCCTTCCTCTCAGCTACTTTATTATTGAGGAAGGGGTTGCACCCCCAAAACGCATACATTGATCTCCCGTGATGGCAGATAGCACATGTTGACACACTGTGTGCATCTTCAAAATTTGGCTTTTCAAGAATATGTTAAAAAATGTGAAAAAAGTTTTTGGGAAAAAAAGCCTAAAAAATTAGGGATTTCAAGGGGTTTTAAACTCTGACTAAAACATCAATGATGTTCTTCATTTTGTTTTGAACATCATTGATGTTTTGCTTGATGTTTTCCAAGTCCCTATTACACCCCATGATCTCCCCGATCAGGATCTGGGCACTTTCACTGGTGAAATTACCTTCATCCACAACATGACGATCACCTAAAATATAGAAACAAAAACACACCATGTATTATAAATATGCCAGCATCCATCTCTTTCCTGAGCCTGTGGTCGCAGACACTCACCTGTTGTGGTGACAATTTCCACCACCTCTCTCCTCCTCCTCTGCTTGACTTTGTGGCATTTCCTCTTCTTCATGAGGTGGGGGGTCTGTTGTCTACTCTGATGAGTGGTGTCCTCCAAGTCTTTTCTCCCCTATGTAAAAAAAAATAGGTACACTTAGCACACAGATATTAGATGGCAGAAATAGGAATATGAAACATTGCTTTAAGTGGGATACAATTGTCTGTTTTGGTAGAGTTCCAAGATGAAGAAATATTGTTTACCTTTGTCAAGCTTGAATACTTACCTGTTTTGTACCAGCTTCACAGATGGAGACACCCCTATAGTATACACTGGAGCACCTGTGTGGGCCCCCTAATAAAAAGGGTGTTCTGGTGTCCCACACTAGTGCTCCAGCATCCAGATGTGTAAGCAGCTGCTGAGTGTCCTCTCCTTACACAGAATCTAGCTTGCATTTCATTCTAGTTACAAATCCATCTAGACACCAAAATTATTTTAAGAGAAGTAGGCCCGAAAAAATGTATTGAACTGCATCTGGACAAAACATGGTGTTTTTTAGGCTGAACGAACAATGTTCCCTACGAACGAATAATGTGTCCATGAACATGAAAGCTGACATTTTAAACTGTACAACAGTAAAGAAAAGCACATGGAGCAGCACGAACATAATAAAAAAAAAAGAATAGGAACACAGGACAACTACTTACTTTTTGCAGCACTCTCCTGATCCTTCTGTACTGATCATGCTCCCTTAATTTGAGGTCAACCACCGCTTCCTCAGTTGATCCTTGGATCGCCATACCCCAAAATTTCTGTGCAGACTCTTCACAACTTTCGCCATGATCTTGGCCTTTCTGACATTGGGGTTGGAGTAAGGTCCATACTTCCCGTCATAGTCGGCCCTCTTCAGTATGTCTAGTAATTTAGTGGTAACCCAGCGCAATGGACGTAGGTGAAAAATTGGTTTAGAACTGCTACCTCCACAAAAGCAATCACCACCTAAGGTGGAAAAAGCTGAGCTGTAAGGAAGTTTCAAGTGTGGGTGTGGCACTGTTCCAATTGAGAATTATAACTCTATAATAACTCTATGGTACCGTGCTGAGCTCACCTCTAATGGGTGAAAAAAGTAGTGTTGATAGTTATAAGTATCTGTGGCTCAAAAAAGAGAAAAGTCCAAGGGTGATTTCGAATAAAAAATGTGAAAGCAAAATCAAAGAAAATTGAATGTGTTTGGTTAAGTTCCTACCATGCATTAAGGTATTTAGTATTCCCGTAGACGTCCAATGACGAAACGCATAGGGCGTGGCCTAACCTACGTCTTACACCATCTCCCAAAGAACACAGGACTTGTTGACGGTTCAATCTGATATTTTTCTTGCTAGATATGAGCTGCTAGTATGTGAGTACCGCTCTATTATTTTTGATAATAAAAGTTTTAAAAACGTTTTTACACTATGGGCATCCCTTCTCTTCTATGTCAAAAACAAACACGACCCTGAGAGTGCCAGGAACTGCCGCACAGTGGCATAGATTGTGACTGCATGATACCCCTGCAGGGGTGAAGGAAGTTGGTGAGTGTTTGCACATTAGGAGCACGAGACTTAACACTGTCACCAATGAAAATAAGATTAAGAAGACTGCACTGAATATTACTGTTTATTGAGAGGATTAAGCTGTTAGCACTATTTTTCTTATGTGCACGTTAATGGGACTATTTCAATCATTATTGTTTTATAACTTGATATTTCAAGCATAAGTCACTGATCACTTCAATAGGATCATTTAAAGTATGTTTGTTTCAATCACCAGTCACTGATCCCCCTTTTTTTCCTTCCCACCCCTTCATCCCCCTCCCCCCCCCCTCCCTTTCACCATATCCTCTTTTTTCCCACCCCCTTCCCTCCACACCAATGTATGTTATATAACCATGTATGGTAGCAATACTAAATACCTTAAAAATTGGGAATTTAGGGCGCTCAGGACTTTATTAGTCTAAAAAACGTCTCTATATAAATAGTCCAAAAAGTGCATTTGATGACAATGATGTGGTAATATCTTCAACACAGAGGGCTGCAGCTTTAAGAGACTGGAGCAGGATCTATAAGAACATAAGCAAAACAAAAAGGCGCCTCTAAGTGTAGAAGAAAAGCTATTTTTAATGCCCCAACTGGGTTAAAAACACTTACAGGATGAAGGAAATAATCAGGCACATCATAAACATGGCTGCATTGGAAGGGGTCACGGTGGAGGAGAGCCTTCAGGGAGATGGATGTATGGCTAGCTAAATTCGTCACTGCCTGCAGCGAGATGGAACACTGGAAGCCGCTGTGGAGCCGGCGTCGTCAGCGAGGAGAAGATACGGACCAGGAAGTGATGTCATCCACTGAGAGATTCTGTAACCAGCCTGGACCGCAAACACACAGCCAGAGGGGGGATGTGACGTCATAAAGAAGGGAGGCATTTCGGAACCGTCAATCGTTCCTTTATCAACCTATGGCTCTAATGGTGACTAAATATAATATATATACTGGCGGTGGGCTGGCCATGGGCGGATGCAGCAATAAACAAAAATTAAACAAGGACAATAAGAACATTTGAACATGATAGGAAATAGAGTTTATATAATAAAAATGTATAATAGCGTTCTGAAAGAGCTGAAAAGAGCAGTGGCAGCATGAATAGTCAGTTTTAAGAAAATAGGAAGATTAAAACAATTAAAAAGATTAAAAACAGGACTCAAGCAGGGCATACAATCAATGATGAAACAGAAATGTGCGTGCACGAATGCATAGTATAAGCTTATGGGTTATATCCGAACGTGCAAACACATATGTATAACAGCTTAAATATAGCGTTAAAATTAATGCAAGAGGGGGCATATGTATAAAAGATTTTTGTGATTAAAAACTATGTTTTTTACCGAAATAGACATGAATAAGCACATATAGTCATATATGTGTAGGGTAGTAGCAAAAATAGAAGCATAGTTAAATGTCCATACTGAGAGTAATGAAGTATAATATCAGAGTATAGCACTAACTTAAAAATCCTTGTTTAACCCTCCAGGGGCTAAAACATTTAGTAAAAAGATCCAATACATTTCTCTATGGCATAATCTTCTATAATGTTCAGCTGGAGGAAGGTCTCTTGGCATTGCCTCAATAACCCATACTCTGAGGCCGTCAGTGGACTTGTCATGGAATTGGAGATAGTGTTTAGGAACACTATGATTGTCCAATCCACCTGTAATAAAACGTAATAATGTTCGCCAAAGCGTTTACGCAACGGCCGGATGGTACGTCCTACGTAGAACAAACCGCAGGGACATGTAAGGCAGTATACGACATGGTCAGAAGAACATGTATGAAAGCCTTTTATCGGGTATGTTTTGCCTTTTACATGAAAGTCTTTCTGGCCAAGCGTCATAAAGCTGCAAGTTTTTCAGAGAGGCTTGCAGCATTGGTACATCCCAGAAATCACTAGAAAAGTGGGTATGTGAGGTATTGCCTTAAGTTTACTGGGCGCTACCTTACTTTTTATATTAGGTGCCTTTCTATAGGCAAATTGGGGTCTGTTAGGCAGGGCAGAAAGAAGATGCTCATCTTGCAGTAATAGAGGCCAGTGTTTCCTCACAATATTTTCCATCTGTTTATGGGTATGGAATTGAGTAATGAAACGTAAATTGCTCTTCTGAGTATTAGAACATGGGCAAGAATTTTCTATAGAAGATGTACTTTTATATTGTTGATAGACTGTTTCTACAAGATTGGCAGGGAAGCCTTTATCAAGAAATTTCTCTTTTAAAATTACACCCTGAGCATCATAGTCCTTCTTCAATGTACAGTTCTTTTTTAGCCGACAGAACTGGCTCTTAAGTACATTATTTAGCCATAGGGGGTGGTGACAGCTGTGGAGAAACGAATTCCTGGCTGTTGGCTTGGTATAGTTTTTAGCATGTATCTCCTTACCAACCCAGAAGAGTTCAAGATCCAAGAAAGCTAGTCTATTTTGGTCGATGACAGAAGTGAATGTAAGGCCCATATTATTGATATTACAATATGTGACAAAATCTGTGAAACTTGATGCACTGCCATCCCATATAATGATCACATCATCTATGTAACGACCATAAAAAATGATGTGAGAAAAGAAGGGGTTGTTTTTCCATATGTACTGATGTTACCAGTGCCCCATGGTAAGGTTTGCATATGAGGATGCAAAGTGCGCCCCCATAGCTGTCCCATTTACCTGGAGAAAGAAATCATCATCAAACTTAAAGTAATTGCGTGTGAGACAGAAGGAGGTGGCCTCAACAATGAAGGAGGCTTGTCTCGGATTCAACATGGGGTCTTGACATAGGAAAAACTGTAGGGCATTGAGGCCCACTTCATGTGGTATGGAAGTATATAAAGATTGTACGTCTAGGGAGGCCCAGTGGTCGCTGGTCTCCCAAGAGTATGTGGATAAAATCTCCAACAAATGAACGCCATCTCTGATGTGAGACTGAAGAGATTGAGCAAGTGGCTGGAGGAACTGATCTATGTATTGTGAGAATCCACTGCTGATGCTATCCATAGCCGCCACAATCGGTCACCCAGGTGCTATATTTGGATCTTTATGCACCTTGGGCAGGTGATAAAAATAGGGTGTGAAGTGTACCTCCTTGACCAAAAAAGAGGCTTCTTGTTGAGTTATAATGTTGTCACTCAATGCTCTTTTTACAAGAGAGGTAGCTTCAAGGGTGAAATGAGGCAATGGGTCTTTGTTGAATCTGATATATGTATTAGTATCAGATAACAATTGGGTGGCTTCCGAGACATAGTCAGCCCTATTTTGTATGACTATGCCTCCTCCTTTATCCGCACTTTTAATAACCAGATCAAAATTGTTGGTAAGTGTATCAAGGGCTCTTTTTTTCACAATAAGTAAGGTTTAGAGTGTTTTTTTTTTATTTTTGCAAAGATCCTGTATTTCTGCGTGAACAATGCGATAGAAAGCATCAATACAGGAACCTTTTGACTGGGTGGGATAGAAAATAATAGAAGTAGGTTTGAAGGTGGTATTTTGGATGGGCGGAGAGGTCATTAAATGTTGTGTATATAATGAGTACTCAGTCTCAGATCCAACTGGAAAGGGAGAATGAGTGGAAGGGTGGCTATATCGTTCCTCTAGAATGGAAAGGGGATCACTTTCTACATTAGCATCAGTATTATTACATGGCACATCCAGTTCATTGGAGTCAGTGTGTGGCCGGTATTTAGAGGATTGAATATTAAAAAATCTCTTTAAAGTAAGACGACGAACAAATTTGTTCAGGTCCTTAAAGAGGAGAAACGGATTCGGTGCAGCAGATGGTGCAAAATTTAAACCTCGACTAAGTAAGGATATTTTATTTTTGGTTAAGACATGGGTGGAGAGGTTGAAGATTTTGACAGTGCTCTCTTTTTGCTGAGGTCCAAGCTAGGATCTACCTCCTCTACCTTGGCATCCTCTCCTTCGTATTTTCTTTTTTGTGGTTTGGCCCGGGGACGTTCGAATGTTAAAAAAGGGACCGCAGTTAACTCAGAGGACTGGGTGGTAGCAAGAGGTGTCATAAGAAGAGAGTTGGGGCCAAAAGAGACTGATGGGATGGAAGATTCTCTGTTTATTGATCTAGATGGAGTAAATGCTGAATTAGCAATGGTGTTATGATGGCTACCAGTGGTCGTGGATAGGCAAGCGGTACTAAATACCTTAATGCATGGTAGGAACTTAACCAAACACATTAAATTTTCTTTGATTTTGCTTTCACATTTTTTATTCCAAATCACCCTTGGACTTTTCTCTTTTTTGAGCCACAGATACTTATAACTACCAACACTACCTTTTTCACCCATTAGAGGTGAGCTCAGCACGGTACCATAGAGTCATTATAGAGTTATAATTCTCAATTGGAACAGCGCCACACCCACACTTGAAACTTCCTCTTTAGTATGTCGACCATCTCCACAAAAGCCATATTTGAGGTCTTAAATTGTCTCCTCCGGGATCGTGACATTTCTGGCTCCGGGCTTTCCTCCTCCTCCTCCTTGTTGCTGTAATTAGCACGCACCTGCTCTGTCTCCGCCATGTGCTCTCCCCCACTGCTCCGAAGGAGAAGGGGTGGGAAATAGACTAGAAAGAACATCAGGGGCGGGCGGAGTTTCACGCATGCGCAGTGTATATAAAGCATAACACGCGTGCGTCATACGTACAATCTGTAAGCGGAGGAAGGAGTATAGGAAGCGCCGATCGTGATAACGAAGGTAACATTTAAACTTGGGCCTATACTGCTTATAGATTGAGGCCTATATTGGGACAAGATTAGGAAACTTTAGCCTGACATTAGGGTTTGTCTTGTGTATTGCAGATAAAATGGATGGCTTCAATGATCACAACTTCCTCCCCCTGTTCATAGACAAATACAGGGAGCTGCCCTGTCTGTGGCTGGTGAAACATCCACAGTATAATCATAAACAAAAGAGGCAGGCAGCGCTGGAGAAACTGCTGGAGTTGGTGAAGCTGGTGGTCCCCACGGCAACCATCCCCTATTTAAAAGCCAAAATTGGTGGCCTGAGGAGCACTTATCTTAGGGAGCGCAAGAAAGTCCAGGATTCCCAGAGATCCGGAGCTGCAGCAGATGACGATTATGTCCCCAGGCTTTGGTACTATGAGAGACTGCGATTTCTGTCAGACCAGACTGAAGTCAGGGAATCACTCTCCACTCTTCCTTCCACTCTTCCTTCCACCCTATCTTCCACCCCAGCTGAGGCTTCCAATGTCCAACCTGGGACTTCCAGCCAGGAAGAAGTGGAGGAGCCCAGCTGGAGCCAGGTATAGCATTGATCTACAGATTTCTGGTCAAGAAATAAATGATGTTTCCTAGATGTTATTATTGATCACTAATTGCTGATTTAATAAAATGTTTTACATATCAATAGACAGTAGTGGGCAAAAATAATTGGGACAAGAATGAAAAATTCTGGGCTCAGAATGATAGTCTGTTATATTTGTTAACATTCAATTTGCAACAGTCATGAGATGAAAATTTCGTATGACTGATGAAGAAAAAACTAAAACTATGTCCCTTTTTCATACACAGGAAGACCTCAGCCAGGAGGAGGCTGTGGAATGTGGTACACAGGAGGAGGCGGGGGTTAGTGGCAGCCAGAAGAAGGCGGGGCTAAGTGGCAGCCAGGAGAAGGCCCAGGCCCAGTAGGAGCCTGACAGAATCGCAGGTCCCTCCCCTCCGCCTTCCAAACAAAAGACCCAGGAAGGGGAGTAACGTGGAGGATTCAGCACTCAGGCTGATTCAGGAGGCTTCTGCGTCCCTCAGAGCCACCCCCCACGTGTGAAGAGGCCTTTGCCTGCATGGCTGCCACCAAACTGCAGGGCATGCAGGAGGGCCAACGCCTCATGTGTGAGGAACTCATTTATCAAACATTAAATAAGGGTTAGGCGTGCGCATGCGCGAGAGCTCCGTTATGGCTGCCTGAGCCGTGAGCTCCGCGCCACCCCGGACCGACGAGCCGCACACGCCATGCTTTGCACCTTTGGGAAGCAATCCGCCTACCTGAATGGGCCCGGGAGTCTTAGGGGATCACTCTGGGATGTCCTGTCCCCCCGCACGACGGGACCTCGGGCCGCATTTTGACTCGGCGGTGGAGGACGGGTGTACCAAGATGGCCACCGCCACTGATTCTTCACAGCCTCATGCGGCCTTCCCGGCCAGAGCGCCAGAGAACAGGCAAGTCCTTGCCCCAGAGAAATTGTCTTATGCACAAGTGGCCCAGGGCAGCCCCAGCCTGTCCCAGGCAGCCCCTCATGGCCTCCACATGCCCCAGGCCCCCTCCCCAGCATCCACAAAGTCCTTGCTCGGCCTTCACATGGAGGAGTATGCATTATCTCCATCCGGGCCTACTCTTCTCCACTTGGCTGCTGACCTGTCCCCGGGCTATTCAGTCAGGAACTTCACCACCCTACAAGAGGACCTATTTGCTAAATTCTCTACACTCTTAGAGAGAGGTCTGGCCAACACAGCAGCCCAAATCACTAACACCATTAAATCGGATCTCGCAAGTTTGGGATCCAGAATGGAGGCAATGGAGGACAAAATAGAAAATACAGTATCCAGAACCAACCACATTCAGACCCTGCAGGATCAACTTGATACAGCCCTCTCCAGGATTGATGACCTTGAAAATAGGTCTAGGAGATATAATTTTAGAATTCGAGGCCTACCGCAATCCTTCACCGATATCCCCCTCAAGATACGGGACATTATCTCAGAGCTCATCCCAAACATACTGCCGCACCGTCTTGAACTGGACAGAGCGCATAGGGCCTGGACCCCCCAGAAAAGATGGCACCCCAAGGGATATCATCGTTAAAACGCACTTTTTTGCTGTCGAGGAGGTCATGTGCCAATCTCGCATGAAGCCTAAACTACAGCACCAGTGGCACCAGATGCACATATTCACTGATCTGTCTCCATCCACCATTCAAAGAAGGAGATCTCTCAAACCACTGCTCACGGTCCTAGCTCAACGGGACATTAAGTACCGCTGGACCTTTCCTTTCGCTGTGAAGTTCACGACTAACAGAAAAACACACTCCTTTTCCAACCTTCTGGAGGGTGAGAAGCTGTTTTTGACCCTTAAATTGATCTCTCAGGAGGCACCCATGGACTTCTCCACAACGTCCTCTGGGTCTTCCAAATGACCCCCTCCTGCTAGCCCGGTCTCCCCGCTTTGGATCAAGAGTCCCTTCAAGAAGAGCAAGGAAGGAAGACCACCGTAAGACGATGTCCAAACCCCCTTACTCCACTGCCCTTTTACGGGCACTTCCTTTTGGGACAGGAGTCCCTTCTGTTGATGGAGCTGGAGCTCCAAACCCAAGTTTTGGTTCGGTTCATTCCCCAGTTTCCTGATCTACATTGTTTCTCATGATCTCTTTCCCACAAGTTTACACTAGCCAAAGCGGAGAGATTTCAGCAGCTTTCCGCCCATCAGCACTTTACCGGCTTCAGGAGCAAGCTGTCTGTTTATTCTCTCTTCCTGTCTGAGAAGTGGATCCGACTGGAACTGGAACCCCTGGGTGGCATGGGTTTTTACACCTCCAGGACTGGTCCTTGGTGATCAGAGCAGATAGGTCCAGATTTTTGGGGGGTTTCTTAGCAACTTTACATCAATGAACCCTTCCTCCCCCCTCCTGTTGATGGGGCCTGGATTCTTTTGGCCTCCTGGACCCTGGGTCTATCCAGCCTCTCCCCCTTGTTCGGTGGGGGCAGAGGGGATCCGGGGGTGCCCTGGGTGGGTTGGTTGTCCTAGAGTGAATAAGTGTTACAAAAATGTATTTTATTTTATTTTATTTTATTTGTATTTTAAATTATGTGAAAATGGTAGATTGCACAAATGACTAACATATATTAGTTGTGCAAAGTTTCTGTTTTATTCACATTTATTTGTTGCAAGGGTCCGGGGTGGCCCCCTTGCACCTCCCCCCATTCTTTGAAAACCGAATGTGTTTCTCTGGCATGGGTTGTCGGTCAGCTCCTAGGGGCGACCGACGAATAAGAGTAGGTGTTTGGCGGATTTCCCCTCCGCCACTCGCCGTGGGTCTTGTTAGGATCATTTCTCCCCCCTCTTTGTCCCCCATTTATTCCTCTTCTCTCTTCAAACCTATCAACGGGAGATGACTCCATTCAGTTTTCAAACTGCCTTCAGTCTTTTCAACGCCTACCATCAGCACCCCGAAGGTAGAAGTCGTCGAAGGGTAAGTGGCTGCCAGTGTGTTGGTTCCCCCCCTCTGTTCTAATGGCTGACGAGATAACAAAAGGAGTGGATCTCAGGGTGGCATCTCATAACGTTCAGGGCCTGAATTCCCTCAGGAAAAGGAGAGTGGCATTTGAACACTACCGATCCCTTAAACTGGACGTAGTGCTGCTCCAAGAGACGCACTTTCCGATTTGATACAACCCCAAATTTCTCCACTCACACTACCCGTTGTTCTTCCTTGCAAACGCACCAAAAAAGATGAAAGGGGTGGCAATTCTTTTCTCAAAAAATAGTAAATTTTCCCACGTCTCTGATTTCAGGGATCCAGAGAGCAGGTTTATTCTTGTAAAGGGCACTATAGAGGGAATACTATATTCTATAATTTCCTACTACGCCCCTAATAAGGGACAAGCCACATTCTTCCAGAACCTCTAAACAACTCTAAACCCCCTCCTGGAGGGCAAGGTCATTTTTGGAGGAGACTCCAATGTGGCTTTTGACCAGGGACTAGATAAAACGAAACCCCCTAAGGACCAGCTTACGCGCCCCACGAAACTGAGCAGCAGAATAGCTAAAATCCTCCACTCCAATGGCCTAGTCGACATTTGGAGGGAACTGAACCCCAAGAGCAGAGACTTTACACATTTCTCTTCCCCTCACCTATCCTACGCCAGGATTGACCATATACTAATCCCAACCAACCTCATTCCCTTGACTATTAAGGAATCTATAGTGGACACAGCATGGTCGGACCACTCATTGGTCCTCCTTTCCTTGAGGAACACATTTAATAGGAAGCGGGGTACATACTGGCGACTTAATGAATCGCTCCTTAGCGACCCTACACACACCAAGGTAATAGCAGATGCCATCAAAGAATATTTTCATCTAAACGATGTGGACAACATCTCCCCAGAAACCCTATGGGCAACCCATAAGGCTACTATTAGAGGCGAGCTTATCCGGATTGCGACCCAGGTCAAGAAGGAACATCTGATCGACATCCAAAAGCTGGAATCATCCTTTGTGGCCTTAAACGCCGAATATAAAAAACAACCATCTAAGGCCTTAACAGACCGATTGGTTGCGATCAGGTTGGAGCTCAATTTAGCTCTAACAGCCAAAGCAGAGAAACACATCCGCTGGAGCGGAGCCAAATATTACTTTTAAAAAGACAAAATAGGCCCGATGTTAGCCGCCAAACTAACCCCCAAATACCGCACACATACTTTCCCCAAACTTCGTATAGCAGGACAGCCACCAACAGCCAACCCAAACAAAATCATGACGGCCTTCCACAAATTTTACTCCAAGCTCTACAATTCTACCCAATCAGATAGAGGCTCCTTGACCACTTCTTTCCTTCAGAGCCTCCAGTTGCCCCCCATTTCCCCAGAACACAAAGACTTAATGGAAGAAGCCTTCTCAGCGGAGGAGATCAGGGAGGTTATCAAAGGTCTTAAGACAGGTTCTGCTCCTGGTCCTGACGGCCTCTCAGTCCTCTACTACAAGACATTTGGTGAAATCTTAGCCCCCACATGGCAAAATTCTTTAATTCCAAAAGATTAGGTTCCCCCTTAGATCCCCATCTGAACACTGCGTTCATATCAGTAATCCCCAAACCCAACAAAAACCTTGAGGAAGTTGAAAATTACAGACCCATCTCCCTCATTAATAATGACCTGAAAATTATGACAAAAATCCTTGCCAACCAACTAGCCACCTTATTAATTTTTATGTTCACAAGGACCAGGTGGGATTTATTCTGGGCAGACAAGGGCCAGACCAAATTAGGACAGCGGTGGACATTGTCTCCCTTGTCCAATCTAATTGGAATGGGGACTCCAGGCAAGAAGGAATGATCCTATCACTAGACTTACATAAGGCCTTTGATTCGATTGAATGGCCTTATCTATTCACCCTGCTGGAGAAGTGGGGATTCGGGACCCGACTTATGGGGGTCCTCAGTTCCTTATATTCCTCCCCGAAGGCGGTGATCCACCTACAAGGCCAGTACTCCATTCCCCTTAGTATTGCAAGAGGCACCAGACAGGGCTGTCCTCTCTCCCCCCTAAATTTTGCAAAGGCAATCAAAACACTGGCAATAGCAATACGCGCTAATCCCCACATCCACGGAGTGACCTGTGGGACTCAAGTCCACAAATGCGGTCTCTTTGCGGACGATATGCTCCTATTTATCACATCCTCCCTCCCAAACCCTTGCAAACTCCTGAAGGAGTTCTCAGCGATTTCAGGGTTACAGGTGTACTACACTAAGTCCTATGCCTTAAATATCTCCCTCAAGTCAGAAACAGTAGTATCGCTCCAAAGCACCTTCGACTTCAAGTGGAGTGACTCCTCCATAGATTACCTGGGGATTAAACTCACAGCGAAAACGGAACAATTATACTCAGCTAATTTCCCTCCCACATACCGCAAGCTTGAATCTGACCTAGGAAACTGGACCAAGGGGGAGGTATCCTGGCTAGGGAGAATCCACGCTATAAAAATAAAACTACTTCCAAGACTCCTCTACCTTTTCAGGGCCCTTCCAATAAACATTAAAAAGGATCACCTGATAGCATTCCAAAGAACAGTCAACAAATTCATCTGGGGAGGGAGAGGACATAGAATCCAGCAAAAAACCCTTTTTCTATCCAGATCTCAGGGGGGATTAGGGCTGCCCCAGCTATTCTGGTATTTTCAAGCTGCCAGGTTAGCCCAGCTCTCCTCAGTCTACTCCAGGGCGGAGAAACCCGACTGGATTCAAATAGAAAGGCAGACAGCTCCTTCCTACACCCTAGACTTTTTACTTTGGGTCCCCCCAAAAGATCGTCCCCCAATTCTATCCCCTACTCTCTCCCAATCAATGAAAATCTAGGACAATTTGAAATCCAACCCTGCATTAACCTCGAGTAGCTGCCCCTTAGCTCACATTTTCAATAACTTTGACTTCATTCCGGGCCTAGACATCAAAGCCTTTAAATGTTGGTTGGACAAGGGGTTTTATCGAAACGGACACTTCTTCACTCCCAATGGACCCATTTTCCTGAATTTCTGTGTGGATCAACTAGAGATCCCGAATTCAGAACGTTTTAGATTTCAACAAATAAGTCACTTCCTTCACAAAATCTGGCTAGGGAAACCATTGCCACCCAAATTCACACCGTACGAATTATGCTGTGGGCAGTCCACAGAGCAGAGGGGCGGAATCTCCGTGATATATCAGTCACTGGTCCAACAAACCACAAAGACCCCATACATGACCGCATGGGAGGGCGACTTATCCCTCAATTGGGACATAGAGAGATGGAGGGTCTCCTTTGCTAGATCCTACAAGGGCATTAGGAATGTTTCACTAATTGAACCCAGCCTCAAGGTCATTACCAGATGGTACCTTACCCCTGACAGACTAGCCAAAATGTTTCCTTCAGCAGACCCCCGGTGCTTCCGAGGATGTCAACTCACAGGCACCATGGCCCACATATGGTGGGAGTGTCCTAGAATAAGGCCGTTTTGGAGCAAGATATTCTCCCTGATTCGAAAGGTTGCGACTTTTCAGATCCTGAAAACCCCTGCCATAGCTCTACTTAATGCAAATTTCTCCAAAACACCGAAACAGACACGCAAACTAGTACACTTCATTCTCCTTGGAGCCAAGCTGACCATTGCCAGAGCTTGGACACAACCCAAGGTTTCCTTCAAGGCAGCTATACGTAAAATATCCTGGATCATGTCTCAAGAGAAACTCACTAGTATTCTCCACAACACCAAAATGCAGTTTGAAGCTACCTGGGAACCATGGGCCTGCTATATGGGCATTTCCCTTATACCAGGAGTTCATTCATAAAGTTCAATGGCCCAACAGAAGCCGCTTGGTCCTCTCCCCTTGATAGGCTCTTTATACTTTACCCCTCTTTTTCACCCCCTTTTCTTCTCCCCCCTTCACCTCTCCCCCTCTTGGCCCTCTAAGGTACACGGAGAGAGACCCTCCGACTTTAGCGCTACTTGTCCTTCAATCGGAGGACCAACCTGTTGGGGCTAGCGAATCAGGTTATAGCAACCCTATTGTCTTAGTTAGATTCCAGGCCTGACTAATGATGTTTTGAGAACTGGGGGCTCGTAGAGATTCGGCCTGGCACAGCATGATCCCTTTAGGGGTGCTGGAGGAACCTCTCCTTGTCACCTCCTGTTTATGTCCTCAGGCCGGGCAGATACTATAAAGTTGGAAGAGCTATAATGGTTCTAGGATATCTATCCATCTGTTAGAGGCTTCCTGATACCTGGTATATGTCTCTTGCATTTATTGTTCCCCCAAGGGGTATTGTTTTGTTTTATATTAATTTATTCTTTTTGAAATTTAATAAAATATTTTGAAAGTAAAAAAACATTAAATAAGGGGTTGAGGGGAGAAATCACACCCAATACCCACCTGAGTGAGTTGCATCATCCTCCTCCTTCTCCTCCTCCTCCTGCTCCTGCCACAACTCCACCACCACAGATACAGCGTGGAAGGAAGTGTGGAAGGAAGACCAGAGAATGATGACTTGGGTTCAGTCTGGTCTGACAAAAGATGCAGGCTCTTGTATGACCACAGCCTGGGGACATACATGTCATCTGCTGCTGTTCATGATCTCTTGGACTTCCGGACCAGATTGTACCCACTTATATATGGACTCGTCAGGCCACCAATTTTGCCAGGAAAGAATAGATGTGTTCCCTGGGGGCCAAAGGCTTTGCCGATTTCTGCTGTTTCTCCAGCGTTGCCTCCCTCTTTCTTTGGTTTTGAGCCCTTAATAAATTTTTGGTTTGTTTTATTATACTCACCTATGTGTGTTTTCATTCAAAAAGGACAGTTTGTTTGTGAGGAGGCAGGTACATTTCAAAAATACAATGTCAAATTAACAAGAGACACCAAACAATCTCCTTGAGATTCAATAATACAAGATAATAATTGTGTTGTGGTAACTTGACACACAAAACACACACATAACTATTCTGGAGTAAAAAAAAAATGAAAAATAAAACACAAGATCAGGCTTTAAAAAAATAAAAAAAAAAAACATATTTAATATAAAAACATCCAAAAAATAATATTAGATGTGACAAATAAAAATATTATATTGATGAAATCACGAGAAATAATAAAGAAAGAAGTTTGTGAGAACTCTGTGTGAATATGAGCAGCAAAACAACTTCATTCTTCTAGCATTATAAAGAAGAACAGAGTGCGCTGCATTAAACATTTTAAAACATTGCAGCGTGACGAAAGTGCTATATCCATTCCGAACGCTAACTTTACCAGACCGAGCAGTTCCGTCTCGGAATTTATTCTGAGCATGCGTGGCACTTTGTGCGTCGGAATTGTCCACACACGGTCGGAATTGACGCGATCCGATTTTGTTGTCAGAAAATTTATAGCCTGCTCTCAAACTTTGTTTGGATGGAAAAAGTCAGATGGAGCCCACACACGGTCGTAATTTCCGACAACGAGCTCCGATCGCACATTTTCCGTCGAAAAATCCGACCATGTGTACAGGGCATAAGAGACCCGAACTTGAAAAATCAAGAGTCCTCATTTTGAAGGATTATATTAAAGTTATTGGCCATAAAAACGATATGGGGGCCCAGCATCTGCCCTGGGGGACATATACCAATGCAAAAAAAATACTTTTTAAAAATATTGTTTTTAAAAGAGCAGTGATTTTAATGATGCTTAAAGTAAAACAATAATAATGAAAAATTCCTTTAAATGTAGTGCCTGGGGGGTCCCCTTAGTCTGCTTGTAAAGCTGTGTTTCTGTACCGTGTATAGAACCTGCTGCAGCAAAACTAACATTTAAAAAGAAAAAAAAATGACATTTAAATTGATTTTTCCTGCAAACTTTCTTTATTTTGTAAACAACGGATTGGGTAGCCAGTCTGTATGATGAGGCCACAATTTAGTACACTCGGAACAAGATTCAAGATTTTTTAGATAAATTCTGGTGTGTTTCGCAGACTTTGGATGGAAATAACAAAGTTTTGCACCGCAGTGAGCAAGCCTTATATGAAGAAGCCACAGAAGTACACTCAGGCCAAAATTAAATTTTTTTAATTAGATAGTTTTAGTGTCTCTTTTGCAGACTTTGGATTGAAGTAACAGGTGCATAAAAATTGGGCTTTGGGTGTTGGTGGTGCCTTCATACCATAACCCTATAGAGGTACTCTTGATAAAAGCAAGAATTTGCCTTGCTGTCAAAAATTTAAATTTGATGCCCCTGACACACAGTTGCAGAAAAATCGATTCTTGGGTGTTGGTGGTGCCTTCACCCTGTAACCTTCTAGAGATACTCTTGATGAAAGCAAGAATTGGCCTTGCTGTAAAAAATTTAAATTTTATGCACCTGTCATAAAGGGGCAGAAAAATTGGTCCTTGGGTGTTATCTATGCCCAAGAAACTGATCCCAAAAAATGACTTCAAGATAAAATCAACAACCACACCGGAATCTGGGAGCTTCCAGATTCCGATAAGCCCCCCACTTGCAGAAACCACAACCACCGGGCAAGGGTTGTTGGGAAGAGACCTTTGTCCCTATCAACATGGGGACAAGGTGTTTTGAGGAGAACCCCAAAACATCCTCCCCATGTTAAGGGCATGTGGCCTGGTACGGTTTAGGAAAGGGGGGTGCTCTCCTGTCCCCACCCCTCTTTTCCTGCGGCCTGCTAGGTTGCATGCTTGGATAAGGGTCTGGTATGGATTTTGGGGGGACCCCCACGTAAACAAAGCATACAGTGCATTGTGGGGTGCTCGGCAGGCGAATATCCCACTGAGCACCCTGCAAATTCAGGTTTTCGCTGAACAGGCAAACAGGCGATGTTTGGGCTGAACTTTTGCTCGGTCCAAACTGCTTGCCCAACATTAGTTATAATCTGGAGCTCATTCTATCTGAGCATTAAAGGAGTTGTAAACCCTCAAGGTTTTTCACCTTAATGCAGTCTATGGCCGAGTCCTGCATTCTGTGTCAATGGATGGAGCAGCAGGACTCGGGAGCACCTGCACAAGTGCCCCCAGGCACTTGAGAAGAGGGGGAGCCAGAAGCGCCGCTGGGGACCCCATAAGAAGAGGATCGGGCCCCTCTGTGCAAAACCCTTGCACAGAGGAGATAAGTATGACATGTTTGTTATTAAAAAAAAAGTACCTTTACAACCCCTTTAACCACTTCACCCCCGGACCATTTGGCTGCCTAAAGACCAGAGGACTTTTTCCAATTTGGCACTGCGTTGCTTTAACTGCTAATTGCGCGGTAATGCAATGCTGTACCCAAACAAAATTTGCTTCCTTTTCTTCCCACAAATAGAGCTTTCTTTTGAGGGTATTTGATCACCTCTGCGGTTTTTATTTTTTGCGCTATAAACGGAAAAAGACCGAAAATTTTGAAAAAAAATGATATTTTTTACTTTTTGTTATAAAAAAAATCCAATAAACTTAATGTTAGTCATGCATTTAGGCCAAAATGTATTCGGCCACATGTCTTTGGTAAAAAAAAATGTCAATAAGCGTATATTTATTGGTTTGCGCAAAAGTTATAGCGTCTACAAGCTAGGGTACATTTTCTGGAATTTACACAGCTTTTAGTTTATGACTGCCTATGTCATTTCTTGAGGTGCTAAAATGGCAGGGCAGTACAACCCCCCCCCCAAATGACCCCATTTTGGAAAGTAGACACCCCAAGGAAATTGCTGAGAGGCATGTTGAGCCCATTGAATATTATTTTTTTTGTCCCAAGTGATTGAATAATGACAAAAAAAAAAAAAATTACAAAAAGTTGTCACTAAATTATATATTGCTCACACAGGCCATGGGCATATGTTGAATTGCACCCCAAAATACATTCAGCTGCTTCTCCTGAGTACAGGAATACCACATGTGTGGGACTTTTTGGGAGCCTAGCCGCGTACGGGGCCCCGAAAACCAATCACCGCCTTCAGGATTTCGAAGGGCGTACATTTTTGATTTTACTCCTCACTACCTATAACAGTTTTGAAGGTTATAAAATGCCCAGATGGCACAAAACTCCCCCAAATGACCCCATTTTGGAAAGTAGACACCCCACGCTATTTGCTGAGAGGCATGTTGAGTCCATGGAATATTTTATATTTTGACACAAGTTGCAGGAAAGTGACAAATTTTTTTTTGCACAAAGTTGTCACTAAATGATATATTGCTCACACAGGCCATGGGCATATGTGGAATTGCACCCCAAAATACATTTAGCTGCTTCTCCTGAGTATGGGGATACCACATGTGAGGGACTTTTTGGGAGCCTAGCTGTGTACGGGGCCCCGAAAACCAATCACCACCTTCAGGATTTATAAGGGTGTAAATTTTTGATTTCACTCTTCACTGCCTATCACAGTTTCGGAGGCTATGGAATGCCCAGGTGGCACAAAACCCCCCCCAAATGACCCCATTTTGGAAAGTAGACACCCCAAGCTATTTGCTGAGAGGCATGGTGAGTATTTTGCAGCTCTCATTTGTTTTTGAAAATGAAGAAAGACAAGAAAAAACATTTTTTTTTCTTTTTTCAATTTTCAAAACTTTGTGACAAAAAGTGAGGTCTGCAAAATACTCACTATACCTCTCAGCAAATAGCTTGGGGTGTCTACTTTCCAAAATGGGGTCATTGGGGGGGGGGGTTGTGCCATCTGGGCATTCCATGGCCTCCGAAACTGTGATAGGCAGTGAAGAGTGAAATCAAAAATTTACGCCCTTAGAAAGCCTGAAGGCGTGCTTGGTTTTCGTGGTCCCGTACGCAGCTAGGCTCCCAAAAAGTCTCACACATGTGGTATCCCCATACTCAGGAGAAGCAACAGAATGTATTTTGTGGGTGTAATTTCACATATTCCCATGGCATGTTTGAGCAATATATCATTTAGTGACAACTTTGTGCAAAAAAAAAAAATTTGTCTCCTTCCCGCAACTTGTGTCACAATATAAAATATTCCATGGACTCGACATGACTCTCAGCAAATAGCTTGGGGTGTCTACTTTCCAAAATGGGGTCATTTGGGGGGGTTTTGAACTGTCCTGGCATTTTATGCACAACATTTAGAAGCTTATGTCACACATCACCCACTTCTAACCACTTGAAGACAAAGCCCTTTCTGACACTTTTTGTTTACATGAAAAAAATATTTTTTTTTGCAAGAAAATTACTTTGAACCCCCAAACATTATATATTTTTAAAGCAAATGCCCTACAGATTAAAATGGTGGGTGTTTCATTTTTTTTTTTCACACAGTATTTGCGCAGCGATTTTTCAAACACATTTTTATAAATTTATTAAATTTTAATGCACTAAAACACACTATATTGCCCAAATGTTTGATGAAATAAAAAAGATGATCTTAGGCCAAGTACATGGATACCAAACATGACATGCTTTAAAATTGCGCACAAACGTGCAGTGGCGACAAACTAAATACATTTTTAAAAGCCTTTAAAAGCCTTTACAGGTTACCACTTTAGATTTACAGAGGAGGTCTACTGCTAAAATTACTGCCCTTGATCTTACGTTCACTGTGACACCTCACATGCATGGTGCAATTGCTGTTTACATTTGACGCCAGACCGACGCTTGCGTTCGCCTTTGCGCAAGAGCAGGGGGGGCAGGGGTGCTTTTTTTTTTTTCTTTATAATTTTTTTGCTTTTTTATCTTATTTTTAAACTGTTCCTTTCATTTTTTTTTTAATCATTTTTATTGTTATCTCAGGGAATATAAATATCCCCTATGATAGCAATAGGTAGTAACAGGTACTCTTTTTTGAAAAAATTGGGGTCTATTAGACCCTAGATCTCTCCTCTGCCCTCAAAGCATCTGACCACACCAAGATCGGTGTGATAAAATGCTTTCCCAATTTCCCAATGGCACTGTTTACATCCGGCGAAATCTAAGTCATGAAATGCTCGTAGCTTCCGGTTTCTTAGGCCATAGAGATGTTTGGAGCCACTCTGGTCTCTGATCAGCTCTATGGTCAGCTGGCTGAATCACTGGCTGCATTCTCAGGTTCCCTGTTGAGACAGGAGAGCCAGAGAAAAACACGGAAGACGGTGGGGGGGGCATTCCCTCCCACTGCTTGTAAAAGCAGTCTAGAGGCTAATTAGCCGCTAGGATTGCTTTTACATGAAAGCTGACCGCTGGCTGAAAAGAATGATACCAAGATAATACCTAAACCTTCAGGCATCATTCTGATATAACCACTCAAAGTCGTGAATGGCATACCTGAAGACAAAAAAATGGTTAACAATAAAACACAGTAAACGGTAAAGTATAAAAAATTGAATACCTGAAAAGCAAACATGATAAAACATAATAACAATAAAACATTGCAGAATAGAATACAGTAAAAAAGAGCAGAACAATAGAGAGAGAATAGAGAGAGAGAGAACAATAAAACGACAACTATTTTTTTTATTTTATATATTTTTTTTTACACTTTTTTTGTAACTAACTTTTATAACTGTAACCGGTTCCAGGTTCGGGTCTCTCAAAATGCGATGGCATCTTGGGAGACCCTGTGAAAGTGTACCTAGTCTGTGCAATGCTGTACCCTACGCTAATACTCAACTAGTGAATGGTAGTGTTCAAAACATTCACCAATGCAAAGATCAGGATTGTCAGGACAGGAGGGACAATAATAGCGGGTGTCACGTCTATATCCGCATCCGCGCTTGCTGCAGACACGACATCTTTTTTGGGGGGTTCGCTGGGTAGGGGTACTCGGGAGGACATAAAGAAAATGCCTCTCATGCAGCCTACTGCATTTGATTGGGGATGTGAATGGGGGAAGTACGGGCGCTGCAGAAGCGGTGGGTTCCCAATTATTAGGATTGGCGAATGCAGCAGGAAGGGCATTATGGGCACGATGGGCCTGTGTTTGTCTTCTTCTTGGTGGCAGCGGGACACTACTTGTGCTTGCCACCTCACCAGCTTGAACTGCACTTATGGGACTTGCCACATCACCAAGTGTTACTGCAGTGCTGGTTTGACTACGACCGGGGTGTACTAGGCCGCTGGTGCTTGCCAGTTCAACAAAACGCTACCAAAAAAACTGTTAGCGATCGCAGGGATCAGGCCTGACTCTGCAAACGCTGCAGTTATGTGTTTAGTGTTTTGTAAGTGTCAGTGATCGATCGATACTGCACTTGGGTGGGTTGGGCTGGGCCGGGCGGAGGGGCAAAACGCAGGTGCTAGCAGGTATCTGGGCTGATCCTGCTAACACTGCGTTTTTGGGAACCCTAAACTGCTGGGGACGCTAGTATAGATCTGATCGGATCAGATATTGATCCGTTCAGATATTATACCACTAAGGGAGGCATATGCTGCGTGCGTGGGTGTTAGCGGTACTGGCGCTAACCTGACGCTGCCTGGGGCTGGTGCTTGCCAGTTCACCAAAACGCTACCAAAAAAACTGTTAGCGATCGCAGGGATCAGGCCTGACTCTGCGAACGCTGCAGTTATGTGTTTAGTGTTTTGTAAGTGACAGTGATCGATCGATACTGCACTTGGGTGGGCTGGGCTGGGCCGGGCAGAGGGGCAAAACACAGGTGCTAGCAGGTATCTGGGCTGATCCCGCTAACACTGCGTTTTTGGGAACCCTAAACTGCTGGGGACGCTAGTATAGATCTGATCGGGTCTATACTATACCACTAAGGGAGGCGTATGCTGCATGCGTGGGTGTTAGCGGTACTGGAGCTAATCTGACGCTGCCTGGGGCGACGCATATCACCACCGGGCAATCAGGGGGCTAAACCTTTATTCGGTAATAAACGGCGGGTGCCCTGACACTATAAAAAATAAACAAACTAACCAGCATCACCCGTAACAGTTATACGGTGATCAGTGGTGAAAGGGTTAACTAGGGGGCAATCAAGGGGTTAAAACATTTATTAGGTAGTATATGGGGTCCCTGTCGCTATAAAACGCTGACAGCGAACCTAAATATTTACCTCCCTAACTAGCGTCACCAGTGAAATTATTACAGCGATCAGAAAAAAGATCGCTTAGCGACACTGGCGACGGGGGGTGATCAAGGGGTTAAAACTTTATTAGGGGGGGTTAGGGGGGTACCCTAGACCTAAAGGGGGCTAACAGTAACTGTCCTACCACACTAACTGTCACAAACTGACACCATGAAGTAATCAGAAAAAAAAACAAAAAACCTGCTTGGTGTCAGTGTGACGGGGGGGGGTGATTAGGGGGGGATCGGGGGGTTAAGGGGGGTGTTTTGTGTGCCTGGCATGTTCTACTGTGTGTGTGTTTTCACTCACAGTGCAGTCTTCTCTCTTCATCACCGGAACGGAAAATACCGAGCCGAGGAGAGATGACATCATTTCCTTTGCTGCTGTTTAGCATACAGCAGCAGAGGAATGATCTGATTGGCCGGCGGCGATCGCGAGGGGGGGGGGCCACGAATGGATGGTCTCCCCCTCACCTCCGATTGCCGCTGGACAAAAGCGGACCGCCTCGGGCACGGGGGGGGTCCGATTGGACCCCCCGCCCGCGGGAGGCAGATCATGTACATGTATGTGATTCTGCCTGCCCGTGCCACCTTGCTGACGTACATCAGCGTGAGGCGGTCCTTAAGTGGTTAAGATCGTTGCTGGTTCTCTTTTGTATGGATTAATTGTGATTGACCCTGATTGCTGAAACCCTGTAATGATCTTGTGTGTTCTTATTGACTTCTTTTCATTAAGAATACTTATTATTATTGGATTTGGCCCATTAGTTGTACAAAGTTGTGATTACAGCTGATTTTAGTGCAGTCTCATTAAAGGATAAGTTCACCTTTAAAAAAAAAAAATATATAAATGCACATCTTTTTGCAGGTAAAAAAATTAACATTTATTATTTTATTTACTTGGAGCCTGTAAAGCATTACTGATCACAGATGCCATGCAGGACTCCTGCACACTTTTCAGTGTATCTGTCTGCTCATACCCCATACAGGCAGGTAGATACACACTGACAGGAAGGCACAATGAACTACCAAAGCACTCAACAGCACCCTGGTAGTTCACGGAGAACTAGAAGCCAAAAGCCACAAGGGATGTCGGTATTTGTAGTTTGCCATTCACAGAACTTTTTTTTTTTTTAAATAGTGACAGTGAGTGGGAGGAGGAGATCCCCCACTTGCTGTCACTAGAGGCAGCAGAGTGGGCAGCAGTTTCAGCAGTGGGAATAGGTTATATGTTCCACCCTAAAAATAGGAATATGTCCCCAAAGGTGAACTTATTCTTTAAAAAAAAATGTTTATATTTTAGTTTCAACGTTTTTATTGAGTTTTAACAATGAGAAATTAACACAGAGTAAGAACATTGTCTGTTCTAGTGTGGTGAGTATCTTATGCACATACAGATTACAGATCAGATTTGCCATGAAGTGAATACTGCGAGGTGAGACCAGAGAAATTAATAAAGAGAAAAATTTGGAGATGGACAAGAGATTACATAGTGTCCTTCCCACCCCGACATCCCATATGGGATCATACTGTGTCAAAGGGGATAGAGAATACGCCAGACATCAATAATGATTCTTTTTATAGAAACACCATTACATAGTACCTAAGCAATTTTATGAACAAAAGGAGAAGACAAGAGGTCTGAACTATATTGTAGAATTATAAGCATTAAGAATTATTGAATGGTAGAGATTTTAGTCTAACAACGTATCCATTGTAACATTACCAACAAGAACTACCAAGAGAGCTAGTCCCAAATACCCAAAGGAGAGCGCATCTGTATCATTGGACAGGATGAGTGAGAGATATGGAAAGGAAGAGAAGAAAAGCAAAGAGGAAGAAGGAGTGAGAGGGCACTATGGAGCATTTTAGAGTAATAGTTCACTGCCGAAAGTCACAAAGGCACTTTAACATATTTCTTCCAGGGTTCCCAAACAGCGTCATATTTATCAGATGTGTCTAGGATAAGATTAGCAGTTTTCTCCTGGGTCATTATCCATTATATTTTCTGTTTTGAGGCTGCAAAGGATACTGAGGGTCATTTCCAGGCACAAGCGATCATTATCTTAGCTCTCAATAACATAAAATAAATACGTTTCCGTAAGGATTTATTACAACCTGCTGGCCTACTATTTAGTAAAGCAAACTCGGGCATTTTTGGTAGGGCTTGACCAGTTACTTTGCACGGCAAACAGAACATCTTATTCCAGAACCCCTGAATCCTAGGGCATTTCCACCAGGTGTGAAAGAATGAACCCAAAAGGTCACATCCTCTGAAGCACAGCGGGGAGGAGTTTGGGAACATGTTGGCCAGGCGGGAGGGAACCATATACCAGCGAGTTATAACCTTTAGAATGGCTTCCATCAAGGAGATGTTTACCATTCCCTTAAAAGATTGTTGAAATATAGAAATCCAAGTTTCGGCTTCCCAACTGACCTCCAAATCCAGTTGCCAGTTCAGGGCATATGAGGGTGATGCATAGATTAATGATATACCTCCTCTTTGGGTTTTGAGTCCCAAATGGAAGATAAAAAGTGGCGAATTTGGTTTAGTTGAAACCTTTCGGAAGGGGGCATATCCAGTTTACTGACACAGTGGCCTAACATCAATGGGCCCATAGAGGACATAAAGTGTCCATTTCTGTATAAGCCCTTGTTCTTCAACCATTTAAACTCTCTAATATCTTGACCAGGAGGAAACTGGGGGTTATTAAAAAGTGGTTTAACGGGTGGATACCAGAGATCAAGTGAGGAGGTTTATATAAAACGTCACATAGAGCCATCAAGTGAGAAAGGGTGGGGGCTAGAATTGGAGCTTCTGTTTGGGGGGAGCCCAGATCAAACAGTTGATAGTGTGTAATGGAACGGCCTATCTCTTCATGTCTCCCAATCTGGTTTATTGCCAAAAGTATAGACTTCAGAAAATTGCACTAATTGAGCAGCCTGGTAGTATTTCTACAGGATTGGTAGCCCCAGACCACCCCGTGTACGTCTTCTATATAGAACACTCTTGGGGCATCAGTGGCCTTTGTTACCCCAGACAAATTTTGTTATCTTAGATTGAAACTTCTCTAATTGTTATTTCTTTACCAGTATGGGAAGGGAGCGAAAAAGATATAAAGAGGAAAGAGGGTCATTTTGATCGAGTGCACCCTAACCAACCAGGACAGGTCACCCTGTCCCCAGCTAGACATATCCACACTCAATTTTTTAAACATGGTAGGATAATTATTATTATATATTTGATCTATATTGGCTGCCAAGTTGATGCCCAGATAAGTAGAACCTGAGAGGGACCTCTTTAGGTCCACCACAAGTACCGGCGAACCCCAACAGACCCTAAATATAGTGAATCCTTCATCTTACATACTTTCTTCGGACAAAGCCCAGATACTTTACAAAGGTCTGGGCTTTTGTCCTATATAATGAAAATGTGGATACATTTGAATTTGTCAAGGATCTACAATTATTTGCACATAAGCTGATCCTTAGCAATATGTATAAAAAACCAGGGGAACAAATTGACCTTATGCAAATAGAAAGCAATAGAAATATAGCAGGTGACCAGTTGGTCTCCCACCTAGAGGAGAGTGATACCACGGATCTCATCGATCATATCGATCTGCCGAAGGCAGAAGGAAGTCTATGCTGGTCCAGCCCAGGTTCCAACTGTTGGATCTAAACTTAAGAAGAAATCAGTACAGTTCCCAGCCCCCAGTTCAAACCCCAATATCTCTGCCTTTTTTGAGTTTGGTTAATGGAGAAATTGATAAACTAATATTAATATCCAAGAAAACAAGCTCTTTAACAACTTATGGATAAACCTGCATTCCAATCAAGCCAGCAGATAAGAGAGGGAACATTGTCCTTATGGACAATGCTCACTACACGGCTATGTGTAATAACATTTTGAGAAATAAAAATTGGTATAGGAAAATCACGAGCAATATAGTGGAAAAAAATCAACCAAGAATACTATTAACTAGTCGATCTGGCATATTTTAATAATGTGATTAACAAAGCTACATGGGAATATATTAGAACTAATTTCCCAATTGTACCGACCTTCTATTCTCTCCCTAAAATCCACAAGGATGCTTCAAATCCCATAGGAAGACCGATTATATCAGGCAGAGAATTAATAAGTGAAAATGCCAGCCATCTAGTTGATGAGCATTTAAAACCACACGTTAAAAGTTTGCAATCATATGTGAAGGACACTATTCATTTCCTTCAGATCATCGACCATGTGACAGTTCCTGAAAATGCCTATCTTGATACAATTGAAGTGGAAGCTTTATACAGCTCCATTCCCCATGACAAGGGGATGGCAGCTGGAAAACATATTATTTATCAAAGAGGAGATGAAGATTGGGGATACAATGAGTTTATCCTGTCTCTTCTCGATTACATTTTACATCATAACGTCTTCACCTTCAATGGCTCCCCCTACCTGCAGGTGCATGCTGTGCCCCATCGTATGCCAACCTGTACCTGGGGGAGTGGGAGAATATGTTTCTCACTGACGAAGCCTTGTCAATATATACGGACCACTTTTTGATTTGGGTCAGGTATATCAATGACGCTTTTCGCCGTGTGGGATGGCCCTCTAGAGCTGTAGTCTTTGTGTCTGGATAGAATGAATATAAATGATTTTAATCTGACATTTACTATGTCTTCTAGTGCGAGTAGAATCACCTTTCTCAATGTGGAGATATCCAGAGGTGACGATGGCACCCTCTGCAGCAGTCTGTACTGCTAGGCCACATCCGGCAATACTATATTGCATACTTCAAGTTTCCATCCGCAGACCCTAACTTTGCTCAAGAAAGCCTATAGACGCGCCACTTCACGTACTAGGCAGGATCTTTTGTATTCTCACAAACCCCCAGATCAGGATAATCCCTTGAGAATCATTACAAAATATTGTAACCAGCATGTCAAAATCAGGAAAATTGTTTCCAGATTTTGGCATGTTTTAACCATGGACCCATCCTTGGGCCGCCTAATTCCAGAGGTACCCCTTTTCACTTTCAGGAGAGCCACATTTATCACCTCCAGATTAGTGAAAAGTGAGTTCAAAGGTGACTTGAGTATTGAGCACTGCAAGTACAGAGGTACATATATTTGTGGCTCCTGTGGCTCCTGTGGCTACTGCAAATATATGTACATAAACAAAAAAACAATCCTGCCTGATGGCAGTGTTTTCAAGCCCAGACATTTTGCAATTTGCAGAACATTTGGTGTAATTTATATGTTAAGATGTGACTGTGGCTGTTTTTATGTCAGTAAGACGAAGCTTGAATTCTGGAAACGAGCTTACTAACATATTAGGAGCATGAAGATCTGCGATCTTGATTTGCCCCTGGGAAGACACACCACCATCGTCCATCAGGGTAAATTTCTCAGGATCAAATTTTTGATCTTGGATTGTGTCAATCCCAATCCAAGAGGAGGTGACTGGAACAAAAGTCTCCTCCAGCTTGAATTGCGCTAGATTTACATTTTGAGGGCTACACATCCCCCGGGACATAATGATGCGGTTTGCTTCAAGCCCTTTTTGGAGGGCTTTACCTCAGGAAGGATGGTGAGGTAGCAACATTTTTGGATTTATTTTAGAGCTTGATAATGTTATTTATACATTTCTATTTTTTGATCTAACCAATGTCTTATTTTGCTCCTTCTCCTGGTTCCTCTCGTCTCTGTATATACATATTGTGACGGTATGCGAGGTGATATAGTGGATAATCGCTACATTTCACCTCGCATTCGTTCTGTTGTAAGGGATTGAACCGGAATCCGGCCCAGGCTTTTCCAGCCTCTGTGGCAGGCTAGGTTCCGGTCCGGATGTTCTGGTCCACTTGAGCCAACACTCAGGTGAACTTTAAATAACCAGGAAGAGAGCTCAACAGGGCCCTGGTTTTGAGACTCAGGAAGGAACCTGAGTAAGTGGAGCTTTGGCTATTGGACTAAAAGGTTTGCTTTACCACATCTTTTGTGGATGACAGGGACCAGCCCCACACTGTCTAGAGAGGAGACTATTTGTTTAGTTAGCGCCGAACGGCAAGGATTTACTTTACTGTTTTTTTTTTTTATTTTGCAAACCTCCTGTAAATAAACCTGGCATCCGCCAGATTTTTAAGAACGTGCCCATTTGCTGACTGTCCTCCAGAAAAGGTGATCCCCAGGAACTAATCTTCCCACAATATATATATATATATATATATATATATATATATATATATATATGGGCTCGTAACTATTCCATGTTCCCTTTTTTTCAGTTTTTCTTCTTCTTTTTCTTCCCTCTGATGATTCGTTCTGTGATTGAATGGCTATGGAATCTGTCTTTGTAGAATTTTTGGGTATGTGTTGGTCTTGATGCTCTCTTGATGTTAAACGCTGTCGCATGCATTCTCTACCGTTCTGCCACGATTTAATTAGACTGCTATTTTCCTTCATTGGTATTAACACTCTTTCGGGTTACTTTATGATTATGTTTCATGGCTCGTTGTAGCCACATTATACATATTCCCATGGAACCTTTATAAAAGGATAACTTTTTATTTATTCCTAAACTCACCCTTATTTATAGATTTTTTTCTTTAGACATCAATGCGGCAATACATGTATGCCCAGCACGGCAAAGATGCTCTTTTTGAGCGCTCTATGGGAGTGACTTGTTTTTCCACCGGCTTTGTTCACTACTATCTGTCTCCAGGGCGACTGTTACGTGCCTTCCTGGAGATTTCGCCATGCTGGTGGGACGTGGGTGCGTTGCGTCACTCTGTGGTGCATGCGTATGATGTAGGAGGTGCAGCGCAGGCGCAACTCAGGGGCCCGCTTGAAACCCTGGGTAATTTCCAGCTGCACGCAGCTGATTTGGATCAGATGGGTGGTGTTGATTGACTCCTACACAGATATTTAAGCCTTGGCTTTAGGGGCTGACAGACATGATGATTGGGGAGACGTATCTGGATATGCTGATGCCAGGTGTATTATATTCACGGTGAGTAATATGGAGCCTTTTTTTTCCTTACTCCATTATTTAACCCAATTTAAACACTGCACTAGCAGGCACGACCACTAATGCTTAATTATTTTTCAGTTTTTTTTTCATTGGGGAATTTACACAGTCCTAATTACATCAGTGAATGTCTGCTTGGATCTACTCACAGCGTCCCCTGATTTTTATGTTCTCCCTAACTTGTCTGTCGGTTCATGATGTGTTTTTACATTCTGGGTATGTTCAATAAAAGTTAGTTGTCTTTTGATCATCATAGATACATATATACTTTTTTATTGAAATTCTTTAATTACTATACAGTGGAACCTCGGATTACGAGCATAATCCATTCCAGAAGTATGCTCATAATCCAAAGTACTCGCATATCAAAGAGAGTTTTCCCATTGAAGTCAATGGAAACAAAAATAATTTGTTCCGCATTGACTTCAGTGGGATGCAATACAGCATGCGGCCAGAGGAGGGGGCGTCAGGGAGCCTCGGAAATGACCAAAAAGGCCCAAGCACACTTCGACTGACCTCAGCAAACCGCGGAAAGACTCTGTTCACGAGCCTTTCCGAGTTTTGCCGAGGTCAGCCGAACTGTCCTCGGGCCTTTCCGTGCATTTCTGAATGCCGACGATCGGCGCTGTTCAGCTCCAGCGCCCCCCGCCTCAGGCCAAAAGTGGTACTGCACACTGCTTTTGGCCTGAATCCTGCTCGTTTTGCAAGACAACACTCGCAAACCGAGTTAGGACTTTTAGAAATACAGTGCTCGTTTTGCGAAACGCTCGTTAGCCACGTTACTCGCAAACCGAGGTTCCACTGTATGTTGTTCTTTTTCCCAGGCTTTCCATTCTTTGGGCCCCAGTATACATGATTTTTGCTGCACTTAGGGACATAACAGCCCCTTTTTCATTGATTTGGGGCTTAGTCCGCATACACATAGTTTTTTCTTATTAGTATTATATTTTTTGGGCTGGAGATATCTTTACCCATGGAAAGTCTATGTGAGCAGCCATAACATGGGCAGGATGGTCGGAAGACTTCACATGACAGCGTTTTCCTTTTTAAAGGAATGTGGATACTTCTATGTATGTGCCATTAATCAAGATGTAAGTTACCAGTACCCAAGATGTCTTCTTGAAAATTCTTGATTGGATGGAAGTAATAACTCATTATTGTTTGTCTACATTTGAATCTCTTAGATTGTTTTTCCTGTAAAATCCCTGACGAAGGAGACAACAGTAATCTCCGAAACGCGTCGGGTATAGGAATCTGTATCCTTGCATATCTTTGATTTTTGTATCCATTATCATGTTTTATATTCCATGTATTTTTTCTAAAATAAATTTATATCATATTTGTATACTATTCTTTTTGTAGTGCCTTCAAAATCCCACTCCAGGGGTTCCCTTTTTCCATGTTCTTTATGGGATGTGGCACACATTTGAAATCTTTCATATTAGAATCTCTTTTTCACAGATAAGGAATGTGTGACGAATTCCAGACAAATCAAAAGTGGTCTTTTAGCCGTTCAACCAGTGGCGCTGGAGTGGTGATGTTTAACGCCACCGATTTAGTCATATTTACTCGAAGTCCCGGGGCCCTTCCAAAGTCCTTTAAGAGTTTAACGATATTTGGAGCAGAAATAAGGGGGGAAGTGATGAACAATAGCAGATCGTCTGCAAACAAGGCACATTTATGTGTACGTTGGCCACATCTCACCCCATGAATGTCAGGGTGATCCCTAATTGCAATTGCTAGGGTTTCAATTGCGAGGGCAAAAATTAAAGGGGAGAGAGGGCACCCCTGTCGCCTTCCTTTTGAGATTGGGAAAGGGTCCGAATAACAGCTTTGAAGCTTGACCTGGGCTCTCGGACAATCATATAGAACCCGTAAAATTTGCACAAACTTTGGGCCAAATCCCCATCTATTGAGGACCTCAAATAGATACGACCAGTCAACCATATCGAAAGCTTTCTGTAAGTCCACTGAAAGTAAGAACCCCTCCTGATGCCAACCCTGTCGCAATTTGACTGTAAAAGGGGTACTATATCCATGGCTCTACGGATCTGATCTGGGCCCTGTCTCCACGGGATAAATCCCACCTGATCTTTGTGAACATAGCTTCCTACAAATGTAGACAATCTATTGGCCAGGATTTTTGTTAGTATTTTTAGATCATTGTTGATCAGGGATATAGACCTATAATTACCGATAGCAGACTGGTCCTTACCCAGTTTAAGGATGACCGAAACAAAAGCAAGATTAGCCTCGTTGTCCAGGGAGGACCCCTCACAAAGGAAGTTAGAAACCTCGTTAAGAATCAAGTAATAGTAGGAGCAAAAACTTTATAGTACCCAGTAGAGAACCCGTCCGGTCCTGGAGCCGAGCCCTTCTTCAGGTTTTTTATCACTTCCAGTATTTCCGAGTCCGCTACCGATTGATCTTGGGCTAATCTATGTCTGCTTTCCAGCTTGGGGAGTGGAATCTCATCCAAAAAAATCAGTGAGATTGGAAGGATGGGGTCCGCCCCCTAGATATGGTTTGGCATAAAAATCCTAAAACATGGCCATAATTCGTCGAGGATGTTGTGTGAGAGTTCCTGCAGAATTACAAATTTTAGGAAAAGAGAAAGAGCGGGGCCTGGGGGTCAACCTGGCAGCCAGTTTGGGGCCTATTCTGTCTTTTTGGAGGTAGAAATGGGCCTTCTTCTTCTGTATATGCTTTTCGGCCTGGGTGGTCAAAGCAAGATTTAGGGCTACCCTCCCGGATTCCAATAACGTTTTAGATTTAGGAGTCAGATTTTTTTTATAATTGTTGGACAGTGTAAGAAATTCCCATTCTAGGTTTATTATATCAACCTGTCTTTCTTGTTTAAATTTTGCGGAGAGTTGAATAATCTTACCCCTCATCAAAATTTTGTGTGCTGTCCAAAGAGTTGAAGGGGAGACTTCCCCATTGTCATTAACTTGGAAGTATTCCCCCAAGTCATTATCTAGCATGGTGCAGTGGACTGGGTTGCTTAAGAGAGATTCATTCAAGTGCCAGCAAAATGATCCCTCGGGGCCATGTGGTGTCATAAGAGAGCACACTACCATCGAGTGATCTGACAGTGGGGAATCCATAATTATCGATTTGGTGATAAATGGAATTGTTGAACTTACTGTAAAGATATGGTCTATTCTCGCTAGAGTAGAATGGGGGGCAGAATAGTGAGTATAGTCTTTTGTAGACGGGTTGTTCCCTCTAAATGTCTACTAGCAGTTGGGAGTGGAGAAGTTTGGCAATCTTAAGGCTCTGCTTGGGAGGATGCAGTAGGCGAGTTCGACCATTCCCCGACTCATCTAACATGTTATCCAGTGCAATATTGGAGTCATCTCCCATAATTATGGTGCCCATAAAATCGGGAGAGAGGGTATTTATCATCGAGAGGAAAAATCGGGCTTGTCCGTGGTTCGGAGCGTAATATAAGACGAAAGTGAATGTAGTCCCTTTCAGTGATCCTACCAAAAGAATGTATCTACCCTCAGGGTCTCTGATTTCTTTCTGGGGAGAGAAGGCGGTGTGTTTTGCAAAAAATATGTTTGTCTGCCACATTAGCCAAGTAGAATTGGGGGAACTTGGCATGTATAAATTTGGGGTTATATTGTTTGGGGAAGTGTGTTTCCTGTAAGAGGGGTACCTCTAGATGTTGGGAGGGGAGAGCTGAAAATACTTTTGAGGCTTTAGTGGTGAGTTCAGCCCTTGGACGTTGTGAGAGGCTACCTTAATGGGGGTTGATGTTTTGTTGGGTGAAGCCATGGATCAATGAGGAATGGGCATGCATCACTGAATAGAGACCTACCTGCCTCCAGGAGATGTCCGTCATAAACCTTATAAAAAGAAAAGAGAAGCTGTACCTGCTTTGGCAGCATAATTATATTGCTTCCATAGTGCCTGAAAGACTAAAAAGAGAAGGTAAGGAGAGCCATACAGTGAGGGATAGAAGGAGATTTGCAACAAGAAAGGAACTGGGAAGGTCATGGGAAAAGCCTCCCATTGATCTCCCCAGTAGCAAAGAGATGGGAGCAGAAATACCTGCCCCCACTCTACTGCGTAATCACGCAAAAGTCTGCCTGGACAGCAGACCAGCATCTGTCTTCAGGAGAGCCAACATTCGGCTCCTAAAGGCAGAGGGAGAAGCATAACTATCGCTCCAGTCAAAAAAAGCAATCGACACCAGGTGATGAAGGGGAAAAACCCCTGTATTACAAATTAGCTGTAAGAATGAGCCCGTAAGGCTCCCCTCTCCCCACTAAGGTTAATTCTCCCATCTGTGGATACCCGGGGAGGGCCAGGCACCCCCAATCAGAGTGCATAGCCCCTCCCCCAAGTCCACGGGAAGGGGAAGCATCAATTGCTGTGGACCTGTATCGTAAATCCAAATAATGCATTTGAGGTACTGAAAACCCACTTAATTGCTATTCGAAAACTGAGCATATAGCTGTCTGTGCTCCAAGGACAACCGGAGGGGAAATGTGGGAGAGAGACCCGCACCCTAAGCCCAAATCCCCGATCTTCCCGGGTCTTAAGCAGTCCGTATTAATTCAAAGCTAAAGAGTAGCAGGCTAAACATACTAACAAATGTTGAACGAAACATAAACCACATTACACTACAGTAATAATGGTAACATGCTGTATAATTTACTAAACAACCCAACATAGGAACTGTTAGTTTAGAAGGGAACAAATGTACTACCAATAGGAGGGGTGTGAAGCCCTAAGTGGTGAAATCACAAGCCTATGCCTGTGATTAAAAGAGAGGGAAGAAATAATTCAGGAAGTTCAGGGCGGATGAGAGTCCTTGGATCTCTTTGGCTGTTGTTTCTGCCACATCGGTGTGATTGGACTTTGTGGAGAAGGTCGCTTTGCCGATCCAGAGTTCTTGTAACTTAAGGAAGATGTTGGGTCCCAGGAGATGAGGCCAAGATGATCTAGTAGACTGGCAGGTCTGCCGCTAGTTGAGTCGCGCTTGTTGAGCCGGGGGGGGGGGTGGATCAGAGATCCGGGTGTTACCTGAGCTGGTGCCAGGTAGACTGGAGCAGTACGGAGCTCTGAGTTCAAGCTGCCATCTCGGATACCCTGCACATGCGCACTCTATTTTATATTTTCAAGGCGTGGCTGATCTCCTTCCACTGCTGCTTTTAGTTAAAACTTTATTTTTGTCTAAAGGCCCTTTCACACTGATCAGTTTTTGATCAGTTAAAAAAAAGTGGAAGAAAAATGCATCCCTTTAAATTCTATGGAACTCTTCACACCAGTCTGTTGCATTTTTGGTGTAGTAAAGAAGCCACACAAAAATACACACCTCTTCATTGGAATGAATGGAAACCATGGCAAAACGAATCAAAAATGCAACACACCTGTGTGAAGTGTTTTGTCCAGTCACGTGTTCAGGGGAAAAATTTTACCGCAAAATTTCATCAAAAACGCAACGCACAAAAAAATGCATATGCATTTTTTTCTGCATTTTTTAAATTAAGCAGTGTGAAAGAGCCCTTTTGTGTAGTTAAAAAAAAATGCACCAAAAAGGCACCTTCCCATGGAAACCGCAACAAAAATGCATTGTTGCATTAAATTAAACGCACAGCAACAAATGCATTTTTGATGCATTCTTTCGACAGAGCAGTGTGAAATAATCCTAATAGCTCATGGCAGTGTGTGTGTACATACTGTACATGTGTATGTGTGTGAGGATTTAGCTTGGCAGTGGGGTGTGTGACTCAAGAAAATAAAACCTTGCCACTTGGAGACTTTCCAACACACAGGGTCTCTGGCTAACAGACCTGAAGCAACCTACTGCTCTGGCATCCAACTCTGCTAAAAAAAAACAAAAGTAAAACAAAAAAAAAAACCACACACAGCAAGGACTCCCCAAACAGGAGCTGTATTCCACCACACAGGCAGCAAGTGCTTCCCAGCATTTCATGCACTGTAAGGCCCCTTTCACACATGCGGATTGTTCAGGCCCACCTGCCAGTTTTTTAGGCAGACCTGAACGGACGCTCCATACAGTTCTATGAAGTGAAGGATGTCAGCGGTGACATATCTGCTGACATCCGATCCGCTCCGATCCACTAAATTCAGACGGATGGAAATCCTATTTTCCATCCGTCTATCGGATCAGATGAAAGCGAACAGGCGGATCCGTTTTCATCCGATCCCCCCATAGAGGAGAGCGAAGCTCTGACAGGTCCATCTCTCCACAGTGAGCAGAGACGGACTTGTCATCCGCCGGCTCAACGGGGATCAATGGAGCGATCCCCGCTGAGCAGAGTTTGTAAAAAACGGACATTATGTGTGAAAGGGGCTTAAGGCCCAGTGGTGGCCCATGCATTGTGGGCGCATGGCCACTGCCCTCCCTTTTTATGTGCCCAGCCCCTTTCAGAACACCAGACACATGAAATACTATGGTGGGGATAGGCGGGGGGGTGTATTTTGAAGCCCCGTCACTCCAGAAGAGGAGCAGAGCCCCGCCACACGAGCGGTAAGTGCCATTGGACCAGCCGCGGGGGGGGGTTGGTTAAAGTGACAGCCAGGGGACACACCTGGCTGCATATGATGGGCACAGTGGCTGTATTTGGTGGGCACAATGGCTGCACATGATGGGCACAGTGGCTTTATTTGGTGGGCACAGTAGCTTCCTTTGATGAGCACAGTGGTTGCATATGATGGGCACAGTGGCTGTATTTGATGGACACAGTGGCTGTATTTGATGGGCACAGTGCCTGCATTTGATGGCACAGTGGCTGCATTTGATGGACACAGTGGCTGCATTTGCTGGGAACAGTGGCAGCATTTAATGAGCAAAGTGGCTGCATTTGATGGCACAGTGGCTGCATTTGCTGGGCATAGTGGCTGCATTTTCTGGGCACAGTGGCTGAAATTGATGGCACAGTGGCTGCAATTGATGGGCAAAGTGGATGAATTTGATAGGCACAGTGAGGCTGCAATTGATGTTTTTTTTCAAAGTATTTTTCTGAATTTTTCAGTTTGTTTACGCCCCCCAAAAAATTTTGAGCACCATCCGCCACTGCTAAGGCCCCTTTTACACAAGCTGTCCAATCAGGTCCGCCTGTCAGTTTTTCAGGTGAACCTGATCGGACCCTCCAGTCTCCCATTTGGAGCATTGGATGTCAGCAGACACATGTCTTTTGACACCTGCCGCCACAGGCAGTCCGTTTCAATTCTGATTTCCCCATAGAGGAGAGCAGGACTGTATCCAAATGTCATTCTGCACAGCGGAGCGACATGGACCTGTCATCCACCTGCTCAGTGGTGCGATCCCTGCTGAGCAAGCAATATCCGATTCATGGTGGCGTCCGTGTAAAAGTGGTTCCAGGGTGGAGCAAACGCCTCTGTGCGGGCTGCAAGTTTAGATAGAGTCCCAACACCCCACTCCCATCCCTGGCTTGCTTCAGCTGGGCTCATTGTATAATCAGCCAGACCAAATAACCTCAGCTCTCCCACCTAATACAAAGGAAAAATATTCAGCAATCTGCCTGAATCTGTGATATATATATACTGCCTATCCTGGATACAACCAGAGGTTTTTATCAGCCTGCTGCTACTATTATATATATGTATAGTATATCTCTGACAACAAGTGCGCTGTAAAAAAATAAATAAATACAGTGGGGACGGAAAGTATTCAGACTCCCTTAAATTTTTCACTCTTTGTTACATTGCAGCCATTTGCTAAAATCATTTAAGTTCATTTTTTCCCCATTAATGTACACACAGCACCCTATATTGACAGAAAAACACAGAATTGTTGACATTTTTGTAGATTTATTAAAAAAGAAAAACTGAAATATCACATGGTCCTAAGTATTCAGACCCTTTGCTGTGACACTCATATATTTAACTCAGGTGCTGTCCATTTCTTCTGATCATCCTTGAGATGGTTCTACATCTTCATTTGAGTCCAGCTGTGTTTGATTATACTGATTGGACTTGATTAGAAAAGCCACACACCTGTCTATATAAGACCTTACAGCTCACAGTGCATGTCAGAGCAAATGAGAAGCATGAGGTCAAAGGAACTGCCTGAAGAGCTCAGAATTGTGGCAAGGCACAGATCTGGCCAAGGTTACAAAAAAAAATTCTGCTGCACTTACAGTTCCTAAGAGCACAGTGGCCTCCATAATCCTTAAATGGAAGACATTTGGGATGACTAGAGCTGGCTGTCCGGCCAAACTGAGCTATTGGGGGAGAAGAGCCTTGGTGAGAGAGGTAAAGAAGAACCCAAAGATCACCGTGGCTGAGCTCCAGAGATGCAGTCGGGAGATGGGACAAAGTTGTAGAAAGTCAACCATCACTGCAACCCTCTACCAGTCGGGGCTTTATGGCAAAGTGGCCCGATGCAAGCCTGTCTTCAGTGCAAGACACGCGAAAGCCTGCATGGAGTTTGCTAAAAAAAAACACCTGAAGGACCCCAAGATGGTGAGAAATAAGATTCTTTGGTCTTATGAGACCAAGATAGAATTTTTTGGCCTTAATTCTAAGCGGTATGTGTGGAGAAAACCAGGCACTGCTCATCACCTGTCCAATACAGTCCCAACAGTGAAGCATGGTGGTGGCAGCATCATGCTGTGGGGGCGTTTTTCAGCTGCAGGGACAGGACAATGGGTTGCAATCAAGGGAAAGATGAATGCAGCCAATTACAGGGATATCCTGGACGAAAACCTTCTCCAGAGTGCTCAGGACCTCAGACTGGGCCGAAGGTTTACCTTCCAACAAGACAATGACCCTAAGCACACAGCTAAAATAACGAAGGAGTGGCTTCACAACAACTCCGTGACTGTTCTTGAATGTCCCAGCCAGAGCCCTGACTTAAACCCAATTGAGCATCTCTGGAGAGACCTAAAAATGGCTGTCCACCAACGTTTACCATCCAACCTGATAGAACTGGAGAGGATCAGCAAGGAGGAATGGCAGAGGATCCCCAAATCCAGGTGTGAAAAACTTGTTGCATCTTTCCCAAAAAGACTCATGGCTGTATTAGATCAAAAGAGTGCTTCTACTAAATACTGAGCAAAGGGTCTGAATACTTAGGACCATGTGATATTTCAGTTTTTCTTTTTTAATAAATCTGCAAAAATGTCAACAATTCTGTGTTTTTCTGTCAATATGGGGTGCTGTGTGTACATTAATGAGGAAAAAAATGAACTTAAATGATTTTAGCAAATGGCTGCAATATAACAAAGAGTGGAAAATTTAAGGGGGTCTGAATACTTTCCGTCCCCACTGTATATGAAATGTATATCCACCTCATGGTTCATTGTGTCTGCCCTATTTTTTTCTTTTTTTAACGTATACATTTTTTTTGTCTGAGAATAGATCGAATAGATAGATGTTTATTTCCTTGTCAAAAGATTTTATTAAATATACAGCAATTAACAGGTATGTCAATTACGCTTATAGAAATAGAGAAAATAAAGCTCTTTGCTATACAATATTATGCAAACATTAACAATTAAATACAAGTGTCTTTCAAGTGGAATGTATTTAAATACAACCTGAGGAGTTGGCGAGAAGTCATGTGACAATATAATCACTTCTATAATATTAACAGTACCAACAGTAATTATACATTAATTAATTTTTAAGGGTACAAGTTGTATGCATTTAAAAAGTGAGCTGTAAAGTTAGAATAAGAGGGGAGAAAAAGTAGAAGAGGAGGAGGGTAAAAAGTTGGAGAAGTCCACAAGGTCGACCCAAGCGCCAGTGCAAGAAACTGTTTGGTTGATTAAATGAATGAGTGAATGAAGCAGCTACCATGGTAGGAGGACCGATTCATCAAAGGTTGGTGGTAGGTAATATTTTAACCATGGGTGCATTATCTTTTCAAATTTAGGGATTTGGTCTCGTTCGATAGCCATCATTTTGGCGTGGGACATGGTGGCATTCATTCTATGCTTCCTCTCTGCCATCACCAATGCAGGGGACTTCCATGCCTTTGCCATTGTTTGTTTTGCAGCCGTGAGGAGTTGAACAAAAAGTTTGAATTGGGAATGTGTTAAGAAATCTGTTTTCAAATTAAGTAGTGCAGTGAATGGGTTTGGTCGCACCAAAATCAGAAACATTTTGGCGCAATGTCAAACATTTAACCCCTAAAACAGAGAGGAGAGTAATTAGGCGCATATTTGGCTACTCTGGAAGGTACTAGGTACCATCAGGTTAGGACTTTATAATTAGCTTCCACCGCTATAATGTTAGGTGAGGCTGATTTTGTTATCGACCAGATCCCCGACCAATCTGCCATCTCAAGGGTTTGCCCCAGGTCTTCCTCCCATTTCCAGATGTAGGTTGGTTTATCTAGATTAGGGTTGACTAGAAGTTGAGTGTTGAGGGATGAAATCATACCTTTAGAATGGGGGTCTTTCTTACATACGGATTTGAAATTGGAAAGATGGGTTAATGGATTTTCAACGTTTATAAAAGGTGTGAAGAAGTTTTTATTTTAAAGGTACCTGAATAATTCTGATTGTGGTAAGTCATAGCTCTTACAGAGAGTTGGCAAGAAAGAAAGGATTTAGGAGAGACAAAATGGTGAAGCCTCAGAATTCCCAAGGATGTTCTTTTTTTTTTAATTAAATAATCTTTATTCAAATCTTCAAAACATATAAAATAGATTCTCATTACAAAAATTCTTAGATACATCATATACAAAACATTTTATATATATATATTAGCAAAGAAGAAAAATGTTACTATCTGATTTTCTCCCTTTAACCCTTCCCACCCACCCCTATATCCCATATTCACCCTCCCCCCTATCTTATTCGCAATTTACAATATACCTTTATAAATGCACTCAATACCATACCTTCATTACCTTATCTATTTCCTACACACATCTTACGTAGGATAACCCAGTTCCTCTAACCAAGGCTTCCAGATTTTTTTAAATTCCTTTAAGTTTCCTCTCCTTGCATATACTACCCTTTCTTTCCATACTGTTTCAGTTACTGTTTTAAACCAGTCATCTTTTGATGTTCAAACTTTAAATGATTTGGGGGAGATCCATGCAGGATAAAAAGCAGGTTTTTTTTGGAAGGATAGGAGAGGGTTGTGTGGTGATTGCAGATGATGTTTAAATTTGAGTTTATCCCAAAGGGATATAAAGTGTCTAGTGATGGGGTTACGTAAGCCCCAACGGTCTTTGGGTTGAAGCCATAACAAGTTAGAAATTGATAATGGGTCACATTCTGAAGCCTCTATTATTACCCATAAGGGAATTTCCTGAGTTGCGTGGTATTTAGAAAGACTAGCAAGCTGTGCGGCGTTATAGTAGGTTGCAAAATTGGGAAGCCCAAGGCCTCCGTTAATGTTAGGATGGTGCAATGTGTGTAAGGGTATACGTGATTTGGAGGAACCCCAAATAAATGTTGTTACCCTTTTCTGTACTAGTCTCAAATAATAGGAAGGAATTGGGATTGGTAGGACAAATATAATAGTTTGGGCAGAATCGTAATTTTTGTTGCATTAATCTTACCATGATAATGGAAGGTGTGACCATTGTTTCAATAGGCTTGTGACTTGTCTCAGTAGCGGAGGATAGTTGACTGTGAATAAGTCTGTGTTAGAAGCTGTCAGGTGTATTCCAAGATATGGAATCGATTTCATTCTTAGCTGCAACCAATTCCATATTGGAGAGGGATATATTAAGAGCCTGGCATTTCTTAGGGTTAATTACGAGGCCGGAAAAGGCCACAAACTTATCGAGAACGGGCAGGAGATTGGGGCCCGAGACTTGTGGAGATGAATCAGCAGGATATCATCTGCAAACATACAGAGTTTGTTCTGATATCCCCCTCTATACCTGTTATCGCAGGGTTGGTTCCGATTTGTTGGGCTAGGGGTTCTATTAGAAGAGCAAATAGAAGGGGGGATAGTGGACATCCCTGACGTGTACCCCTTTCTATATTGAAGGAGTCTGACTTGTATCCTGCATATTTTATATAAGCTTTAGATTTATTATAAAGTGCTGCAATCCATTTTATAAAATGTGGGGCAAAACCTCATTTCTGTAGGGAGCAATGCAAATATGGCCAGGCTACAGAATCAAAGGCCTTCTTGATATCAAGAGAAAGAAAGCATGAAGGGATTCGGCACGTTTTAGCAATATGTGCCAGAAGCACTGCCCTTTGCACGTTGTCACCAGCTTGTCGAGTTGGCATGATGCCCACCTGGTCCCTATGAATTATGAATTAGATTGCCTATGATTCTGTTATGGGGTTTTGCTAAAGTTTTTGCCAGGAGTTTATTATCTAGGTTTAAAAGAGAGATGGAGCGATAATTTGTACAATAAGTTTCATCTGACTGGGGCAGAGGTATCATGCATACAATCGCCGTTAAAGATTCCTGTCTAAGGGAATGCAGTAATACATTAAAGGCTTCAGCTAAGATGGGTGAAAGATTTACTGTGAATGATCTATAATATAGAGCCGAATATCCATCTGGACCTGGTCTTTTATTAATTTTTAATTCTTTAATGGCATTCGCTACCTCTTCAGTAGTGATAGATTCTTCTAGTAGACTCTTTTGGGCGTGAGATAATTCTGGCAGGGTTATATGGGAAAAGAAGGTGTCGGCTTCAATAGGATTGAATTCATTTGTTACCTCGTACAGGGAGGCTAGGTGGGAGTGAAATTTATGGACAATTTTGACAGGGTTACTAGTGTAGATATTTTTTGATTATTTTAAATGGATTGGTTTGAATGATTTGTTTACTGACTTCAGTGCGCATGCTAGATATGTGCCTGGTTTGTTGGATTTCGTGTAAAAGTTATGTCTAGAAGGGTGGAAAAATTTGTCAACGGATTCCGTGAGGAACAGGTCATATTCCAAGCAAGTTTTTTCCAATTTATTTTTAGTAGTCAGAGAGGGGCTTTCTTGAAAGGATATAAAGGCTGCATTAAATTCAGATTCAAGTTTTCGAGCAAGAATTTTGCATTCATGTTTGAACATTTGTCTTTGGAATACTCCTCGCAATACAGGCTTGTGAGCTTCCCAAAGTGTTAATGGAGAGATGTCTGGGCTGGTGTTATGTGTTATATATTCCTTTAACGCTTGTTCTATTTTTAGGCGATGGGACAGGTGTTTAAGCATTATATCTGGGAGGTACCAGGTGGAGTCATGTGCCTTGGGTACAGTGGAGGCGATAGTTGTGTAAACCGCATTATGGTCAGACCATGGGATAGGAATTATATTGGATGTGAGTATTTCTGGTAACATACCAATTGTTAGGAATATATGGTCAATACGAGCAAATGACTGACGGTGATGTGAGTAATAGGTAAATCTTCTTTTTGTCGGGTTGCTTTCTCTCCAAGAGTCAACCAAATTATATTTATAGAGGAGCTGAGAGAGTGATACCTTAACTGGGTTTCGTGGTGAGGGAGATTTATCAGGAAATGCAGGAGTACCTGGTTAGAATCCCCACACATGATAACTGTACCCATTTTATGTGTGGTCACTACCTGTAAAAGGTGTGAGAGGAAAGGCGTGGGTTGTTTGTTGGAAGCATAATATGAGATCACTGTAATCAGTGTATCCATAATATGTCCCATGAGGATTAAGTATCTTCCTTCAAGGTCTTTGATTTTGGTTTGGAGAGTAAATGGAGTGGAGCAGTGGAATGCTATGAGAGTACCCAGTTGTTTGGTGGTGGCTGAAGCCGTATATATTTGTGGGTAACAGGGGAACATAAATTTGGGAGTGGAACTTTCGGTGAAATGTGTTTCTTATAAACATACAATATGCGCTTTCTGTGCATGAAAAGTTCGGAACGCTTTGGTCCGTTTCTGTGGTACATTAATACCCTGAACATTGAGGGTGAGAATGTTTAATGGTGCCATGGTAGCTGATTAAGGAAATAAGACTTACCAATTATTATACAATGCTGGCTGTTTGAATCAACCTGTGTGAACTTAGAGGAGAAGAAAGAAGAGAAGAATCCAGTGGAGTCCGGTGTGGAGAAAAAATGATAACATATAAGGTTAGATAATGCAATTTTTGAATTATCATAAAAAGATTTACAAAAGTTGTCTGTGAAAAGGGATAAAAATGGTGAAGCCTCAGAATTTCCAAGGATGTCAAAACTTTAACCACTTCAGCCCCGGAAGGATTTACCCCCTTCCTGACCAGAGCACTTTTTACAATTTGGCACTGCGTCACTTTAACTGCTAATTGCGCGATCATGCAATGCTGTACCCAAACAAAATTTGCGTCCTTTTCTTCCCACAAATAGAGCTTTCTTTTGATGGTATTTGATCACCTCTGCGGTTTTTATTTTTTGCGCTATAAACGGAAAAAGGCCGAAAATTTTGAAAAAAATATTTTCTACTTTTTGTTATAAAAAAAAAATCCAATAAACTCAATTTTAGTCATACATTTAGGCCAAAATGTATTCGGCCACATGTCTTTGGTAAAAAAAATGTCAATAAGCGTATATTTATTGGTTTGCGCAAAAGTTATAGCGTCTACAAACTAGGGTACATTTTCTGGAATTTACACAGCTTTTAGTTTATGACTGCCTGTGTCATTTCTTGAGGTGCTAAAATGGCAGGGCAGTACAAAACCTCCCCAAATGACCCCATTTTGGAAAGTAGTCACCCCAAGGAAATTGCTGAGAGGCATGTTGAGCCCGTTGAATATTATTTTTTTTTGTCCCAAGTGATTGAATAATGACAAAAAAAAAAGAATTTACAAAAAGTTGTCACTAAATGATATATTGCTCACACAGGCCATGGGCATATGTGGAATTGCACCCCAAAATACATTCAGCTGTGTCTCCTGAGTATGGGGATACCACATGTGTGGGACTTTTTGGGAGCCTAGCCGCGTACGGGGCCCCGAAAACCAATCACTGCCTTCAGGATTTCTAAGGGCGTAAATTTTTGATTTCACTCCTCACTACCTATCACAGTTTTGAAGGCCATAAAATGCCCAGATGGCACAAAACCCCATCAAATGACCCCATTTTGGAAAGTAGACACCCCAAGCTATTTGCTGAGAGGCATGTTGAGTCCATGAAATATTTTATATTTTGACACAAGTTGCGGGAAAGTGACAATTTTTATTTTATTTTTTTTGCACAAAGTTGTCACTAAATGATATATTGCTCACACAGGCCATGGGCATATGTGGAATTGCACCCCAAAATACATTTAGCTGCTTCTCCTGAGTATGGGGATACCACATGTGTGGGACATTTTGGGAGCCTAGCCACGTACGGGGCCCCGAAAACCAATCACCGCCTTCAGGATTTCTAAGGGCGTAAATTTTTGATTTCACTCTTCACTGCCTATCACAGTTTCGGAGGCCATGGAATGCCCAAGTGGCACAAACCCCCCCAAATGACCCCATTTTAGAAAGTAGATACCCCAAGCTATTTGCTGAGAGGCATGGTGAGTATTTTGCGGCTCTCATTTGTTTTTGAAAATGAAGAAAGACAAGAAAAAAAATTTTTTTTTTCTTTTTTCAATTTTCAAAACTTTGTGACAAAAAGTGAGGTCTGCAAAATACTCACTATACCTCTCAGCAAATAGCTTGGGGTGTCTACTTTCCAAAATAGGGTCATTTGGGGGGGGGGGTTGTGCCACCTGGGCATTCCATGGCCTCTGAAACTGTGATAGGCAGTGAAGAGTGAAATCAAAAATTTACGCCCTTAGAAAGCCTGAAAACGGTGCTTGGTTTTCGGGGTCAAGTACGCGGCTAGGCTCCCAAAAAGTCTCACACATGTGGCATCCCTGTACTCAGGAGAAGCAACAGAATGTATTTTGGGGTGTAATTTCACATATTCCCATGGCATGTTTGAGCAATATATCATTTAGTGACAACTTTGTGCAAAAAAAAGGGTCTTTTTCCCGCAACTTGTGTAACAATATAAAATATTCCATGGACTCGACATGCCTCTCAGGAAATAGCTTGGGGTGTCTACTTTCCAAAATGGGGTCATTTGAGGGGGGTTTGAACTGTCCTGGCATTTTATGCACAACATTTAGAAGCATATGTCACACATCACCCACTCTTCTAACCACTTGAAGACAAAGCCCTTTCTGACACTTTTTGTTTACATGAAGAAATTATTTTTTTTTGCAAGAAAATTACTTTGAACCCCCAAACATTATATATTTTTTTAAAGAAAATGCCCTACAGATTAAAATGGTGGGTGTTTCATTTTTTTTTATACAGTATTCTTCAAACGCTTTTTTTTTGGAAAAACACACTTTTTTAAATTTTAATGCACTAAAACACACTATATTGCCCAAATGTTTGATGAAATAAAAAAGATGGGCAAAGAAAAATATGTGTAAATATCGCGTTGTCATAAAAATGTAAGCAGCTAACACAAACAAGTGCTCTAATCCTGTAAGTAAAATTGTATAGAGAGAAGTGCAGTGCTAGAAAGTGAAGAGATAGTGGATGACATTAATTCATATCATACAATGAATAATATATATTGGTGCATAGAGTCTATAAGTATATGATATCATATGGTGAACATTCTAAATCATATACATTGTGTCCATGACACAAAAAGATGTTTTGTGACACACTAGTAATTGGTGTTCTCAATAAAATAAGTCAGTGAAAAAGTAAAGTCCTGAGAAATATGTAACACCAGGAAGTGTGAAGAAATTATGGAGTGTTGATAGAAGATCCACCACCGCTCTTAAAGGGGGCTTACCGGAAAGATTGGACACAGATGGGTATACACTCACTGTGTCAATCAAGCTTGTAAAAGTAGGGATCCTTGATGATATCTGTTAATATAAACGCAACTCCAGGTGACCCGGGTATTTTCAAAGCTGGTAAACTCTTTCAGTGCGGTTTTCCACCCCCAAATCACTTCCCTCATGCATTGTATTAAACCAAATAAAATGACATATTTACATGTTACATATTTCTCAGGACTTTACTTTTTCACGGACTTATTTTATTGAGAACACCAATTACTAGTGTGTCACAAAACATCTTTTTGTGTCATGGACACAATGTATATGATTTAGAATGTTCACCATATGATATCATATACTTATGGACTCTATGCACCAATATATATTATTCATTGTATGATATGAATTAATGTCATCCACTATCTCTTCACTTTATAGCGCTGCACTTCTCTCTATACAAATAAAAAAGATGATCTTAGGCCGAGTACATGGATACCAAACATGACATGCTTTAAAATTGCGCACAAACGTGCAGTGGCGACAAACTACATACATTTTTAAAAGCCTTTAAAAGCCTTTACAGGTTACCACTTTAGATTTACAGATGACGTCTACTGCTAAAATTACTGCTCTCGATCTGACCTTTGTGGTGATACCTCACATGCATGGTGCAATTGCTGTTTACATTTGACGCCAGACCGATGCTTGCGTTCGTCTTAGTGTGAGAGCAGGGGGGGACAGGGGTGCTTTTTTTTTATTATTATTATTTTTTTGCTTTTTTATCTTATTTTTAAACTGTTCCTTTCATTTTTTTTTAATCATTTTTATTGTTATCTCAGGTAATGTAAATATCACCTATGATAGCAATAGGTAGTGACAGGTACTCTTTTTTGAAAAAATTGGGGTCTATTAGACTCTAGATCTCTCTTCTGCCCTCAAAGCATCTGACCACAGCAAGATCGGTGTGATAAAATGCTTTCCCAATTTCCCAATGGCACTGTTTACATCCGGCGAAATCTGTCATGAAATGCTCGTAGCTTCCGGTTTCTTAGGCCATAGAGATGTTTGGAGCCACTCTGGTCTCTGATCAGCTCTATGGTCAGCTGGCTGAATCACCGGCTGCATTCTCAGGTTCCCTGTTGAGACAGGAGAGCCAGAGAAAAACACGGAAGACGGTGGGGGGGGGGGTCATTCCCTCCCACTGCTTGTAAAAGCAGTCTAGAGGCTAGCGGCTAGGATTGCTTTTACATGAAAGCCGACCGCTGGCTGAAAAGATTCTGGTATAACCACTCAAAGTCGTGAATGGCGTACCTGAAGACAAAAAAATGGTTAACAATAAAACACAGTAAACGGTAAAGTATAAAAAATTGCATACCTGAAAAGCAAACGTGATAAAACATAATAACAATAAAACATTGCAGAATAGAATACAGTAAAAAAGAGCAGAACAATAGAGAGAGAATAGAGAGAGAGAGAACAATGAAACGACAACTATTTTTTAAAATATTTTTTTGTGGTTTTTTTTTTTTACACTTTTTTTTGTAACTGTAACTTTTATAACTGTAACCAGTTCCAGGTTTGGGTCTCTCAAAATGAGATGGCATCTTGGGAGACCCTGTGAAAGCGTGCCTAGTTTGTGCAAAGCTGTACCCTACGCTAATACTCAACTAGTGTATGGTAGCGTTCAAAACATTCACCAACGCAAAGACCAGAATTGTCAGGACAGGAGGGACAATAATAGCGGGTGTCACGCCTATATCTGCGCTTGCTGCAGACACGACATCTTTTTTGGGGGGGTTCGTTGGGTAGGGGTACTCGGGAGGACATAAAGAAAATACCTCTCATGCAGCCGACTGCATTTGGTTGGGGATGTGAATGGGGAGAGTACAGGCGCTGCAGAAGGGGTGGGTTCCCAATTATTAGGATTGGCAAATGCAGCAGGAAGGGCATTATGGGCACGACGGGCCTGTGTTTGTCTTCTTCTTGGTGGCAGCGGGACACTACTTGTGCTTGCCACCTCACCAGCTTGAACTGCACTTATGGGACTCGCCACGTCACCAAGTGTTACTGTAGTGCTGGTTTGACTACGACCGGGATGTACTAGGCTGCTGGTGCTTGCCAGTTCGCCAAAACGCTACCAAATAAACTGTTAGCGATCGCAGGGATTAGGTCTGACTCTGCAAACGCTGTAGTTATGTGTTTAGTGTTTTGTAAGTGACAGTGATCAATCGATACTGCACTTGGGTGGGCTGGGCTGGGCGGAGGGGCAAAACGCAGGTGCTAGCAGGTATCTGGGCTGATCCCCCTAACACTGCATTTTTGGGAACCCTAAACTGCTGGGGACGCTAGTATAGATCTGATCGGATCAGGTATTGATCCGTTCAGATACTATACCACTAAGGGAGGTGTACTGTGCGTGCGTGGGTGTTAGCGGTACTGGCGCTAACCTGACGCTGCTTGGGGCTAGTGCTTGCCAGTTCACCAAAACGCTACCAAAAAAACTGTTAGCGATTGCAGGGATCAGGCCTGACTCTGTGAACGCTGCCGTTATGCATTTAGTGTTTTGTAAGTGACAGTAATCGATCGATACTGCACTTGAGTGGGCTGGGCTGGGCCGGGCAGAGGGGCAAAACGCAGGTGCTAGCAGGTATCTGGGCTGATCCCGCTAACACTGCATTTTTGGGAACCCTAAACTGCTGGGGACGCTAGTATAGATCTGATCGGATCAGATATTGATCCGTTCAGATACTATACCACTAAGGGAGGCGTATGCTGCGTGCGTGGGTGTTAGCGGTACTGGCGCTAATCTGACGCTGCCTGGGGCAATGCATATCACCGCCGGGCGATCAGGGGGCTAAACCTTTATTCGGTAATAAACGGCGGGTGCCCTGACACTATAAACTAACTAACCAGCGTCACCCGTAACAGTTGTACGGTGATCAGTGGTGAAATGGTTAACTAGGGGGCAATCAAGGGGTTAAAACCTTTATTAGGTAGTATATGGGGGTCCCTGACGCTATAAAACACTGACGGCGAACCTAAATATTTACCTCCCTAACTAGCGTCACCAGCGACACTAATACAGCAATCAGAAAAATGATCGTTAGCGACCCTGGGGGGTGATCAAGGGGTTAAAACTTTATTAGGGGGGGTTAGCGGGGTACCCTAGACCTAAAGGGGGCTAACACTAACTGCCCTACCACACTAACTGTCACAAACTGACACCATGCAGTAATCAGAAAAAAAAACAAAAAAACTGCTTGGTGTCAGTGTGACAGGGGGGAGGGGTGATTGGGGGGTGATCGGGGGGGGATCGGGGTGTAAAGTGTGCCTGGCATGTTCTACTGAGTGTGTTGTGTTGGTGCACTCACATTCCAGTCTTCTCTCCTCGGCGCCGGAACGGAAAATACCGAGCCGAGGTGACATCATTTCCTTTGCTGCTGTTTAGCATACAGCAGCAGAGGAACGATTCTGATTGGCTGGGAGCGATCGCAAGGGAGGGCCACGAATGGATGGCCTCCCCCTCATCTCTGAACGCTCCCAGACCAAAGCCAACTGCCTTGGGCACCGGGGGGTCCGATCGGACCCCCCACCCGTGGCAGGCAGATCACGTACAGGTACATGATTCTGCCTGCCTGTGCCATTCTGCCGACGTACATCGGCGTGAGGCGGTCGGCAAGTGGTTAACGAATTGTTGGCCCAACAATACACATAAAAGTTCATTGATAAAAACGGCATGGGATTTTCCCACAGGGGAACCCCGAACCAAAATTTAAAAAAAATGGCGGGGGGGTCCCCCCTGTAACGAGCCCCTTGCTCGCTCGGTTCCACCCCAAATTCCATACCAGGCCCTTCAGGTCTGGTATGGATATTAAGGGGAACCCCGTGCCCAAATTTTTTAAAAAATGGTGTGGGGTCCCCCTCAAAATCCATATCAGACCCTTCAGGTTTGGTATGGATTTTAAGGGGAACCTCGTGCCAAAATTTTTTATTGGGGGGTCATCCCAAAAATCCATACCAGACCCTTATCTGAGCATGCAACCTGGCAGGCCACAGGAAAAGAGGGGGGGGCGAGAGAGCGCCCCCCCTCCTGAACCTTTCCAGGCCACATGCCCTCAACATTGTGAGGGTGCTTTGAGGTAACCCCCCAAAGCACCTTGTCTCTATGTTGATGAGGTCAAGGGCCTCATCCCCACAACCCTTCGCCAGTGGTTGTGGGGGTCTGCGGGCAGGGGCTTATCGGAATCTGGAAGCCCCCTTTAACAAGGGGACCCCCAGATCCCTCCCCCCCGTGTGAAATGGTAATGGGGTACAAAAGTACCCCTACCATTTCACAAAAAAAGTGTCAAAAATTTTAAAAATGATAAGAGACAGTTTTTGACAAATTCCTTTATTTAAAGTCTTCTTCTTTCCATCTTCTTCAGGTCTTCTTCCTTCCTTCTTCCTTCAGTTTCTTCCTCCATCTTCTTATTCCTCTGCTTCTTCCTCCGATCCTCTGCTTCTTGCTCCGGTGTTCTCGTCTGGCATCTTCCTCCGCAGCGTCTTCTTCCCCGCTTCGTTCTTGGGCCACTCCGCATCTATGGGAGGCTCCCGCTGTCTGAAGCTTCTTTTCTTCTGACACTTCTTATATAAGGGAGGTCGGGGCCACCCGGTGACCCCGCCCCCTCTGATGCATGGGGACTTGACGGGGACTTCCCTATGGCTTTCCCCGTGACGTCAGAGGGGGCGGGGTCACCCGTTATGTAACCGGGTGACCCCTTTTGAGGATTTTGAGGGGGACCCCCACACCATTTTTTTTTTATTTTGGCGCGGGGTTCCCCTTAATATCCATACCAGACCTGAAGGGCCTGGTATGGAATTTCGGGGGACCCCCACCCTTTTTTGTTTCTTAATTTTGGTTTGGGGTTCCCATGCTCTTTTTATTAATGAACTCTTATATGTATTGCCGGACCGACAATTCATTATAATCGCAAGTAGTTTTACATAACTTTTATTCCTTTAGAAATGTCATTTTGCTGTCAGACTGTTCTAAACACGGGAAACATGCGCCACTTTACAGGCATACTATAGACACCCCCTAGGTATGAAATTTATAGGAATATTACACTTTTATTGTTTCACTTTAAGCATTATTAAAATCACTGCTCCTGAAAAAACTGCCATTTTTAAAACTTTTTTTTGCATTGATACATGTCCCCTGGGGCAGGACCCAGGTTCCCAAACACTTTTTATGACAATAACTTGCATATAAACCTTTAAAATTTGCACTTTTGATTATTCATGTTCGAGTCCCATAGACTTTAACGGTGTTCGCGTGTTTGAACTAATTTTTTGCCTGTTCGCATGTTCTGGTGCGAACCAAACAGGGGGGTGTTCGGCTCATCCCTAAGTGCAGGGTATTAAATGGGTGCGGTGCTGCTTATTCCAGTGTTACTACAAAGGGGTATTACTAAATGGTGCATAAAAGATCAGTCACTGCGTGATCTAATAAATTTAGGGTAGGGAAGGGATCTGGAGGTAGGGGGGAAAGGCAAAGGAGAATGGTTAGTAATGTATAAGGCTATGAGGGTGTGGAAGAAGATAAGGGTCCATGACTGCATAGAAGTATTAAAACCTACCCAACTGATGTAGTCAGAGTACTAAAACCATTGCTATGCCTTAAAGTATCATAGGAACAAATTAACTGCAGTTACTTACTACCTTAGTAACATATGGTTATAAACGTTTGAACATTAACATTGACTCATGACCTTTGAAAGAGGTCTGCTATAGTTCAGAAAATTTAAAGAAAATTTGAGACTAGGTTGAACAGTACAACCCTATGGGATAGAAGATTGGGAAAAATTGGTCTCTAAATAGTTGGTCCTCTGATAACCCCAAATATGCTAGGCTCATTTTCTATGTGTGGGCCATCCTCATTACTACCAGCAAGCACTATAACCAGACACAGAAAATGATTGGTATTCAATACCTATGAGGCATTAGAGGACAAAAAAAAAATACACTGAATGAAATTTCAGAGATGGGCCTCATTAGGCCACATGGCTATTTTGAGACCAATCACAGAACAAGTACATAGGAGGGAGTTCTTTGGAACCAAAGCGAATGGAATCCTATGTTATCAGTCCATGGAGTCCTCCTGGTCCAGAGGGGGAGAGGCATAACGACCTCTCTTGTGGGAGTGCTGATTTGCATTCTTCCCGGAGATCTGAAAGGTGGTGTTTGGAGAGGAGGAGGAGGCTGTTCTTCTGCGTGATGGAGAGATGTTAGATGAGGTTTCCACCAGGTGCAATTTTAGGAGGGTTTGTTGGAGTTCTTCTGCAGATCTGCACGTGTATTTAGAGCCTTGATAGACAAAAGGAATGGAAAAAGGCAAACCCCACTGGTATGTAATGTTATGATGTTGTTGCTGCATTAGCTGAGGTTTCATTGCATGCCTTTTGGCTATGGTAAGTTAGGATAAGTCAGCCAACAGCTGATAGTTGTTGCCCTGGAAATTTAAAGCTTTTTTTAATCTCTGGCGGCCGCCATAAGTTGTTCTTTTGTCTGGTAGTAATGACATTTTGCGATTATATTGCGTGGGGGACCGTCGGCTTTTTTGGCTGTGAGGGCCGGTGTACTCTGTCTAATTCCAAGTGTTCAATTGGAATAGCTGGTTGAAGTTCTTGAAATAATGCTGTGATAGCAGATTGCAGATCAATGACCGTTTCAGGGATACCCCTGATGCGCAGATTGGAACGTCTGCCTCGTTTTTCATAATCTTCCAGTCTAGTTAGAAGTGTTAAGTTTTCCTCTTTTAAATTCTCCATCTCAGTCATATAGATTTCAATATCATCCACTCTGAACTCTAATGCAGCTGTACGGTTGCCCAGCTCTCTTATCTCTTTAATCAGGCTGTTAGTGATTTGCTCTGATGTCTGCTGTAGGGCTTGATGAAGCATATGTTCAAATTATTGTAATAGAGCCGGGGAAGCAGTGGAAACCTGTGTGGAATTGTGTGAGAGATTCAGTTCACTGTCTGACTCCCCTGGGGGGATTGGTTGTGGTAATCTTTGCCTGTGTGAGCGCACTGAGGCCTTGTATGAGGCAGGGGCCAGTGCTATCTTACCCTGTTTCCACGAAAATAAGGCCTAGTGTGATTGTCAGTGATGGCTGCAATATAAGCCCTAACCCTCAAATAAGCCCTACCCTGTTTCCCCAAAAATAAGCCCTACCCTGAAAATAAGACCTACAAGGACTTTAACTAGGGCTTATTTGCAGGGTAGGGCTTATATTGCAGCCATCACTGACAATCACGCTAGGTCTTATTTTCGGGGAAACAGGGTAGTTGCGGATCGTGCCTGTGAGTCCTTTGTGAGGGGATTCTTTGCCTTGGCACAGCTGCTTCCCAGCACCATTTTCGTGGCCGAAAATGAGACAGTTGGTTCCTGGAGATTAGCGGGATTGCGACCATTTACCATGTGATCGCTCCGTCAAATGACGGACGATCACATGTAAACAAACCGGCGTCATGTCATGATGCCGGTTCCTCTCTTCCCTCTGTGTACCAATCGGTACAGTGTGAGAGGAGAGAGGGAGAGATCGGATGGCAGTAGAGCTGTGGGCTGGATGTGTAGTGCCCACAGCGCTGCTCTGTGACAAATGCAGTCACATCCAGCCATCCATCCATCCATGCTCAGCCATCCCTCCATCCTCAGCCATATTCTAATACCCTGCACTACTCTGCAACACTCTGCAATACCCCGCAATACTCTGCAATACTCTGCAATACCCTGCAATACCCTGCAATACCCTGCAATACTCTGCAATACTCTGCAATACCCTGCAATACTCTGCAATACTCTGCAATACCCTGCAATACCCCACAATACCCCGCACAACCCTGCAATACTCTGCAATACCCTGCAATACACCGCAATACTCTGCAATACCCTGCAATACTCTGCAATACCCTGCAATATTCTACCATACCCTGCAATATTCTGCCATACCCTGCCATACCCAGCCATACTCTGCAATACTCGGTGATACCCAGCCATACTCTGCCATACCCAGTCATAGTCGGCGATACCCTGCAATACCCTGCCATACTCAGCCATACCTAACCATGCTCGGCCATACTCTGCCATGCTCAGCCATACTCGGCTGTACTCGGCCTCTGTATGTGGCCAGGCTGTGAAAGTCTCACACATGTGGTATCGCCATACTCAGGAGTTGGAGAATCTATTTTGGGGTGTCATTCTTGGTATGTGTACATGCTATGTGTTAGAAATATTGTATAAATGGACAACTTTGTGTTAAAAAAAAATGCGTTTTAACCACTTCCCGCCCACCGTCATACGACGTCCTTGACTTTGTGCAGGGATATCTGAATGATGCCTGCAGCTACAGGCATCATTCAGATATCATCTTTTTCAGCCAGTGATTCCCTACACCATAAAAATGATCATAGTGGGTGTTCCACTGCTTGATCGTTCTTACGGGAGGCGAGAAGGGACGTCCCCCCCTCCCGCCGCCCTCCGGTGCTTCTACCAACTCACCGCTACGATCGAAGCCAGGATCGTTTTTATTTTTTTTTTATTTCAGACTTCCCAGCCTAGAGGTGAGATGTGGGGTCTTATTCACCCCATATCTCACTGTAAAGCAGACCTGTCATGCCATATTCCTATTACAAGGGATGTTTACATTCCTTGTAATAGGAATAAAAGTGATCAAAAAATGTATTTTTTGGAAAAAAGCATCAAACTAAAATAAATAAAGTAAAATGAACAATAAAAATGTTTTTTTTTTAAAGCGCCCCTGTCCCCATGTGCTCACATGCAGAAGCGAACGCATATGTAAGTCCCTCCCACATATGTAAAACGGTGTTCAAATCACACATGTGAGGTATTGCTGTGATCGGTAGAGCAAGAGCAATAATTTTGGCCCTAGACCTCCTCTGTAACTCAAAACATGTAACCAGTAAAAAATTTTAAATCGTCACTTATGGGGATTTTTAAGTAGCGAAGTTTGGTGCCATTCCATGAGCGTGTGCAATTTTGAAGGGTGACATGTTGGGTATCTATTTACTCAGCATAACTTCATCTTTCACATTATGCAAAAACATTGGGCTAACTTTACTGTTTTGTTTTTTTTTAAAGCACAAAACTGTTTTTCTTTTTTTTTTAAATGCGTTCGAAAAATGCCGTGCAAGATAAAAAGTTGCAACAACCGCCATTGTATTCTCTAGGGTCTTTGCTAAAAAAAAATATATAATGTTTTGGGGTTCTATGTAATTTTCTAGCAAATAAATGTTGATTTTTACATGTAGAAGAGAAATGTCAGAATTGGCCTGGGTGCTCCAGAACGCCTGAAGGTGCTCCCTGCATGTTGGGCCTCTGTATGTGGCCACGCTGTGTAAAAGTCTCACACATGTGGTATCGCCATACTCAGGAGTAATAGCAGAATGTGTTTTGTGGTGTAATTTGTCGTATGCATATGCTGTGTGTGTGAGAAATAACCTACTAATATGACAATTTTGTGGAAAAAAAAAAGAAAAAACAATCTTGATTTTCCAAAGAATTGTGGGAAAAAATGACAACTTCAAAAAACTCACCATCCATCTTTCTAAATACCTTGGAATGTCTTCTTTCCAAAAAGGGGTAATTTTTGGGGTATTTGTACTTTTCTGGCATGTTAGGGTCTCAAAAAATTAGATAGGCCGTCAGCACTTCAGGTGTGATCAATTTTCAGATATTGGCACCATAGCTTTTGGACTCTATAACTTTCACAAAGACCAAATAATATACACCGATTTGGGTTATCTTTACCAAAATATGTAGCAGTATAAATTTTGGCCAAAATATATGAAGAAAAATTACTAATTTGCAAAATTTTATAACAGAAATGAAGAAAAATGCATTTTTTTTACAGAATTTTCGGTCTTTTTTCTTTTATAGCACAAAAAATAAAGAACCCAGCGATGATTAAATACCACCAAAAGAAAGCTCTATTTGTGTGAAAAAAATGTCAAAAATTTCATATAGGTACAGTGTTGCATGACTGAGTAATTGTCATTCAAAATGTGAGAGCATTGAAAGCTGAAAATTGGTCTGGTTATTAAGGGGGTTTAAGTGCCCAGTGGTCAAGTGTTTAAGGTCATGTCTCCATATTTTTGATCTTTAATATACTGTCCTCCTGAACCATATTTACCCTTTTGATGTATTTTAAGGTCAACATTGAGGCTGGGTTCACATCCATGCGGAGCAGCTCACTGCAGGGGTCCAGTGCGTCCCTCTTCACTGCTTCAGGTCTGATTTTGGTACAAATTTTTGGCTAAATTCAGACCTGAAATGGACCAGAAGACGCACAGGACTCCTTTGCAATTTGCTCCACAGCCAACCCAGAGCTGTGTGAGCCGGTCACAGGCTCCTGACATGCGAATTGGATGCGACGAACATCCACATCCAATTCGCAATAGTGTGAACCCATCTAAGGCTCCATTCACACTAGCGCGTTTTTTGATGCATTTTGCATTTTGCAGAAATGCATGGGAATTTTTTAACATGGGTTCCTATGGAACATGTTCACATCAATGCTTTTTTGTATCTCTGCGTTTTTGGAAAGGGTCGGGGACTTTTTTTCATGCAAAAAGCAGCGTTTTGCATGTAATGGATTTCAATGGACAAGCATCAAAAACGCACGTGCACCGTTTTTGCAGCGTTTTTGCAGCGTTTTTGATGCGTTTTTGATGCGTTTTTGCCGTTTTTTTTTTTTTTTTAATTTTTTTTTTAGACTGTAAAAAAAAACTGTAAAAAAAAAAAAAAAAAAAAAAAAAACGCAAAACGCAAATCGCGGCAAAAACGCGGCAAAAACGCCGCAAAAACGCTGCTCAAAAACGTGGCAAGCATAAAAAAAAACCTCCAAAAACGCTCAAAAGCAACATGCATAGGTGTGAATCGAGCCTAAGGCCTGGTTCACACCTATGCAGATTGTAGTTTGCATATTCTGGGTGCATTTTGCGTTAGGCTCGATTCACACCTATGCATGTTGCTTTTGAGCGTTTTTGGAGGTTTTTTTTTCATGCTTGCCGCGTTTTTGAGCCGCGTTTTTGCCGCGTTTTAGCGGCGTTTTTGCCGCGTTTTGCGTTTTGCGTTTTTTTTTTTTTTTTTTTTTTTTCATTTTTTTTTACAGTCTTACAAAAAAATTACAAAAAAAAAAAAAAAAACGGCAAAAACGCACCAAAAACGCACCAAAAACGCATCAAAAACGCTGCAAAAAAGGTGCACTTGCGTTTTTGATGCTTGTCCATTGAAAACCATTACATGCAAAACGCTGCATTTTGCATGAGAAAAAGTCCCCGACCCTTTCCAAAAACGCGGAGATACAAAAAAGCATTGATGTGAACATGTTCCATAGGAACCCATGTTAAAAAATTCCCGTGCATTTCTGCAAAATGCAAAATGCATCAAAAAACGCGCTAGTGTGAATAGGGCCTTATTCAAAACACGTTTTTGATCCATTGAAGTCTATGGAACCAAAAATCTGAAAAAAGTCCCTGGCCCTTTCCATAAAATGCACAGATGTGAACATGACCCACATGAAACCATGTTAAATGAACTGTAATGTGTTTCTGCAAAACTGAAAATGCACTAAAAAATGCATAGGTGTGAACCAAGCCTAAAGCTAAAGGAATGTGGCTTACAAAACAGCTTGATAGACAAGAGTTTAACAGTACTGTGGGTGCGGGAATCGCAGCGCCTCCCGCACCCACCCGCTGTCAAGGCTGGATTCACACCTATGCATTTTTAGTGCTTTTTTCATTTTGCAGGTTTGCACTACAGAACATGTTCCATAGGGAACTGTAGTGCAAATCTGCAAAATGCAAAAAGCACCAAAAATGCATAGGTGTGAATCGAGTCTGAGGCTCGATTCACATCTATGCATGTTGCTTTTGAGCATTTCTGGAGTTTTTTTGTGATGCTTGCCACGTTTTTGAGCAGTGTTTTTGCAGCGTTTTTACAGCGTTTTTGCAGCGTTTTTGCAGCGTTTTGCATTATTTTTTTTTTACAGTTTTTTTAAGACTGTATACAGTTAAAAAAAAAAAAAAAGCCAAAAATGCAAAACACATCAAAAAAGCTGCAAAAACGCTGCAAAAGCACCGCACTTGTGTTTTTGATGCTGGTCCATTGAATTCTATTATATGCAAAATGCTGCATTTTGCATAAAAAAAGTCCCTGACCCTTTCCAAAAACGCAGAGGTACAAAAAGACATTGATGTGAACATGTTCCATAGGAACCCATGTTAAAAAATTCCCATGCATTTCTGCAAAATGCAAAATGCATCAAGAAAAACGCGCTAGTGTGAATGGAGCCTAAGGCTGGATTCACACCTATGCATGTTGCTTTTGAGCATTTCTGCAGTGTTTTTTGTGGTGCTTGCCGTGTTTTTGAGCAGCGTTTTTGCAGCATTTTTACAGCATTTTTGCTGCGTTTTTGCCGCATTTTGCGAGTTTTTTTTACATTTTTTTTTTAGACTGTATACAGTCTAAAAAAATAAAAAATAAAAAAAATTTAAAAAACGCAAAACGCGCCTAAACACCGCAAAAATGCTGTAAAAATGCTGCAAAAATGCTGTACTTGCGTTTTTGATGCTGGTCCATTGAATTCTATTACATGCAAAACGCTGCATTTTGCATGAAAAAAAGTCCCTGACCCTTTCCAAAAACGCAGAGGTACAAAATGGCATTGATGTGAACATGTTCCACAGGAACCCATGTTAAAAAAATTCCCATGCATTCCTGCAAAATGCAAAATGCATCAAAAAACGCGCTAGTGTGAATGGAGCCTAAGGTTCGATTCACCTCTATAACCGATCAGTCATCAGCTGTCAGTGGGCTTCCCCGCTGAATGTAAAAAAAATAGTTGCCGGCTAAAAAAAAATTGTCCGGCCGCTCTGGTCCAGCCGCACCTGGAGTATGCTGTCCAGTTCTGGGCACCAGTCCTCAGGAAGGATGTACTGGAAATGGAGCGAGTACAAAGAAGGGCAACAAAGCTAATAAAGGGTCTGGAGGCTTGAGAGGGGATATGATTTCAATTTACAAATACTGTACTGGTGACCCCACAATAGGGATAAAACCTTTTCGCAGAAGAGAGTTTAATGAGACTTGTGGCCACTCATTACAATTAGAAGAAAAGAGGTTTAACCTTAAACTACGTAGAGGGTTCTTTACTGTAAGAGCGGCAAGGATGTGGAATTCCCTTCCACAGGTGATGGTCTCAGCGGGGAGCATTGATAGCTTCAAGAAACTATTAGATAATCACCTGAATTACCACAACATACAGGGATATACAATGTAATACTGACTCATAATCACACACAGAGGTTGGACTTGATGGACTTGTGTCTTTTTTCAACCTCACCTACTATGTAACTATGTAACTATGTAACAGCGTGGGATCCCCTCCCTTGGGTCTAGTATGGATTCAGAGGGGCCCCCCCACACCAAAAAAAAAAATGGTGTGGGGTCAATTCACCACCCGGGGCATGATGGGTCCGTGACATCATAAGGGGGTGGGGCCTATGGATGACATCATCCAATGGCCATGCCCAAATCATTATCTAAGAAATGCTTGACATCGGATCGGACAGATCAGCGGGACGCAGCATCGGAGAAGGGTGGTCGGATGGATCAGTGGCAGAGGAAATAGCACACCTGACAAAGAAGACAGGAGAAAGAAGAGTGGAAGAAGTAGCGGGAGAAGGAGAAGCCCGGAGGAAGAAGATGTGGGAGAAGATGGAGGAAGACTGGAGGAAGAAGCGGGGAAGAAGATATTTTTAATAAAAGACTTGTCAAAAACATATTGTATTTTTTCACACTACACTACTTTTTGTTGTAAATGGGTAGGAATAGTGTACTCCATACTCATTCACATGGGGGGGACCAGGATCCGGGGGCTCCCTTGTTAAAGGGGGCTTCCAGATTCCGATAAGCCCCCCTCCCGTAGACCCCGACAACCACTGGGCAAGAGGCCCTTGTCCCCATCAACATGGGGGCAAGGTGCTTTGAGGTAGGGGGCGCAGAGCGCCCTTGCCCCAAAGCACCCACCCCTCCATGTTGAGGGCATGTGGCCTGGTATGGTTCGGGGGGTAGCGCTCACTCGTCCCCTCCCTTTTAGGGTCTCCACCTTTTCTTCGAGCCAAACCCGGACACTTCAGCGGGGCTTGGCATTTTTTTTGTAGCATACACTATGAGATTGTAAAATACCTGGGACACCCCTGTGTGCCTTAGGGGAGTGATAATGCAGCATGCGCAGCAGTGAACAGTGGGTGTAGCCAATTGCATATTGTGCAGGCGTGTGTAATATAGTGTATATGTAGTGTGTAATGTTTGGTGGGGAGCCTCCCAGTGTAAATTTGGGGGGTGAGGGGAGGTCTCCTGGTGTCTATCTATCTATATATATTATGTAATTGTCCACAGAGTACCAACTTGCATTTAAGATGGAAACTCTAATGTGGGGGGGACTTTGGTCACCATAGAGCACCTTCCGCAGAGTGAATGCACTCTAAGGTAAGGTGGGGGGTTGCTGATATAAGAGGTAACCTTTATATCAGTGCCCCTTTACCCTACTCTATTCACTGCCCCCTAAATCAGTGATCCCCCCTCAGACTGGCCTTGCTACGCTGTCACTGACCACCACTCAGGTGCACCGTGAAGGGCTCAGTCAGATGGTCCTCTCTGGGCTCCAGCTTGGTGGCTCTCGTTTCATCCTATATTAGACTACGAGACTGTGCAGCCATAATACAAGAGATGATCAGAGGCTACAGACATAATACAAGAGATGGTCAGAGACCGCAAACATACTACAGGAGATGGTCAGAGACTGCAGACATACTACAGGAGATGGTAAGAAACTGCAGATATAGTACAGCAGATGTTAAGAAACTGCATACATGATACAGGAGATGGTCATAGAGTGTGCAGACATGATACAAAAGATGGTCAGAGACTGCAGAGATAGTACAGGAGATGGTCAGAGACTGCAGACATAGTACAGGAGATGGTCAAAAAGTGTGTGGACATGGTACAAAAGATGGTCAGAGACTGCAGACATAGTACAGGAGATGGTCAGAGACTGCAGACATAGTACAGGAGATGGTCAGAGACTGTAGACGTGATACAGGAAATGGTCAGAGACTGCAGACATGATACAGGAGATAGTCAGAGAGTGCAGACAAAGTACAGGAGATGGTCAGAGACTGAATATATGATACAAGAGATGGTCAGAGAGTGTGTGGACATGGTACAGGAGATGGTCAGAGACTGCATACATGATACAGGAGATGGTCAGAGACTACAGACAAAGTACAGGTGATGGTCAGAGACTGCAGACATGATACAGGAGATGGTCAGAGAGTGTGCAGACATGGTACAGGAGATGGTCAGAGACTGCAGGCAAAGTACAGGAGATGGTCAGAGACTGCAGACATGATACAGGAGATGGCCAGAGACTGCAGACATGATACAGGAGCTGGTCAGAGACTGCAGACATGATACAGGATATGGTCAGAGAGTGTGCATGGTACAGGAGATGGTCAGAGATGGCAGCAAAAGTACAGGAGATGGTCAGAGACTGCAGACATAGTACAGGAGATGGTTAGAGATGGCAGCCAAAGTACAGGAGATGGTCAGAGACTGCAGACATAGTACAGGAGATGGTCAGAGACTGCATACGTGATACAGGAGATGGTCAGAGAGTGTGCGGACCAGACATGGTACAGGAGATCATCAGAGAATGCATACATGATACAGGAGATGGTCAGAGACTGCAGACAAATACAGGAGATGGTCAGAGACTGCAGACAACGTACAGATGGTCAGAGAGTGTGCGGACCGGACATGGTATAGGAGATGGTCAGAGACTGCATACGTGATACAGGAGATGGTCAGAGAGTGTGCAGATAATGGTACAGGAGATGGTCAGAGACTGCAGACAAAGTACAGGAGATGGTCAGAGACTGCAGACATGGTACAGGAGATGGTCAGAGACTGCAGACATAGTACAGGAGATGGTCAGAGACTGCAGACAAGTGTTTGATTATACTGATTGGACTTGATTAGGAAAGCCACACACCTGTCTATATAAGACCTTACAGCTCACAGTGCATGTCAGCTCACAGTGCATGTCAGAGCAAATGAAAATCATGAGGTCAAAGGAACTGCCTGAAGAGCTCAGAGACAGAATTGTGGCAAGGCACAGATCTGGCCAAGGTTAAAAAAACATTTCTGCTGCACTTAAGGTTCCTAAGAGCACAGTGGCCTCCATAATCCTTAAATGGAAGACATTTGGGATGACCAGAACCTTTCTTAGAGCTGGCTGTCCGGCCAAACTGAGCTATCGAGGGAGAAGAGCCTTGGTGAGAGAGGTAAAGAAGAACCCAAAGATCACTGTGGCTGAGCTCCAGAGATGCAGTCGAGAGATGGGAGAAAGTTGTAGAAAGTCAACCATCACTGCAGCCCTCCACCAGTCAGGGCTTTATGGCAGAGTGGCCCGACGGAAGCCTCTCCTCAGTGCAAGACACATGAAAGCCTGCATGGAGTTTGCTAAAAAAACACCTGAAGGACTCCAAGATGGTGAGAAATAAGATTCTGTGGTCTGATGAGACCAAGATAGAACTTTTTGGCCTTAATTCTAAGCGGTATGTGTGGAGAAAACCAGGCACTGCTCATCACCTGTCCAATACAGTCCCAACAGTGAAGCATGGTGCTGGCAGCATCATGCTGTGGGGGTGTTTTTCAGCTGCAGGGACAGGACAACTGGTTGCAATCAAGGGAAAGATGCGGCCAAGTACAAAGATATCCTGGATGAAAACCTTTTCCAGAGTACTCAGGACCTCAGACTGAGCTGAAGGTTTACCTTCCAACAAGACAATGACCCTAAGCACACAGCTAAAATAACGAAGGAGTGGCTTCACAACAACTCCGTAACTGTTCTTGAATGGCCCAGCCAGAGCCCTGACTTAAACCCAATTGAGCATCTCTGGAGAGACCTAAAAATGGCTGTCCACCAAAGTTTACCATCCAACCTGACAGAACTGGAGAGGATCTGCAAGGAGGAATGACAGAGGATCCCCAAGTCCAAGTGTGAAAAACTTGTTACATCTTTCCCAAAAAGACTCATGGCTGTATTAGATCAAAAGGGTGCTTCTACTAAATACTGAGCAAAGGGTCTGAATACTTAGGACCATGTGATATTTCAGTTTTTCTTTTTTAGTAAAAATCTGCAAAAATGTCAACAATTCTGTGTTCTATTGTCAATATGGGGCGACGTGTGCACATTAATGAGGAAAAAAATGAACTTAAATGATTTTAGCAAATGGCTGCAATATAACAAAGAGTGAAAAATTTAAGGGGGTCTGAATACTTTCCATCCCCACTGTAGTAGAGGAGATGTTAAGAAACTGCAGACATGATACAGGAGATGGTCAGAGACTGCAGACATGATACAGGAGATGGTCAGAGATTGCAGACATGATGCAGGAGAGTGTGCGGACATGGTACAGGAGATGGTCAGAGACTGCAGACAAAGTACAGGAGATGGTCAGAGACTGCATACATAGTACAGGAGATGGTCAGAGAGTGTGCGGACATGGTACAGGAGATGGTCAGAGACTGCAGACATGATACAGGAGATGATCAGTGAGTCTGCAGACATGATACAGGAGATGGTCAGAGACTGCAGACATGGTACAGGAGATAGTCAGAGACTGCAGACATAATACAGGAGATGGTCAGAGACCCTTTCCAAGAACGCAGAGGCACAAAAATGCATTAAAATGCAAAATGCATAAAAAAAACGCATTAGTGTGAATGGAGCCTAAAAACACGCTGGGCTGCCATTCATTCTGAATGACACCCCGTGCATGTAAATTGCAGTGTGTGTGCAGGAATCACAGGGAAATCGCATTGTGAAAATGTCCATGCGATTTCTTTGTGGGCCACGTTTTGAAAAAAGGTACATGCATTTTTCTGAGGGAAACGTAGGCACAGCGGCCTATTAAAATAAATGGGCTGCCATGCCCACAGAAATGCCTATATGTGAACCTAGGATAAGTGATGTTACCTTTCACACACCTAAAACAAATCAGTATTGATAGCCAAGGTTTTATAAAGCTAGTTAATTCATACCAACAACTTAATGTGCCTAAAAAGAATATATATACAGTATACCATTATGCTTATTTGTAGGTAATGGTAAAAAAAAAAAAGTAACTGACACAGGCTGGGGGAGATTTACTAAAACGGTCTACCCAGAACCTGGTGGAACTGTGCATAGTAACCAATCAGCTTCTAACTTCAGCTTGCTCAATGAGGCCTGCTTAACACTGGTACAACACGACAGTCGTACAACTGTGGATCCGACTTTGCCCTGCCCAACATACGTCCGACTTCAATGAACAGGGATCCGACTTAATCCCTGGCAATACCAGGCACTGTGTCTGGTATGAATCTTTAGGGGGAACTCCTTGCAAAATGTAAAAAAAAAACCAGCATGGGTTCCCCCTCTAAGAGCATACCAGGCCCTTGGGTCTAGTATGGATTTTAAGGGGAGCCTCCACACCGAAAAAATCCATACCAGACCTTTATCCAAGTACACAGCCTGGCAAGTCAGGAAAGGGGATGAGGACGAGCGAGCGCCCCCCCCAAACTGAACTGTACCAGGCCGCATGCCCTCAACATGTGGGGTGGGTGCTTTGGGGCAGGAGAGACCCTGCCCCCCACCCCAAAGCACCTTGTCCCCATGTTGATGGTAGGGATGAGCCGAACCCCCCCCCCCCGGTTCGGTTCGCACCAGAACCTGCGAACGGACCGAAAATTTGCACGAATGTTAGAACCCCATTGACATCTATGGGACTCAAATCAAAAGTGCTCATTTTAAAGGCTAATTTGCATGGTATTGTCCTAAAAAGGGTTTGGGGACCTGGGTCCTGCCCCATGGGACATGTATCAATGCAAAAAAAACTTTTAAAAACGGATGTTTTTTCGGGAGCAGTGATTTTAATGATGCTTAAAGTAAAAAAAAAGTGAAATATTCCTTTAAATATCGTACCTGTGGGGTGTCTATAGTATGCCTGTAAAGTGACGCGTGTTTCCCGTGCTTAGAACAGTCCATGCACAAAATTACATTTTTAAAGGAATAAAAGTCATTTAAAACTGCTTGCGGCTTTAATGTGATGTCGGGTCCTGGCAATATGGATGAAAATCAGTGAGACAAACGGCATGGGTACCCCCCAGTCCATTACCAGGCCCTTTGGGTCTTGTATGGATATTAAGGGGAACCCCGCACCCAAATTAAAAAAGGAAAGGTGTGAGGCCCCCAGGCCCTATATACTCTGAACAGCAGTATACAGGCGGTGCAAACAACACAGGGACTGTAGGTTTGTTGTTAAGTAGAATCTGTTTGTAATTTTGAACTGGTACATTTTTAACGTGTTTAGCTCCAGCCAAAAAATCTATTTTAAGCTTTTTGGAAAACATAGGGAAGGGTTATCACCCCTGTGACATTTGTTTTGCTGTCTGTGCTCCTCTTCAGAAGATTTCACCTCACTTTTTGTCCCAATGACAAATGTTTTTTTAAAATTTGGGGTTTTTAGTGAAACAAGGATTGGTGATAAAGCATCAGTGTAAAGGAGAAAAGTTTTTCCCATATTAACTCTTACAGGAGAGAATTTCCCTTCCTAGGGGTAGCTTTCATCTCACTTCCTGTTGTCTCCTTCCGTTTGCAAGAAGGAGTCGTTTGTAAGTTGGATGTTTGAAAATAGGGGCCTGCTCTATATACTCAGCAGAAATTTGGGCCTTAGGTGTTGTTGTGGCCACAACACTGTAAGTACTCACAGGGCCCTGCTGTGAAATATTAGATCAAGAATTGTAATGACATGCCCCTGTTGAACAAGGGCAGAAAAATTGGGCCTTTGGTGGTGGTGGTGGTGGTGGTGCTGGTGCCACAACACTGTAAGTCCTCACAGTTACTCTTGGTGGGCGCAGAAACAGGCCCTGCTGTGAAATATTACATCAAGAATTCTAATTACATGTCCCTGTTGAACAGGGGCTGAAAAATTGGGCCTTAGGCACTGGTGCTGGTGCCACAACACTGCAACCCCTCACAGATACTCTAGTTGGAGCACAGGAACTAGCCCTGCTGCAAAGAATTGCATCAAAAATTGTAATAACATGCCCCTGTTAAACAGGGGCTGAAAAATTGGGCCTTATGCCGCGTACACACGAGCTGACTTTACGGCAGACTTTGCTCGGCGGACTTTTCGCCGGACTTTGTCGGCTCCTTGCGCCACACTTAAAAAGAGACGGACTTGGCCACACACGAACACTGCAAAAGTCCGCTGGTTTGGAACGCGGTGACGTACAGCATGTACGACAGGACTATAAAAAGTAAGTTCAAGCCCCACTACAGCACGCTTTGGGCTCCTTCTGCTAATCTCGTGTTTATCTCGTGTTAGTAGAAGTTTGGTTAGAGACGATTCGCGCTTTTCACACTTCAGCTTATTTCGATCGTTTTCTGCGGTTCAGTTTGTGCTTGTGAGGTTTGTATCTGCTTTTCAGTGCGTGTTGGTCAGTTCATAACCTGCCTTGCAGGCCGTTCTGGTCCGCTCGTTCCTGATTTTCAGGTCGTTCTTCGTAGGCCTTGCTGTTCTTCAGTGCGTTTGTTATAAGTTTGTTTGTTTGACCAGCCGACCGTTTTGAAGCCATGTCATGTGGACGTACTCGTTCTCGAGTTCGTGCTGCATGGGGACTTGGTGTTGGGGTTAATACTTTGACCCGAGTCCAGTCCATGAACAGTGCGAGGAGTAGTTCATGGATGAAGAATTGGTTGCACCAGCGTGACCAATTCTCGCACATGCCTTTGCTCCGTGAGATCCGTGAGAATAATCCTGAGGATTTCAGGAATTATCTCCGGATGACGGACCCCATTTTTGAGTGTCTGCTGGCTATGCTGACCCCCTATATCAGCAGGCAGGATACCTGCATGAGGCAAGCCATCAGTGCGAAACAGAGGCTAGTTGCTATGTTACGTTACTTGGCGACAGGGAGAAGTCTTCAGGACTTGAATTTCTCGACAGGCATCTCCCCCCAGGCTCTGGGGATAATAATCCCAGAGACCTGTTCTGCCATCATTCAGGTCCTGCAGAAGGACTATATGAAGGTAAGTTTTCTACTTTAACATTACATGATATGTATTAAATGTTTGCTAATGTATTGTATAAATGTCCTCCTTACCTAATTGCCATGCTTTCAATATGCTGTGAATGTCCCCTTTATCTTCATGCATGCCTGTTTTTGGACATTAATTATTTATTGCCCTACATGCATATTTACCTTCAATAACCTCCCCACCATGCAATCCTGGGTCCATTTATATCTCTAGCCTATAGTCCCTTGAACAATGTATATTGTCTGCTCCATTGTCTTGTTTGACCCTCCCCACCCCACAAATTTTTAAAACAGTCAGGTGTGTTTTGGACCATAATGAGAACCCCTCCCCCACCCCACAAATGTTTAAAACAGTCAAGTGTGTTTGTTAACCTAATTAGAACCCCTCCCCCACCCCACAAATGTTTAAAACAGTCAGGTGTGTTTTGGACCCTAATGAGAACTCCTCCCCCACCCCACAAATGTTTAAAACAGTCAGGTGTGTTTGTTAACCTAATTAGAACCCCTCCCCCACCCCTCAAATGTTTAAAACAGTCAGGTGTGTTTGTTAACCTAATTAGAACCCCTCCCCTACCCCTCAAATGTTTAAAACAGTCAGGTGTGTTTGTTAACCTAATTAGAACCTCTCCCCCACCCCACAAATATTTAAAACAGTCAGGTGTGTTTGGTAACCTAATTAGAACCCCTCCCCCCACATTCAAATGGATCAATGGGCCATCAGAGGGGGTGATTAATCTTATAAGTGGGCCTTATGTTTTTTACAATTTAAATTACACACACACATATTAATAATGTTTGACTGCTGTTGTTCACTAATGTTTTTGTGTAATCTGATATTCAAGTTAAGTTTAAAAGTCCTTATCTTAATGTTTGTATTTTTTTTCACTCCACAGTTTCCTTCCAGTACACAGGAATGGCAGACTGTGGCCTCCCAGTTCGCTGACCGTTGGGACTTTCCCAACTGTGTCGGGGCGATTGACCGGAAGCATGTCTGCATTGTGCCACCACCGCATTCGGGGTCTTATTTCTACAACTATAAGGGGTTCCATAGTGTAGTTTTGATGGCGGTGGTCTCGGCACATTTGGACTTTCTGTTTGTGGATGTGGGGAAGAACGGCCAGATGTCTGATGGAGGAGTCTTTGCACAGACCGAGCTGTGCCAGCGTCCCCAGACTGGTGGCCTGGGATTGCCACCTGATGACCAGAATGTTGATGGACTCCCCTCAGTTTTTATCGCTGATGAAGCGTTTGCTCTCGGTGAGTACTTGATGAGGCCGTTCCCCCAAAGGACACTCACCCCTGAGAGGAGGGTATTTAATTACCGGCTGGCCAGAGCAAGAAGAGTTGTGGAGAATGCCTTTGGGATTCTGGCCAGCCGGTTCTGTTTGTTCCTTTCAGCAATAAATCTGGCGGACTATAAACTAAATTACATCATACTTGCTTGCTGCATCCTACATAACTTTTTACGTAGACATTCTGTGACATATATTATTTCTGTTGGGCCTGAGGCCGGACTGGTACAATATCAAACAATGACAGGCCTAGAAATTGGCCGTATTGGCTTGGCCCCCCGAACCACGCGTCAAGTGCGTGAGCGATATGTGAATTATTTTAATGGTCGGGGGGCCATTGCTATTCAGCAAGAGCTTTAATTTTTTTTAAAAATACAATAAAAAAATTGATAAAAAATATCTTGTTTTTATTCTTGTTTGCATTTAGTTTGGTCTGTCTCCTAGTGCACTTGTAGTAGTGGCAAGTGCATTTAACTTTAGTTAATCAGGCCCTTTGTCACTGTAACCACACCAAAAAAATAAAAAAATATTATTGAGAAATAATCAGCCACACACATTGTAGTAGTAAAAACATTTTACTGTGTGCACATTGAAAGGTGCATTTTTTAAAACTTTTTTTATTTTTTTTTTAGAATATATTTTTTTTTTGGGTAAAAATATTTATTTTGTTTTAACATTATTAAAGGCATATTTTTACAAAAATAGACCTTGTTTAAAATCTTTACATTCACAACAGTGTTTTGAAAAACATACCAAAAAATTAAAGAACTTACAAAGTTCAACATTTTAAGAACGGTGCATGTGATGTCACCCTTGTAAATCGTTAATTTTTATTTTGCTCAAAATTGAGCATTACAAAAGGGTCAAGTCAACATGTGCTATCTCCCATCATGGGTGAGCAATGTACGTGTTTTGTGTGTGCAATCCCTATGTTCCTATCACCACTAAATAATTTTGAGGATGAAGGGGTTGCAAACACAAAACAAGTACATTGATAACCGATGATGGAAGATAGCACATGATGACACACCGTGTGCATCCTAAAAATATTTTTGGGATCCAAAAAAAAATTACAAACAAATTTCTAGAAGAAACAAACTTCACAAGGAAATTAAGAACATGATTGATGTTTTTAGGAAAAAAGTTATTATATTCTGCCCAAAACATCAATCATGTTCTTCATTTCCTGTTCCTGTTGAGTCCAGGCGAAGTTGCATGCTGTGAATTTGGTCACGCATTTTATCAATTTGGCCATTCCACAGCATTATCTGGCCAATCAGTCTTTGGGCACTGTCTGTGGTGAATGGCTCTGCCGCTTGGCCTTCCACAACCAGAAGCTCACCTAAAATGAGTGAATAAAAACAAGGGTTAAAATATGCATGCCAAAATACATTACCTTAAGCTGGAGTGTCAGTCACTCACTTGGTGGGGTTGAAACCTCGCACACTTCCTCCACCTCTCCTTCCTCCAGGTCATCGGGTGGGCGTGGTCTTGGGCTGGGGCTTGGGGTATCTTCAGCCTCAGGTTGGTGACTTGGGCGGGTCCTGGGATCCTTGGACTGTTGTCTGAGTCTTTTCTCCCCTATGATAATTCAACAAAAAGTATAGTTAAAACACAGTGATATTTTAGATTTTATCAAATAATATGAAACGTTGGTTAGGAGTTGTGGACAATTTTTTGTCCTCAAAAATTTAGAAGACAGGATGAACATTCCCTCTGAACAACAATTATAAACAATGCACATTTTCAGGCAAGTTTCACAGATGCAGACACCTCAATTATCTCCTATGTGTATTACCCCTCAAAAATGTATTTATGGTCACATAGTACACTATAGTGCTCGTGAGTCCAGATGTGGAAACAGCTGCTGTGTCCTGTCCTTACATTACACTGATTCATTTTTGAAGAAGCATTATATTTTCCAACACATCTACACCACATCAACAAATTGTGGGAATACGAGAAATTATCAAGACATAAATGTATGTTCAACCCTGTACCATTGTATTTGGCGAAAAAATAACGTCATTTTCTAAAGTATCATATGTGTTTTACAAAGAACGGTCTTTACGAACGATGCTGTATAAAGTAAAAAAATATGGCTCAGCATGCAAGTTAAGTATCTCAATATGAAAACACAACAAGTACTTACTTTTTTTTAAGCAGCTTCTTAAAAAAATATTGTTCTGGCTCCCGACTTTTGATGTCAGACCACCGCTTCCTCAATTGTTATTTCGACCGTTTAGTGCCACATTTTTCTTCTAGAGCGGTGACAACTGAGGACATTATTTTGTCCTTACGCATATTCGGTCGTGTGTACGGTCCTTTTTTGCCATCGTAGTCCTCCCTTCTCAATATGGACACCATCTCCACCATCTCTTCAAAAGCCATGTTGGTGGCCTTATATCTCCTCCGGGATGTGGATGGTTGTGGCTCCGGGCTTTCCTCCGCGCTACTTCCACTGATTCTCTCCGCCATCTTTAGCTATATACTCCCACTGCGCAACGAAGAGTGTAGGGGCGGGGACAAATCGTACTAAAGAACGTCAGGGGCGTGCGACGCAGGCAGAGCATGACACATGCGCAGTGTATATAAAGCTATTACGATGGCCTACGTATGTCCGTGCGGAAGTAGCGAGCGTCAGAAATGAAGGTAAGATTAAAGTGGGGGTGTGTGTGTTTGGTGAATGTGTGTGTGTGTGTGTGTGTGTGTGTGTGTGTGTATGTATGTGTCCCCTAGATTCCAAACACAAATAATCCTGTGATTTGTGACTGACATTAGTTTGGATCTTGTGTCTTGTCTTTCAGAAACAATGAATCCCTTTAACGAGGCAGATTTTTTTGTCCCAATTTATTGAGCTATATCAGGAAAAGAAAAACCTGTGGGAGGTCAAACACCCACTATATTACAATAGAGATGTAAGGAAGGCAACACTGGGCACACTTTTAGAATTTGTGAAGACTCGAGTCCCCCAGGCAGACCTCAAGTTTGTGGACAAGAAAATTGGTATCTTGCGAAACATGTACAAGCGGGAACACAATAAGATCCAGGAGTCACTCAGATCTGGTGCAGCAGCTGACCAAGTTTATGTACCCAAGTTGTGGTACTACCACAAAATGCGATTCCTGGAAGACCAGACAGAAGCCAGGAAATCACTTTCGACCCCCCCCCCACCCTTCCCCCCACCCTTCCCTCCAGCCTTCCCCCCACTCTTCCCTCCAGCCTTCCATCCACCTCCACCCCAACTGAGGAGTCCCAGGAAGAACTGGGTCTTTTCATCATTGATGAAGTGGATGCGCCCAGCTTCAGCCAGGTATCCTTTTTTGTGGAATTTGTGATTGTGTAAATGTTATTAATGATGTTAACGTGTTAAATTTTTAAGTGCTTCATAAAAAATGACTTCATCACAAATATTAATATGTAGACATATCACTAGACTAGTAGTGGCCAAAAATATACTTCTGCATAGGTGTGCGCAGCCTCTTGCATTAGGGTGTGCACCCCAAAGCTCAAATACATATGCATGTGTATATGTACTGATGGTGTCAGTAGGGCAGTGGACAGTGTAATTTTGTTAATTTTCTTTTTCCCAAAATTTTTAGCTTGTGTAACATTTTTGGGGGGGATGAAATATCAGTGGTCTAAACAGGGGGGAATATGCACCACACCTGGCACACCCTGTGCACACGCCTATGTACTTCAGATATTGTTGATCACCTGAAATAATGGTGGTGTCAAATAGATAGCCTTTACTATTTGTTGAGAATTATATTTGCAAGTCATGAGATGAAAATTGTGTGTGATTGTGTAACACAAAATTACAACTATGTCCCTTTTTTTGACACAGGATGACCTCAGCCAGGAGGAGGCCTTGCCCAGTGGGAGAGAGGAGGAGGCTGTGGCTGGGCCAAGTGGAAGCCGCATGGAGTGTCAGGTGCCTCCCCTCTGCATTCTCCACCAAAGGCCCAGGAGAATGACACAAACTGAGCAGGAATCTCTAGCCCTCATACGGGAAGCAAGCCAAATCCTGAGTACACCACCCAATGCAGAGGAGGTGTATGGCACCTATACAGCCAGCAGATTGCTGGAGTTGGAAAAGGGCCAACGCCTCCTCTGTGAGGGTTTGATTTTTCAGGCATATCAGAAGGGCTTGAGAGGGGAGCTTACTGCTACCACGTATCTGGCAGATGAAGCCACTCCTCCTCCTCCTCCTCCTGCCCCAAGTACACCACCAGAGGCCCAACCTCCGAGGAAGACTGCAGAGAAGCGTGGAGGGAAGCCTGCAGAGAAGCGTGCAGGGAAGGCTCCACGGAAGAGTCGAAAGTGATTACCTGGTTTCTGTCTGGTCTGACTGTGCTCCCTGTGCTCCCTATAGTCGCAAGATGTGTGTCCTGGGGGACGAAAGGCTTCACAGATTCTAAAAGTGTCTCCAGTGTTGCCTTCCTAATTTTTTGTTACCTTACATTATTGACTATGTGTTTTGATTAAAAAATGCCATTTTGTTTGGGAGTAGGCAGGTACAGGTCAAAAAGACTATGGGGTTGATTTAAGAAAAGCAAATAGACTGTGCACTTTTCAGAGGGCAGTTGCCCTCTGCAAGTGCATTTGCTCCAGAGCTTCGGAAATGAGGTAAGGCTTGACTTTGCAAAGAGTCCCCAATCCTGTGCAAGGAAAATTCTAAAAACAGCATTTTTGCTTGCACATGATTGGATGATGGAAGTCAGCAGAACTTCTGCTCATTTACTAAGCTCTAGAGCAACTGCTCTTGCAGAGGGCAACTGCAATTTGCAAAGTGCACAGTCTTTTTCCCTTTATTAAATCAACCCCTATGTGTGTTTTTGCCAAAAGGCTAAAGCATTTCTAAAATCAAGTGAAAAGTACTAGTGAAAAGTTCACTTTAGAAATTGCACAGCAAGTGCACTTGTTGGAAGTGCAGTCGCTGTAAATCTGAGGGGAAGAGCTGAAATGAGGGGAAGCTCTGCTGATTTTATCATACAATCATGTGCAATAAAAAGGTTTTTTTTTTGGGGGGGTTCCTTGCATGTGCCCCTCGGATCCACAGCGAAGGCACTTCAAAATGCTCTTTCTGTGCAATTCCAAGTAGAATTTGCACTTGTAGTGAAAAATGAATTTGCCTTTGGAAAATACACCCCCCTATGTCTAATTAACAAGGGACACCAACCTCATTAAGGCTCATTAAAACAACACAAAATATTAAGGTTATTGTGGTAACTAGAAAATCCACAAAAAAAAAAAAAAAAAGTTGGTATAATTTAGCACACATTGTAAAATAGATTGGGACTCAGGCACTGGTGCTGGTGCCCCAACTCTGCAACCCCTCACAGATACTCTAGTTGGAGTGCAGGAACTAGCCCTGCTGCAAAGAATTGCATAAAAAATTGTAATCACACGCCCCTGTTAAACAGGGGCTGAAAAATTGGGCCTTAGGCACTGGTGCTGGTGCCACAACACTGCAACCCCTCACAAATACTCTAGTTGGAGCGCAGGAACTAGCCCTGCTGCAAAGAATTGCATCAAAAATTGTAATTACACACCCATTTTAAACAGGGGCTGAAAAATTGGGCCTTAGGCACTGGTGGCGGCGCCCAGAACCAAAAATGTGCTTACAAGCTATCAGCATGATCATTGAGGAGGAAGAGTATAATTACTCAGCATAACAGGATAGTCACTCAGCATCAGCATAGGCAGTCTTTGAAGGGATCTGAGATTTCAAAAAAACTTATTTGGTTACATCAGCATCAGGTGCTTGGTAGCTGGTGGTGATCCAAGACTGATTCATTTTTATGAAGGTCAGTCAATCGACTGAGTCGGTGGACAGACGCACCCTGTGATTGTTTACAAAGCCTCCAGCAGCACTGAATGTGCGTTCCGAAAGAACGCTGGATGCAGGACAGGCCAGAAGCTCAATTGCATACTGTGCAAGCTCTGGCCAGTGATCCATCCTCAAGACCCAGTAAGCCAGAGGATTTTCGGTGGGAAAGGTGTCCAAGTCAGATCTTGCCCCTAGGTATTCCTGCACCATGTAAAACAGACGCTGGCGATGGTTGCTGGAACCGATCATACCTTGGGGCTGCGGACTAAAAAATTGTCTGAATGCATCGGTCAGATGGCCACCTTCTCCACCGCTCCTTCTTTGACTGACCGAAGCCTCAGCAACACGTTGTCCAGAAACAGGAGTTTGTAACCTCCCAGTCTCTGGGAAAGCGTTGCACAGACCTTTCTGCAAGGCCTCCCGAATGTTTTTCATCCTCTGCTCCCTCTGCGACGGCAAGATAAGGTCCGCAACCTTACCCTTGTAACGTGGATCAAGGAGGGTTGCCAGACAGTATTATTCCTTCTCCTTGATACCATGAATACGAGGATCCTTCCGCAGGCTTTGCAGGATCAGGGAGGCCATGCAGCATAGGTTTGCTGAGGCATTCGGTACGGAGTCCTCTGGGTCACTAAGGATGACATGATCCGTAGCCACCTCCTCCCAGCCAGCCACGTACAAGTCCATGTGTTTCTTGGGACTGTAAATGATCCCTTAAAGACTACTGATGATGCTGAGTGCCAGGCTCCACCTCCATACTGACACAAACCTCCTCCTCGTCCTCTTCCTGTGTGATCGGCGGGCACGCAGGAACACTGTCTGGATAAAGGAGGCCTTGAGAGCTAAGGAAGTCCTCCTCTTCCTGCCTCTGTTCTGCCTCAAGTGCCCTGTCCATTATTCCACGCAGCGTGTGCTCCAACAGGTGGACAAGGGGCACAGTGTCACTGATGCATGCACTGTCACTGCTCACCATCCTCGTGGCCTCCTCAAATGGTGACAGGACAGTGCATGCATCCCTGATCATGGCCCACTGGCGTCGGGAAAAAAAAAACAAGCTCCCCTGACCCTGTCCTGGTGCCATAGTCGCACAGGTACTCATTGATGGCCCTCTGCTGCATGTGCAGCCACTGCAGCATGGCCAACGTTGAGTTCCACCTGGTGGGCATGTCACAGATTTGGCGGTTCTTGGGCAGGTTAAATTCCTTTTTGAGGTCTGCCAGCCGAGCACTGGCATTATATGACCAGCGGAAATGCACACAGACTTTCCTGGCCTGCCTCAGGACATCCTGTAATCCTGGGTACCTGCCCAAGAACCGCTGCACCACCAAGTTAAGGATGTGAGCCAAACAGGGCACATGGGTCATTTGTCCCTGTCGGAGGGCGGAGAGAAGGTTGGTGCCATTGTCGCAAACCACCATTCCTGCCTTAAGTTGGCGTGGCGTCAACCACCTCTGAACCTGCCCCTGCAGAGCTGACAGAACTCTGCCCCAGTGTGGCTCCTGTCCCCCAAGCACACTAGCTCAAGCACCGCATGGCATCTTTTGGCCTGCGTACTTGCGTAGCCCCTTGAAAGCCTACGGAGCACCGCTGGTTCCAAGGACAAAGCACAGGAAGAGGCCATGGAGAAAGAAGAAGAGGAGGGGTGGAGGAGAGAGGTGTGTCAGAATCACTAGTAGTGGCATTTTGGAGGCGTGGTGGCGGAACAACCTCCAACACTACTGCACCTTGTCCTGCATCCTTCCCAGCTGCCAGAAGAGTCACCCAATGCGCCGTGAAACTTAGGTAACGTCCCTGTCCATGCCTACTGGATTATGAGTCAGCGGTAATATGCACCTTACCACTGACCGCCCTGTCCAGCGAGGCCAAGACATTGCCTTCCACATGCCGGTAGAGAGCCGGAATCGCCTTCCGTGAGCAAAAGTGGCGTTTGGGAACCTGCCACTGAGGAACCGCACATTCCACAAACTCACAGAAGGGGCAGAATCTACCAACTGAAAAGGTAGCAGTTGAAGTGCTAGCAATTTTGCCAAGCTAGCATTCAACCGCTGGGCATGTGGATGGCTGGGAGCGAACTTCTTTTTGCAGTGCAGCAGCTGGGGCAGGGAAATTTGCCTGGTACAATCTGATGTCAGTGTACCGATAGCAGATTGCCTGTAAGTACTTGGCTGTGACACACTTAATTCTACACCTTCATTCCTCTCAGTGCAGGTCTCAGAGAGGACTGAAGGTATAGAGGGGTTGGAGATCCCAGCTGATGAGGAGTAAGGAGAGGTCCTCTTTGTTTTTTGGTGTGGGTCTTTTAGGTACTCTTGCCAATGAACTGCATGGCAGGTCAACATATGTCTGGTCAAGCATGTGGTGCCCAAGCGGGAGATGTTTTGGCCACGCGAGATACCCTTGAGACATATGTTGCAAATAGCAGCGGTGCCATCTGATGCACTCGTCTCAAAAAAGGCCCACACCAAAGAACTTTTGGAATAACATGCAGAGACAGCAGCGCCCTGCACATGCGGAGCTCTGAGGTGTGATGCAGTCAGTGTGCTGTCCTTAGGCTGGCCCCTGGAGGGCATCCTGCCTCGTCGGAGATGTGCCTCCTCCTCTCTCCTATCAGGCACCCACGTTGAGTCAGTGACCTCATCATCCCCTCCCTCCTCATCACTGGAGCAAACCTGGCAGTATGCTGCAGTAGGGGGAACATGACTGCCAGATTGCTGTCCTTCTTGGACACCCCCTCTGTCAGTGCTCATGTTACTGCCTTCATCTAGCTCAGTATCATCATCAGAGCCTTCTAAACTCTGGGCATCCTCCTGGAGCATGTACCCAACACTGTGGTCACACAATTCGAGGGACTCCTCAGGAGGACATGGTGGGGCTAGGGAAGGAGTCACTGATGCCATTGAGCTGAAGGAAGAGGCCGCATTGGCAGCTGCTTTGCCAGACAAAGTACCCTGAGCATGGATGAAAGAGGATGAGGAGGATGATGACGGCTTGGTCATCCACTCGACCAAGTCTTCCGCATGTTGCGGCTCAACACGGCTAGCTGCCGAAAACAAGGCCAAGCATGTCCCACGGCCACGTGCTGATGAGGATGCACCGTGTCCACGACCAGCACTGTTGCCTCTGGACACAGAGCCTGCTTGCCCTCTTTTATTGGCTTGTGACTGTCTGCCTCTCCTTGTTGGCCTTCCAGACATACTAATGGCCTGCAGTGAGATGTAGCTGCACTAAGCTGGGATATATATATATATATATATATATATATATATATATATATACTGATACTGCAGCTAGCAAAATCAACTGCCTGCCTGTAGTATTATTAGTATGAGAACACCACCGATCTTCTACAGGTAGCTTTAGCTGAACACTGTGCAGAGGTCGCACTACACTAACTTGTAGCTTTAGCTGAACACTGTGCAGAGGTCGCACTACACTAACTTGTAGCTTTAGCTGAACACTGTGCAGAGGACGCACTACACTAACTTGTAGCTTTAGCTGAACACTGTGCAGAGGTCGCACTACACTAATGTTTAAATAATGTAGCTGCCTGCGGTAGTGATAGGATCAGGAAAACACCACCAACCTTCTACAGGTAGCTTTAGCTGAACACTGTGCAGAGGTCACACTACACTAACGTGTAAATAATGTAGCTGCCTGCGGTAGTGATAGGATCAGGAAAACACCACCAACCTTCTACAGGTAGCTTTAGTTGAACACTGTACAGAGGTCGCAATACACTAATGTGTAAATAATGTAGCTGCCTGCGGTAGTGATAGGATCAGGAAAACACCACCAACCTTCTACAGGTAGCTTTAGCTGAAAACTGTGCAGAGGTTGCACTACACTAACGTGTAAATAATGTAGCTGCCTGCGGTAGTGATAGGATCAGGAAAACAACACCAACCTTCTACAGGTAGCTTTAGCTGAACACTGTGCAGAGGTCGCACTACACTATCTTGTAGCTTTAGCTGAACACTGTGCAGAGGTCACACTACACTAACTTGTAGCTTTAGCTGAACACTGTGCAGAGGTCGCTCTACACTAACTTGTAGCTTTAGCTGAACACTGTGCAGAGGTCGCACTGCACTAACTTGTAGCTTTAGCTGAACACAGTGCAGAGGTTGCACTACACTAACTTGTAGCTTTAGCTGAACACTGTGCAGAGGTCGCACTACACTAACTTGTAGCTTTAGCTTTACACTGTGCAGAGGTCGCACTACACTAAAAAATAATGTAGCTGCCTGCGGTAGTGATAGGATCAGACAAACACCACCAATCTTCTACAGGTAGCTTTAGGTGCACACTGTGCAGAGGACGCACTACACTAACTGTAAATACTGTAGCTAATAGGACTAATAGGATCAGAAGAACACCAGCAATTTTCTTCAAATACTGTAACACCTGCCTGCCTTTCAGTAGGAAAATAACAACAGGAACGGATCTAGCTAAACTGAATACAGTGTATATATATATATATATATATATATATATATATATATATATATAGATAGATAGATAGATAGATAGATAGATAGATATACAACACCTGGGATGCATATATATACACAATACACTGTAAGTGAAGCTAACTGACTGACTGTCCTGCCTAATCTATCTAACTTAAATCAAATGACATTGTCTCTCAACGCCGGAACACACTACACAGGGCCGACGTGCAGACGGCCTTATATAGTGTGGGGCGTGTACTAAACCCCCTGAGCCATAATTGGCCAAAGCCACCCTGGCTTTGGCCAATTACAGCTCTCTGTACAGACGGTGCTGTGATTGGCCAAGCATGCGGGTCATAGTGCATGCTTGGCCAATCATCAGCCAGCAATGCACTGCGATGCCACAGTGAATTATGGGCTGTGACGCGCCACTCGAATATGGCGTGAACGGCCCATATCGTTCGCAATTCGGCAAACGATTGAACAGACGATGTTCAAGCCGAACATGGGTTTGACTCAAACACAAAGCTCATCCCTAGTTGATGGGGACACCGGCCTCTTCCCAACAACCCTGGCCATTGGTCATCGGGATTTGTGGGCGGAGAGAGCTTATCCGGATCTGAAAGTCCCCTTTAACAAGGGGGCCCCCATATCCCAGCCCCCACCCTATGTGAATGAGTATGGGGTACATTGTATCCCTACCCATTCATCTAAAAAATAAATTGTCAAAAATAAAACACAGTACACAGGTTTTTAAAGTAATTTATTAAGGCAGCTCCGGCATCGTTTCAAATTTCTTCTCCCCTCTCTGGCTCTTCTGCCTCCTCTGCTGATGTCTTCTGCTTCTGCCCATTCTTCTCCCCTCTCCGGTTCTTCTACGCTCTCCGCTGATGTCTTTTAGCCCTCTCCGGTTCTTCTCCCTCTGTCCGCTGTCTTCTGCCTCTGCCGATTCTTCTCCGCTGATGACTTCTAGCCCTCTCCGGTTCTTCCCCCTCTGTCCGCTGTCTTCTGCCAGGTCTTCTCCGCTGTCTTCTCGCTCTTTTGCCAGGTCTTCTTGCTCTTTTGCCGGGTCTTTTCCCTCTGTTCTTCTTCCAATGTTGACGCGACACTCTCTCCAGCTCTAATGCTAGGTGTGCTACTTATATTGGCATGGGACGGGGTTACCGAGTGATGTCATATGGAGGCCCGTCCCCTTATAATGTCACCACCCCATCATGCACCAGGCAGTGATGTCTTGAGGGGGAGGGGCCTCCTAGGGCTAGAAGTCATCAGTGGAGAAGACCCGGCAGAGGCAGAAGACAGCGGACAAAGGGAGAAGAACCGGAGAGGGCTAGAAGACCCAGCAGAGGCAGAAGACATCGTCAGAAGAGGGAAAAGAGCTGGAGAGGGGAGAGGAAGTCGGAAAAGATGCCAGAGCTGCCTTAATAAATTACTTTAAAAACTTGTGTAGAGTTTTCATACTTGACAATTTTTTTGGAATGAATGGGTAGGGGTACAATGTACCCCATACTCATTCACATAAGGTGGGGAGCTGGGATCTGGGAGCCCCCTTGTTAAAGGGTGCTTCCAGATTCCGATAAGCCCCCCACCTGCAAACCCCGACAACCAACAGCCAGGGTTGTCGGGAAGAGGCCCTTGTCCTCATTAACATAAGGACAAGGTGCTTTGAGGTGGGAGGGCAAGGCCCCCCTGCCCCAAAGCACCCATCCCCCATGTTGAGGGCATGTGGCCTGGTACTGTTCATGGGGGGGTGCTCGTTCGTCCCCACCCCCTTTCCTGACCTGCCGGGCTGTGTGCTTGGATAAGGGTCTGGTATGAATTTTGGGGGGAACCCCACAATGTTTTTTCAGCGTGGGGGCTCCACTGAAAATTCATGCCAGAGTGAAGGGTCTGGAATGGTCTTGGAGGGGGAACCCATGCTGTTTTGTTTTTTTTTTTTGCATGGCATTCCCCTTCAAGATCATCAGAGCACAAGTCGCGTGCCAAAGTCGGATTAGTTAAGACGGCGATCCAACTTTGATCCAACTTCAGTGATATCAATGGGCTGAAGTAGGATTAAAGTCAGACCAAAGTAGTGCAGGGAGCATTTTTAATTGGTTACTGTGCACAGCTGCACCAAATTCTGAGTGCACCAGTTTCATTTAATGTCCCCCAAAGTATTTAAGGGCCGATGCACACCAGAACACGATGCAGGTTCCTACACGCTGCCTTTGTGATCTGCATGCATGTGACAATGTTATGGTTTTTTTGGAAAATTATTTTTATTTCACTTTTGTATAAACAATACACAAGGTACAAAGACAACAACCGTTTATACCCCCCCCCCCCCCCATAGTGCAATATCCCATAAATTACAGGTAGCCCAGCAGGACTAGTCACCCTTGCAGCAAAATTTCAGAGTCTCATTGGCTGAGAGCCAGCATTGCCATAGTTTTTCAAACTTTTTGGGGCAACCCCTACTCAAATACGTGGCCTTATAAAAATGCAGCGCCTTATTAACTATGCCCTTCCAATAAGCTAAGGAGGGTGCCTCAGGCTTTTTCCAACATAGGAAGATAGCCTTACGTACATAGAAGGAGACAGATAGCAGGGTCCTTTGAGACCTGCGCGGTGCCACCTCTTCTACCAGGCCTAGCAGACAGACTGAGATTGTCAAGGGAACAGGTAGAGAAAGCCGGTCTTGAATGGTTTTAGTGACCCCCCGCCCAGAACTCCCGTATCTGCTGGCAATGCCAGAATATATGCCAGTCTATCTTTCATATGCCATATGCCAGTCTATCTTTCAGTTGGTGAAAGGTGAGCAGTTCCCCCCACCCCCACTATGTTCTTAAATTGTTTGATGCCGACCCGAGCCCATATTATCTGGTCCAGAATCCCACCAAAATGGGATAATCTAGGAAACCATAAGGGAGTGTCTGGTGACCATACCTCAGTCTCAGAGCGCATTAGCACCTTTGCCCTGCCCCATGCACGAATAGTAGCGCTCATTGAGCCAGTCAAAGACGATGACACTTATGGGCCCCTATATACCAGGTAATAAAGAATCTCATAGGATCCCATAAGTGCAGCCTCAAGTACTGTTGCCGCGTCTCCATCATCTCGCAACAGCCAGCACCTGGCAACCACCATCTGTCCTGCTAGAAAATACTTAAATAGGTCTGGTAGAGCTAGTCCTCCCTGTCCAAGGGGTTCCCGTAGTGTATGAAGGCCTATTCTGGGGTGACCTGAAGACCATAGGAAGTAACTAAACAAGACTATTTGCATGCTTAAAGAATGAGCAAGGGATCCAAATTGGAGGATTGCGGAAAAAATACAAGAAAGGTGGTAAAATCTTCATCTTAAGGAGGTTCACCCTACCAATCAAGGAAAGTGGTAAATGCTTCCAGGCATCCAGCTGAGTCTTAAATTTGGTGAGGAGCTGCATTAAGTGATAGATAATCGCCTATCTTGGGAGATACACGAATACCCAGATATTTGAATTCAGATACCCAAGCTATGGGGACCAAGGGTGACGCTCGAGCCTGAGCCCCATCATCAATAGCCATGACACTGGACTTCTCCCTATTGACTCGTAGCCCCAAAAAATTAGCAAAAGTGCCTGGAATCTTGAATACTGCCTCTAAGGATGATCCTGAATCCTCTAAAAAGAGGAGTATGTCATCCGCATATAGGGCAGTACATTCTCGAATACCTCCCACCTCAAGAGCTTTCACCTCTGTAGAGGTTCGCAGAGCAATAGCTATGGGTTCAATGGCAAGAGCGAATAGGGCTGGGGAGAGTGGACACCCCTGACGCGTCCCCCTACCCACCGCAAACTGCACAGAGACCAACATGCCTATCTTTTTTTGTCGCGTTGGACCTACTATAGAGCAAGGAGATCCAGGTGAGAAACACATTTCCATATCGCATGTATCGTGAGACCATGGACCTATGATGCCAGTCTGTGGAATCGAAGGCCTTGGCCATGTCAAGGGAAACTATCACCCTAGCCCCAGGGTTGGTATGATCAATTTGTAAGTGTGCAAATAGCCTGCAAAGATTGGTGTCTTTAGATTTCTGGGGAATGAAGCCCATTTTGATATCTACTAGCATGGTGATAACCTTCGATAATCTTGTGGCCAGTATTTTCATTAGGATCTTGAGATCGTGATTGAGAAGCGCTATTGGTCTATAAGAGGAACAGCTCAAGGGGTTCTTGCCCAGTTTGGGCAGCAGAAACACCTGAGCCTCCATTAGAGAATCCTGAAGAATATTATTTTCTAAACAGAAGTGAAACAGAGTCCTAAGTCTCGGGACAAGAGCCTATACCCCTCTATGCATAACCGTCTGGACCTGGGGATTTGTGGGGAGGGAATGATCTAATGGCAGTTTCAATTTCCTTCTCTGTGATCTCCACCTCTAAGTTGTTTTTGTCCATCTCAGAGCACACTGGAATGTTTAGGGAGGAAAGTAGGGATTCCAAGTCCTGCTCATTATAAGCCGGGATAGGCGCCTAAAGTGCTCTATAATATTCTACAAAGGTGTCTAGAATGTCATTCGGGTCAGTGAGCAAGGTTCCCTGGGAGTTGGTAATGCAGGGAATATTAGTCTGAACTCTCTGTTCTGCCACTAGAATAGCCAGTAATTTTCTGTTTTTATCTCCTTGTTCAAAAAGTGATTCAGCCCTCCTCGTCCAAGAGGTGTGTGTCAGCTCAGTGTAATGCAACGCCAAATGACGGCGTGCTTCCAGCAGTTCAACAAACGTATCGTCTGACTGATTGGTTGCATGAGCCAGCTCACACGCTCTCTCTCTATCCCGAAGTTCCTGTGACAAGACATAAAATTATTTACATGCTCGCTTGATAGCTGATATATACTGACCTTGTATTCGTGCCCTAAAGGCACCCCAAACTATGGGCAAAGGAGCTGGTGTGGTAGGTTGTCCTCCCAGTAGCCAGAAAAGACTGGTGCCACCTGGGAAGACAGTGATTCCACCTCTAACCAACCTGGGTTCAACCGCCATGCATCCCCTCTGATTTGTAAAGGTAGGCCAATATGCACCATCAGAGGTGTGTGATCTGACAAGCCCCTGCAAGATAATTAACTCAACTCACCAACTGCATCATTGAAGCATTTGGAAAGGCTAGATCGATTCATGAGGAGGACCTTTGAGTTTTAGATAAGTGTGAAAAACTCCTAGTGGTAGGATTCTTCCATCGCCACAACTCCGTCAAGGAAGCCGTCTCCACCCAGGCTGACAATTCTACAGACGCAGCTCTCCTTGATTTAGAGGAGTCTAGGGAAAAATTACGGAAAGAGAGGAAAATTCAATAGCACCACATCCCGGAAATTCACTTTAAATGTAAGAGAGGGACATTGAGGCCAATATATGGTCCTCAGGGACTTTTAACGGTGCTTGAGTCAGGTAATGTATCCAACATATCATAAAATCATATTTTATTAAACAATCTTATAAAAGGAAACAGACATAATCAAGAACAATATACAATATAAAAGAGGAAGGGGGATGGGGGAAAAAAAAGAGATAACCCTTTGATTTACAAATTAATACCACTTTCTCAACATGTTTCGCTTGCATAAGCTTCTTCAGGAGATATATTTGTGATATTAAGGTCAACTATAAGAAACAGAAAAAATATCCATAAATCATACATATACATATCTGCTTATACCTCATGAAATCATAATATTAGAGTATAAACAATATACAAAATAAATCTGACAATTAGATCTTCATCTGTGTAAAACATTATATCAAAAAAAAAAAAAAAAAAAAAAAAAAAGGGGGGGGGGGGGGGAGAGGGGGAGGGAAAGAAAAGGGGAGGGAAAAAGGGGAAAAAGGGAAGGGGAAGGGAGCGGGATTTTTTGCATTATCATCATTCAGCTCAAAGGAGCTTACCTGTAGAAAGAAGTCTACAAATCACATGGACATTGTATAATGGCAGAATGCTTCCTCCTTGATTCTCACCTCATTAGAGAGGCATGCAGAGAGAGATAAAAATCTTTGAATATAAGCTCTTCTTTGGAAGAGAAAAAAAGGAAGAAAATGGAAAAGAGTAAGTCTAAGTGGTTTAAATAATTAACGATGATACTTCTATATAAATATAGACTGAATTTAATCCAAGAATACCTCAATAGAATCAATTCAGGATAAAAAGAAAAATGCATCCAAAAGATGGTAGATTGCAAAATTGCTAACCAATATAGAAAAGATGGTTCTAAAAACGCAGTAGAATAGCAGACGCAGAGGGAGCGGTATACGTCCATCCACAGCTGTTGGTTAAGCTGGACCTGGAGGTATTGCTGCAAACTGACCACAAAAGAACCTAAAAAGTGTATATATAAAGAGATATTAGAAAGGTGTCTCTGAGTAACATCGATATTTAAAAGTGCATATTGAATGTAGAAAGCAAATAAACCTAGACTTACTAATTCTTATTGAAATAGAGTAGCCCGTCCGGGAGATATCTCTGCCCCATGTGTCAAGAAGGAACTGACAGAGATTGGCGGGGAATGAAGCCCCGCTTTTAAAACCCTCCAGCGTGACGACGTCTGACTCGTCGTCACGCTGCGGACACAAAATAGACGCTCGCGCATGCGCAAACCTCCGCCGCCCGTACATGGAGTCGCGTAAGTGACGTCAAGTATTGGCAAATAGGTTCGCGGCCATCTTTGAGGATCCTACGTCTTGAATCTGGTAGTAAGGAGGCTCGCAAGACTCAAAAGAGAAGGGGGGAGCAATAAAGTTATATTGTAATCGAAAAATGCAATTAAGATGGAGATCACTGCACTAACGTGGCTACTGAGTAACCAAAAATTAGGCATTATGTAGGGATGATATGAATTTAGAAAAGCCCTCAGACATACTGTCACTGATTAAATAAATTAATCATTTCTTTTACCGTTTGCACGGATCGATCCGAGGTATAAAGAAAACCGCCGCGCGAGACGTCTAAAAAAAGGGGGCAACCGAGCAATCAAGACATTGATTAGGAAATGAGTGATCAGGTGCCCCGGGTTGCCCGTACATGCCAAATAGTGTGGAGGGAGAAAATCAAGTAAGAAGCATAAGCTCCTGCCACATTTTCAATCAATAATATTAATATTAATAATTAAGTTGGATAAACCATCGAATAGTGTTATATATAATGCAAAAAAAAAAAAAAAAAAAAAAAAAAAAAAAAAAATTTATTGTATTTTTGTAGAAAATGAATAAAAGAAAATTATAAAAAAGGTTTGTAACTCAAGGTGTCATTTAGGCCTGGATGTTTTAGAGCATTGAGAGTAACAATCCATTTGGTTTCACGTTTGTAGCAGAATTTTATCATAATTGCCCCCTCTTTCATTTGGGGGAACGTGTTCCAAAGCATAAAAGTGCATCAGATGATCATTAAATTGATGATGGAGGCCCATATGTCGACTTATAGGGGTCTCCATCCTCTTCTTACACACTAGGGAAACATGGTCTCTAATCCTATGGAAAAAGGGGCGTTTGGTTTTACCTACATAGTATGCGTTGCATTCGCATATCATTATATAGACAACGCCTATGGACTGACATGTAGCCAAGAACTTAGGATTATATAACTGACCATTAGGGAGGGTAATGTTACGAGATGAAAAAATGTATCTGCAAAAGTCACATTTGTGGCAGGGTCTAGTGCCTTTGTTTTTAATCTGCGTTGTAGATGGTGGAACATAGTGACTGTGAACCAAATGGTCTTTGATTGACCGGGATCTGCGAAAGGTGATCTCAGGGTATTCTTTGAGATGTTTAGACACCCTAGGATCTCCCATCAGCAAATACCAGTGTTTTTGCAGCAACTCCCGTATTTGTCGATGCTGACCAGAGAAAGTAGTGATCATTCTAAGGCCAGATGTTGATTTTGATTTTGTAGGCCTATAAATTAGTTGGTGACGTTGGTTTCTTTTTGCTCTCAAATAGGCTCTTTTTAAACATTTGTTGCTATATCCCCTTGCTCTAAGGCGTTCCCTCAATGCTCTGGCTTCGGACTCAAAATGAGTGTTTTCGCTACAATTTCTCCTTAGTCTCAAATACTGTCCGTAGGGGACATTGTCAATAAGTGGTTGGGGATGGGAGCTGGCCGCATGCAGGAGTGAGTTTCCTGCAGACGCCTTGCGGAAGAGGGTAGTTCCAATCGATCTGTCTGGATTAATGAAAAGAGTAACATCCAAGAATGTTAAGGTCGTTTGGCTTGCTTCCATGGTAAAAGTTAGATTATAGGGATTAGTTTTTGAGCTCTCAAAAAAAGATGAAAGGTCCTCTCTACTTCCTGTCCAAATTAGGAAAACATCATCAATATATCGTTTCCATATTGATATGTTTTTCGTCAGATGTTCCAAATCTTCCCTAAAGAAAAGGTTCTGCTCCCACTCCCCCAGGTACAGGTTCGCATAAGTGGGGGCACATCTGGTCCCCATAGCGACACCCTGCACCTGGAGGTAGTGGGAGCGAGCAAACAGAAAAATGTTATTCATGAGAATAAACCTCAGAAGATCCAAAATAAAACAACCGTATGTCTTAGGTACATCTCCATCACGAGAAATGAAGCCCTCTACAACTGCCACCCCCAAATCATGGGGGATGGAGTTGTAGAGGGCCTCCACGTCCAGAGCAACAAGCCAAGCTCCCTCCGGGATGGTCAGCCCATCCAAAACCCTCAATAATTCACTGGTGTCTTGTAGATAGGATGTCAATCCCTCCACATGTGGTCTAAGAAATTCATCTATTAATTGACTGGCATTTTCCGTAAGGGATCCGTTTCCGGACACGATCGGTCTGCCAGGGGGGTTGTTTATATCCTTGTGAACTTTGGGGAGGGCATACAGTGTGGGGATCCGGGGGCAAGACACATTCAGGAACTCCCATGTAGATTTGGTAATTAGGGCCTTATGGTATGCGGTACGTCGTCACGCTGGAGGGTTTTAAAAGCGGGGCTTCATTCCCCGCCAATCTCTGTCAGTTCCTTCTTGACACATGGGGCAGAGATATCTCCCGGACGGGCTACTCTATTTCAATAAGAATTAGTAAGTCTAGGTTTATTTGCTTTCTACATTCAATATGCACTTTTAAATATCGATGTTACTCAGAGACACCTTTCTAATATCTCTTTATATATACACTTTTTAGGTTCTTTTGTGGTCAGTTTGCAGCAATACCTCCAGGTCCAGCTTAACCAACAGCTGTGGATGGACGTATACCGCTCCCTCTGCGTCTGCTATTCTACTGCGTTTTTAGAACCATCTTTTCTATATTGGTTAGCAATTTTGCAATCTACCATCTTTTGGATGCATTTTTCTTTTTATCCTGAATTGATTCTATTGAGGTATTCTTGGATTAAATTCAGTCTATATTTATATAGAAGTATCATCGTTAATTATTTAAACCACTTAGACTTACTCTTTTCCATTTTCTTCCTTTTTTTCTCTTCCAAAGAAGAGCTTATATTCAAAGATTTTTATCTCTCTCTGCATGCCTCTCTAATGAGGTGAGAATCAAGGAGGAAGCATTCTGCCATTATACAATGTCCATGTGATTTGTAGACTTCTTTCTACAGGTAAGCTCCTTTGAGCTGAATGATGATAATGCAAAAAATCCCGCTCCCTTCCCCTTCCCTTTTTCCCCTTTTTCCCTCCCCTTTTCTTTCCCTCCCCCTCTCTCCCCCCCCCCCCCCTTTTTTTTTTTTTTTTTTTTTTGATATAATGTTTTACACAGATGAAGATCTAATTGTCAGATTTATTTTGTATATTGTTTATACTCTAATATTATGATTTCATGAGGTATAAGCAGATATGTATATGTATGATTTATGGATATTTTTTCTGTTTCTTATAGTTGACCTTAATATCACAAATATATCTCCTGAAGAAGCTTATGCAAGCGAAACATGTTGAGAAAGTGGTATTAATTTGTAAATCAAAGGGTTATCTCTTTTTTTTCCCCCATCCCCCTTCCTCTTTTATATTGTATATTGTTCTTGATTATGTCTGTTTCCTTTTATAAGATTGTTTAATAAAATATGATTTTATGATATGTTGGATACATTACCTGACTCAAGCACCGTTAAAAGTCCCTGAGGACCATATATTGGCCTCAATGTCCCTCTCTTACATTTAGAGGAGTCTAGGGTGGCGCTCAAAATGGCATTAAAATCACCCGCTATAATGAGAGGCAAATGCATGAGGGGAGCCAACTTACTTAATAAGTCATACAGCACCTGTATCTGAAATGGGGGAGGTACATAAACATCAACCAGCACCATTTTATACATATATCTATCTATATATATATATAGATATATATATATATATATATCTATATATATATAGATAGATATATATAGGCATATATTTATATCTATCTATATATATCTATATATATATAGATATAGATATCTATATATCTATATCTATATAGATATATAGATATCTATATCTATATATATATAGATATCTATATATCTATATATATATAGATATATATATATATATATCAGCTACAATAATCCCATAACGGCCCCTGGGTCTGTTATGACCTGATGAATGGTACAGGGGACAGCTTTAATGATCGAAATAGCCACTCCCCTGGCATACATGAAATTGTAGCATGCATGAATAGTTCAAAACTGTCCCTGATTTTGAAGGGAATGTCTCTGATTTTCAACACAGTCCCTCTGTCCCTCTTTCCTCCTCATTTGTCCCTCATTTTGGTCTGATCTATATAGTTGTATATAAAATGCACTATTTATTCTTCAAAAAGTGTTTCCCAGAGCTAAACCTTTCACCCAGTTTCTAAATTGCTGCATTTGTAAATTTCAAAAGCCAGTATAAAGGAATACTAGTGGTAAAAAAAAAGCACTAATCCTTTTTTTGTAGCTGCTCCTTTAAGTGGACATGGCAGGGGGTGTGTCCTATGCCTACATACTTTTGCTAATAGGTGTCCCTTGTTTCCATCTCAAAAAGTTGGGAGGTGTGTGCATGGCACGTTGGATCCAAGAAAATGAAAACCCTATTGCCATCTAAATGTGACTCCTGTAGGAAGACTATATGGGGTTTAAGTGGCTTTAGATATTGGAACATCAGGGCTTGGCGGAAATTATCGTTTAAGCCTCTAACGTTCCAAGACATCTAATTAAACGTGGTTCACACCATAGGTATACATTATAGTGATATATATTGAATAAAATAACATTACTAGAGATTCAAGTGACCAATGACCCCCTTAGGGCCTCAGGTAGTTTACAGCCCACAAATGGCCAAGGGTATAGTATGAAACATTGCACAGACCAACTCACATTTTTTTCCCAGTCTCATGTAACTCCCTGCTGCTGTGTAAAACATTGGAACAAATACACGCAGCGTAGTCCTGAAACTTGTCAAAAAGATTTGCAAAAAAAAAAAAAACGTGACCAAAAAAATAGGTCTAAAACATTATGGAGGAATAAAAACACACAAAAAAAAAAAATTCTTCTGGAGATAGACTGTCCAAAAGAAGAAATATATGTTTCTGTGTAATCTCCGTTCCGTGTCCCACAGAGGAGTAATAGCAAACCCTCCCCCCACATGTTTCCAGGAGTGATGGTTTCTCTGTACTCCAATAATAAAATAACTCTAGCAGGAAGATTCTGGTCCTACTAGCAACACAGTCAAGGAGGATTCTAAAGGTGGGGAGTTAAAGTGCACTGTTAGCCCCCAATAGGAACTTCATCACCAACCCCGCAGAAATCTGGATCCCCCAAGTCTCCAAGACAAGCGAGACCCCAGCCTCCGCCTCACAGGCTATCAATCCACTCACTAGCCTCCTCAGGTGTATCAAAGAATCCGACTGTGCCCCTGTGTGGGATCCACAGCTGGCTGGGATAAAGCATGCTATACTTGATGTTTTTGTCCCGAAGCTGACGTCTCACCTCATTGAAAGAACTGAGGCACTTTTGGACATCTGACAAAAAATCCGTGAATAGCATCAACTTGGTGTTTTTATATGGCAATTCAGGATGCTTTCATGCCTCCGCCAAAATCATATCCCTACCTACACCGGAAATTCAAGAGCCAGACCAGGAATGGTCTAGGAGGTGCAACCTCTGGGAGTTTTCCAGTAGGCACCCTGTGCCCCCTTTTAACAACAAATGTAGGCGGCATATCAGGCAGGTTCAGCAGTTGTTTAAACAGGGTTTCAGCAAATATAGCAGGACACAAGCCCTCCGCTCCCTCCGGCAGGCCCGCTATGCGAATGTTATTACACTTCTGCATGTTTTCTGCATCATCCACTTGTGAGGTATGTAAGCCCTGCTGATCCTCCACCGTGCCAATCCGGTCCTCGACTTCTGTAATCCTCCCTCTCATTTTGTCTAGATCATGGCGGATCAGGGTGCATTCAGATGCCAAATTATCTATGCGGACCATCATCATTGCTTATAAGCCCTCTATGGCTGCCAGGATTGGCTTAGTTATTGTGTCTGGAGCCGCTTCCAGTAATGTAGGAGAGAAAGCAGTCTCCTGTGGAACAGAGGAGGATGCCATGGCTGAAGGTGACGCTGACATTCCCGGACGTTGCACCTTCCCCTGCCCACTCCGTGCTCCGGAAGCAGAGGCTAAGATGGCGCCTGGTGAACTCGCGTCCCTCCCCTTCCCCGACCACTGGGATTTCGGGTCCTTGGAGCCTTTTCCTCTGCCTTTTTCAGACATAATCGCCACTGGGGGGGGGGGGGTCCTGGATACTTGGGGGAGCAACTGTACCTTTTGATATCATGAAGACGGTCTGCAATCAGGATAATAGGAGTGGATTATCACAGAGCTCTGGAGTCACACGTCCATCCTGCTTCACATCCTGGCCATGCCCCCGACAATGTATTGTTAATCGCACCCCAATTGCAGGTTGCAAATCGGCTGTCAAAATGCACCACATGGGAACACACGTGCTTTTGTGCAATTCCAGTGTGAACCAGCCCTAAAAGGAAATTTGGACAATATTTGTCCCTGTGCTGGCCAGGCACCTCCTCACAAATACAATTTTTTTTTCTATATGCCCTGTTCACACCATACATGTATAGTGGTACACAGAAAAACACAGCACCACAGATCCAATCATTAGATGTGGTGGCTGAATTTGTTTTCTTTTTTTTTGGCAGTTTTCCCTATGTTCTTACCTGGTGATCCCACCAGTAACACACTTCCCATATTAGAGTGTGTCCGCTCTGGAGGAAGGAGCAACAGAGACACCTTTGGATAGCATTATTGTCAGTTTGGGAGCAGGAGAGTGTTCAATATACTAACAATTTGAAGCCAAAGTCCAGCTAACACTTTTTAAACAGTTACAGCCAGTGCACAGCCACCTAGTCCTCCCCCCCCCCGGTCGTTCAAGCACCCACTACACTTACCCCGGGCACTTACCTCAGGAACCACACTTACCCCGGGAAGCTCTAATCACATGCTTAAAAAAAAAAAAATCCCCCATTGGAGTCCATGCGTCCGGCACACTGAATGTAGATCAGAGGGCCGGACGCATGGATAGGAGGGGCAGCGCCTGTGCGTCCCCTATGGACTGGTTACAGTAACCTTTTTTTTTTTCCTTTTGGGATAAGGGATTTACATAAATAAATAAAAGCTGATCATTGTAAGCACCCCTGTCACTAGTAAATGGTTTGTTCCAACCCTCCAACTGCTACATCTGCAGAACAGGCTATTCTGTTGAAAAACAACAAAATTACTAGCAAGATAATCAGGTGACAATAAAGTAAAGAAAGCCTAAAAAAAAACTAATGCAGCCACCATATCTAAGGATTTGATACCACTTTAAGTCAGCATAAGGAACAGAAATGGAAATAGGAACTACAACTGAAAGCAAGAATTTGAAAACATTTTACAGATTCAGTAGTGGTGACTTTATTGTGCCAAATAGCCTGCAGCTATGATAATCTTTAGAAAGAAAAACCTTCATTAGGAGGTCTTAAATCATAAGCATATTGCTCTTCCTTATCTTTTGAAGTGGCATCACTATAAAGCTCATTTCTTTGGGATAAACACAGCTGCAAATTGGAATCCTATTCGCTATGGCTTCTATATTCCATAACTACTCTCATTACTCGCATGAAGCTACAATGCATCCAATATCTCAAACTGTAAAAGTAAAACAGGGGAATTTAGTTATTTTCATCCAACTGTAGTGCAATCAGGCACAGCCTACCTGCAACAACTCTGCTTTGAATTTAGAAGCAGTGTGGCATTGTTGCCACACCACCACAAGAAGCTGCATTAAGTAGACTTCACTGGCAGCCTCAATATGTACTTTGGGGCTTTGCAGGGGGCCAAGAGAAAACTCTAAGGGCTCTTTTACAGTACCTAACAGTGGCATGTGATGCCCTCTGAAAAATAAACTGCATTTGGGTAACTTTTCAGAGGGTGTTATATTGCCACCTCACCACCTAATTAAAGCTGGTCATACATTATACAATTTTCTTATTCAATTTCCTATAGAATATATTTACCTTCAACTATGTAGTACAAGTGCATGCCTGATTGTATACAAATTGAGAGTGTATAGGTTTGACCTCAGATTATATGGTTTTGGTAAATCTAAAGGAAAATTGTATAATGTATGGCCAGCCTTAAAGTAAAGCCACTTGTCATGTCTCTTCAATCCACTATGTTAGATAATAACATGTGCCCCACTGTATGTCCTTTATTTAAAAAAAGCAGATTTCTACCTTATATCAGAGCGTCTCCCGGCGCTCACGTGACTCCTCTGCTCTCTCCTCTGTCAGTCTGACAGATACAACGGGAGGGGTCGAGAACTCCCACTGACGTCAGCCGGGAGGAGGGAAGGAGAGAGCCGAGAAGTTATGTGAGTGCCGGGAGACGCTCTGATATAAGGTAGAAATCTGCATTTTTTTAAATAAAGGACATACAGTGGGGCACATGTTATTATCTAAGAGTGGATTGTAGGGACATTACACTATTATCTTACCATCAGGAGGGGAGGATCCTGGAGCGGGCGTAGCTGACAGGCAGGAAGGGGATCGGGGGAGAAGGGAGAAACATGCGGCTGATGGAGGCACATAAACTGACCACGGTGTCAGGGCTCAGCAGCCATGATAAACCATGGTTATTTTACAAATGGGATGGCAGAACCAGTCAGGATCAGCCAGGCATTTCAGGTGATACAGAGGGCCAAATTACACAGCACAAGCACTGTGCTTGATATTCAACTGCCAGCTGGAGTTGGCTTTAAAGGAACAGGATCCTTTTTTTTTTTTTTTAGAGTTACAAACACTTTAACCCTATAATGCCACACTACCACGCTGCAATTGAGTGCATTGTATTTGCTTGCCGTGCAGTAGCATTGAACTCAATTGACGCGTTTGACAGGTGGTGACACCTGTCAAAAGCTGCACCCTTAGTTAAAAAAGCCACAGCATTATTTTACAGTTTGGGTGGGTGGCTAGGGTGGCTAAAACCATGGCTTTGTGCATCCATTTTTACTTACCTAGATGCAGATGTACTTCATAATTCAGGACTACAGCAAATATTTTTTAATTGGAGGCCATAGCTACTTTAATTTTTTTGTAACTAGTATAGAGAAGGCAAGAGATTTAACAGCTGGCCGGGTGCACATGTATTGCTGTCTGTGACAGTAATGTCCATTTATGTATGCATTTTGTTGTACCTGTTTAATAAGATTAAAAATACCTGTCAATCCTGCTCTCCTGGGACCTTTGCACTCCGGATGGTAATTTCAAGCAGCTTTATTAGCCCTTCTCAGTATATGTCTGTAAATTATAGAACACATTTCCCCATGTTATAGTGATGGGAAAAGGGGGACGTGTTCTGTAACCCCAACACACTTCCTATCCTAGAGTGGCAACCATGCTCCTCCATAGATTTAGTACATCATTAAAAAGGTAACAAAAAAAATATGCAGTCATCACATCTAAGGTTTAGTAAGCTGCAATATATTACATTGTTTGTTTTTGGGTTTAGATTTGCTATAATTAGTGAATAGTGGAAGAGGTGAGGACTATTTTTTTTTTTTTGAATATTGATGTTTATGCGTATGAATTTTTCATATATTACGCACCATTATGAATGGGTAAAAAATTTAATTGTCCCCTTTACCAATTTACTAATTAATTTTCCACCTATAAGAGCTCCCCTAAAAATAGACTACCTGCTAGTTGAGGCTATCAGTAGTTAACGTTTTAGATAATGGCTGCCTGTCTGTGCAGCATTGCAGAGCTAATTAAAGAGCAGTCACTTCATTGTGCAGTGCACCATATAAAAATGGTCTCTAAATCTGTTCCAGTGTTATTCTACTTGACAGTCTCAATTATCATTCTCCTTCAGAGCAACTCTGCATCTCCTTCTGCGTGGCTGTGTGACACTGCCCATTGGAATTTACAAAAATGTCATCCAAATTGGTCTTAGATTTCACCATGTGAGTTACTAAAGCAAAATTTGCCTTATAATAAAATATCACATAGCTTTGTTTACTTGCAAAGTCATGTGATCACCATGTCAGCACTGACACAGTAATTACATGGCTTTATTAGTGAACAATGCCATGTAATTTGATTTCTTTCTACATGCAGGCTCATTTAGGGTGGCACAGTGGTGTAGTGGGTAGCACTCTCACTTAGCAGTAACAAGCATCTCTGGTTCAAATCCCAACCATGACACTACCTGCCTGGAGTGTGCATGTTCTCCCTGTGCCTGCATGGGTTTCCTCCGGGTAGTCCGGTTTCCTCCCACACTCCAAAGACCTGCTGGTAGGTTAATTGGCTTCTGTCCAAAACTGGCCCTATTATATGAATGTGAGTTGGGGACCTTGGAATGTGGGCTCCTTGAGGGTGGGGACTGATGTGAGTGTGCAATGTATGTGTGGAGCTATATGGGTACCTTAAATAAAATCCTCTATATATAATAGAGGAGCATCTTAATGAGACACAATGTACAGGGATATGGACAATTGTAGACACACACCCACACTCACTCAGGATGGACTGGTGTCTTTATTCAACCTTACTAACTATATATAAATAAATAAGCTGAAGTGGTATAAGGTGTATATACACAAAATAGAAAGAGTAAAATGTCCAAAGTACACTCTGGATGAGAGTGTCTTGAATATGTGAATATAGTCCAAGCAATACTGTGACAGTCTAATGGTATTAAAGATGGGTAGTAAATCCCTCCACCGTGAATGAACTATGTCCCCAGCAGAGTCCCTCTTTACACCAAGCATTCCCAGCAGAGTCTCTCCTTACATCAGGTGTCCCTCAGCAGTACCCCCCTTACACTAGGTGTCCCAGCAGCAGAGTCTCTGCCGCCATTACAGTAGACCAGCCTCATGTAACACAGGTCACTTGCCGAGGGTGAGTGGATCCTCCAGTCTCCCTGCTGCAGCGGTGGAGGTGCTGCAATGTTGGTTGTGCTGCACTGCCCCCGGATCTCTCCAGTCTCAGGATTGGATTATGCTGCCCACAGATGTCCTCACTCCCAGACTCAAGGTGGGATCTCCACTGGCATAGTCTCCAGCTGGCAGTTGAATATCCAAACAGAGGTGATCTCCCTCTGTGCTAAGAGGAAGAACTTTCCCTGGCATTTTCATAAAAATCCTCTCTGCACTCCACCTACTAGGAGAATTATGCAGCCTAACATCAGTATCAGACTGATAACATCAGGGGGAAGAAGAATTAAAGGGAATTTTTACATCTCCATATTGCATAGTTGTCAACTGTCCCGAATTTCCTGGGACATTCCCGGAATTTAGACCTTTGTCCTGCTTTATGTGTTTCCCGGGAAATGTCCCGGGAAAACTGTGTTTTCCTGTTTTTTCACCACCGCTAGAGGTCCACACCCGGTGGTGAAATGTCTCAATTGGCCACCATTTTTCAGAAGACCAGCTGTCGTATAGCCTGGTCATTTACCGAGGGGAACAAGCAAGAGGTGGAGCCAGCCGGGTGGCTGCCAATAGAAATTTAGCTGCCGCCAACCCCCACCACGCGGCCTTTCCCACAACAGGTGGGAAGGCTGAGGGGCAGGGGTTAATGGCAGCTGCACCTTTCAGCTGCATCAGTCCTGGAATCTCTTCCCTACTATTACCAAGTACTTTTTTCATATATCTTAGCAATTTGCACACATACTACTATTCATATTATTATCACCATCTTGTCATCTAAAAGGAAATCATTTCTAATATGTACGAGTGCAGAGAGATTACTTTTTCTTTAGTGAATAAAAAACAGCAAGATTGCCTGTCGTTATTCGGAGCTCTGTGTTGTCTACAACATAGAGCTACCTTCCCTGAATGATGGAGCCAATCAGTGGGTGCTGACGGTGAATCGCTGGCCTGCCCCTGCTGATTAATCACAGCACAGCCCAGTGGGCACATGTGTGCGTGCCCTCCAACCAGAAGTGCAGGGTCACGTATAACAGATATGTGATAAAGCACAGCGAGGCTGCTTTGCCACTGTACTTGTAAGACCCCATTCACACAGGGGCAACACGACTTGCAGGTCGCCTCAGCGAGGCGACCTGCAAACGACTGCCCGGGCGACTTGCAAAACGACTTCTGTATAGAAGTCTATGCAAGTTGCCCCAAGTCGCCCCCGAAGTCGTACAGGAACCTTTTTCTAAGTCGGAGCAACTTGCGTCGCTCCCCTTAGAACGGTTCCATAGCACAGAACGGGAGGCGACTTGTCAGGCGACTAGGTCGCCTGACAAGTCGTCCCTGTGTGAATGGGCTCTCAGTGAGGCGGTCAGAAAGCCGTTAATCACTTAGTATGCTAAATTGTGTTATTACCATGGTAATCCATTTTATGCTTGACTGGTTAGCAACCCTATTGGGTGACAGTATATTTAGTTTGCCTGTACTACCTGGTTTGGTGCCTGTTTTCTTTGATGTAGCACTACTATTGGGTGCTAAGTAAAACTTTTGCTGATTTCTTGTGACAATGTATGTTTGTACACGCAACTCCATGTGTCAGAGGGGCTAAGATTCTTGAGAAGGTCTAGGCAAAGAACAGGGGACTCATCCAGAGATCCTATCCAGCAGCTTCTATGGGTGTAGTGCTACAAAAGTTAAAGGAAGCTTCTCTAACCATCAGGAGCCATTTATAGCCCATTCGCTTTATTTTCTCCTTTCCCATCGACTCTAATGCATTTAGGCACAATATTGTGATTGTCATTGAAATTTAATTGAAGTAAACATTTTCAATGCACATAACCCTACTAGAGACACAAATGGATAAACCAAGGTGAAGGCAGGCACAGGAGAGCCTAGAAGGACTTGCAAACAGGCATTGTAAATCCTTTTATACATTAGAAAACATCAAACTAGAGCAAATTGTTTAGGAGTATACTTCCAAAAGTGTGGTAAGGCCGGCCATAGACAGAACAAATTTCTATCCTGCAACCACAGGTTGCTGGAGAGAAGTTTGCTGGATTTCCCCACAGACTGCATCGATGGCTGAATCCCTTCATTGGAGCCATTATGTTCTCCCGACAGGGAAAGCCATCCCCGCTGGCAGAGCACAGTGATTATTGCTAGCAGCTATAATAGCTGCTTGTATTAATCGCATGTAAAATCCAGCAGGCTGGTTTTACCAAAGTTGATTGATTAATCAGCTTGGGTACATTCAGCCTGCCCTGTGTTAGCGTTTGTAAGGTAGGATGGAACACTGGTCCCTGCGATAGCAGGTCTGGACATGGTGGTAGGGTCCATGGCATCCTCACTATTTCTGCATACCAAGATCTTCTGGGCCACGCTGGGGCCACTAGAATCACCGACTTCTTTTCCTGCTTGATCCTGCAAAGAAGTTGTGGTAGCAGCAGTATAGGAGGGAATGCATAAATCAGTGAGAACTGATGCCACGGAGTCACCAACGTATCTGTCCCGTATGCAAGTGGATCGCTTGTTCTTGACACAAAGTTGTTGAACTTGTTGTTGAACCTGGACGCAAACAGATCTACATCCGGGATCCTCCATCTTTGGCATATAGCCAGGAAGATGTCGGGGTGAAGAGGCCATTACCCTACGAACAACTGCTGACGACTTAATTAGTCCGCCTGCCAGTTCTCTACCCCTGGAATAAAGATTGCCGATATGCACGGCACATGCTTTTCTGTCCAGATTAGGATCTGGTTTACCTCTCCCTGGGCTGCATGACTCCTGGTGCCCCCTTGGTGATTGATATAGGCCTTGGTGATTGATATAGGCCACTGCTGTGGCATTGTCGAATTGGATCCTGACAGGACAACCCTGCAACCTGAATGTCCAGGCCTTTAGGGCTAGGTACGCCGCACAAACCTCTAGAATGTTGATGGGTAAGGTCCTCTCGGTTTTGGACCATTTCCCTTGGACAGTCGTCTCTTCCAGAACTGCTCCCCAACCCGAAAGGCTGGCATCTGTGGTTACCACCTTCCAGGTAATGGTAAAAAGGATTTCCCTTTCCGCAGATTCTCAGGTACCAACCACCAACTGAGGCTCTGACACACTATTGGTGACAAGCGCATCAGAAAATCTAGCGCCTGGACTTTCTTGTTCCAGGCAGGCAGGATACTGTTTTGCAGCAGTCTCAAATGAAACTGAGCATAGGGAACCGCTTCGAATGAAGTCACCATCTTTCCCAACTACCTCATACAAAGGCGAATAGAAGGACCCTTCTTTGCCCTGACTACCTGAACCAGCTACTTTATGGCACTGATTTTTGCCTGGGGTAAAAACACCCTCTTCTGGGTTGTATCTATGACCAGACCCAAGTACTCTAGTCTTCTTACTGGTTTTAAAGAAGACTTCTCTAGGTTGAGGACCCAACCTAGGTATTCCAGGTAGTTGACTGTGGTGACCAAGCTTTGGTCTAAGCGGGCTACCGACCGGTCTACTAAGAGCAGGTTGTCTAGGTACACTATAACCGTTATACCCTGGGCCCTTAACCTGGCCAGAGGAGGAGTCAGGACCTTTGTGAACACCCGAGGTGCAGTAGCTAGACCGAAAGGCAGAGCTACAAACTGAAAATTACATTTTTCCACTTCGAAATGTAGATATTTCTGATGAGTGGGGAAAATAGGTACATGCAGGTATGCATTCTTGATGTCTATTGATGCCAGAAGTTCTCCTCCTTGTTGGATGGAAACTACTGATCGGATTGATTCCATGCGAAAAGATTGAATTTTTAGGAACCGATTTAGATCCTTGAGATCTAGGATGGGTCTGACATCTCCATTTGGCACCGTGAAAAGGTTTGAATAAAACCCCAATCCCTGCTCTTGCATGGGAACCACCATGATTACTTTTTGCGACAAAAGTCGCTCCAACGCTTGAAAAAGAGACTTCTTTTTCTCTGGGCCTTTGGGAACATTTGATCTGAGGAAACGAGGAGACGGGAATTCTCAGAACTCTAGTTTGTAACCTAGCGTTATTGTGGAGACCACCCATCTGTCCTGAAAATCCTCCTGCCGGACCCTTGAGAACTGTAGCAGTTTTCCCCCCATTTGAACGAGTGGGGGCACCCCTTCATAAAGAGGCTTTAGCGTTCTGTCTTGTAGATTTCCTCCCCCAGGACTTCTTTTGTCCCTGGGGTTGACTCTGAGTTTTACCTCTTGAACCTGACGGTGGAGGCCATCGCTACTGCCTGGAGGCTGATGCCCCCGGCACTGGAGAAAGAGCCCGTTTACATGAGGGACGTTTACTCCTTTTCTTAACTGGCAAAAGGGTACTTTTCCCACTTGAGATTTTTTGGATATAATTGTCCAAATCCTCCCCAAACAGCCTTACACCACAGAAGGGAATCCAGCCAAGAGCAGACTTTTATTCACAGAGGATATAGTGGTGTCAATTGCTGGTATACCCCACATCTTTGTGAATTTTTACTCCATAGGATAAAGTGTTGAAAACTTTTTAGGAGGGAAAAAATGTTTATCTGGGTGATCCCACTCAGAATAAAGAGATGAAAAGGAAAAGCATGCGCAGCTTGAGGAGGCTTCAGTGAACCCAAACAAGATGTGGGTTTTTCAACCGACTCAGTTACCGGCAACTTAAATGTGGAGCGGATCATTTCAGTAAGAGATTGCACCAGCAATTTCTTAGCCTGTGAAGCTGAAGAGGGTCCTTCCCCACTTGATTCCTCAGAAGAGGAGTCATCAGTCTCATCCTGGTCCTCTGAGGGGGATTTGTCTCCCCTTTCCCAGAGTTCCTCTGTTTGAGGGTCCTGGGTAGGGATGAGCTTCGAGTTCGAGTCGAACCCATGTTCGACCTGAACGTCGCATGTTCGACCGTTCGTCAAATTGCAAATGTTATGGGCCACTCACGCCAAATTCAAGTGGCGCATCATGGCCCATAATTCACTGCGGCATTGCAGTGCATTGCTGGCTGATGATTGGCCAAGCATGCTCTATGAACGGCATGCTTGGCCAATCACAGCGTCGTCTGCACAGAGAGCTGTAATTGGCCAAAGCCATGGTGGCTTTGGCCAATTATGGCTCAGGGGGTTTAGTACACGCCCCACACTATATAAGGCCGCCTGCGTGGCGGCCTTGTGTAGTGTGTTGCAGCAGCAGAGAGAGATAGACAGACAGACAGTGTCATTTGATTTAAGTTAGATAAGAGTAGACAGGCGAGTCAGTTAGCTGCACTTACAGTGTATTGTGTATATATATGCATCATAGGTGTTGTATATATATATATATATATATATATATATATATATATATATATATACACATATATATATATATATATATATATATATATATACATATATATATACACTGTATTCAGTTTAACTAGATCCGCTCCTGTTATTCTCTTCCTACTGACAGGCAGGCAGGTGTTTTTACAGTATTTACGACTACCTGAAGAAAATTGCTGGTGTTCTTCTGATCCTATTAGTACCACAGGCAGGCAGCTACAGTATTTACAGTTAGTGTAGTGCATCCTCTGCACAGTGTGCACCTAAAGCTGCCTGAATACAATTGCTGGTGTTCTGATCCTATTAATACCACAGGCAGGCAGCTGTGGTATTTACAGTTAGTGTACTGTGTCCTCTGCACAGTGTGCACTTAAAGCTACCTGAAGAAAATTGGTGGTGTTCTTCTGATCCTATTAGTACCACAGGCAGCTGCAGTATTTCAGTATTTACAGTTAGTGTAGTGCATCCTCTGCACAGTGTGCACCTAAAGCTACCTAAAGACAATTGCTGTTGTTCTGATCCTATTACCACAGGCAGGCAGCTGCAGTATTTACAGTTAGTGTAGTGCATCATCTGCACAGTGTGCACCTAAAACTACCTGAAGAAAATTTGCGGTGTTCTTCTGATCCTATTAGTACCGCAGGCAGCTGCAGTATTTACAGTTAGTGTAGTGCGTCCTCTGCACAGTGTGCACCTAAAGCTACCTGAAGACAATTGCTGTTGTTCTGATCCTATTAATACCACAGGCAGGCAGCTGCAGTATTTACAGTTAGTGTAGTGCGTCCTCTGCAGTGTGCACCTAAAGCTACCTGAAGAAAATTGGTGGTGTTCTTCTGATCCTATTAGTACCACAGGCAGCTGCAGTATTTCAGTATTTACAGTTAGTGTACTGTGTCCTCTGCACAGTGTGCACCTAAAGCTACCTGGAGAAAATTGGTGGTGTTCTTCTGATCCTCTTAGTACCACAGGCAGGCAGCTACAGTATTTACAGTTAGTGTACTGTGTCCTCTGCATAGTGTGCACCTAAAGCTACCTGAAGAAAATTGGTGGTGTTCTTCTGATCCTATTAGTACCACAGGCAGGCAGCTGCAGTATTTACAGTTAGTGTACTGCGTCCTCTCCATAGTGTGCACCTAAAGCTACCTGGAGAAAATTGGTGGTGTTCTTCTGATCCTCTTAGTACCACAGGCAGGCAGCTACAGTATTTACAGTTAGTGTACTGTGTCCTCTGCATAGTGTGCACCTAAAGCTACCTGAAGAAAATTGGTGGTGTTCTTCTGATCCTATTAGTACCACAGGCAGGCAGCTGCAGTATTTACAGTTAGTGTACTGCGTCCTCTCCATAGTGTGCACCTAAAGCTACCTGAAGGCAATTGCTGTTGTTCTGATCCTATTAATACCACAGGCAGGCAGCTACAGTATCTAGAGTTAGTGTACTGTATCCTCTGCACAGTGTGCACCTAAAGCTACCTGAAGACAATTGCTGTTGTTCTAATCCTATTAATACCATAGGCAGGCAGCTGCAGTATTTGCAGTTAGTGTACTGTGTCCTCTTTACAATGTATATACACATCCCAGCTTTGTGCAGCTACATCTCACTGCAGGCCATTAGTATGCCTGCAAGGCCATCAAGGAGAGGCAGACAGTCACAAGCAATAAAAGAGGGCAAGCAGGCTCTGTGTCTAGAGGCAACAGTGCTGGTCATGGAGACGGTGCATCCTCATCAACACGTGGCCGTGGGACACGCTTGTCCTTTTTTTTCGGCAGCTGACCGTGTTGAGCCGCAACATGCGGAAGACTTGGTAGAGTGGATGACCAAGCCGTCCTCATCCTCCTCATCCTCTCTCACCCAGGCTCAGGGTACTTTGTCTGGCAAAGCAGCTGCCAACGCAGCCTCTTCCCTCGGCTCAATGGCATCAGTCACTCCTTCCCCCGAACTGTTTAACCACAGTGTTGGGTGCATGCTCCAGGAGGAAGCCCAGGATTTTGAAAGCTCCGATGATGATATCCAGCTAGAGTAAGGCAGTAACGTGAGCCCAGAGAGAGGGGGTGCCCAAGAAGGACAGCAATCTGGCAGTCATGTTCCCCCAGCTGCAGCATACTGCCAGCTTTGCTCCAGTGATGAGGAAGGAGGGGATGATGAGGTCACTGACTCCACGTGGGTGCCTGATAGGAGAGAGGAGGAGGAGGAGGCACATCTCCAATGAGGCAGGATGCCCTCCAGGGGCCAGCTTAAGGGTAGCACACCAACTGCATCACACCGCAGAGCTCCGCATGTGCAGGGCGCGCCTGTCTCTGAGCGTTATTCCAAAAGTTCTTTAGTGTGGGCCTTTTTTTGAGATGAGTGCATCAGATCCCACAGCTGCTATTTGCAACATATGTCTCAAGCATATCTCACGTGGCCTAAACATCACCCGCTTGGGCACCACTTGCTTGACCAGACATATGTAGACCTGCCATGCAGTTCGTTGGCAAGCGTACTTAAAAGACCCACACGACAGAACAAAGCGGACCTCTTCTTGCTCCTCATCAGCTGGGATCTCCAACCTCACTATACCTTCAGTCCTCTCTGAAACCTGCACTGAGAGGAATGAAGGTGTAGAATTAGGTGTGTCACAGCCAAGTACTTGTGGGCAATCTGCTATTGTTACACAATGACATCAGATTGTACCAGGTAAATTTCCCTGCCCCAGCTGCTGCACTGCAGAAAGAAGTTCACTCCCAGCCATCCACATGCCCAGCGGTTGAATGCTAGCTTGGCTAAATTGCTAGCACTTCAACTGCTGCCTTTTCAGTTGGTAGACTCTGCCCCCTTCCGTGAGTTTGTGGAATGTGCGGTTCCTCAGTGGCAGGTTCCCAAACACCACTTTTTCTCATGGAAGGCGATTCCGGCTCTCTACCGGCATGTGGAAGGCAATGTCTTGGCCTCGCTGGACAGGGCGGTCAGCAGTAAGGTGCATTTGCATATTAACGCTGACTCATGGTCCAGCAGGCATGGACAGGGACGTTACCTATCTTTCACCACGCACTGGATGACTCTTCTGGCAGCTGGGAAGGATGCAGCACAAGGTGCAGTAGTGTTGGATGTTGTTCCGCCACCACGCCTCCAAAATTCTACTAGTTGTGATTCTGCCACACCTCTCTCCTCCACCCCCTCCTCTTCTTCTTTCTCCATGGCCTCTTCCTGTGCTGATTTGTCCTCAGAACCAGAGGTGCGCCGTAGGCGTTCAAGGGGCTACGCAAGCATGCAGGCAAAAAGATGCCATGCGGTGCTTAAGCTAGTGTGCTTGGGGGACAGGAGCCACACTGGGGCAGAGATTCTGTCAGCTCTGCAGGGGCAGGTTCAGAGTGTTGGAGATACAACAGCTTTCAGCTTAGCCTATTGACTGCAGTTCTCAAACAGGACACTAGATGTCACTAATGCTCAGTGGTATGCTGTGCTGTGCAGTTTTCTATGATATGTTGTATTTCCTGTGCATAGTGTTGTACTTGTTGGTTTCTTTTTCCTGTCTGGGTACTTCTTGTCATTTATGTTCCAATAAAGAAGTCAGTTCCTGTTACTCCACAACTTCTGATCTGAATTGACTCCGCTGCACCTAGCAATCTCACTCTGCAACAGGTTATGGGCCCAGTGTCCGGATAAAGTCATACAACCAGGTGCGACCCAGGCAGAACAAAACCTCAAACGGGAGACAGTGTGGCTGATGCGGAGATTGACATAAGGAAGGTTTCCAGTGATATCTCCTACAGACAAGTAAGATTGTTTGTATATAAAGGAGGGAAAAAATGTCCAGAAACTCCGAGCTTAAACTCTCAGTGGCCAAGCTGAACAATGACAATTATCAGTTATGGAAGTTCAAAGTGGAAATGCTATTATCCAGAGATGACTTGTGGGAGGTTGCCACCACAGAGAGGCCACAGGATAATAATCAGGACTGGGACAAGAAAAACAGACAGGCACGGGCCACCATAAGTTTACTAGTGGAGGATGATCAGCTCATTCATATACGTCATGAGGACACAGCGAAAGGCACGTG